>NC_070605.1:8361053-8994803 GCF_027172205.1 Podarcis raffonei | reverse complement strand
CCCTTCAGACTGGAACTTTTAGTTCGCCCACTGAAAGGGATTTGCAATGGATTTGGCAAACACCAAGGTTTTCAGACAGTGTATTTTTTAGTTTATGCAATTCGCATAAATTGGACGCTGCCTCTGATAACCTGAAAATAGGACTAGGCGTGGAGATACAAAAGAAGCCCATCACTATTCTCTCTGAGAGCTAAATGCATCATCCATCTCAATACAGTGTTTATGATCTGTAAAAGAATACAAACAACATAAGCAAAACAGCAACCCAAAAAACAAACTGTTCAGTTTATACACGCAGTCTCCCATAGGTGCTAACTCCCTGGGGCTCTTGGTGCCCAAGCACCCACAAAATTCACCATGAAGGGGCCGGGCACCCAGAAATTTTGGTGCCAGGGCCATGTACACTGGATGGCACCCAAGGCCCTGGGCACTAACGGTTATGGGGCCAAGTTGGCATTCCTGCATTCTTCACAGCCCCGTGACTCATAATCGTTCACTCAATTTGGGTAATTAAAACACACATACACATATGTGTCTGTGGTTTTATGTATGCTTTACCCGTGGGTGTGTGGGTGTGTGTTTGAATGAATTATTGCACTTGGCTGTTGCAAAATTCGGGGAAGCGCAATTTTGGAAGGAGGGTTACGTTCTGGTTTGCGTCTTATTCTGGAAAGTGCTTTTTAGTGTGAACTGAATGAAATTTCCTCCCCGTATCCCTCCTTCTCCGGTTGCCCTCTCCCTGGGCTGACCTGGGGGAGCTCAGTCAGTCGATCACAAGACTCTCAGATGGATGGAAAACCACAAGACTCTTAATCTAGGGTTGTGATTGAGCCCCCTGTTGGGTGAATGATTTCTGCATGGCAGGGGGTTGGGATAGATCATGGGTAGACAAACTAAGGCCTGGGGGCCAGATCCAGCCCAATCGCCTTCTAAATCCGGCCCACAGACGGTCCAGGAATCAGCATGTTTTTACATGAGTAGAATGTGTCCTTTTATTTAAAATGCACCTCTGGGTTATTTGTGGGGCATAGGAATTCATTCATTATTACCGTATATTTTGCTCTATAAGACTCACTTTTTCCCTCCTAAAAAGTAAGGGGAAATGTGTGTGCGTCTTATGGAACGAATGCAGGCTGCGCAGCTATCCCAGAAGCCGGCACAGCAAGAGGGATCGCTGCTTTCACTGCACAGCGATCCCTCTTGCTGTTCTGGCTTCTGGGATTCAGAATATTTTTTTTCTTGTTTTCCTGCTCCAAAAACTAGGTGCGTCTTGTGGTCTGGTGCGTCTTATAGAGCGAAAAATACAGTATTTTTTTCAAAATATAGTCCGGCCCCCCACAAGGTCTGAGGGACAGTGGACTGGCCCCCTGCTGAAAAAGTTTGCTGACCCCTGGGATAGATGATTGTCGTGGTCCCTTCCAACTCTACAATTCTATGATTCCTTGCTCTCCCTCCCTCCCCCCCTCCTCCCTCCCTCCCTCCCTCCCTCCCTCCCTCCCTCGGATTCATGCTTTCCCTGCCTCTTCTGCATTTCCTCCTCTTCCTTGCAACTCCCTTCTCAAGCAAAGCTTTATTTTGCACTTTCATTAGCATTCCTCTGGCTGCTTCTCCATCTCAGCAGGGACTTTCTCTCTTTTCTCTATCGAGCAATTCTTGACTAGCACGATACTGGATGTGAAATTGATTCATTAGTACAGGGGTCAGCAACCTAAGGCCCATGGGTCACAAGCGGCCCATGGGGATCGTTTAACCGGCCCATAATAATAATTTATTATTTATACCCCGCCCATCTGGCTGGGTTTCCCCAGCCACTCTGGGCGGCTTCCAACAAAGTATTAAAATACAGTGGTCTGTTAAAAGCTTCCCTAAAGAGGGCTGCCGTCAGATGTCTTCTAAAAGTCTGGTAGTTGTTCTTCTCTTTGACATCTGGTGGGAGGGCGTTCCACAGGGCAGGTGCCACCACTGAGAAGGCCCTCTGCCTGGTTCCCTGTAACTTGGCTTCTCACAGTGAGGGAACTGCCAGAAGGCCCTTGGAGTTGGACCTCAGTGTCTGGGCTGAACGATGGGGGTGGAGATGCTCCTTCAGGTCTACTGGGCCTTTGAGGCCATTTAGGGCTTTCAAGATCAGCACCAACACTTTGAATTGTGCTCGGAAACGTACTGGAAGCCAGTGTAGGTCTTTCAGGACCGGTGTTGTGTGGTCTCGGCAGCCACTCCCAGTCACCAGTCTAGCTGCCGCATTCTGGATTAGTTGTCGTTTCCGGGTCACCTTCAAAGGTAGCCCCACGTACAGCACGTTGCAGTAGTCCAAGCAGGAGATAAGCAGAGCCCATGGACTCCTGCCACCTGCTCAGTCGGCTCCCTAAACCGGCGCAGAGCAGAGCAGAGCAGGGACCGCCTTCCGCGACGCTGGCTGGCTTCCCATTGGCTGCAGGAAGCTCCTGCAGCCAATGGGAAGCTGCGCACGCCTCCTCTGTGCCAGAAGAAGTGCCGGAAATAGCATTTGCGCATGCGTGCACACGTACACACATGTGCACTCCGGCCCACCATGGCGTCTGCGGGACTGTGAACCAGCCCAAGCCACAAAAACTTTGCTGACCCCTGCATTAGTAGCGACACAAACAGAGGAGAGCTGTGTGTGCCACAGTTGCAGCTCCACACAGATTTTCGTCCTCTGAAAGTTCTGCGGTCACATCCCAAGGCTGGCAGAACGAAGGCATCTTTAGCAGAAAATGATCGCCAGGAACAGCTGTTGCCACCCTTATGCCCTTCAGATGTTTGGACTGCAGCTCCCATCAGGCACAGCCAGCACGGCCGTACGATGTTGGGGGGTCATGGGAGTTGTAGCCCCGAATGCCTGGAGGGCAGCAGGTTAGCGGAGGCTGGTCTGGAATATTCTAGAAAATGACTCTGGGTTTGCGGCGCTCATCTCGCTTTACTGGCCAAGGGAGCCGGCGTACAGCTTCCGGGTCATGTGACCAGCATGACTAAGCTGCTTCTGGAGAACCAGAGCAGCACATGGAAACACCGTTTACCTTCCCGCCAGAGTGGTACCTATTTATCTACTTGCACTTCGTGCTTTCGAACTGCTAGGTTGGCAGGAGCTTGGACTGAGCAACGGGAGCTCATCCCATCGCGGGGATTCGAACCGCCGACCTTCTGATCGGCAAGTCCTAGGCTCAGTGGTTTAACCCACAGCGCCACCCGCGTCCCTTATAAGGGAGCTTACCAGGAATCTAATATTGAGAGGCTTAAACAAGCCTGCAACCAGCTATCCGCTGTGCATTTAAAAGGGGAATGTGAAACTCTGCTAAGTTATAGAAATTGCAAGCGCAAGTTATTATTATTAAACAATATATCCTCTCCTGCCTCTCTGAACAGGAAGCACAAAGGGGCTCTCTCCCCCCCATGCAACCCTGTGCACCTTCCCAAAATTTGCTTTGGGGTGGGGTCAGGAGACGCACACCCCTCCAGGACAGAAGGCAGGGATGAAAGGGGAGATTGTTCTGTCTGGGAAGAAGAAATGCTTTCAAGGGCAGAACTATCTGCTTAGTGCTGCACTGAATTCCACCCTGTATTTATTTACATTCCTTGCCCTTCTTCCGAAAGTTGCTCAGGGCTATCACCTTGGGTCAGTCGCAGTCTCTCAGCCTAACCTGCCTCGCAAGGTTGTTGTAAGGATAAAGTAGAGACAGGGAGAAAGGATGCCTACCATTCTGAGCTCCTTAGAGAAAAGTCGGGATAGAAACATAATAACAGCTAATAAATATACACATCGATAATTAAACAAAACTATGAAAACTTTTTTTAAAAAACCAGTTAAAACTTCTAAAAAATATTATTAATAATAATAATAAAAATTATTTGCAGCTGTCCTGTAAGATTGGGCTTCCAATAGCTTCGAACACATGGATAAAAATTAAAAGGTTTGGCAATAAACATCAGCACATATGAATAATTCAGTTCCAACAATTTGGTGAATAGGTACGATTCGAACGATTTAGCAGCTCGTTAAGTTTTAATTGTACAACAGATTGACGCCAGTATTGTCAAATATTAACACATAAGTTCTCTAAGGTATAAATTGATCTGCAGGGATCTAGAGGGCTGCATAAATTACAGCAAAATGCACGACACTAATACGAAATTATAAGCTATTCTTCCTTTTTTCTGCCTAAATTCACTGTGCGGTAAAAATCACCCATACCCACCTGTTCCCTGCCTGGTGGTAGCAGCTGAGTCGATGACTTTAAAGTGATTGTGTCCACTAATTGTTAGTGGGACCAAGGGGGAAGAAATGTTGAAAAGGATCGTTCGGCAGAATGTGTGCAAATACTTAAAAGTGCAGGTATCTGGTGGGTTCAGATTCCTAAGCTGTGCTGGGAAGAGCTTTGTTTACGCAATTGTGTGTTAACCCTCATTGATCGGTGCACCGACGCAAAGCCTTTTCCCTCCTTTTCATAAGATCTGTCTAATGGTTTCTTTGCTGCTGCTATTTGGGTGTAGCCCAGAGCTGGAAATAGCCAAGAAGGGAAAAGGAAAGAAGGTTTAGAAGCCTATTACTTTTCGAAGAAATCAACCAGGGCCTGGAGGGGCTAATTGGTAGATGTTTTCAATTAAGTCTATTCATCATAAATACCGCTCGTTGTGGGGCGAACAAACAAACAAGGGTGGGTCCTTTGCCTGCACGTCCCATTTGTGGCTTCCCAGAAGCTTCTGTTTGAAACGGGATGCTCAGCTCGGCAGACCTGTTAATGTCTCCGAGCGGATTCCCTGATTCTTGTCTAAAGCCGTCCTCTCTTAAAAGCCGTTCAATGTGGGCGGCGCGTCTTTAAAAGCTACGTGCAGGTTCTTGCAGATATACGAACTGTGATGCTTCGGTCAGGAGTGAGCAGCAATAAATCACACCAATGAGTTGGAGTTAACTCTTTGTTAGCAAAACAGGATCTACAGAGGTGTCAGGATTTGGTTCAGAAGCAGGTTTGTGCAAAGAAACAGAGTCAGTTGCAGACCCTCCAACATTTCTCCGATGAAAATAGGGATTTCCTATAGAATAATAATAATAATAATAATAATAATAATAATAATAATAATAATACTCTGCCCACCTGACTGGGTTGTCCCAGCTACTCTGGGCGGCTTCCAACATATATAAAAACATAATAGAACATTAAAAAACTTCCCTAAACAGGGCTCCCTTCAGATGTCTTCTAAAAGTTGTATAGTTACTTATTTCCTTGGCTCTTGGGGTTGCATAACTCCATACCCTCCAACATTTCTCTGACGAGAAGAAGGACATCTTAAAGAAAAGCGGAACATTCCAGGATCAAATCAGAAACCGGGATCTGTAAATTTGGGATTGTCCCTGGAAAATAGGGACACTTGGAGGGTCTGTTAAAGTTATTCTTTATTCGAGGGAAAGCCTTGAATACAAGTCAGCAACCCTTTCCCAGTAGGTCTTGCCCAGGCACCCCCAAACTCAGCCCTCCAGATGTTTTGGGACTACAACTCCCATCATCCCTAGCTAACAGGACCAGTGGTCAGGGATGATGGGAATTGTAGTCCCAAAATATCTGGAGGGCCAAGTTTGGGGATGCCTGGTCTTGCCACTCTAGAGCAGCTGCCAGAAATGAAGGTGCCTTCCTTCCACCCTTTCGAAGGCTCCTTCACTGCCAGATGTTTCCCATGCACACCTTTGGCATCTGTTCTACTCTCCTTGTTATTCTGCACGTTCTTGGAGACCAGGAGGGATGGGAGCTTGTCACAGCAGGAGAGGGAGACTCCCAGGATTCTTCGGCGGTCTCTTAACTCCCCCCTCCTCTGCTTCAGCCTCAGAGTCTGAACTGCTCCCTGTCACAGGTTCCTCCTGCTCACAAAATCCTGTTGCCCCTTCAGCCCCCATCACCTCCTTCCAGTCTTCTCCCTCTGACCCTCTGTTGTCCAGCCAGTCCCTTACAACAGGCCTATAATGATTTATTATAATAATTTGTTACTTATACCCCACGCATCTGGCCAGGTTTCTTGGTGGCTCCCAACAGAATATTATTATTAATAATAAAACAGCAATAAAACATCAAACATTAAAAGCTTCCCTAAAAAGGGCTGCCTTCAGATGTCTTCTAAAAGTCTGGTAGTTGTTGTTCTCTTTGACATCTGGTGGGAGGGCATTCCACAGGGTGGGTGCCACTACTGAGAAGGCCCTCTGCCTGGTTCCCTGTAACTTGGCTTCTTGCAGTGAGGGAACTGACAGAAGGCCCTCGGCGCTGGACCTCAGAGTCCAGGCTGAACGATGGGGGAGGAGATGCTCCTTCAGATATACTGGACCAAGGCCATTTAGGGCTTTAAAGGTCAACACCAACACTTTGAATTGTGCTCGGAAAAGTACTGGGAGCCAATGTAGGTCTTTCAGGACCGGTGTTATATGGTCGTGGCTGCCACTTCCAGTCACCAGTCTAGTTGCCGCATTCTGAATTAGTTGTAGTTTCTGGGTCACCTTCAAAGGTAGCCCCACATAGAGCGCATTGCAGTAGTCCAAGCGGGAGATAACCAGAGCATGCACCACTCTGGCAAGACAGTCTGCGGGCAGGGAGGGTCTCATCCTGCATACCAGATGGAGCTGGTAGACAGCTGCTCTGGACACAGAATGAGCACAGCAGCTCATCTCCGACAGGTCTTTCCCCCATGAAGCAGTTGTGGTGACTAAATATCCCTGCCTCCCCACAACTGGCCATGTCTCCTTCTCACCAGGGTGATTTCCAACCAATCAGAGACTGCGCTTGCATTCCTCCCTTTGCTCCTCTCACTTCATGCCTCCGCCATGGACCACTTGAAAACTGCTGGAGGTCTGGGTGGACCACTTAATGATTTTTCTTCCTAGAAGAAGCTGGAACGTGTGCAGAGGAGGGTGTCCGAGATGCTCAAGGGTCTGTTAACCAAGCCTTATAAGGAACAGTGGAGGGAGCTGGGGATGTTTATCCTGGAGAACAGAAGATATGATAGCCATCTTCAAAAATCTGATGGGCTGCCCTGTGGAAGATAGAGCAAGCTTGTTTTCTGCTGCTCAAACCAATGGTATCAAGTTAGTAAGAAGGAGATTCCGACTCAAAATCAGGAAGAACTTAAAATAACAGAAATTAAATGTGCCTTTGGCTTGTTTGTAATGTTTAGAAAGATGAGCAAAATGGATTTTTTACTTCTGTTGTCTAGTCATCCTGTCCAACCTCCTGCAATGCAGGAATCTCAACTGAAGCATCCACTTTCAAATACAGTGGTGCCTTGGTTCTCAAGCACCTTGGTACTCAAACAACTTGGAATCCAAATGCTGCAAACCCAGAAGTAAGTGTTTAGGTTTGCAAACTTTTTTCAGAAGCTGAACATGCTCCGTTTTGAGTGTTACGCTTCCATTTTGAGTGCCACACTTCTGTTTTGAGTGTTACACTGAGGTCTGTCTGTTTTTGCTATTTATTTCGCGTTTTTGTTTTCGCAGCTCTTTTTGTTTTGTTTTTGTGACTGTGTGGAACCCAGTTCAGCTATTGATTGATTGATTGACCGCAGTTCATTGTTTATTGCTTTCATTTAATGGTTCAGTGGTTTCGTTCGATGGTAAAATTCATGTTAAGTGGCTGTTTAGGGGTTGTTCTTAAAAGTCTGGAACAGATTAATTCATTTTGCATTACTTTCTATGGGAAAGTGCACCTTGGTTTTGGAACGCTTTGGTTTTGGAATGGACTTCTGGAACGGATTAAGTTTGAGAACCAAGGTACCACTGTAGCTCTTACTGTCAGAAATTTCTTCCTGATGAAACCCTTAAAAATGGGCTGGCCAGTGGGTGGGGGTCACTCCAGTGGGGCACCCCTCCCTGGGCGGCGACAGGAACACTCCACCACTGACTGTGAGAACGGGGCTGGACAAGGTGGAAACTGCTCTCATCATGCAGGTTTGCCTTATGTTCTTAAGGAGTTTGGAGAACAGGGCTTTAGGCAGAGAGGAAATCCTGCTCTACACACTGTGTGTTCTGTTTCCCAGAAAGAATGTCGAGAATTAAAAGGCAGCTGGAAGTCAGCAAGTAATTAAAATTCTTCCGGGGGTGAAAGTTATGGGTAATAAAAAGGCTCTTTAAGTCCAGCGGAGCAGGCAGGCCCGGCGTCAACCCTTGGGGCGTGAAAGTCGAACCCTGGCAAATTTTAAATGGGCAGCGAGGGACGGACAGGAGGGGTGTCAATCAACCCTTGGAGTGCTTGCTACCTCCGTGTTGCAGGTGTCGCTTCAGCTATCCGCATGGCATTCCCTGAGATGCCGCCCGGAAAAGTGCAATCATCAGAGCGCAAAGTAACGAGGCTCTGATGTCGCTCCTTCAAGCTTTAATTGATTAAATCGCTGCAATTAATCAACCGGGGTTTGATTGCAAGTTCAGGTCTGATTAAGGACTTGGCTGATGACAAGCAAAGACATGGGGGGAGTGTTTCCTAAATTCCCAGTACCTAATGCACAGAGGTGCCCCCCCCCTCAAATTAAAAGTGGGAGGGTACTTTTGAGCCATTTGGGGCCATTGTTGTTGTTGTTGTTTAGTCGTTTAGTCGTGTCCGACTCTTCGTGACCCCCTGGACCAGAGCACGCCAGGCACTCCTGTCTTCCACTGCCTCCCACAGTTTGGTCAAACTCATTTTAGTAGCTGCGAGAACACTGTCCCACCACCTCGTCCTCCTCTGTCGTTCCCTTCTCCTTGTGCCCTCCATCTTTCCCAACATCAGGGTCTTTTCCAGGGAGTCTTCTCTTCTCATGAGGTGGAAAAGGATTGGAGCCTCAGCTTCAGGATCTGTCCTTCCAGTGATCACTCAGGGCTGATTTCCTTAAGAATGGATCGGTTTGATCTTCTTGCAGTCCATGAGACTCTCAAGAGTCTCCTCCAGCACCAGAATTCAGAAGCATCCATTCTTCGGCAATCAGCCTTCTTTATGGTCCAGCTCTCACTTCTGTACATCACTACTGGGAAAACCAGAGCTTTAACAATACGGACCTTTGTTGGCAAGGTGATGTCTCTGCTTTTTAAGATGCTGTCTAGGTTTGTCATTGCTTTTCTCCCAAGAAGCAGGCGTCTTTTAATTTCGTGACTGCTGTCACCATCTGCAGTGATCATGGAGCCCAAGGAAGTAAAATCTCTCACTGCCTCCATTTCTTCCCTTTCTATTTGCCAGGAGGTGATGGGACCAGTGGCCATGATCTTCGGTTTTTTGATGTTTGGAGACATAATAACCATTTATTTATTTATTTATTTATTTATTTATTTATTTATTTATTTATACATACCCCACCCATCTGGCTGAGTTCCCCCAATCGAGTGTTAAAAACAATACAGCATTCAATATTAAAAACTTCCCTAAACAGGGCTGCCTGGCTGAAATCCTACCGAATGCATGGCTGAAATCCTACCCAAATCTGAACGGAGATATGGGGGGGGGGGGCAGGCCTGTGCGAAAGGTCGCTGGTGGTTTTTGAAAGATATGCAGAAGGTCCTAAGTTCAATCTTCAGTAGCATTCTCCAGGTAGAAAGAATCCTACCTGAAACCTCAGAGTCACTGCCAGTCGGGACAGAAGACTCAGCTAGTTGGACCATCACCTTCCTATGTCCCCGAAATTGATGCAGCTGGTCTTGTTTTGGGTGGGAGAACCAGAGGGTAGCTCATATTTCAAAATCGCCCATTCCTGTGCATGTTAGGTGAAATTCACCGGGTGAGTTTCCATGAGGGATATTTTTTTAAAAAATGCAAACCTGATGTGCAGAACTGAACTCAGATTGGAAAGATGCAAATCGGGAGAGATTTGCACTCCGCTGGTTGCTCTCCAATCCCTCCCCATCCTAGTCCTCCGCCCTCCTTGCTCCTGTGGGGTCTGTCAAGGCTGCAGCGCCGAGAGTGGAGGCCACAGCTGGCAGAGTTTCCCCTCTCAGGATCTAGACTCCAGACATAACAAACTGTTCCTTTTCAGCCACCCTGTTGAGTGGCCAATCTCCCTCACATTCTTCCCTCTCTGGCATCATCTAGCACCTCCTGGCTTCAAGGTCTGTGGCGTCTTCTTCGGAGCGGTTCTCCTGCCAGCCCCTTGCTCTCTTGGTTCCTTCTCACCTCTGCTCTTCCTTGCCATCTCTGGCCTCCATTGCAAATGCTTCCTATTTTTGCCTGCGGTTTTTTGCCATAATGTACGCAAGCTTGCAAAGCTGTTTCTGTGGGCATGTTCCGAGTGGCAGGAGACGAGATATTGTTTATTCATATCCTTCCTAACTTGCGCTAGCAAGTTCCTTTACTTAGCAGAGTTACATTCCCCTTTTTACATCCACAGCAAATGTCTGGTTGCAGGCTCGTGTGAGCCTCTCACTACAGTGAACCCTCTAGTTACGTACCACTCTGGATATGTAACTTTCGGGTTATGAACGTGGCAAACCTGGAAGTGTATACTTTCAGGTGTCACTGTGCACGCATGTGCAGAAGCACTCTGTGCGCCGTGCGCGTGCGCAGAAGCGCTCAATTGTGCCATGCGTGTTTGCAGAAGCGGTGTCTCTGCCTACGGAGTTTTTGGGTTGCGGACAGACCCCCAGAATGAATTTAATTCATATCCGGAGGGTCCACTGTATTATACAATTCAGTCTGTCTCAGATTGAATTGTATGTTCCTGGTAAGTTTCCTTGTAAAGGTAAAGGGACCCCTGACCATTAGGTCCAGTCGTGACTGACTCTGGGGTTGCGGTGCTCATCTCACTTTATTGGCCGAGGGAGCCAACGAACAGCTTCCGGGGCATGACTAAGCCACTTCTGGCAAACCAGAGCAGTGCATGGAAACTCCGTTTACCTTCCCATCAGAGTGGTACCTATTTATCTACTTGCACTTTGATGTGCTTTTGAACTGCTAGGTTGGCAGGAGCAGGGACCGAGAAACGGGAGCTCACCCCATCTCGTGGATTCGAACCGCCAACCTTGTGATCGGCAAGTCCTAGGCTCTGTGGTTTAACCCACAGCACCACCCACGTCCCTAAGTTCCCTTGAGTCCCTCTTAAAAGAATAAAGTCGCCACAATCTTATTCAAAGTCAATAAAAGAAGTTTACTGACATCAGTTCACAGTTGGATTCCTGAAGGCAGACTTAGTTACAAATATGTACATGTGGATCTACCCCATTTGGGGGAATAATCCCAGGGCTTCTGCTAGCTGAGAGCTAGCAGAGCAGTCTTAGCTAAAAGCTGGTCAAACCAAGAAGGAAGTCAAAAAATGAGGAGGGTGCTGCGTGATTCGTCCTTTTGTTACCTGGACAGGTAAGGTCACGCCCACCTTCTATCACATGCAAAAGGAAGGATGCTGCAGCCAGGAGGATCAGGAAGTTTTGACTGGCTGGACCAAACATTCCCTCGCATGTCTTCTCTAGCATTACAAGGAATGTTGTACTTGACTGCCTATCATGGATCACATCCCACATTTCCCCCAAACATCATAATTTTTTGCCTGCTCTCTTTCACTAATAACTCCATCCTTATGCACTCTCCACCCAAACAGATTCTGAGCATCATCTAGTTCAACCCCCTGCAATGTAGGAATATGCAGCTGTCCCGTACGGAGATCAAACCTGTAAACTTGGTGCTGTCAGCAACCCGCTCTCACCAACTGAGCTACAGAGGCACCAAAAGCGTACAAAAGGATGGCTGTTTCTGTTTGCCTATTGCTTTGGACTATGCCCATTTGGCTTGCCTTTGATTGTGAACTAAATCAAATTTCTCCTCCCCCCTTACATGTGTCTCTTCCATCTTCCCCCCCGCCTCCTATGCAGCCAATAGCAAGCGGAGGGAGGTGGTGATTTTCATTGTCAGGAAACCACGGCAGAAGCAAACGTTTAAATGCCCCCAAATCTCTGCACCAAATTCCAATGAATTGGAATTTAGTTGAAAAACAATCAAATCATTTAGTTTAAAAAACAATGGAACCAGGAGATTATTATTATTATTTAATTGATTGATTTGGGTTTTCAGATTAAAGTTTTACAATCACATATCCAGCATTCAACATAAAAACTAGATTCCAAAGAATCTCCTGGACTTCGCTCCTTCCCTTTGTGGGTCCTGCTGTTGATCATTTCCTCCTTCGTCTTTAATCATAATCCAAATATTTGACCTCTCTCCCTTGTGTCCAAAATTCACCATTAAACTACATGTGTCATTCCAAACCTACTAATGATTTTAGCTGTTTACAATGGTTCATAAGATAAATTATAAAATTTCCCCCATTCCTTATTAAATATTAAAAATTTAATAAGGATTTTTTTTTTTAACAAACCAAGAGATTATTCATGGATCTGGTGCAACATAATATGTGCCCCATTGTTTGACTTCAAGGATTATGATTCTGAGGTCACATTTATTATTCCTATTATTATTCTGAGGTCAACTAAAGTATTCATTAATTAATGCTTCAGCTGAGATTAGTTGAGATTTAGCTGAGATCCCTGCCTCGCAGGCCTCCCAAATCTACAATTCTATGATTCTGCGACTCTTAATTGTGTGGCGAGTTCCTGCCGTCCCAGTGGAAATAATGATACATGACACAATTATTTAAGGTTAATGGGCTAAATAAGGCCACAACTTTATTGGTTACAGGTGATGAGCGGTATTGGCTTAGGCATTGGTCCTATCCGACTATATCTGACTTCAGCCCACCTGCTAGATGTCCAGGAAGGGTTAACCACCAGTAGGGGGAGTCCTGCTAATGCACATCAACTAGGAACTCCCCCGGGGTCACCACTTGGGGGCGTGCCTTAGGCCCTCACCTCCTTAGGCTTCGGACAGGGCCACGCCCCCCGGAATCCTCTATCGGACTACCCTTCAATATATGGGGCATGTGATGGCGCTACCTTCCCTCTTCCATCTACAGAGCAATACCAATGCCTAACCGTCAATACCAAGAAAGTTGTGACGATTGGCTACGAGGTAGGCGAAAACCAGGGATGCGGGTGGCGCTGTGGGTTAAACCACAGAGTCTAGGACTTGCCAATCAGAAGGTCGGCAGCTCCTGCCAACCTAGAAGTTCGAAAGCACGTCAAAGTGCAAGTAGATAAATAGGTACTACTGCGGCGGGAAGGTGAACAGCGTTTCCATGCGCTGCTCTGGTTCGCCAGAAGCGGCTTAGTCATGCTGGCCACGTGACCCGGAAGCTGTACGCTGGCTCCCTCAGCCAATAAAGCGAGATGAGCGCCGCAACCCCAGAGTCGTTCACGACTGGACCTAATGGTCAGGGGTCCCTTTACCTATACCTTTTTAGGTGAAAACCAATTGGCTGGTGCCAATTTGCCAAGTGGGAAAATTCCTACCAGGCCCCTCAACAACGACCAACCAAGGTCCATAGCAAGGTCAGAGAAAGCAAACCTTAGAGGGCGAGAGGGTGGGAAAAATAGGAACAGCTGGTAGGCGGCAAAAGAGGGAGATCCATAGCTGTCAACTTACAGATTTGAAAATAAGGGACTAGCAGCCTTGAAAATAAGGAACCAGCAGCCTCACCTGTTCCAGGCACTCCAGTCTTCCTGTCCTCCTGCAGTCTGGTCAAACTCATGCTGGTAGCTTCGAGAACACTGTCCAACCAGCTTTGAAACCAGAGAGAGGTTCAACTGAATAGAATCTGAATCACATGCACCACAAGGCCTATGCAGCCTCAACTTAAGATGGCTCCCCGGCCTGGCTTTGCACTGCAAAGTTTGCAGCAGCACGTGCAACAAAATGGCATCCAGCATTCAAAAACCCCCTCAGCTTGCATTAACTAGCCACACACAAGCCATTCAAGCTCCACCCCCAGTCGTTCTTAGACTCCTTATTGGGTGAGCAACACAGCCATGCAACACAGTTGGAGCCTCCCTCCTCCCTGGCCGGCAGGGAGGGAGGGAGAGGAGCTGCTTCATTTGAAATTTAAGGGACATCATTTAAGGGACATTTAAGGGACATCCATCAATAAGGGACAGCATCGGGACATGGCGCTGGAATAAGGGACTGTCCCTTCAAATAAGGGACACTTGACAGCTATGGGGAGATCCCCAGCCGTGCCTGCCTTAAATAAGGCAGGCCACACCCCCAGAGCCAGCCAATTGGCTGGCCAGGACGTTACGCAGCGGAAGTGGCTTTAGAGGATTGGAGAAAATAATGGAGAGGGCGATTCATGGCTACTAGTCATGGCAGCTGTCAGTGTTTGTAAAAAGCAAAAAAAAGAAGGAAAGGGTCCTGACCTCCCTTTGTCTCTTCAGCCTGGTCCTCGGACCCTTGTCGGCACAAAAAGAGTCCACAAGAATATCCTTGCAGAGTTTTATTCCTAAACGTTTTGGTGCAAAACACAACTGAATAACTATACACACCAGCACTAACCAAACAACCAACCCAAACACCAGCCTCAGCACAAACTAACATTTCTCACATATATACAACTTGGTGCAGGCCGCTGAGTCATGCTGACCCAGCTTTATTCGCATTGAAGAAACAGCGGCCATTTTAGCCGTGACAGCAGCTACGCTCTTTCTCCAAAGCTGGAGGCAGTGCTTCTGAATACCATTTGCTGGAATCCACAAGAGCGGAGAGTCTTGTGTTCGAATCCTGCTTGCAGGTTTCCAATTGGGGCATCTGGATAGCCACAGCAAGAAGCAGATGCTGGATTTATCAGGGTAGCTCAGTCGGTAGAGCATGGGACTCTTCATCCCAAGGTTGTGGGTTCGAGAATCATGTTGGGCAAAAAGATTCCTCGTTGCAGGGGGTTGGACTAGATGACCTGGGGCCATTTCCAACTCCACAATTCTATGATTCTATGACTAGTTGGGCCATTGTCTTGATGCCACAAGCACTTCTTATGCTTTTATGTTCCTAACTTAATATGATCCTGGGATCTCTGTTCTTTCTTTCTTTCTTTCTTTCTTTCTTTCTTTCTTTCTTTCTTTCTGGTTTTGTTTTCTCTGCTGCAAACAATTTCCCTCCTGTGTCAGTCAACCAGTTTGACTGGTTTGGGTTCCTCCGGCGGCATGAAAGCAGAGGAGCTCCAGGGGGGCTGGATCGCTCTGGGAACTGGGAACGCGACCCCCTCTTTCCGCACCGCGCCCCGTCGACGTGGGGCTTCCAGCGAAAGCAGGTCAGAGGCTGGCGACTCGTGCATAAGGCGCCGTTGATCCTGCTGTCAGTGCAAAATCTGAGTTGTGGGAGACAGGCTCCCCTGGGGATTTGGTAACTGAGCAGGTTATTGAGCAAGGGCTATACAGGGCTTCCTGGCAGGGCTGGAAGCCCAAGGCAGGTGTCTCCTTGCCCCAGGTGGAGAGAGGAAGCAGGAACCCCCCCCCCCCCACCAGGTAGGAGCTTTACTTTAAGGGATAAAAAGGTAAAGGGACCCCTGACCATTAGGTCCAGTGGTGACCGACTCTGGGGTTGCGACGCTCATCTCGTTTTACTGGCCGAGGGAGCTGGTGTACAGCTTCCAGGTCATGTGGCCAGCATGACTAAGCTGCTTCTGGGGAACCAGAGCAGCACACGGATATGCCGTTTACCTTCCCGCTGGAGTGGTACCTATTTATCTACTTGCACTTTGACGTGCTTTCGAACTGCTAGGTTGGCAGGAGCAGGGACCGAGCAACGGGAGCTCACCCCAACTGCTTTTCGCCCCTGGGCAATTCGGCTCCAGGGACCACGCATTCACTCCATAAGACACACAGACATTTCCCCTTACTTTTTAGGAAGAAAAAAGTGTGTCTTATGGAGCGAAAAATACGGTATATTGCTGGCGTACATGCTGCTTCCTTCCCAAGCCCCCGTGGGTAGAGAGCGATCCCCACAGAGGCTTGGGAAAAGGTCGACAACTCTGGGAAATGCGGTGCTGAAGGGATCTTTGCACCATGGCGCTGGATATACTTAAGACAGCCCTGTTTTCTACTTAGCTACGGACCCTACGCTTTCCGTTCTCTGGTAGACTGTCCCTGATTCTCCATCTCATATCTAGGCATATCATATCAGTGGAAATCTGCCTGAGCCTCTTCGTAGCCCGATGGATGAAGCCGTCCTTGGGGGGCTGGCGTTTGAGAAGAATAACCCCCCTTACCGTCTTTATTTTACCGAAATCTCCCGATAAAATCAGAAAAACGGGTGCCTAATGCATCCTTCCAGCGAGTGCTGCGGTCTGATTGCTCCTTCTGGGCTGCAGGAACTTCGGAAAGTGGAAGCCGCCGCTTGGTCAACTTGCGAGTCTGAGGGGGGGTTGCGGTTTCTCCCCCACCCCCTCCTCGCCTGCCCACAGCGCTGAGTGCAGCCAGCCCCTGCCGCACGTAATGGATGAGTCTCAAGCTCAGAAGAAAAATCGATAAATCTCTTTGCTTCTCTGCGCAACCTGTCGAGAGGCTATAAAAGAGGCTCTGCAGATTGATTCATCAGCTAATGTTTGCAAAGTGCCTGGGAGATATCATCACACACACCCCCAACCCAGTGCCTTTTTTTAAAAAAAAAAGAGAAAAAGCAGAAAAGCCATTAGGGAAAGAGTAATTCCTTGTATATTGCAAGAAACCCAGTCTCAAAAAGATGCAGTTTCAGCAGTTTTGTGTGGACCAGCTATTATCTGCCTGTTCACCACTGAGAGAGAGAACTTTTTTGGGGGGGGCGGATGCTTCAAGATGGGTGTCTGTTGTAAGATCTTATGTGCTGAAGAACCTCAAAGCAATGGCCAATCTAGAGCAGCATCCCGTACACACCGTGGCCAATCAGATGTCCGCAATCAGGATTCGAACACAAGATCAACTCTCCCCTGCTGTGGTTTCCAGCAGCGGCTATTCAGAAGCATTGCTGCCTCCGACTGTGGAGTCTGAGTGTAGCCATCATGGCTAGTGGTCGTTGATAGCCCACGAATTTGTCCAATCTTCCATTAGTTGTGTCCGTCACTGTGTCTGGTGGGAGAGAGTTCCGCAGTTCAACTCTGTGCTGTGTGAAGAAGGACTTTCTTTGATCTGAAACTTCCGGCAGTCAGCTTTGTAGGCTGTCCACGAATTCTAGGTCACAAAAAGGTGAAGAACCCCTGGACGGCTAAGTCCACTCAAAGGTGACTATGGAGTTGCGGCGCTCTTTTTGCTTTCAGGCCGAGGGAGCCGGCGTTTGTCCACAGACAGCTTTCCGCGTCATGTGGCCAGCAGGACTAAACCGCTTCTGGCGCAACGGGACACTGTGACGGAAACCAGAGTGCACGGAAACGCTGTTTACCTTCCCACCGGAGCGATACCTATTTATCTACTTGCACTGGTGTGCTTTTGAACCGCTAGGTTGGCAGGAGCTGGGACCAAGCATCTACACGTTGTTGGCATCAAAATCCCAGTCTGCATTCCCCACCCCACCCTGTTTAAACTTCATTTACCCTTTGACAGGAAATCTGTCAAGTTTTGAAGAGGAGAAACGTCACCAGTGGCCTGTTTGCAAGGGAAGTTAATCACTGGGACAAAGCAGGCCAGAGACCTACCACCATTATTTTTCTGGACCCCAAAATTCAGAATTGTGGCTCCGAAGTCCATTGCTTGTGCAGAAGGGCTTGAGTTCAGTGGCAGGTCACCGGCCTTGCATGCAGAAAGCTAGCTCTGAGATACCAGACAGCCACTGGCAGTCAATGTAACCAATACGGAACTAGATGCCCAAGCGATCTAACTTGGTAGAATGCTGGTTCCCTGTGCTGGGCTCTTGGTTGTAATGCAGCAGAGACGTGCTCACTTTCTGAAACATGAGGCTGAGAGCAACTAAGGTGCTGGGCTGCTTTTGGCCTCGCTGGCGAAACCGCAGTCTGGACGTTCGTCCGCTGCAAGAGCATTTCCTCTTTTCCTCTGTCTTTCGGTTAGGAGCTTGCATGTGGCGTCTGCGTGCAGAAGGGGGGAGAGGATTCCCCCCCCCCCTTTTAAAGATGGTGACAACACTTGCCTTCAAGTCTGCAGGAACCTCACCTACATTGGCAAAGGAAAGGCACTTTATATGTGTTGTGCATGCAGTTATAACACGGCGACACCGGATGGCGCTGTGGAGTTCCGTTTTTGCCAACCTGATTTCTTTCTTTCTTTCTTCCTTTTAGATGAAAAAATTCTTTATTGAAATTCATTAATGTCATTACAGATTTAACTTCTCACAAACACGTAGATATAAAAAATATATACAGTATATTCTTGCATTAAAGGTAAAGGTAAAGGTACCCCTGCCCGTACGGGCCAGTCTTGACAGACTCTAGGGTTGTGCGCCCATCTCACTCAAGAGGCCGGGGGCCAGCGCTGTCCGCAGACACTTCCGGGTCACGTGGCCAGCGTGACAAAGCTGCATCTGGCGAGCCAGCGCAGCACACGGAAACGCCGTTTACCTTCCCGCTGGTAAGCGGTCCCTATTTATCTACTTGCACTTTGACGTCCTTTCGAACTGCTAGGTTGGCAGGCGCTGGGACCGAGCAACGGGAGCGCACCCCACTGCGGGGATTCGAACCGCCGACCTTTCGATCGGCAAGCCCTAGGCGCTGAGGCTTTTACCCACAGCGCCACCCGCGTCCCATATTCTTACATTAGTTTAACATAAAATGTTAATTTAACCTTCTAATTCCACTTAGATATCCACTAAGCTAAAATCGTATAATGTTACATAAAATAAAGTAAAAACAAACAAACTAACTAAAGTAAAATAAATATAGACTTCCCATATTTCCCAATATAGTTGACATTTGTGATTTTGAAAGTACTTATAATTATTACCTTACATTTAATATACTTTCTAATACTTTCTTACAACCTAGTGTACCGGTTTTCCTCTATTTCTTAATATTTTAGGTACACAAGGGTCATACAAACACTACCATAGATAATACATCGCTGTTACCTTTTTTGCAAGTATCTCTTAAACATTTCCCATTTTTGAGAAAATAATTGTAAACCCGATTTCTCATACAAAGTTTGCAACGCATTTTCCTGAAAAGCTTCTTGGATGTGTCTAGATCCAGCCCTATTCCCCAAGGATTCTCAAAGATTATAGGCAGAGACTCTGAGATTACATCTGTAAACTCTCTTGGGTGCAGCTAATCAGGCCCTGGAGACAATTCATTTGAAGCAACTAGGTATTCCCTGACCACCTCTTTTTGTATCTTGGGCTGCAGCTCCCTGCTTGCATCGTTTATTCTGTTACCACCAGGTTGGGCACTGCTTTGGGCGAAGACAGAGGCGATGAGCAGTTCCTCCTCCTCCTCTCTGTGTCACCCAATAGCATTTGTGGACTCTCCTGCCTTGGAGGTTTTTAAGCAGAGGTTGGATGGACACCTGCAATGGATGCTTTAGTTGTGATCATTTTAAATTGCATTTAGTTATTTCTTTGCATTCAGTTACTTCTTTGCATTTAGTTATTTCCTTGCATTCTGCTATTTCTTTGCATTCAGTTACTTCTTTGCATTCAGTTATTTCCTTGCAGGGCTGTGTGCGTGTGCAACCCCACCAGGGCTCCCCAAACCTCCCTGTCTAATCCACTCCTTAAAAAGTGCAGATTGCAAGCTTCCCTCGTTTATTGACCAAGCTCAAAGCAGCCTTCTCCTCAACCTGGCCCCCTCCAGGTGTTCTGGACTACATTTCCCACCAGCCCCAGCCAGCATGGTCCCTGACCAGGGATGGTGGGAGTTGTAGTCTAAAACATCAGGAAGAAGCATTGCAGGGGGTTGGACTAGATGACCCTCGGGGTCCCTTCCGATTCTGCAATTCTATGATTTTATGATTTGGCGGTGGTAGGTGCAGTGGTTGGATGCACAGCTGGACAAGCCAGCTCTCCCTTGAATAGCTGTGGTTGCTGGAGCCATAATAATAATAATAATAATAATAATAATAATAATAATAATAATAATAATTTTATTTATACCCCGCCCTGCCCGGTTTAAAAACCGGGCTCAGGGTGACTAACAGCAAATATAAAACATTGATTAAAATGTGACTTAAAAACAGCATAAAACATCATAGAATACAACAAAAAATGCAGCATTAATAAAATTCAAAAATTCAGGGGTCATTTGGGGGGGACGGGGACAAAAACGACAACAACAATTGTATAGCCAGTGACTCACTCCGTCGCAGGGATTTGAACCGCCGACCTTCCAATCGGCAAGCCCAAGAGGCTCAGGGGTTTAGACCATAGTGCCACCCGCGATCTTCCCTTGAGTAGAATTCCAGGATCCACACGTATTTCACCTGTGGGGAGGGAGCTGCAGTGGCTGTCAATCAGGTACCGGGGCCATCTCCAAAGTCTTGTTAAAAGATAATGCCCCAAACGACTTGGGATAAGCTTACCTGTAAGACCACCTGCCCCTGTGCAGACCTGTACGATCGCTTTGTCCACCTGGGGAAATTCTACTTTTGGCACTTTGCCCATCGTAGAAGCCAACTCCATGGGGCCGAGGGGTCTTCAGCCCCCCCTTAAATATTTGGGCCTCCTCCCCAAAGGAGGAGGAACGGGCATCGCCATTCAAATGGTGTGTGTGTGATCGGTTATGCGGGACAGGGCTCTCCTGTCCCCCCCCCCAATATTTTATTCAAGTTGGCACCCCTGGCACCATATTTACTGAGACCTTTCCCAGGTGCCGATTGAAGTACTGACTGGGCACAGCAGCGCCCACAGCTATCGGGTTGGCAGTCCCTGCCAGAGACAGTTCCTTTATTTGTTCACGCTATGTCTGTACTGCTTACTATATTAAAAAATATCTCAAAGTGAAAACAACAGCAACTTGAAGAGCCACAGATATTACCAAAATGCAGTTAGCTTGTAAAAGAAGGTAAGTCCAGTGGGGCTTACTTCTGAGTGTAAAAAGAAAAATTAGGATGGCACTATAATACATTTATCGTGGTTTATAAGCCTTTGTGAGCATAATTTGGAAGACGGCTCTGAAAATTCGGCTCTGACCCCTGACCCCTTATATGGGATTTCCTATATAAATTTTCCCTTGACTTTTTTGCTGGCCCATGTAGGACCAGCATGGATAGCTGGCTCGGGTGAATATCTGATGTTTCCTCTCTTTATGGTCTTGATTTATGGGCTACTACTAAAATGAGGCTGCATTTTAAGCTGTATTTTAAGCCGTATTTTAATTAACTGTTTGTTTGTTTGATTGTTTGTTTGTTGCTTCTATTACATTTTATTGTAATTCATATTTGGTGTTAGCCACCCTGAGCCCAGCCCTGGCCGGGGAGGGCGGGGTATAAATAAAAAAAAATATTATTATTATTATTCTTAAAAGTTGACCCATAAAACGCACAATAACTTCTATAATTTGCCTTATTGGGTGAAGAGGAAGGGGAAAAGCCTTGCATTCTTCAGTCTGGATTCTTGCTCTGCTCCAGAGGTTGAACATAAGTTTCACAACGCCACAATATTCACGTTAGGAATATTAACAGTTCTTGTCTCGTTCACGCTGAGTGACGTTTCCCGGAGATGTTCTTTCTTTGATTGAAGATTTCCTCCTGGGGTGTTTGACTGCTTTCTGCCGATAAGATCAGACGTGACCCAGCCATGAACAGAATACCGCTGCTTTTACCAAGCCGGTGCCCGCCGGATGTTTTGAACTTCATTTCCCATCACCCTCAGCACCGCAAGACTTTGAAGTCACAAACCTCCAGGGGGCACCAGGTTGGGGAAAGCTGGAGCAGGTTGTTTTGGCGAGCTCAGCTTCGTTTTGCAAGCTGGGAAAGTCCCTGGTCTTTATCCTCACCCAAACTGTCAGGCGTGCTTTTCGAGCCGACTTGAAGACGCAAAAGTCTACAAGGAAAACAAAGCCCTGGGGGGAATTTGTTGAGAGATGTAGGAAGCTGATCCTTGATTGCTGATTCCCGGAAGGGAGACGGGAGGAATCATATCTTAGACGCAGATCGTATTCTCTTGACTTGATGCTGACATGTACCTTTGCCATTGACGCAACCCAGGCAGGGTTGGGAGGGGCTGGGAAATCATTTAGCAGTCCCTGTGGGCAGGTGAGAAAGCAGCCGGATTTTGATGGAGAAGGTTGCCTAAGGTGAAAGGGTTAAGCACCCTGCTGCGCCCCCTCACCGCTGCTATTTTGCTCACATTTATTCAGCGAGAGAGGTGCCGATCGGTTAGAAAGTGGGGAGAAGCTGTCATTCATCCAGTTTGGCCCATAGCTGTCAACTTACAGATTTGAAAATAAGGGACCAGCAGCCTTGGAAATAAGGGACCAGCAGCCAAAATAAGGGACCTGCAGCCTCACCTCTTCCAGGCACTCCAGTCTTCCTGTCCTCCTGCAGTCTGGTCAAACTCATGCTGGGTAGCTTCGAGAACACTGTCCAACCAACTTTCTAACCAGAGGTTCAACTGAATAGAATCTGAATCGCATGCACCACAAGGCCTATGCAGCCTCGACTTAAGATGGCTCCCCGGCCTGGCTTTGCACTGCAAAGTTTGCAGCAGCACGTGCAACAAAATGGCGTCCAGCATTCAAAAAACCCCTCAGCTTGCATTAACTAGCCACACACAAGGCATTCAAGCTCCACCCCCCAGTCGTTCTTAGACTCCTTATTGGGTGAGCAACACAGCCAAGCAGCACAGTTGGAGCCTCCCTCCTCCCTGGCCAGCAGGGAGGGAGGGAGAGGAGCTGCCTCCTTTGAAATTTAAGGGACATCCATCAATAAGGGACAGCAGCGGGACATGGCGCTGGAATAAGGGACTGTCCCTTCAAATAAGGGACACTTGACAGCTATGGTTTGGCCATAAAGGTAAAACTTTTCAGGTTGTATGTTGATGGTAAGGATTTGTGCCAAAGGACGGAGAGACTTTATTCATTCAGTTTTGATAAGTAGGAGGCCAGGGCTTCTCTGGAAAGGAGCATTTGTGCAGCTGAAAAAGGGGAAATTCCATTTTCTATGCACAGCCAGAATGAAACTTAGCAGATCCTCTGGAGTCCAGAAATGGAAATGGTGTTCAATGTGTGTATGTGCAGAAAATGTACTTCCTCAATCTTCTTTGATGGGCCACTCCAGATGTCCTTTTCGTTGTACATTCATGATTCTTTATTTCATTTGTTGCAATTATATCCAAGCAGCTAAGTTGGCATACACATGGTTCTGGCCCTCCTCATTTAACCACAACAACCACCCTTTGAGGTAGGTTAGGCTGAGAGACCTGTTGTCCGTGTCCATGAAGTTTTCTTGGCAGGGATACTGGAGTGGCTTGCCGGTTCCTGCTCCAGGTGGATCACGTTTGGTCAAAACTCTCCACTATGACCTGTCCATCTTGGGTGGCCCTGCATGGCATAGCTCATAGCTTCTCTGAGTTATTCAAGCCCCTTCACCACGGCAAGGCAGTGATCCATGGAGGGGAAGAAATGGAGGCAGTGAGAGATATTACTTTCTTGGGCTCCATGATCACTGCAGATGGTGACAGCAGCCACGAAATTAAAAGACGCCTGCTTCTTGGGAGAAAAGCAATGACAGACCTAGACAGCGTCTTAAAAAGCAGAGACATCACCTTGCCAACAAAGGTCCGTATAGTTAAAGCTATGGTTTTCCCAGTAGTGATGTATGGAAGTGAGAGCTGGACCATAAAGAAGGCTGATCGCCAAAGAATGGATGCTTTTGAATTATGGTGCTGGAGGAGACTCTTGAGAGTCCCATGGACAGCGAGAAGATCAAACCGATCCATTCTGAAGGAAATCAGCCCTGAGTGCTCACTGGAAGGACAGATCCTGAAGCTGAGGCTCCAATACTTTGGTCACCTCATGAGAAGAGAAGACTCCCTGGAAAAGACCCTGATGCTGGGAAAGATGGAGGGCACAAGGAGAAGGGGACGACAGAGGATGAGATGGTGGGACAGTGTTCTCGAAGCTACCAACATGAGTTTGACCAAAGGCAGTGGAAGACAGGAGTGCCTGGTGTGCTCTAGTCCATGGGGTCGGACACGACTAAACAACTAAACAACAACAAGGCTGAGAGGCAGTGATGGGCAGCGAGGTCACCCAGTGAGAAATTTGAACCCTGATCTCCCAGGTCCATATCTGATACTCTAGCCCAGGGATCAGCAAGGTTTACCTCGTCTGAGCCAGTTCACTCCAGTGGAACCCCTCCCTGGACCAGATCATATGTGCATCCGTGATTTCCGGCGTCTGCACAGACGTGATTTTTGGCATCTGCGCATGCGCAGACGTGATTTTCAGCGTTGCGGAAGCAATTCCTGCGCCGTACTGCGCCAGTTCAGTGCAGCACGGGGGACTCACTAAGCGGGCGGCTCGGTTTGGGGGTGGCTCGTGGGCCGGTTAAACAACTCCCGTGGGCAGCTTGTGGCCCACGGGCCTTAGGTTGCCAACCCCTGCTCTAGCCACTACCACCACACTGGTTCTCAGACCGCACTGGCTCTCTAAGGGATGATGTTGGGTGCTTATACACAATTCTGCTTTCTTTCTTGCCAATCCACGCAGCTTCCTGCCCCTCCAGGCAGCAATAATGGATCATCATTCAAGAAGCGTTGCAAAATAAGAGCGGAATGGCGTGTGGATGACTCATTATAAATCCAGCATGAACGCATTATTATTGCATCAATGACATGTTTCGTTCATATGTAATAGGGCTTCAATCTAAAAGTTCCACATTATATTTTTATTTTCGA
Source organism: Podarcis raffonei (assembly GCF_027172205.1). Lineage (NCBI taxonomy): Eukaryota > Metazoa > Chordata > Lepidosauria > Squamata > Lacertidae > Podarcis > Podarcis raffonei. The sequence goes on along the minus strand of NC_070605.1, from coordinate 8,970,171 downwards.
AAAAATATCTGCGGCCTGAACCAGGGTTCACACATGTGTGGTGCAAGCGAGGGAGATAATGAGACAGCCATACTTTTAAAGTAACTTTAAAATAACTTTTTGAGGGCTTCCCAGGGGCATTGAATTGGCCACTGTGAGAAAAGGGTGCTGGTTTAGAAGGGGCTCTGGCCTGATCCTGCAAAGCTTCTCATGCATTCTTAGCATGCAGTTCTAACCTGAGAGCAGCTGGAATGTGGTGTTTTATTGTTGGGTACAATTCTGCCCATATGGTTTTGGAGGAAACTTAGTGAAAAAATTGGCTGTGTTGGCCGAACTCTGCCCTTGAACTGAGCAACCACTGTAGCCCGAACACATCCAGAGTCCAGAATGCGCCCGCATACTTTACCCCAGAAAATATTTGTATGTCCTGACGTCATTGTTTGATCAGAGACTTATGTAAACTTCTGGATGGGGGCAATGGCTGAAATTGTGAAACTGGCATTATCAGCGACAAATCCGCTGGTGCGCCCGGGATATACCGTATTTTTTGGTGTATAAGACGCCCCCATGTATAAGACGCCCCCCATTTTGGGGGACTAAATTTAAAGAAAATGAGGGGAGATGGCCCAGACTTGTTGAGCTTTTTTAAGGGGGGAATTCCCCCCTTTGCCAGCAGGGGCTGGCAAAGTGGGCAGCTGCTCCCCCCGAGCCACTGCAGATAGGAAGCGCCGTAAAGCCCTAAACAGCCTCAGCCCAGAAGACCTGAAGGAGCATCTCCATCGCCATCGTTCTGCCCAGACACTGAGGTCCAGCTCCGAGGGCCTTCTGGCAGTTCCCTCTCTGCGAGAAGTGAGGTTACAGGGAACCAGGCAGAGGGCCTTCTCGGTGGTGGCACCCACCCTGTGGAACGCCCTCCCATCAGATGTCAAAGAAATAAACAACTACCAGACTTTTAGAAGACATCTGAAGGCAGCCCTGTTTAGGGAAGTTTTTAATGTTTAGTAGGTTATTGTATTTTAATATTCTGTTGGAAGCCGCCCAGAGTGGCTCAATAGCTTTGGGCAAAACAAAACAAACAACTTTTGTGTCTGGGCTTTTTGAATACGGCATCCCTATCTGAGAGGTTTCCACTCTCGCTTTTCTCAGACTTCTCCTTACTGCATTTTACGGAGAACATCAGCTTCCGTATATGAATCTATTATTCTCTCTCTGTGTGTGTCTCTCATAAAGGTAAAGGGACCACTGACCATTAGGTGTGCACTGGTGTGCTTTCGAACTGCTAGGTTGGCAGGAGCTGGGACAGAGCAACGGGAGCTCACCCCGTCACGGGGATTCGAGCCACCAACCTTCTGATCAACAAGCCCTAGGCTCTGTGGTTTAACCCACAGCGCCACCCGCGTCCCTCGTACTCACTTCCAAACTGGAGATCATTTAAAGAAGCTCACGTAATGAGACTAAAACATCAATACTACGGTAGCGCTAACTCTCAATTAAAGCTTACTTCTGATGTATCCCAGTATTCTTGCAGGGTTTGAAATGCTAAACTTTTGTACGGCTGCATTGATCTGTTGCATTATGGATTTGTCGTGGCCTTTGGCTCTAGAACAATAAACTTTGACAGAAATGCAATAGCATGCAAACAAAAAACCCGGCATTTTAACTTGTGTGAGCTGCTAATTTTCTGCACAGTCTTTAGTGACGCTTTCACGTTGCCTCGACAGCCCCAAAGAGGAAATCAAGGTGTTTGGTTCTTGGAGGGGTTTTTCGAGAGCAAATCAGACTATTTGCACCTGCATATTTACACAGCTCATATCAAATATTGAAGGATCCAGGGCAATGCGCTTGACTGAGGAGAGGCTTTTGGGACGTTTGTTTAGGCCTTGAGCAAAAAGAAGAAAAGTCAGCGACAGATACGAGAAACTCAACAGTTTTGTCCTGTTGGTGTTGGGTAGAGGAGAAAAGAAAGCACAGATTTGCATGCACTAATTTATGTGTGCAGATGCAAATTTAGAAAAGTCTCCTCTAACTGGAGCAGAAATATATAACTCAGGTGGTAGAGCAGGTCGTGGGGGGAATCCTGCATTGCAGGGGTTTGGACTAAAGGACCTTAAGGGTCTCTTCCAGTTCTACAGTTTTATGATTCTATAATACATCTCGCCATAATGTTGAAGGCTCTGACGGGTGACTCATGAACTTGCCTGATCTGCTGTCAAGGTGCACACTGTTGACAGGCAACTTCAAGACGTCTGATGGTCTCTCTCTCTTTTGAGTTCTTTATTTTTGATGCAGATTTTACTGGGCTCCTCCAAGACAGTCCTTTGCAAATCAGACAAATTCATGGAGGAGCAGGATCAACCAGTGGCAACTAGCCAGGATTGCTGTGTTCTACTGCCCCTGTCAGAGGCAGAATGCCCCTGAATTGCTGGGAATTGACAAGTGGAAAGAGCACTTTTGTGCATGGGTCCTGCTTGCTGCGAGAGGTTTTTAATATTTTTAATGTTTTTAATATTCTGTTGGGAGCCGTCCAGAGTGGCTGGGGGAACCCAGCCAGATGGCCGGGGTATAAATAAGTTGTTGTTGTTGTTGTAAAGGTAAGTTAAAGGACCCCTGGACAGTTAAGTCCAGTCAAAGGCGACTATGGGGTTGCACCGCTCATCTTGCTTTCAGGCCGAGGGAGCTGGCGTTTGTCCACAGACAGCTTTCCGGGTCATGTGGCCAGCAGGACTAAACCACTTCTGGTGCAACAGGGCACCGTGACAGAAACCAGAGTGCACGGAAATGCTGTTTACCTTCCTGCCACAGTGGTACCTATTTATCTACTTGCGCTGGTGTGCTTTCGAACTGCTAGGTTGGCAGGAGCTGGGACCAAGCAACGGGAGCTCACTCCATCATGGGGATTCGAACCGCCTACCTTCTGATCGGCAAGCCCAAGAGGCTCAGGGGTTTAGACCACAGGGCCACCCGCGTTCCCCATTGTGAGAGCAAGATACTGGCCTACATGGACTATTGGCCTGATCCAGAAGGCTTTTGCTAGGTTTGTAAGTCTGCTGTGCCATCACAACCAAAGGGAACCAAATCCTGCAACAATATCTATATTAATGTCAAATGACATTAGGGTGCTCGGCTCAATACGCCCCCATTGCCCTGACCCAGCAGAGATCTTCTTAGCTTATTTTAACTCTTCATCTTTCCCGTGCCACGTTTTTTGGGAGAGAGCTCCCCAGGCAGGTTGCATGCACAGAGAAGGACCAAATCTCATTCCAGTGAAACAGAACCACAAAAACAGTAGCCTGAAAACAATTTCACAGCCCAGTTTCACAGCTCATATAAAACCAATTTGCACAACCAAGGAGAACCAATTTAAAACCAGCCACATTTTGTTAAATAGTCACTATTCAGCCCAACACTTGGGATTAAAAGCGGCTGGCAATAAATGGATTTTAAAGGTCCCAACTTGAAGCTGTTATGGATGGGGGCCAAGTATCTATCCATTAAGTGGGATATGGGGCCACCAGCAAGAAGCCCTCCCTCCGTGCATTTTGCCGTGCAAGAAGACTTCCTGTGCAAAGTTCGTCGAAAGGAGCAGCGATCGCTCAGAGACATCTCGTTTTTGGATCTGACAAGAGTTTGTTCTCTGTGAGCGAGAGCTCAATCTAGATAACCATGTTCTGCCCTCGTCAGCTTGTAGAATTTCCTCCTCTCTCCCTCCCACAGCCTCTCACGTCTGTGTGGGGTCTTCTGCCAAACGCATCTTGGCAGCCCTTGCGTGTGTGTTTATGTGTGCGGCCTTTGTGGAGCAATTGTCGAAACATTTGTGAGGTTGTTGGAGGAGGGAGAAAGTTTGTTTGTGGTTTTGATCAAAGCCACGCATTGTCCCAGATCAGCCTGACCGGGCCGTCACCTTCCACGTGATGCTGTGAACACGCCTGGAGAGATCCCAGTTGACATGTGTTGCAGGAAACAAGGGTCAAGTCGCTTATCCCTTCTCCTTCCGCCCCCTCGGTGCTTTCTGGCTGCAAAAGCTTTCGAGCGTCAGCCATGGAAGATGCAGCGCTTTCCTGGTTCCCAGGCTCTCCTGGAGTTTCTAAGAGATCATAGAACGGTAGAGTTGGAAGGGACCCACGAGGGTCATCTAGTCCAACCTCTGGAAATGCAGGAATCGCAGCTGAAGAATCCCTGACAGACGGTCATCCAACATCTGCTTCAAAACCTCCAAGGAAGGAGAGTCTACCACAGGGGTCAGCAAACTTTTTCAGCAGGGGGCCGGTCCACTGTCCCTCAGACCTTGTGGGGGGGCCGGACTATATTTTGAAAAAAAATAATGAACGAATTCCTATGCCCCACAAATAGCCCAGAGATGCATTTTAAATAAAAGCACACTTTCTACTCATGTAAAAACACGCTCATTCCCAGACCGTCCGCAGGCTGGATTGAGAAGGCAGTTGGGCCAGATCCAGCCCCCTGGCCTTAGTTTGCCTACCTGTGGTCTACCACCTCCACTGTCTAACAGTTCTTACTGTCAGAAAGGCACTTCTTGATATTTCATTGGAATTGCCTTTCTTGTAACTTGAATCGATTGATTTGGGTCCTGTCCTCTGCAGCAGCAGAAAACACCCTTGCTCCATCTATTATGTGACATCCCTTGAGATATTTGAAGATGGCTAGCCTATCTCCTCTCAGTCTCCTCTTTTCCAGGCTAAACATACCCAGCTCCTTCAACCATTCCTCATCAGGCTTGGTTTTCAGAGTCTTGGTTGCCCTCCTCTGCACACACATTCCAGCTTTTTAATGTGTGACATTCTAATGTATTTTTAATCTTTGTTGGGAGCCGCCCAGAGTGGCTGGGGAGGCCCAGCCAAATGGACGGGGTACAAATAAATTATTATTATTATTATTATTATTATTATTATTATTATTATTATTATATTTTTAAGATTTGCCTTGAGAGAGTCTTTAAACCTCTTTTGTTGACCACCAGCATTACATTTTCCATTTTTAAGTTCGGAATAGAGCAGTTGCTTTGGAAGACGATTATGCGCTCCCGAGCCTGGAAGTTCAACGTAGCAGCCATGGCCCAAAGCTGCAGACAGTTCTGTTATCGGCGAATCTTTCTAAGGTCTATTTAAAGCATTTGCTAGAATCTGAAGCCTCCCTCCCTCTTTCTTGCTCAGCCCTTGTCAGGCAGATACACCCGCCGCCCAACAGTTCTTCTGCCAGCCATCTTCTGGCCACTATTCCAGTGGTCTAAAAGGGGAGGCGGTTGCAGGGAATGTAAGAAAGTAAAGAACTTCTGGGAAATGATATATAATGAGATGAAAAAGATGTTGAAATATACATTCTTTAAAAAACCAGAAGCATTTTTACTTGGTATTATAGGCCAAGACATTAATAGGCAAGATGTCAAACTGTTCTTATATGCAACAACAGCGGCAAGAGTATTGTTAGCCCAGAAATGGAAGCCAGAAGAAAGTCCGACGAAAGAAGAATGGCAGACGAAATTAATGGACTATGCAAAATTGGACAAAATGACAGGAAGGATTCAAAACCTGCAGGGGACCAGAGATTTACAGAAGATTGGAAGAAGTATATGGATTATTTGAAGAGCAACTGCAATCAACAAATTACACTAGTAGGACTACAAGAAGTTTTGTAAGGAGAAATATACAAAGTGTTACAAAGTAGGAAAAGATAGAGATATTGGTCATGAGATTGAAATGTAATGGGGAAAATAAGAAATGCATACTGAGAGACTAGATTGGAAAATTTTCAGACAGGACTGATGGAAGTCAAAAAAACTGAATAGGATGTAAAAGCATGTTTAATTATTGTTGAAAATGGTATGTTAAAAAGCTAATAAAAATTATATATATATAAAAGCGGAGGCTGGTTGCACTTCCTCCTATCGGAGGCCAGGCAGAGGTCCACCCTCCCAAAATCCTGCTCCCGGTTGCTGCCCGTGATAGTGCTTTTGTGCCAGCCATCCCACAGCACCAGGATGTGGTTACTGGACAGGTCAGATTTGCTGATCCTATCGCTCTTGCCTCGAGTTTCGTACACTGCCACACAGCCATCTGACATCCTGCTTCTGCTTCCACTGCTTCCTCTTGCTGCCTATATAGGGCATCTCCACAGAAGGACTTTCCGAGCCCGGGCACAGCAGGTGGAAAGGCAGCACAGGGGTGGGGGTTGCCGAGGCCACCTGAGCCGGTCCAGGAAAAAGAGGCTTTGTCCTGCAGGTACGCCAAAGGATTTGTAGTTGCATGCACAGGGGATTTGAAAAGCCACCCCTTTTGTGCACCTCTTGCTCTCTCTGTGTGTGGCTAGACCTCCTGAAATAGAGGTGAGTGGCAGACTTGGGGTGGGTTTCTGGAATTGTAGTAAAGGTTCCTTGGCACGAATCATACTCGTTTTTTAAAGCTAGGTTTAAGGATGAGTGAGGATGGGCAGATTGGCTTCTCATTTTTCCACTCCAAAGTTCAGGTTCTCCGCACGTCCACATCAGTTTGCAGAAAAAGTAGTGAAAACCCTGAAAATTTACCTGCTAATTTCTCTCAATGTACATAGTTTTGAATGCAGTTTCACCCGATAGCATGTGATTTTGCAAATCAATTTTCTCTTCTCTTCTTAAAATTTTATATTCTTTGTTGAAAAATTGTTGCTGTTGTTTAGTCGTTTAGTCTTGTCCGACTCTTCATGACCCCCTGGACCACGCCAGGCACTCCTGTCTTCCACTGCCTCCCGCAGTTTGGCCAAACTCATGCTGGTCGCTTCGAGAACACTGTCCAACCATCTCGTCCTCTGTCGTCCCCTTCTTCTTGTGCCCTCCATCTTTCCCAACATCAGGGTCTTTTCCAGGGAGTCTTCTCTCCTCATGAGGTGGCCAAAGTCTTGGAGCCTCAGCTTCAGGATCTGTCCTTCCAGTGAGCACTCAGGGCTGATTTCCTTCAGAATGGATCGGTTTGATCTTCTTGCAGTCCATGGGACTCTCAAGAGTCTCCTCCAGCACCAGAATTCAAAAGCATCAATTCTTCGGCGATCAGCCTTCTTTAGGGTCCAGCTCTCACTTCCATACATCACTACTGGGAAAACCATAGCTTTAACTATACGGACCTTTGCCGGCAAGGTGATGCCTCTGCTTTTTTAAGATGCGGTCTAGTCTGTGATTCTATCCTTGACTAAATTCAATAAATGTATTAAGAGGTCAATGGGTGTGTTTGATCTGAAAACCTCCTCTTAATATCTCTGTTTCGTGCACCCAGAACCGTTTTGCTTTTCTGCACTCCTGTTGCAAAGGGGCAAAACTATTACCTTTTGCTGTTCCCCAAAACCAACACTTTCCCAGTGGTTTTTGGATCCCCCTGTCTGGAAACCTCTTCTTGTGTAATTTAAGCCCATGAGATGTGGCCCTGCCTTCTGGGCAGCAGAAAAACAAGCCTTTGCCTGCTTTGGTGCCACCTTCGGGCATTTGAAGAGGAATTTTAAGTCCCCCCCTCTGAGCTCCATGTATTACACGTCCTCCTTTTTCCCTCTCCCTCTTCTGTTCTAATCCGAACAGTGCCCATTCAAAACCTGAACTTTCTGCCAACTTTACCTTTTGAAATCCGCTGGGGGTTAAGGTGCCCATTATACCAGGAGCGCTGGACCAGATTGGTTGGAGAGGCAAAGCAGTTTCTCAACCTCGCAGGTACCCGGAGACGGCGGTGGGAGGAGAGAAAAGTATCGCTTTCGCCCAAATTCAACACCCCGCAAACAATTCCAACGCAATTAAGCGCTATACAATTGTTGGAAAGGAGGAGCGGTTCCTTTCAGCGCTGAGGACCTAACTGCCTTTCAGCTTTTGTGGAGTGTGAATGGGGTAACAAAAAGGTGTTGTGTGTCTGCCTACGTGACCCAGCGACTCTCATTAGCCGCCACGCGCAGTTCGTGACCTTTGCCTGTGAAGGTCATTGCTCTTTGGGGCCGGATCTGCCATTAGGCAGGAGAGTCACGTGCCTCAGGCGGTTGGATTGGGGTGTCACAAAAAGGCAGGAAATTGCTCGTTCTTTGGGGGATATTTACGGGGATTTTCGGCTGTTGCGCACCTTGCCTCTTGGGTGGGGTGGTGGGCAGAGGGGGGCATTTGCTGTTCCGCCTCAGGCGGCAAACTATTTTGGGCTTGTCTTCAGCAATCCATGGGGAGAGTGATATGAGGGGTGCTACCAGACCCATTGAGGACCCCCAAGTAGCACAAGATGTATGTCTGTCATTCAGGAGTGCAGCCTTTCCCCCGTGACAGTGTGTGCCCAGGATCCGTGCTTTTTTCTAGTACTTTTTTTTTCATTTACTGTATTTATTTTCCCCGATTTGAACTTTGTTCTAGTACTTTCTTTTCATTTACTGTATTTATTTTCCCCGATTTGAACTTTTTTCTAGTACTTTCTTTTCATTTACTGTATTTATTTTCCCCAATTTGAACTATAAAATGGTGATTTTCTTGAATCAAACTGAGAGTACCTCTAAACTGGGAGCTGACGCTGAGACCACCTAACACCAGTCTTAAAAGACCTACACTGGCCGCCAGTATGTTTCCAAGCACAATTCAAAGTGTTGGTGTTGACCTTTAAAGCCCTAAACGGCCTCGGCCCAGTATCCCTGAAGGAGGGTCTCCACGCCCATCGTTCTGCCCGGACACTGAGGTCCAGCTCTGAAGGCCTTTTGGTGGTTCCCTCGCTGCGAGAAGCCAAGTTACAGGGAACCAGGCACAGGGCCTTCTCGGTGGTGGCGCCTGCCCTGTGGAATGCCCCCCCCCAGATGTCAAAGAGAACAACTACCAGACTTTTAGAAGACATCCAAAGGCAGCCCTGTTTAGGGAAGCTTTTAATGTTTAATAGGTTATTGTATTTTAATATTCTGTTGGAAGCCGCCCAGAGTGGCTGGGGAAATCCAGCCAGATGGGTGGGGTATAAATAATATATTATTATTATTATTATTGGGGGAAAAGCACTGCCCGGGGCCATGGGTGCCATGCAGAGTGCACTGAAATTGGTGGGTATCCGGCTCCTTCATGGGTAATTTTGTGGGTGCTCGGGCACCCGGGGCCCCAGGGAGTTGGCACCTACGCTGTCGCTTCGGAGGAGGAACTCATCGTGTGGATTCAGACCCCGGCACTTTCATATTTCAAACCTAAAAGATTCTGCGAGGATCGACTTGGGATAGGAAACTGGGGGGATCAATCTGCCACACGATTCCAGGGACCAGACCCCCCTACATCAATTTGATTTGATTTATTACAGTTCGTAGAACCATAGAACTGTAGAGTTGGAAGGGACCCTAAGGGCTATCTAGTCCAACCCCCTGGAATGCAGGAATCTTTTGCCCCACGTGGTTCTCGAACTCTTGACCCTGAAATTAAGAGTCTGAGGCTCTTCTGACTGAGCTACCAAGTTTTCTACGCTGCTTTTCATGCAGGCAAAGCCCCAAAGCGGCTTACAAACAATAACCAATAATAATATGATAGAACGTAATAGAGCATCGCAAAAGCAGCACAAATCACACAGAGCAATTAACAAATCAATGGTGGAACAATGGCAATCTATAAAACACCGTTGACAGAGTTTGGCTGTCGAGTGTCCCTCAGTTATTATCTGTGAGATGTCATAGAATTGCATAGTTGAAAGGGACCCAGAGGATGATGATGATGATGATGATAATAATAATAATAATAATAATAATAATAATAATAATAATAATAATAATAATTTATTATTTATACTCCGCCCATCTGGCTGGGTTTCCCCAGCCACTCTGGGTGGCTCATTTAGTTCAGCTGCCATTCTATGGTTCTGTGAGTTAAGAACTATGTAGAAACCTTTTAAAAATATTTGAAATTAGAGGGAAAAGAGATGAAACTCATCAACTGGATGGGCTTGCCCAACTACAATGTTTTAAGCAGGTGCAAAAACGAGTACAGGCAGGGAGTTCCAAAGTTTCGTTGCCACCATGCTAAAAGAAGGATTTCTTACAAGTGCGGTTATTTGACAAATAGACTGCGGTGGAATCTACACACCTGTTCAAAACATTGTGGAAATGCTTTTTTTCACCACCTGGTGTCACAAATATATATTGCACTTTGCAACACATTCAAAGTGTTTCATTTGCAGCTGTATAGCTGAGTCCTGTATCTCTTTTGACCAGACCATGGGTACTAAGGCCCGGGGGCCGGATCCGGTCCACTCGCCTTCTAAATCCGGCTCCCAGATGGTCTGGCAATCAGCGTGTTTTTACATGAGTAGAATGTGCCCTTTTATTTAAAATGCATCTCTGGGTCATTTGCGGGGCCTGCCTGGTGTTTTTACATGAGTAGAATGTGTGCTTTCATTTAAAATGGGTTATTTGTGGGGCATAGGAATTTGTTCATTCCCCCTCCCCAGAAAATATAGTCCGGCCCCCCACAAGGTCTGAGGGACAGTGGACTGGCCTCCTGCTGAAAAAGTTTGCTGACCCCTGGACCAGACAAATACCTGACCCTCAATTAATTTTCGTTATCCTTCCTAACCCCGATAAAATAAAAAACGACGGGAAGAAGAAATGCAATTCCTTAGATGCTGGAGCATTAAAAAGAGTTTGAAATCTGCTGCACAGGAGGAGCATTTGAGAGAGGCAGGTGGCTTTGTGGCAGCTTCCTCCTCCCTAAATGTGTCAGCAAATTGCCACAGGCGATGAATGGACGGCCGTCTCCTCTGCAAGCAACCCCGCCGGGGACACTTCTTTTTTTTTTTTAAAGAATATTTATTAAATTTTCCAATTTTTTAAACAAACAAACAAAAACAAAACAAACCAAAACATTAAAAAAGACATGAAATTCATAAATCATACTTTAAAATAACAGATTTCTCAGACCTCCTCATACTTCTCCTCCTTGTATCCCAATTAAAGTTATTTGTTCAGCAAATCCTTCAATTTAAGCATTACAGCTTATAACATTACCTTATTTTTCAAACCCTTTCCCCCCCCTCTATGTTCCTTTATATCATTACAGCTAGAAACCACTCTATTTCAATCCAACACCATTTAACTTTCCTTAATTTTACAGTATTTCTGTAAATAGTCCTTAAATTTTTTCCAATCTTCTTCAGCCGACTCTTCTCCCTGGTCACGGATTCTGCTCGTCATTTCTGCCAGTCCCATACAGTCAATCAGTTTCATCTGCCATTCTTCCAGAGTGGGTAGATCTTGCGTCTTCCAATACTTTGTGATAAGTATTCTTGCTGCTGTTGTAGCATACATGAAAAAGGTTCTGTCCTTCTTTGGCACCAATTGGCCAGACATACCCAAGAGGCACTTCAGGGGACACTTCAGAGCGAAACTTGTGCAAAAGGAGGAAGCGGTTGGTGTGTCAATTTCGGGTGAAAGTGATGCATCGCCACAGGCGAGGGGGGGGGCGGCCTCCTGCCCTTTGCTGCTGAAACCACAATGTTGCTTGAACGAAAAGGAGCAGAGGAATTAGACCGGCCCTGGGTGCAGGAGGCTGCCTGCCTTCTTATTTTTAGGTTTGAAGTTGCAGATTCCGAGCCAACTATTGGTAAGTGGGGGGGGGCAAAGTCATAGTTCGGGGGTGGGGCATCCTCTTGGCATGCGCAAGGTTATCTCCCGCTTGGACTACTGCCATGCGCTCTATGTGGGGCTACCTTTGAAGGTGACCCGGAAACTACAACTAATCCAGAATGTGGCAGCTAGACGGGTGACTGGGAGCATAGCTGTCAACTTTTCCCTTTTCTTGCGAGGAATCCTATTCAGAATAAGGGAATTTCCCTTTAAAAAAGGGAAACGTTGACAGCTATGACTGGGAGCGGCCGCCGAGACCACATAACACCGGTCTTGAAAGACCTACACTGGCTTCCAGTACGTTTCCAAGCCCAATTCAAAGTGTTGGTGCTGACCTTGAAAGCCCTAAACGGCCTCAAAGGCCCAGTAGACCTGAAGGAGCGTCTCCACCCCCATCGTTCTGCCTGGACACTGAGGTCCAGCTCCGAGGGCCTTCTGGCGGTTCCCTCCCTGTGAGAAGCCAAGTTACAGGGAACCAGGCAGAGGGCCTTCTCGGGGGTGGCACCCACCCTGTGGAACGCCCTTCCAGCAGATGTCAAAGAGAACAACTACCAGACTTTTAGAAGGCAGCCCTGTTTAGGGAAGCTTTTAATGTTTGATGCATTGCTGTATTTTAATATTTTGTTGGAAGCCGCCCAGAGTGGCTGGGGAAACCCAGCTAGATGGGTGGGGTATAAGTAATAAATTATTATTATTATTATTATTATTATGTCCCGAGTTTGATACTTGACATCACCAGGCAGGGATGGGAACATTCACTGTCTGAAACTCCAACACAGTCACTGACGGCCAGTGTAGACAGAGAGACAAATAGTTTGACCTGTTTATATGCTCTGCCTTGGAGGCAGATTCGGGTTCAACCCCTGGCCTTGCCAGGCAGGGCTGGGGATGTCCCCTGCCTGAAATCGCTGGTGATCCACTGCCAGTCCGTGAAGGCTGTACTGATCTAGGTGGAACCATCGGTCAGAGTCGGCAGAATGGAGCTCCCTATTAAGCTGAGTCCTTGTAAACCTCAAACGTTTCTGCGTAAGGCTGACACGCAGAACCCTCGTGCCTGAGGATTTTCTCTCTCTTTCTCTCCCAGTACTTTCCCCAGGAAAACCTGCATTTTTAACCCTGAACCGGAGCAAACGGAAACTGCGTTTTCTGCCGGCTGCCAGCTGCTCCAATTCAGTTGTGAAAAAAACAACAGCAGCAAATGGGTTTTCCTGGGGAAAAGAAAAAAGATCAGACACAGAACTTTAAAACATGGAGTTGTGGCTAGAAAGCGCAGCACAACAGGAAGTCTGGATGAGCCCTGTGTGTGTTTGTGTCTAATCGCAGGATTTAGGTGGGAAGATTTGGGGCAGGCAAAAGAAAGCCCCTCTTCACGCAGCGCATCGTTAACCTGTGGAACTCATTTCCGCAGGAGGCAGTGATGGCCACCAGCCTAGATAGCTTTAGAATAATAATAATAATAATAATAATAATAATATAAACTACAAACTTATAAATTAAGTTTGTTCTGGGTATAAGCTTTCATGTACAAGAACATGTACTTTTGTTCTTGCACATGAAAGCTTATACCCAGAACAAACTTAGTTGGTCTCTAAGGTGCTAGTGGACAATTTTTTATTTATTTTGACTGCATCAGACCAACACGGCTACCTACCTGAATCTATAATAATAATAAATAATAATAATAATAATATTTATACCCTGCCCACCTGCCTGGGTTTCCCTAGCCACTCTGGGCAGCTCCCAACAGAATATTAAACAGAATAAAACTTCAGAAATTAAAAACTTCCCTAAACAGGGCTGCCTTCAGATGTCTTCTAAAAGTCTGGTAGTTGTTTATTTCCTTGACAATCTGGTGGGAGGGCGTTCCACAGGGCAGGCGCCACCACTGAGAAGGCCCAATTCATGCAGGAGATGAGAGCTTTTCCTGCTTCGGCAGTCCTTAGGATATAGTGCCTCCTCCTAAAAGCCTTTGCCTTCTGCTCTATCCTTTGTGCAAGTCTTTAGCGCCTGCATACGCACAACTGCTTTCTTCCTGCTGTTGGTGCCAGAGCAAAGAGATAAGATGCATGAGGTTGAGCAAAGGGTGCCAAAAGCCATGTGTGTCTAGCCTGGCTGCAGGTCGGCCGGCGGACTAGCACAAGCAGTGCCATTTCAAAATGCCAAACTCTTTGCAAAAGACAACTTCCCTGACCTCTTTGCATCTTCCAGCTTAAAAAAAAGAATTAAAGCAAGCCAGAGGCCTGTGGTGGAGATGATGTCTGGCTTTTCTTGCCCATTTGAACTTCTCATTTGGGTTGTGGTTAGCTGCTATCGGATGGTCTCGCTGCGGATGGTTTTGGTGGGTGGGGAGGGCGGGAGATGTTGGAGCAAGGAACAAAAATGTGTAAAAATGTGCAAGGCAGTAAAAGAACCGGCTTTCCTGGAAAGCCACTTCTGCCCCTCCACCCCCTGGCCGGCCAATTGGTCGGCTCAGGGGGCATGGCCTGCCCCACTTGGCAAATTGGCACCAGCCACTTGGTTTTCGCCTACCTCGTAGCAAATCGCCACAACTTTCTGGGTATTGGCGGTTAGGCATTGGTATTGCTCTGTAGATGGAAGAGGGGAGGAAGTGCCATCACCTGCCCCACATATTGAAGGGTAGTCCAATAAAGGATTCTGGGGGCCGTGGCCCTGTCCAAAGCCTGGGGGGTGAGGGCATAAGGCACGCCCCCTATTGGTGACCCCAGGGGAGGTCCTAGTTGATGTGCATCAGCAGGACTCCCCCTACTGGTGGTTAACCCTTCCCAGACTTCAGGCGGACGGGCTGAAGTCGGACATAGTCGGTTAGGACCAATGCCTAAGCCAATACCGCTCATCACCTGTAACCAATAAAGTTGTGGCCTTTTTTAGCCCATTAACCTTAATAATTGTGTATGTGTCTTTATTTCCACTGGGGGGGACACTCGGCATGCAAACCCATGTGCCTTTCGTGCTGCTAGGCTCCGTCGTTTGCTGAAGGTGGTACGGATCGCTTTCCTTTTGGAGTTCTGTTCCTTCAGGGTAGCACCAGCGTCGCCATAAAGAGACAGAAGAAGTGCCCTGGGACTTTATGGTCAAGGGTTAGGGTAAGAACCCCAGTAAATAATGTTGGTGGTGATGTTGGGGACTTTTTGTGTTGATTAAGTGGACTTCTGGCCACCCAAGCTGTAGTTTTTTTCTAGAGGGCCCGCAGGGAACACTAAAGGTTTCAGTCTAGGAAACGATTTGAGTTTTGGATGCGTCAGTATGGCATGTGGGCCAGCGCCAGGATTTACACTGAGTTCAGAGCTCAAAAAAGCACTCCCTTCTGAGATCCGCATGCCAGCGGTAGGAAAGGTGCTGCGCCAACAACAGGGGGATAGGTCCCTGCCCCAATGAGCTTCCAATCTGAAATTGCAAGCTCCTTTGGGACGAAGGGCGGGATAGAAATGTAATGATGAAACGAAGTAAATTTGACACAAGAGGAGGCGGCAGACAGGGGAAGGAGACAGAGGCAGTGAGTAAACTAGAAGAATATGCACACACACACACACCTGCAGTTACGTGTACTTAGACATACTTGCAGTGTTTTTTTGGGAATTCGGGGTTTCTGTCTTAATATTACTAAATGACATCCTTTTTGCATGACCTGTAATTGTAAGAATGTGCAGTCTTTTGAATGCTGCTTCAGTCAGTTCAGTCAATGTAATTCTGGCATTTAATTACTTTTTAAGAAATACATTGTATATGGATTTAGCTTTTTTGCATTTAATCTGTGTTGCAAGCCTCTTCGAGTCCCGGCCTGGGGAAAAGGCGGGATATAAATAAATGAATGGGGTGGGAGATGCATCACTCTGTAGCAGGAGCAGCTCGGATGCAGGTGCAGCACAAATTTGATCATCTCTAGCGCACACCTCCTTTCCTGTTTATTGCCTGGACTTTATCTCCCTGTGCGTCACACGGGCGCCATCTGCTGGCCAGCGAAAGTTAAACTAGGAGATGCGTTTCCCAATTGCAACAGGTCTGACTGGCTTTTATTTTTACAGGGACCAGCCTCCACGGAAATAAACATGTATTAGAATCCTAGAATTGTAGAGTTGGAAGGGACTATGAGGATCAACTAGTGCAGGCATCGGCAAACTCGGCCCTCCAGATGTTTTGGGACTCCAACTCCCATCATCCCTAGCTAACAGGACCAGTGGTCAGGGATGATGGGAATTGTAGTCCCAAAAACATCTGGAGGGCCGAGTCTGCCTATGCCTGAACCTAGCGACTGTCCAGTCCCCTGCAATGCAGGAATCTTGTGCCCAATGTGAGGCTCAATATGATAATGTAAATTGACTGTTAATTGGGAAATGTATTAATTTGTGTTTTTTAATTAAAAAATAAATATATGAATGAAATAATTTTTATTTTATTTTACAAGTGTACATTACCAAATACATATCCATATTTAGAGATTTCTCCGAATCTCTAGACATCCCACCTCCCCTTCTGTGGGTCGTGTTATCAACCTTTTCCACTGTATATTATTTCATCATCCAAGTTTTACGTCTCTCCATTTTGTCCATAGCAATTTCTACATTACAAGTGTTATTGCAAGCCTGCTAATGTTTTCATCTGCCTGCAGTGGTCTCTCAAGTAAATTGTAATTCCCCCCCCCCATTCTTGATTAAAGTTTTGGTCTTCTTGGTTCCTGAGCTTGCCGGCCATTTCGGCATAGTCCAACGGCTTGATTTGACATATTCCTCTCTGCTAGGGACTTTGTCTTCTTTCCATCTCTGGGCCAGTAATATTCACGAACATATCAATATTTTTACTAAGGAATCTTTTGCCCAGCACAGGGCTCAAACATCTGACCCTCTTTCTGCCTTGCCCACAGATCTCAGCTGCCTTGAGGGCAACCCAGGGCTCAAGCCAAGCCCAGGAGCTTACAGCATGGATAACCTGACCTCCTCCGCCGGCGGCAAGGACTCATGCACCTACCACGAGGAGTTTAAGCAGATCCTGCTGCCCGTGGTCTACTCGGTGGTCTTCGTCCTGGGGCTGCCCTTGAACTTCATCGTCATCGCCCAGATCTGGCTGTCGCGCAAGTCTCTGACGCGGACTACCATCTACATGCTGAACCTGGCGGTGGCTGACCTCCTCTACGTCTGCTCCCTGCCTCTCCTCATCTACAACTACTCCCAGAAGGACTACTGGCCTTTCGGGGACTTCACCTGCCGGTTTGTGCGCTTCCAGTTCTACACCAACCTGCACGGCAGCATCCTCTTCCTCACCTGCATCAGTATCCAGCGCTACCTGGGCATCTGCCACCCGCTCTCCACCTGGCACAAGAAGAGGGGCAAAGGCTTCACCTGGATGGTCTGTGGGGTCGTGTGGTTCCTGGTGGTCGCCCAGTGCCTGCCCACCTTCGTCTTCGCCGCCACCGGGATCCAGAGGAACCGGACTGTCTGCTACGACCTGAGCCCGCCGGACCGCTCTGCCAGCTACTTCCCTTACGGGATCACCTTGACGGTCACGGGCTTCCTGATCCCCTTTGTCTTGATCTTGGGCTGCTACTGCTGCATGACTAAGATCTTGTGCCAGAAGGACGAGATGATCGGGCTGGCCGTCCGCAAGAAGAAGGACAAGGCCATACGGATGATCGTCATCGTGGTCCTCGTCTTCGCCATCAGCTTCTTCCCCTTCCACCTCACCAAGACGCTCTACCTGATCATCCGCTCCATCCCCGAAGTGCCCTGCCTCACCCGGCAAGCCTTCGCCATCGTCTACAAGTGCACCCGGCCGTTTGCCAGCATGAACAGCGTCCTTGACCCCATCCTCTTCTACTTCACCCAGCGCAAGTTTCGCGAGAGCACCCGGCACTTGCTGGATAAAGTCAGCTCCAAGTGGAAGCACGACTCGTGAGGAAGCGTCCGTGATCCTGTGCCAAGGGAGGGTTGGCGACGCCCCGTCTGCGCGGCACCGGGCGCCAGAGGGAGAGCTCGGCCTAGCGTGGCTTCAGAGGCCTAACTCTGGTTGCCATGCCAACCCTATTGGAAGGCCTTGGGAGAATGTCACTGTGGGAACAATGGACCGCCGGGATGCTCTGCTCTCTTTCGCTTGCCTTAGGGCTGCGAGGATTCGCTCCTGCTGGTTTGGGAGATATCTGCTGCCCATGGCCGGCACCAATGGTCCTTCGTACTGCCATGCACCCAGAATTGAGTGGCGGAAGAACAGGAGAAATGCGACTGGCGTAAAGTCAGGGTCATCGAAGCTACCTTCTCCCAAGTCACTCTGCCCATCCACCTGGCGCAGTTTTGTCTACCTGGACTGGCAGCAGATCCCCAGGGTTTTGGGTTGGAGCCATACCTGGAAATCATATAATTGTAGAACTGGAAGGGACACCCAAAGGTCCTCTAGTCCAACCCCCTGCAATGCAGGAATAAACAAGATGCCATTGGAAACTGAACTTGAGACCATGCTGAGCAGATGTTCTGCCGCTGGGCTATGTCAGCTGAAGGAGTGAGGATCCTGAGAGAGGATCTCTTTAATGAGATATTCCAGATGGATTGAATGGGCTCTGGGTGACCGGGAGTGGGTGGGGGGTCATCGCTTAATTGTTTAAAGCCTTTGGGGGTCACCCAGGCCTTGTTCAAGAAACAGTATTATTACCTTTTCACTGAGAAAGGAGTCCTAGTCTTTCAGATCCTTTCTGAAATCAGAGGGTTCCAAGCGTGAGCTGTGAACAGATCCTTTGACGACAGATCTCCAACTGGAAAATGAACATCAGCAAACAAATGCAACCTCCCCAAGTTGCTGCGATGAACTGAGAAATGGGGCGTTGTCCTGTCCAGCGAGTCCTCCATCGCCACGTTTCTCTGAAGGGACCCCGTTGAAAAACCACCAGTGTTGATTGATTTGTTGTCATTTCTTTTAGAAGATGTAATAAATTTCAGGCTTGGAAGTTCAGCTTAATATGTACCAGCTCCTGTTTGAGCAACTTTTGTGTGGGAACCTCCTTGTGAGCTTTACGAGAGAGTTGCGCAGCGGAATCGGCCTTTGGAAGAATGCCGGCTTTCTCTTTTCCTTGCTTACCCGTAAATCAAGCAAGTTCCTAGTCCTCATGAAATCCACGGTGCCTCTGAATACCAGGTGCTGGGAATCACAAGCGGGAAGAGTGTTGCTGAGCTCAGGTCTTGCTTGTGGGCTACTCATAAGCGTCTGGTCGGTCCCTACACAGTAGGAAGCGTGGTGTAGTGGTTAGAGAGACGATAATAACTGGGGGGGGGGCCTGGGTTCAAATCCCCACTTGGTACTGCAGGCACTTTTCCTCTCACCCCAACGCACCTCACAGGGTTGTTTGTGAGGCCATGATGAGCCAGGTTGGTGTCTGCACACTATTCTGAGCCCTTTCAAGGAAAAGTAGGATAAAAATGTAGGCATTTTCACACGTGCATCTTTCCATTCAGGCACGTCAGAGCCATCGTTGCCGTTTAAAGACATATTTCAGCCAAGCAAAAGGCCAGCTAGGCGCACGACCCGAGGGAGCCGTTCTGGCAGCCACAAAGAGGTGCCTAAGGCAGGGGGCAAATCTGAGATTTTCCACCCCCAGCCTGTTTGTTTTGCCCCATTGCCCTGGCTCAGCTTACCTGTCTGCTCTTTTGCATGCTGGTTTCACCACGCGGGTGGTGCTGTGGGTTAAACCACAGAGCCTAGGACTTGCCGATCAGAAGGTCGGCAGTTCGAATCCCCGCGACGGGGTGAGCTCCCGTTGCTCAGTCCCTGCTCCTGCCAACCTAGCAGTTCGAAAGCACGTCAAAGTGCAAGTAGATAAATAGGTACCGCTCCAGCGGGAAGGTATACGGTGTTTCCGTGCGCTGCTCTGGTTCATCAGAAGCGGCTTTGTCATGCTGGCCACATGACCCGGAAGCTGTACGCCGGCTCCCTCGGCCAATAAAGCGAGATGAGCGCCGCAACCCCAGAGTCGACCACGACTGGACCTAATGGTCGGGGTCCCTTTACCATTACTTCACCTGTGCCAGGAGGACTCCTTGCAAGATCCAGCCAGTCTTAAGGACCGATGTGGTTCTTTCTCCCTGGCAAACCTGCATCTGTTTTCCAAACCCAGCAGCACCAGGAAAGGTGCCGTTCATGGCAGCCCCATGGTAGCCAGTGCGGTGTGTGGCTTGGAGTGTCAGACTAGGACCTGAGAGACTAGGGTTCGAATCCAGGGAGAACCATATATACCACCTTGAGCTTCTTGGAGAAAAAGGTGGAATATACAATAAATGGAAATAATAAACAAACAAGCAACCCACCCACCGGAGCCAATTTTCCCATATGTATTTTTCTCTGCCCTTTGCTTTCAATTCCTTGTCCAAACGCATGTGGAACAAGTGTTACCTGCAACAAAATGTTGCAGCGCTTCTCCCCTGCCCCCCCAGCAGGAAGTGGTTTTCCCCCCCAATTTTTTTAATTGATTTTCCAAAATTTTTAAACAAACAAACATACATACATCTTAATTGTACTTAATCCAATCTTAGTAACATTATTAAGTGACTTCCTCAAATCTCCCTGGGTGAATTTCAGTGTATATCATTGTAACAGTTTTCCAAAACCAATTTTCTCATAAAATTAACTTAGTCACTTAACATCTTTCTTTCTTTTCATTTTAACTTTAAACATGTTATTCTCTAACATTACATATTTAAATCCTAAGCCTATCTGGTATTTGCAAGTTTTTCCAATTAAGTTATTTTAACATATTTAACTAAATAGTCTTTGAATTTCATCCATTCCTCCTGGTAGTCCTCCTCCTTCTGGTTGCGGATTCTTCCGGTCAGGTCGGCTAGGTCCAAAAAGTCCATCATCTACATCTGCCATTCCTCCACTGTTGGGACTTCTTGTGTTTTCCAATTCTTAGCTAACAAAATTCTAGCTGCAGTTGTGGCATACAAAAACAGTCTAACATCTTTCTTGGGCAATTCCAGACCTGTTATTCCAAGAAGAAAGGCCTCTGGTTTCTTAAATGTATATTTCAACGTGTTTTTCCAATTCATTATAAATCTTCTCCCAGAAGTCTTTTACCTTGGGGCAGGTCCACCACGTATGATAAAAAGTACCTTCTTTTTCTTTACATTTCCAACATAAATTATCACTATTATGAGATATCTTTGCCAATTTTACAGGCGTTAAGTACCACCCAGCAGAAAGTGTTGCAGCTTCCGCTAGGTAATTCAGTCCCTCCTCCTGAGGTATTCCAGGTTATGTGGTACCTTTTTCATCCCAACAGCCGCAAATACTTCTGAGCAACCTTACAGAATCCACATTCCAGGGGTCCGGAAGCAAAATGGGGTGCGGGGCAAGATAACCTATATGATTTTGACCTCTTATATTCCAGACTTTCTTCTCCACACACACACAACATCCATCTCCCAGGTGAGCAAGAATTCGTCAGAGTTGGAGGACGCATTTGAAAATCAGGCAGAGACATTAATGGGAGAAGCAAAGCAAGGATTGGGCTGGGTGCGGCTGGGGAGGGGGGGTGTAGCCTGAGGAGAGTCCCCGGGGCCAGATGAAGAGGATTGGAGGGCCACATTCAGCCCTGGGGCCTGTCAGGAGCGAGAAAGCAGCAAATCGCACTGTGTAAGTAGAAGTTAACTCCTTATTAGCAAGAACACAATCTGCACAGACTGAGTGGAGTGTCAGGCCTAATGGGCACAGCAGCACATCGCCGGTAGGCCTGGGTCACCCATGGATCAGTTGCCAAGACTGAAAGTCCCCTCCACCCCACAGCTATCCAAGTCTTCTGGAAGCAATCGGAGACTGCGCCTGCGTGTAGCCAACCTCTCCTCCGCTCTCTGCATGCCTCTTCTAGTACTGGGAGACCAGGATGGAAGGGGAGTCTGTTGCAGCAGGAGGGAGACACACCTCGGACTCTTCACCAGCGGGACTCACCTCTGCCTCTTGGCCTGCTTCCACTTCTGGTTCTGTACTTCTCTCTGCCACAGAATCTCCCCGCTCACAAAGCCCTGTTCCCTTTCCATCTTCCGACACCTCCTCCTCCCAGTCCTTTCCCTTTCTGTACCTACTGAGCTTGTTCGAGGCTCGCTGGGCCCATGGCTGGTGTTGTGATTTTTCATTTCAGAAATGCAGATCTGGGGGGGGGGGGGCTGCCCTCTGCCTGTCGACACCTCCCTCTCGCTTCTCACCCCGAGTTTCAGAGTAAGCGACGCCTTGCTTTGCAAACGGTCTCTGTACCCATGTAGGTGAATTTGAATGCTGCAAAATAGTACGCCTCCCTTTGTAAGATGTTCCCAGTATTTTACTTTTTTCCTTTCAAGCCTCATCTCTATAAATAACTAGCTGTCTCGCTTAAATTTCCCCCCTCCTGTGTGTCCTTGCTGTTTGCTGTTGTAGGTTGAGGATTTGTGAATGCTTTTGAGAATGTCTTTGTAAGCTCCTTGGGGCAGGGAACGGTGTTTGTATCACTTCCTATGGTCCTCTCTAAATAAAAAGAGTTCTCCTGCCTGCACCTCTCACATGTTGCCCTGTTGTCCAGCTTTGTTATGTGCACACATGTTCAAGCAAATTGTACGGTGTCTGTGGTCATGGTGGGACACTTCTATATTCAATAGCTTTTTGTGCCGAACAATTTGATCCTCTGGGGTGCCTAATAATAATAATTTTATTTATACCCCACCCTCCCCAGCCAAGACCGGGCTCAGGGCGGCTAACAACCAATAATAAAAACAAGTTGGTTGAAATACAACTTAAAAACAAGATTAAAATACAACATTAAAATGCAGCCTCTTCACAGGAGAAAGGAAAAAAGAAAGAGGGGGAGGGAATCAAATTGGCTCCGAGCCAAAAGCCAGGCGGAACAACTCTGTCTCACAGGCCCTGCGGAAAGAAATCAGATCCTGCAGGGCCCTGGTCTCATGAGGCAGAGCGTTCCACCAGGCCGGAGCCAGCGTTGAAAAGGCCCTGGCTCTGGTTGAGGCTAATCTGACTTCCTTAGGGACCTCTAGGGTGTTGCTATTTATGGACCTTAAGGTCCTCTGTGGGGCATACTGGGAGAGGCAGTCCCGTAGGTACGAGGGTCCTAGGCCGTGAAGGGCTTTAAAGGTCAAAACCAGCCCCTTGAACCTGACCCTGTACTCCACCGGGAGCCAGTGCAACTGGTAAAGCACTGGGTGAATATGCTCCCATGGCAGAGACCCCGTGTGGAGCCTCGCTGCAGCATTCTGCACCCGCTAGAGTTTCTGGGACAGCTTCAAGGGCAGCCCCGCGTAGAGCGAGTTACAGTAGTCAAGCCTGGAGGTGACCGTTGCATGGATCACTGTAGCCAGGTCGGGGCGGGGAAGGTAAGGGACCAACTGCTTGATAAAGGTAGTTTGTTGCTAGAGGTAGAGAACAGCACATTGGAGCATTTGCGTGGTTGTGGTTGCACATGGGAAACCCAGGCTCAAAGAAATTACCCAGCTCCCTAGGCATAATCGAGTCCATCATTTGTGTTTCAGATGAACCTACCTCACAGGGTTGTTGTGAGCAGATCTCAGAGGTCTACTTTTGAGGAGAGGGCGACCCGCTGGCATCCAATTCCCCTTCTACTCCCCAGACCCCACCTGACCCCTAACTTCCTTTGCCTTTCTCCTGGCGTGCGTGTGGTGGTACCCAGCTTTCAATGGCTATGAGCCAGATCACACACCCTCCATCCTTTCTGTGATAAGAGATGTCCCCTCCAACATTTCCCTGATGAAAATAAGGTAAAGGGACCCCTGATCGTTAGGTCCAGTCATGGACGATTCTGGGGTTGCAGCACTCATCTCGCTTTACTGGCTGAGGGAGCCGGCGTACAGCTTCCGGGTCATGTGGCCAGCATGACTAAGCCGCTTCTGGCAAACAAGAGCAGCGCACGGAAACGCCGTTTACCTTCCAGCTGGAGCGGTACCTATTTATCTACTTGCACTTTGACGTGCTTTCGAACTGCTAGGTGGGCAGGAGCAGGGACCGAGCAACAGGAGCTCATCCCGTCGCAGGGATTCAAACTGCTGACCTTCTGATCGGCAAGCCCTAGGCTCAGTGGTTTAACCCACAGCGCCACCCATGTCCCTTCCTGTGATAACATTTCTCTGATGAAAATAGGGACGTCCTATTTCGGATAGGGACGCGGGTGGCGCTGTGGGTAAAAGCCTCAGCGCCTAGGGCTTGCCGATCGAAAGGTCGGCGGTTCGAATCCCCGCGGCGGGGTGCGCTCCCGCTGCTCGGTCCCAGCGCCTGCCAACCTAGCAGTTCGAAAGCACCCCCGGGTGCAAGTAGATAAATAGGGACCGCTTACTGGCGGGAAGGTAAACGGCGTTTCCGTGTGCTGCGCTGGCTCGCCAGATGCAGCTTTGTCACGCTGGCCACGTGACCCGGAAGTGTCTGTGGACAGCGCTGGCCCCCCGGCCTCTTGAGTGAGATGGGCGCACAACCCCAGAGTGTGTCAAGACTGGCCCGTACGGGCAGGGGTACCTTTACCTTTTATTTTGGAAAACGGGTAAAAGCCTCAGAGAAGCTGCTAGGAGTTGTTGTCCATCCCCACCGATGTATTTCTTATCCATAAAAAAATTGGTGTGGCTGAAAGTGTGGACCAGAGGAACCGCTGTTTTGCTCTCCCAAAAAAGAGACCTTGGAGTGTTTTACGGGAGATGCTGTTGGTTATAGTGTAACCAGCGAATGCCACCAGCAGAGAACATCGGTTCAGATCAGAGATGGGGAGCAGAGCTTCTAATCAGTAACTCATTGACAGCAGGCAAGAGTCTTGGGTGTTCCTGGAATGCCTCGATGGCTCATTCCTGACAAACCTTTGCAGGGGACCTGCCAGAACCATGCGGAAGTGGTAGCCAGCCCAGCAGAGGCCCCAGGCCACAGAGATGTCGCCCTCCCAGTCATGGGTATATTACAGGGCAGCGATGGGGATTCATTGATTCATAGAGCTGTAAGGGACCCTAGCGGTCATCTAGCCCAACCCCCTACAATGCAACACGGCACTTGAACCCACAACCCAGAGATTTAAGTCTCGTGTTCTACCAACTGAGCTACCCCAGGCAGGCAGCCTGTGTTCTTACAGACGCTGACGGACTCCGGACTCCCATCAGCCCCTGCAGCCAAACAGGACCCAACATAGCTTACAGCCCAAAATCTGCTGCAGGAAGTAGAATAAGAGGGAGGCGAACGTGATACAAAGGAGAATGATACAGATTTATTTCAGATAAGTGAATTCATTGGAGCTGCCTTCGCCCTCCAGGTATTGAGGGATGAGAGGCAGTATGGTGTAGCGGTCAGAGCGCCAGACAAGGATCCGGGAGAGAGCAGGGTTCGAATCCTTACTTGTCCGTGGCAACGCTCCCCCTGGGCTCGCCTCTGCCTCTTAGCCTATTCTACCTCACAGGAAGGTTGCGGAGATTAAATGAGGGGGGGGACAAGGACCACGTGTGCCGACTTTGAGCTCCTTCGAGAGAGAAAAAGAGGGGGTATAAATGCAGTAAATGCCTTACTTGGGATTGCAACTCGCATCATGGCGTCTGGAGGGGGCAACATGGGGTTGCTCTGAGAAGAGACGACATACGCACTATACACATTTAAGACACATTTCACACACCCCCATCCAAAGAATTTTGGGTATTGTAGTTTGAGAAGGGGCTTCTGGGAACTGTAGTTCTGCAAGGCGTACAGCTCCCAGAATTCTTTGAGGGGAAGAATGTGCTTTGAGGGTGCTTCAAAAGTGACATGTGCTTGCAAAAAATGCACCCACCTGTTTAACTGTTTGGTCTGCCTTTGACACACAGCTCGCTCCTGTGGGTGTAAAAGTGTTTTTTAATGAGCAACAGTGCTCTAATTTTATTTTATTTTAAAAAATACTCATACAACAGGCAGAAACCAACAGGTGAAGCTTCTCCAGAATGCACCTCTACAACCGTACCTTCTCATTCATGCTTGATGACAAGTCCATTTTTATTTGACTTGCAGCCTTGCGGACCACTTGAAAGCGAATGTTTGAAAGTGTGTCTTCAATGAAAGATACCTATGCTAAGCAGGGATGCCTTAGAGCAGTCATTGCATTCAAATAGGGTTGCCATGTGTCCGCTTTCCCCCGCAGAACATGTCCTCTTTTTCAGGGGTAAAATTTGAGACCAATTGCATCTATTTGCTTTGAACGGCCGTCCTCGCATCCTCAGTTCTGCTCTTCGAAATACAGCAAGCCCAAGAAGAGAACCGAGTTCTTTAAAAACAGTAAAATTAATAAACCACGTTTCTTAAAAGTACACCCAGCGCTCTCATTTGCGCCTTCCAAAAACACCAGCTGAAAGTTTGTATTTAGATCTGGATTCAAACACTGGTTCGGCCAAAGGTTTCCCTAACACGCCAAAATGTTTTATTTCACTCTTGATTCCTGTCTGTGAAATGGGCCAATTTATATCCTACCCCAGAATGGCAGGGAAAATAGCAAACATGTATGTATATATATAGAATTGATGCTTTTGAATTATGGTGCTGGAGAAGACTCGAGAGTCCCATGGACTGCAAGAAGATCAAACGCATCCATTCTGAAGGAACTCAGCCCTGAGTGCTCACTGGAAGGACAGATCCTGAAGCTGAGGCTCCAGTACTTTGGCCACCTCATGAGAAGAGAAGACTCCCTGGAGAAGACCCTGATGCTGGGAAAGATGGAGGGCACAAGGAGAAGGGGGCGACAGAGGACGAGATGGTTGGACAGTGTTCTTGAAGCTACCAGCATGAGTTTGACCAAAATGCGGGAGGTAGTGGAGGACAGAGGTGCCTGGCGTGCTCTGGTCCAGGGGGTCACGAAGAGTCGGACACGACTAAACGACTAAATGACAACAACAATGTATATATACATAGGTATATGCACAAAAGTGAAGACAGCTGCACAGTTGCTAGTGTTTAATCGGTAGATGGTGCCCAAATCGTTTCCAGAGGAAACGGCCTTTCCCATGCCTCACGAGTTAAAAGCAACAACACTATTAAAATATTTGGCTGAAATCCTAGCCCATTAAAGTCAATGGGAATTTTGGAACCGACTTCAGCCGAGGGAGCAAAGATCACACCCTTTCCATTCCTGACTTGCTACCTCAAAAACGGAGGGAGCCTTGGAAAGGAAGATCTCCGATTTGGCCCAGATCAGAAAGCCACATCCTCTAAACAGAGAAATGGGAACTGACAAAACTCAAAGGCATAACCCAGCTGGAGATTCGCTTTTGGGGCAACTGGGTGCAGGAGATGCTTCCGCTGGAGTGCACCGCCAGCGCAGCCAAACTGAAATCCACGGACCCACCGATGGCTTTTTGTCACGGCTATTGCTACAGAGGAGCTCCCTGTGCGGGAGCAGTCTACCTCTGAGTATCAGTTTGCTGGGGAGCAATCGTAGAGGGAGCAATCGCTTCCAGGCTTTCTTCCTTGAAGCGTCTGGCGGGACACTGTGGGAAGCCAGATGCTGGCTTAGATAAGTCCTGGGGTCGGATCCAGCAAGCAGTTTTTACGATCCTCCTGCGCTTAGCAAGCTGCTTTCAAGGGCGCTTGTTTGCATAACCGACTCTCGCAGCGCAACGCTTTGGCACAACCCGATCCTATGCCCCTAGAACCGAGCCTTGCATAGGATGGCGTTTGCGAGGCCTGTTCCTGGAGGTTTCAGGGTCTCGCGGCTGCAAGACCTGGAAGTCGAAATATAATATCCCTTCCGAAGAGACAAAGGGGGGGGGTGACTCCTCGTTTCCTCCTCCTCCTCCTCTCTCTCCCTTTTTAATTGCACAAGAAATGTTCCCAGAGACTTTGCTTTGCAAAAGACCACCCCCCTTTTCTTCTTCCTTTTTTTAAAAAAAGAAAGAAAAGAAACCACGCCTCTTGAGGGGGAAAGTTTATGTGAAATGCTAAAAAAAAAAAGGCAGAGGGAAAAAAGAACCACGCAAAAATAAACACAACAAACAAACGGCTGGAAAGAGTAAGACGGGATGCCGTTTGCAACGCCGCCGGGGGCTCCTGCAACCATTTTTTAAAATTACTTTTTGGAAATTATTTTAATTTTTTTTTAAAATGCACGATGGCGAGAAGGGCCCCCCGACCCCCACCCCCGGCCCACCAACCCCGGAGAATTCCTGCGCATACTTGGAAGGGCGCTTCTTCGTCTCCTTTGCACTGAGATGCGGCGGGGGGCTCTCCCGTTGAATCCGACGGGCCGGCCGGATTCCTGGGCCTGAAAGTTTGGCGTCGCAACCATCACCCTCGGCTTTCCTTCCGCTTCTCCAGCGACCGGGATCTTCTTTCTTCTTCTGGGAAGGAAAAGAACCAGAAGTCCGGATCGCGGGTGGTGGGGAAACGGCGGTTGCACCTCCTCCGGGAGCCTGGATCGAGCAAAAGGAACAAGCGAATCTGCAAGGCTGCCATCTCCCTTCCTCCCCTTTTTTTGCATTGTTGCAAAATCCAGCGCGGGCTGCTGTTGCAGCCGTCCACCCGCCCCGCTTAAAACTGAACTGCAAAACTGTGCGAACTTGCCTGGAAGTTTGGCTGCTGCAAGATCTGCCTCTCTCTCTCTCTCTGCCGCTTCCAGCCCCCCCCCAAAGGCCGCCCCCACTTTCTTTGCACGGCGGAAAGGAAGCGCGGATGGGCGCCGGCGCGGTGCCCCGGACGGTTTAGAGAGAGGGGGAGCCAGGAAGGGGGCGATTCCGGGGGTGGCTTTGGAAAGCTGGGCGCGTAAAAACAATGGCGGAGGGGGAGGCCGGGAGGAGAAGCCCCCTTTCCCGGAGCGCCTCGTGCAAGCGCCTCGAGAGGTGGATCGGGCCCGAGGAGCGGGCCGGAGGAGGCGGCGGCATCGGCGGCCCCCGGGGGGAGCGGGAGGCGGCGGCGCGCCCGGGCGCCCAGCCGTGCCAGGGTCAGCCTCCAAGCGCCAGGGCGCAGCAGCAGCAGCCGCCGTCGCCAGCACAGCCCATCGGACGGCGATCGCCCAGCCGAGCTGCGTCTTTCAGCGTCTCCCGCAGCGTCGCCAAGCTCTCGTCTTCCTCGCCTTCTCCCGGGCCGGATCCTGCTCCTCCGACGCCGCTGCCGGGCGGCCGAGCCCTGCGGAGCCTGTCGCCGTCGGTGCGCCAACTTTCGCGGCGCTTCTGCGCGCCCCAGAGCGAGCCGGGCGCGGGGAGAGGAGGCTCCTCCACCTGCGCCGGGGCCAGGGAAGACCAGGCGGCTCGGCCCGCCGATGAGACGCCGGCAGCCGCCGCCGCCGCCGAGCAGCCTCCTCCGCCGCCGCCTCCTCGGGGGAAAGGACTGAGCGAGCCCCCCAAAGGCGGAGACGCGGCGCTCGACTGGCCCAGCGTGACCGAGATGCGCAAACTTTTCGGAGACGGCTTTCGACGGCAGCAGCAGGGAGGCCCCCGAGGCGACGCAGCCGAGGAAGGCGCGGCACAGCGCGCCCCCCAAGACCAAGCCGGGGAGCTGGGGCACCTGCCGGGCAGCATGGACGGCGCCCCCCGCCTCCTGCCCGATGGGGCGGCGCCCGGGCGCAGGGAGGAAGAAAGGCCGCGCGTGGCGGAGCAGCGCCGGGAGGCCCCTCCGACGCCTCCCCCGCGCAGCTGCATCCCCTTTCGGACCCACCGCCTGCCCGCCGGGGGCGCCCCCCGGACCGAGGCGGAGAAGTTGCCGCAGCCGCCGCCACTTCGGGAGAGTTTACATTCCTGGCATAGTTGGACGCTGCTGCCAGCTGCCTCCTCGTCCTCTTCTTCCTCCTCCTCCTCCTCTCCAGCCGTCCTTCTCCTGGGCGAAGGTGGAAGCAGCAGCTTCAGGCCAGGGGAGATTTCCAGCAGCGAGGAGGAGCTGATGGCCAGGCCCAAGGGGGCCCCTCAGCCGGCTGCCTGCTCCCCCCCTGGCGGCAACGGCTGGCACGGATCTCCCCACGAGAGGTCCTCGGGGAGTGAGGAGGAGAACCGCCTGGCCGCCCCCAGGAAGCGCTCCCTCCGGAAGAAAAAGAAGGACCCCTTGCCCCAAGAACAGGCCTTGGGCAGCGATGGGCTGGTGGCGGGGATGGAGTGGTACCTCAAGGCCCAGGAGGACCTTGCGCAGACTCTCTCCCTGCCCTCTGACGAAAGGACTAGGCCGTCTCCCAAGGTCAAGGCCTCAGCCACCGCCAGCTTGCTGGGCGAGGCCAAAGCTGCAGGCGAGGGCCCCATCTTGGGTCGAGGCCCGCTGGAAGGCGGCGGCAGCAGCAGCAGCAGCAGCTCTTTGCTTGGCACCCACGGGCCCCTATCTTCGGCGCCCACTCTCCCGCTCGTCTCTCGAGTCTCCAAAGTGAACATCCTCCCTTTCTCCCCAAGCCCCTGTGGGTCGCGAAGCAGCAGCCGGTATTCCAGCACCGAGACGCTGAAAGAGGAGGACCAGTTTGGGGCCTCCTGGCCTGGCCAAGGCAGGGGCTCGCAAGGGGGTCCGGGTCTGTTCCGCTCTCCAAGCTTCAACCAAAGCGACAGCCTGGCTCGGCTGCAGGCTCAGGTGCGCGCCCGCCCCAAGTTCCCCTTGGGGATCGTTCGAGCCAAGCAGGACTTCCCTCCGTACGAGAACCTGCGCGGCGTCGGCCTGGAGGCAGCGGAGAAGTCCAGGAACAGGAAGTCCATGTCAAACCCGGATATCGCGACTGAGACGCTGGCGCTGCTCGGCTTCCTCAAGTCGGACCTTTCGGATCTGAAGGCCAGCAGGAAGGACGGCAGGGCCAGCCAACTTGAGGAGGAGGAGGAAGACGCCTTTGGTGGCGGCAGGTGCAGAGGTTACCAGTATGGCCTGGCCGGACAGCAGCTGGTAGGTAGAACCCAAAGTGAGGCTCAGCCGCCAAACCGCTGGGCACCGGGCGGCAGCCGGCCGACTCTGAAAGACCTCACGGCCACCCTGAGGCGGGCCAAGTCTTTCACCTATTCGGACAAACCTGTTCCCCGCAGGCTCTTCCACCAGAGCACGATGAAGCAGAGCTCCTCCGAGCTCCTCCTCACCAACGCCGGTGACCAAGATGCTGTTTGTGGCCGTGGAATTGGCCGAGGCGGTGAGGACGGCGAGTTGCCGGTCGTCATCCAAGACCAGTACATCCAAGAAGCCAGGCAGGTCTTCGAGAAGATAAGCAAGATCGGCTCCCAGCACGATTACAACTTCGGTCTGGACCAAAAGGACGTCGGAAGCGCAGAAGGCGAAGGAGAGGATTTGGAAACGTGGAAGGAGGGAGCTGTGGAAGAACGCCGCGGGCAGGGTTTGCGGAAGGTGGACTCCGAAGGGAACCTGTCCGGCGGGAAGTCTTTGGAGGAACTCTCGGGTCCTGAATCCAGCATGACGGACGAAGGCATCGTAACCGAGCCCGAGACAGGCCCTGCCTACAGTTACCTTAACCCGTCGGTTGCGGCCTGGAAGCACCAAAGAGGAAGCGAAGGCAGCCTGTCCGCGGTGAGCTTTCCAAACCACACAGCCAAAGCGAACAGCGAGAAGTTGGGCGCCGCCGAAGAGGCCCTTCCCAACGCCAAGACAGCGCTGGAGGCGCCTTCTACGCCCAGTGCTCTCCGCCGGCGTAGGAAGTTCCCTTCGGTGGGGAATGGCACCTCCGAGTCCAGCAGCGGGAGCAACGGTGAGTCCAACGGTGAGGCCTACCGGTCTTTAAGTGACCCCATGCCGCACAGGAGGTCCTCCCTCACGGACGACGCAAATAACTTCTCCGTGGACAGTAACCTCCTGGGGTCGCTGAGCTCCAAGTCGGGGATGCCGGAGGCCTCTGCCGTCGCTCTCTCCGAGTGCGCCGCCAGCGCTGCCAGCGACCTGTCGGTCTGCAGCGAAGGCGTCAAAGACTACAGCACCGTGATCCAGAACATCGTCAGCCAGCCTGGCGCCCTGGACAAAGTGATCGACGAGAAGGGCAACGGGAAAACCATCAAGAAGAAGTCGTTCAGCGACCCCAGCCGCCGCGGAGAGCTGTCCGGCGCCGGCTTCGACGGCCCCGGGGAGCCCATCAGCGAGATGGACCAGAGCATCCCTCCGTCCAGCAGCGAGCCCATCCTGTCGGACCAGGTGAGGGAGGCCGATGGGGGGAAACTGTACTCCCAGTCCGAGCACATCCTGCCGGCGGCTCCAGAGGGTGACATGGCCGAGGTCGCTCTGAGCTATGGCTTCGACCCGAAGCTGGCCGAGGTGTTGTCGCCCAGGATCGTTCGCCGAAGCTCGAAGAAGCGCAGCAACAGGGCCAGCTCACAGGAGGGCCATGCCGAAGAGCCCGATCTGCCCTCCGCCGTCGCCCCTTCCGCTCTGGGGAGAGCCAGGCCGCCCTCCAAGCACACCCGCCACGCCAGCGAGCCTGCCACCTTCATCCCCATTGCGGGCGCCAACACCCCCCCTCCGTTGAGCCAGAATGTCCACGGGGCCACGCCGGACCTCCCTCGCCTGCTCCCGAAGCCCTACCCAGTCCTCCAAACACCTTCGTTGGAAGATGTCACTAAACACTACATCTTGGCCCTTGGTGAGCCGCCCTCTGCCGGCTCGGTGGATACGCCCAGATCTTCGCCCGCCACGCCGACCACGTCTGAGCCCAAACTGCCCAGGTGCCCGAAGCATCATGAGGAGCCGGTCGCCGGCCTGGCCAGGAGCAAGCCGCAAGTGGTGAGTTGTAAGATATTTTAATTTGGTAGGGGCTAAGAGCTTTTGTCTTTGGTTTGGAGGGAGGATTGCACCTTTGCAGATGGAGTTGCAAGATCTGGGCTTGAGTGGCATGGGGTTGGGAGTCCCCACCTGCTTTCGAGCGTGGCTGAACTTTGGTGCACCTATAAATGCAGCCTGCCATGCTGGAAACTGACTTCCCGATGGAGATGATTGGCACCATGGAATTGGTTGTCAGTGGAACGTTTTGGGAAAGGATCCCAGCCTCCTTGCAAAAGTTGCATGGAGGTGGTTGGTTCTGGAGAGGAAACTGTTGTGTGGATATACCATGTGCATCTGCGATCTGGCGGGTCTGTGCTGCTGTCCAGATGTTACTTCATTTTTCATTTCGCTTTTAATTTGTACTCACGCCCCTTGTAATGATCTGATCCTGTACAAAAAGTCGTAATGAAACATAACTTTAGAATGAAAGGCTTAACATCAAGTGGCGTTCAACCATCTGTTTGAATGTAACAGCACACAATAAAATTCACAAAACGCCAGCAAATAATAACAGAAATCCACTCTTAAACATTGCAATGATTACCAAACTATGATAAGTAAAAAAATAATGCCAAGTCGCAGTGCATAAAATGCCACGGTACGTAAAAAGCTGTGTAAAATAAGGTTACCAGATTTTTTTTCAATGATTTTTTTCAACTTCCTA
Organism: Podarcis raffonei; assembly: GCF_027172205.1. NCBI lineage: Eukaryota > Metazoa > Chordata > Lepidosauria > Squamata > Lacertidae > Podarcis > Podarcis raffonei. The sequence goes on along the minus strand of NC_070605.1, from coordinate 8,937,260 downwards.
CTAAATAGATGGATTTTGTCATGGGACTGATTTGTAAATCTGGGGAATGTCCCTGGGAAACGGGGACATCTGGTAACCATAGTGTAAAAGGATCAAATTGAGAAACAGAGATTTATAAAATCAGTCCTAGCACTCATGCACAAGTGGAGCCGAGATGGCTGCACCAATATCAGTGTTTTATGGTGTAAGGCTGCAGCCCACTGTCTCCCCCAAAATTCCTGGTTGCGGAGTAAGCAATTTATTCCTCCGTGTTCGGTTGACATGCTTAGGGCTTGTGGTGGCGAAGATCTTGAGAGGTTTGATGTCGGGATAAGAGGTTCCTAGAGGAAGCACAGTCCCAGCTCTGTCCAAAGAGCTTAGCTCTCCTTCCGGGAAACCCAGTTCCCATTGAAGATTTTGGAACTGTGCAAGGACAGCCTTGCGATATTTGCCGACTTGTGGTGTCTGTGTGCCCAGGACACTTTTCTCCAGTTTTCACATGTCCTCATAGGTCCAGAGAACCGTTCTCTTCCTTGCCTTATATCATTCCTGCCTTTGTGGAAGAGGCATTGCTCTGTGGTACATCATCTGCCTTGCATGCAGGAGGTTGCAGGTTCAATTTCCCAGGGAAGAACTGGGAATCAGTGTTAGAAATTCAGATACAGTGGTAGCTTGGGTTACAGACGCTTCAGGTTACAGACACTTCAGGTTACAGACTCCGCTAACCCAGAAATAGTACCTCGGGTTAAGAACTTTGCTTCAGGATGAGAACAGAAATCGTGCTCCGGCAGCGCAGTGGCAGCAGGGGGCCCCATAAGCTAAAGTGGTGCTTCAGGTTAAGAACAGTTTCAGGTTAAGAATGAATCTCCAGAACAAATTAAGTTCTTAACCCGAGGTCTGCGCATGTGCGGGTCGTGATTTGGCGCTTTTGCGCATGCGCGAAGCGTGATTTAGCATTTCTGCGTATGCACAAGCGCCGAAACCCAGAAGTAACCCATTCCAGTGCTTCCAGCTTTGGCGCGGTGTGCAACCCAAAATCGCACAACCTGACATGTCTGTAACCTGAGTTGTGACTGTACAGTGGTACCTCGCAAGACGAAATTAATTCGTTCCGTGAGTTTTTTCTTCTTGCGAGTTTTTTGTCTTGCGAAGCACGGTTTCCCATAGGAATGCATTGAAAATCAATTAATGCGTTCCTATGGAAACCGCTTGCCGGGCTGGCGGTGCGGAGAAGGGCTTTTCTCCCCACCGCAAGCCTTCAGGACAGGTCCGGGAACAGAGGGGAAGGCGTGCTGCGCTTCTCCTCTGTTCCCGGAGCTTGCGGGGCTTGCGGTGAGGAGAAGGGCTTTCCTCCCCACCGCCAACATTCAGAACAGCATTCTGAATGTTGGCGGTGGGAAGGAAAACCCTCCTCCCACCGCAAGTCTTCAGGACAGGTCCGGGAACAGAGGGGAAGGCGTGTTGGTGGTCCACCGCCAGCCTTCAGGACAGCCATCCGAAGGCTGGCGCGGGGAGGAGGTCTCTCCACCCCACCGCCAGCCTTCGGAGGAGGTCCGAGGACAGTGGGGAAGACGCGCTGCGCTTCCCCGCTGTCCCGGAGATTTCCCTATGGGCTTTCGTCTTGCGAAGGAAGCCCATAGGGAAATTCGTCTGGCGAAGCACCTCGAAAAACGGAAAACTCTTTCTTCTTGCGAGTTTTCCGTCTTGCGAGGCATTCGTCTTGCGAGGTACCACTGTATATAAGTGAATCGCCACATGGTGCCTTAAACCTAGGCTAAGGTCACCACAATGTTCTGGCGACGTTTCCCCCCCTGCAGTGGGATGTTGTTGTTTTTGTTGTTAATTTCATTTCCATACCACTTTATATTTTAAAGGAAAAACATCAGAAGTGGTTTGCAACACGTCAGAATAGCAACTAAAACAATCCAGGATAAAACAAATGCAAATTTCTTGGGAAATATTTCAGATCCTTCTCTTAGTGATGTTGGGCTTGCCCCATGTTTATTTACTGACTTAATTTATAGAGCTGCCCCCAACAGAAGGACTCTATGGAGCCAGGATTGTGTAGTGGTTAGAGTGTTGGACTAGGACCTGGGAGGTCCGGGTTCGAATCCTCAATCAAGTCATGAAGCTCACTGGGTGACCTTGGAGTCAGCCTCAGCCTCCTAACCTACATTGCAGGGTCGTCGTAGGGATTAACTGAGGGGTGGGGGTGAACCATGTACTCCTTGTAGGAAAAGGTGAGATATACAGTGGTACCTCGGGTTACATACGCTTCAGGTTACAGACTCCGCTAACCCAGAAATATTACCTCAGGTTAAGAACTTTGCTTCAGGATGAGAACAGAAATCATGCTCCGGCGGGGCAGCAGCAGCAGGAGGCCCCATTAGCTAAAGTGGTGCTTCAGGTTAAGAACAGTTTCAGGTTAAGAACGGACCTCCAGAACGAATTAAGTACTTAACCTGAGGTACCACTGTAAAGGCAGTATGTAAGCTCCTCTACTGACCTGCTTAAGAAAGTTGGGGGGACCAGCCAGGTGGAGATATCAGTCGGCCAACCTTGTGCCCAGAGATCTCCATGTGGTTGCAAGTGGACCCATGCCAGTCGCCAAATGCTCCTGCCACCTGGATTTTGAACACCGGCCTGAAACCCTGGAGAGGCGCTGCTGGCCAGTGCAGACAAAACTGATTTAGATGGACAAAGCATCTTATTCAGTAAGGTCCACAAATGACAACATTTTGGAGGTCCCGAGTCAAAAGGTGGTTAGGTTGGTTTCAACTAGGGCCAGGGCCTTTTCAGCACTGGCCCCGACTTGGTGGAACGCTCTGTCACAAGAGACCAGGGCCCTGCAGGACTTGACATCTTTCTGAAAGGCCTGCAAGACGGAGCTGTTCCGCCTGGCCTTTGGTTTGGACTCAGTCTGACCCTTATGCTTCCCTCCCCTTATGGTTTTGACCTATGGGCTACTTTTAAAATGAGGCTGCATTTTAAATTGCATTTTAACCTGTATTTTAAATTGGGTCCGTCCGTCCGTCCGTCCCCCCACCATTATGTTTTTACTGTAATTATTATTATTACAAGACAGCATTCTATGTGCCTGTAGCTGAATCTGGGTAGGGAAACGGTGTGATTTGAACGCTCTTCTGCACAAAAGAACAAAAGGTTGCAGGTTCGATACCCGTGTGGGGCAGCTAGCTGCATATTCTGGATGATGCTCAAGAGTCCCTTCCAGCCCTGCAGTTCTTTGATTTTGGGATCTCCTTGCGCTTAGAGTTGCAGGCTGGCTTTTTCCTCCGACGGCCTGGTTTTGGATGCGTGAAACTTCTCCCGCAATTGCGGGGGGGAAACGCATTCATTCAGCCACTGAGTTCCTCCCAGCTCCAGCCCAGTCGCAGGACGGTTCTGCCAGCTTGGCTGTTCTCTCTGCGAGTCGGCCAGGCAGGCCCGGGAGTTTGCTTGCGCCCAAAGAGAGGGGCGCCACGTGGTGCTGGACTCGGTGCTGTCATGTGTGAACGCTGCCAGCAATAGTTCCCTGGACTGCTATATAAGGTCTCCGCAAAGTGTTAATCCGTTGGCTGGCTGTAGCCGATTTTGTGCCTAGAACATTGGATGAAAAAAAAAGGGAGAGTTTTCAACTCCTCTGTAGGGGGTTTAGACGGCCTTCTCTCTGTTTCATTTGATTACTTTTATTTTTTGCATTTGCTGTTGTTTCTGATGTTCTGCCCATTGTCATGCAAAAGCGAACAGAGGTTTTTTATTATTATTATTATTATATATTAAAAAAAAGGGGGAAAAAACCTCTTTAATATCTCGACATTCCTGCATATGGGTATCTTTTTGTGGGAAGGAATGCAATGCTTCTCGGGTTCATATTTTGTTTTTGTGCAACAGAGAGGAACGGTTTCTTTTTCGAAAGCAGGCTTGCGACAATGCAGAGGAATGTGAAAATAAACGGGGATTTAAGATAAAGTTCACACGTATTGAACGTAAGGTTTCCATATATGCATATACGTACATATAGCTCCGCTGGTAGAGCATGAGATGCTTAATCCCAGGGTTGCGGGTTCGAATCCCATGCTGGGCAAAAGATTCCTGCATTGCAAGGGCTTGAATCAGATGACCCTTCTAGTTCCTTCCAGCTCTATGATTCTAAGGAAGGACTTCTCGCAGAGTTCATCTGTAGAATTTACATGTTTTATGCCCTGTGTAGTTGTAATTTTGCAAGTTTGCAATCAGCTTGGATAACCTAGATTTCTTTGTGACTGCATGTAGGAAGTCACAGGGGTCACCCATCAGAGACCTCCCTCCATCTCTCTTCCGAAAGTCTTTTGCCCCAGAGAGGAGGGCAACTAGTGTTTCACCCCTAAAGTTTTATATTTGCCTGCAGAGGTATAAAAAAGATTGTAAAAAAATGGACCTGATGTTGCATCCTCCCTGGGGATGGATTCAGGTTTCGGACAAGGGCGAAATTAGATGTATCTCACATTGAAAGGCAAACCTGCCCAGTCCACGCTTTGCGAAACAGTAGGTAAACCAGCAGTGGGACGCGGGTGGCGCTGTGGGTTAAACCACAGAGCCTAGGACTTGCCAATCAGAAGGTTGGCAGTTCGATTCCCCGTGACGGGGTGAGCTCCCGTTGCTCGGTCCCAGCTCCTGCCAACCTAGCAGTTTGAAAGCACGTCAAAGTGCAAGTAGATAGATAAGTACTGCTCCAGCGGGAAGGTAAACGGCATTTCCGTGCGCTGCTCTGGTTCGCCAGAAGCAGCTTAGTCATGCTGGCCACATGACCCGGAAGCTGTACGCCGGCTCCCTCGGCCAGTAAAGCAAGATGAGCGCCGCAACCCCAGAGTCGGCCACGACTGGACCTAATGGTGAGGGGTCCCTTTACCTTTAGGTGAACCAAAGCACAAACATATTTCAAAACGCACATTTCTCCACGTTTTGCAATGTATTTTGCCAGCCAAGCAAAAAAATGCATTTGCTTGGAGGGTGTGTGAATAAAAATTTGCATGCTGGTAAAAAGAGCATGCAGAAAGTGCATTCTTTTTGGGGGGGGATTTGCTTTGCATATGCAGCTCAGTTGGTTAGAGATCATGGCGCTGATAACGCCAAGGTTGCAGGTTCGAAGCCCGTAAGGGATAGCTGCATATTCCTGCATTGCAGGGGGTTGGACCAGATAATCGTCAGGGTCCCTTCCAACTCTACATTTCTATGACCCCCCTCCCCCCCCAAAAATGTGTCTGTTAGGATAAAATTGCACTACGATGCTGATGAGTTTTCATGATAACTTTTAGAAGAAACCCCCGCAAAGTGATGTGGAGATGTGCGGACCCTCAAGTTAAGATAGAAAAAAAATGAGAAGGAGGGAAACCGAAATGGACAGATTCACCAGTCCAGGTAAAGGTAAAGGACCCCTGGACGGTTAAGTCCGGTCAAAGGCGTCTCTGGGGTTGTGGCGCTCGTCTCACTTTCAGGACAAGGGAGCCGGTTTTTGTCCACAGACAGCTTTCCGGGTCATGTGCCCCACAGGACTAAACCGCTTCTGGCGCAACGGGACACTGTGACGGAAACCAGAGCGCACGGAAACGCCATTGACCTTCCTGCCGCAGCGGTACCTATTTACCATATTTTTCGCCCCATAGGGCGCACCTAGTTTTTTGGGGGGGGAAATAAAGGGGGGGAAATTATTTTCCCCCCCAGGCGCGGGGCTGGCGCGGGGGAAGCCCGAGCTTTCCCCGACCCCAGAACAGCCTGCTATCCGCAAGCCTAAGGAGCCCGGCAGGACTGCAGCCAGCTCTGCACAACCCTAGGGAGACCGGCGCGACTTCGCGCCGGGCTCCCTAGGGTTGCGCAGAGCTGCGCGAAGCCCGGGAATGCAGGCAGCTCTGCGCAACCCTTGGGACTTCGCGCCGGGCTCCCAAGGGTTGCGCAGAGCTTCCTGAAGCCTGGAGAGCATTCGCCCCATAGGACGCACACACATTTCCCCTTCATTTTTGGAGGGGAAAAAGTGCGTCCTATAAGGCGAAAAATGCGGTATCTACTTGCACTGTTGTGATTTTGAACTGCTAGGTTGGCAGGAGCTGGGACAGAGCAACAGGAGCTCATTCCGTCGTGGGGTTTTGAACCGTTGACCTTCTGATCGGCCAGCCCAAGAGGCTCAGTGGTTTAGACCACAGTGCCACCCACATCCCTAAGGGCTTTAAAGGTAAAGGTAAAGGACCCCTGACAGTTAAGTCCAGTCGCAAACAACTCTGGGGTTGTGGCGCTCATCTTGCTTTACAGGCCGAGGGAGCCAGCGTTTGTCCACAGACAGTTTTCTGGGTCATGTGGCCAGCAGGAGTAAACCGCTTCCGGCGCAACAGGACACCAGAACGCACGGAAATGCCGTTTACTTCCCGCCAGAGCAGTACCTATTTATCTACTTGCACTGGCATGCTTTTGGACTGCTAGGTTGGCAGGTCGGTCTGTTTTTGCTATTTATTTTGCGTTTTTGTTTTTGCGGCTCTTTTTGTTTTTGTGACTGCGTGGAACCCAGTTCGGCTACTGATTGATTGATTGATGGATTGATTGTGTGACTCCAGTACATCCTTTATTGCTTTCATTTTATGGATCAATGGTCTCGTTAGATAGTAAAATCCATGTTAAGTTGCTGTTTTAGGGGTTGTTCTTAAAAGGTCCGTTCTTAACCTGAAACTGTTCTTAACCTGAAGCACCACTTTAGCTAATGGGGCCTCCCGCTGCCGTCGCACGATTTCTGTTCTCATCCTGAAGAAAAGTTCTTAACCCGAGGTACTATTTCTGGGTTAGCGGAGTCTGTAACCTGAAGTGTCTGTGACCCGAGGTACCACTGTAATCCATTTTGCATTACTTTCTATGGGAAAGCTCGCCTTGGTTTTGGAACGATTTGGTTTTGGAACGGACTTCCGGAACGGATTAAGTTTGAGAACCAATGTACTAGGGAAGCTTTTAATGTTTAATAGGTTATTGTATTGTAGTGTTTTATACTACAGCCAGATGGGCGGGGTATAAATAAAAAATGATGATGATGGTGATGATTATACCACTATATATGTATCTGAAATGGGACAATCCTGTGTTTTCTCATGCTTGCCTCTTGCATTCCTTCCTTCCTTGGGGCAGAGAAGTTTGTTTGCATGTGAAACCCCTGTCCGTCCTTCAGCCTGTATCTCTGTGATTTAAAGTGCGCCAGAGGCTGGATGGAGGTGGTGGTTTCTCCTCTTGGCACAGAGAAAGGGAGAAGGAGCCATCTGATCTCCGCAGGGGGCCTGCCGGGGGGGGGGTGATCATTCTCCTTCTTCCACCAAGGGGGTTATTATCCTTTCTAAAAGTCTATTGGCATTTAATTCAGCACAGCTTGACTGCCCCGCTCACTGGGACGTGGAGTTCACTCGCAGTCTCTTAGCTGCACATTGTGATTTTTGTTGTTGTTGCGATGACGTGGAGGCTGAAAAATGGCATTTGGGCACGGTTGGTGGACTGGCCACATTCACGGACCGTACGTTTAAGAGCATGAGACTCTTTAATCTCTTTTTTGTAATTAATTAATTTTTTTTAGTTTTTTTATTCAAAATTAAAACAAGACATGTTATCCAAAAACATATCATCCTTGTCCCCCCCCATTTTTCCTCCCCCCACAAACCCCCCCCGCCCCCACCCCCCGACTTCCCTCAGTTCCAGTCTTTGACTTCTCTGAGACTGCTGTTTTCTGCATGTTACACAGTTGTATAGATCCTCAAACTATTTAGCTGATTATTAAAATAATTATAATAATTATTATTATAATAATTATCAATGAAAGGTTTGTGAATGTTTATTCAAAACCTGCCAAGGAGTCCAGTTCGCTTTCTTGCGTCTTCAGATACAGTGGTACCTCGGGTTAAGTACTTAATTCGTTCTGGAGGTCCGTTCTTAACCTGAAACTGTTCTTAACCTGAAGCACCACTTTAGCTAATGGGGCCGCCGTGCCGCCGGAGCACGATTTCTGTTCTCATCCTGAAGCAAAGTTCTTAACCTGAAGCACTATTTGTGGGTTAGCGGAGTCTGTAACCTGAAGCGTCTGTAACCCGAGGTACCACTGTACTTTGTAAGGGGTTCCCATTCATCGTTAAAGTCACAGTTATCTTTGTCCCGTAGCTTATATGTCAGTTTTGCCAGTTCTGCATTGTTTGTCAATTTTTCTTGCCATAATTCTTTAGTTGGGGGAGACTCTTTAATCTCGGGGTGGTGAGTTTGAGCCCCACACTGGGCGAAAGATTTCTGCATCACGTTCTTCCTTTCACTGTGATACTGCTTTAAACAGACATGCCTTCTTCCCCCCCAAAATTCTGGGAGATGTAGTTTTTTAAGGCAGGTGAGAGTTGTTTGAAGACCCCCGCAGAGGTACCATTCCGCAGAGTTCCCAGGCAAGAGGGATTGATTGTTAAACCGCTCTTGAGATTGCATGTATAAAGCACTCACCCCAAAATATTAGGATGAGTCCTGCCCGTCCCATTAAAAGTTGAACCCCGTTTTAGGAGGCAGCTTAATTACCAAAGGCTTGAGTGAAAAGAAAGGACTTTGCCTGCCATCTTAAGGCTGGCCATGATGGTGCTTGGTGTGTCTCCCTGGGGGGAGCGTTCCACAAGATGGGGAGCCACCACCGAAAAGGCCCTGCTCTTGTGCGGCCGCCCTCTGCCCCTTGGGTAGGGCACACGGAGAAGGGCCTCTGCAGGGGTCCAGGCTGATTCATATGGGGAGAGGCAGTCCTGGAGGTTGTGTTGTTGTTGCTGCTGTTGCTGACATCCGTCTGTTTCGAGAGGCAATGGAGTGTGCCTCCGAGGGTGAGGTCAAATTGCTGTGTTTGCGGCACTGAAGTGATCTCTCCGGGATTAAAGGATAGGCAGTGTGTTTGGCGGTCCCAGGCTGCCCAGATGACAGGACCGACATCTTGGCCTTGCTAGTACAGTGGTACCTTGGTTCTCAAATGCCTTGGTACTCAAACAAATTGGAACCCAAACACTGCAAACCCGGAAGGAAGTGTTCCGGTTTGCGAACTTTTTTCGGAAGCCAAATGTGCTCCGTTTTGAGTGCCACACTTCCGTTTTGAGTGTTACGCTGAGGTCTGTCTATTTTTGCTATTTATTTTGCGTTTTTGTTTCTGCAGCTCTTTTTTGTTTTGTTTTTGTGACTGTGTGGAACCCAGTTCAGCTACTGATTGATTGATTGTGTGACTGCAGTACATTGTTTATTGCTTTCATTTTATGGATCAATGGTCTCGTTAGATAACAACAACAACAACAACAACAACAACAACAACAACAACAACAACAACAACATTTTTTATTTATTTATACCCCGCCCTCCCCAGCCAAGGACGGGCTCAGGGCGGCTAACAACCAATAATAAAAACAAGTTGAATGAATACAACTTAAAAACAAAATTAAAATACAACATTAAAATATTGAAACATTAAAATATTAAAATGTAAAACTCTGTCTTACAGGCCCTGCAGAAAGAATTCAGATCCTGCAGGGCCCTGGTCTCATGAGGCAGAGCGTTCCACCAGGCCGGAGCCAGAGTTGAAAAGGCCCTGGCTCTGGTTGAAGCTAATCTAACATCCTTAGGGCCCGGGACCTCTAGGGTGTTGCTATTTATGGACCTTAAGGTCCTCTGTGGGGCATACCGGGAGAGGCGGTCCCGTAGGTACGAGGGTCCTAGGCCGTGAAGGGCTTTAAATGTCAATACCAGCACCTTGAACCTGACCCTGTACTCCACCAGGAGCCAGTGCAGCTTGAAAAGCACTGGGTGAATATGCTCCCATGGCAGAGACCCCGTGTGGAGCCTCGCTGCAGCATTCTGCACCCGCTGGAGTTTCTGGGACAGCTTCAAGGGCAGCCCCGCGTAGAGCAAATTACAGTAGTCAATCCTGGAGGTAACCGTCGCATGGATCACTGTGGCCAGGTAGTAAAATTCATGTTAAATTGCTGTTTTAGGGGTTGTTTTTAAAAGTCTGGAATGGATGGATCCGTTTTGCATTACTTTCTATGGGAAAGCTCGCCTTGGTTTTGGAACACTTTGGTTTTGGAGCGGACTTCCGGAACGGATTAAGTTTGAGAACCAAGGTACCACTGTGTTGTGGTTATTATTATTAGGCTTTTGTGGAAGTGCCGTATCCCAGGAGGCTGAGCCCAGGTCATAGACCAGAGCGATATGTGCTTGTATTTATAGGCCAGGTTTGCACCCTCAATCTCACAACAGCAACCCTGCGAGGGAGGCTAGGTTGCGAGACAGCAACTGCCCCGAGGCTGCCCAGTGAGCTTCATGGTTGAGCGGGGATTTGTGGAGAGGACTTGCACTCCAACCACTAGACGACACTGCCTTTTGGCATGCATCTGCAGCATATAGACCCATTTCTCTGCCCAGAAACCCTGGCTCAGGTCCTCGTCCCGCAGCTCTGACCACCAAACCACACCGGCTCTCTTCGTCTTTTTGGCACCTTCCTGTTTTTAAAGTCAACATCTTTCCCAGTCTGCATCTGTACTAGAGTTGGCTGTTAGTATCCTAGACTTGCAGAGCTGGAAGGGAACCCTGAGGGTCATCTAGTCCAACCCCCTGCAATGCAGGAATATTTTGTTCAACGTGAGACTCGAACCCACAGCCCTGAGAGCCTCATACCTCTACCTGCTGCGCTATCCCATGTTTATTTTTTTATTTATTTTTAAAAAATGTTTATTAAGATTTTACAAAACATATAACCCAACAAAAACATCAACAACAAACAAAAAATACACACTCAACAAGAAAAAGTAAAGAAAAAAAGAGAAAAAGAAAAGGAAAGAAAAATTCCACTTTTTAAATTTCAAAAGTCCATATCCCTCTTTCCTGACCTCCTCACATCCCCCTTTTTTGTATTCCTCTTTATTCCGTCAAATTCAGCAAATTCTAACCCTTTTTCCAAACTCGTTTATAATTATATATTTCCAGTTATTATGTCTCTAATTTCCCTTATCTTGAACCTTTACACCACCTTATATACTTTGACATAATATTATTCTAGTCATACCCCCTCCTTATTAAAGTTCCTCTTTTCATAACTCTTTTAACCATATCCCAAATACCATGTTGCCTTCACCTCCCACATCACTTTAACACTCAAACATTTTACAATATTTTTGTAGATAATTCTTAAACTTTTTCCAATCCTCTTCCATCAATTCTTCCCCCTGGTCACGGATTCTGCCAGTCATTTCTGCCATCTCCATGTAGTCAATCACTTGCATCTGCCACTCTTCCACGGTGGGTAGATCTTGTGTCTTCCAATACTTGGCGAGAAGTATTCTTGCTGCTGTTGTTGCGTACATAAAAAATGTTCTGTCTTTCTTTGGCACCAATTGGCCAACTATGCCCAAAAGGAAGGCCTCTGGTTTCTTGGGAAAGGTAAATTTAAATACCTTCTTCAGTTCATTATATATCATTTCCCAGTAAGCCTTAACCCTTGGGCATGTCCACCAAAGGTGAAAGAATGTTCCCTCAGCTTCTTTACATTTCCAGCACTTGTTGTCAGGCAGGTGATAAACGCTATCCCATGTTTAAATGATGTTTAGATATACGGTATTTATTCTCTCTCTCTCTCTCTTTTCACAATGAAATATTTCCTGTGCCTCCTTGATAGATTTCAACAGACGGATTTCCTGGATTGCTTTCTGCTTTCCACACGGCTTTTTGTTTTTTAAAAATATTATTAATGACACCGCCGCTGGCTCTTCCTGCGATTGCAATCCCACAACATTATATAGCTCTTTCAAAGCGCTTCAGAAGCTGGGATTAAGCCAGAAGGTCGTCAAGTCCGTGAAACCGCCTCCCCACCCCTTTTATTGTGACAGCAAAAAAATGAAGCTAATGATATTCTAGGCTGCATCAACAGAAGTCTAGTCTCTATGTCAATTTCACCATATTTTTCGCTCTATAAGACGCACCAGACCACAAGACGCACCTAGTTTTTGGAGGAGGAAAACAAGAAAAAAAATATTCTGAATCTCAGAAGCCAGAACAGCAAGAGGGATTGCTGCGCAGTGAAAGCAGCAATCCCTCTTGCTGTTCTGGATTCTGGGATAGCTGCGCAGCCTGCATTGGCTCCATAAAACGCACACACAATTCCCCTTACTTTTTAGGAGGGAAAAAGTTAGTCTTACAGAGCAAAAAATACGGTATTTCATTTCACTTTTAAGTTTCTATATGGTGCTTTACAAGCTGGAGAAACAACCACGTAATCTTAACCTGAACCAATACAAAAAAAAAAAGGTCACAATAACTTTAAAATAAACCAGTTATATAAAATAAAGCAATATTCAGTCGTCTATTAGTAAACTGTATCATTAAATATCAGCAAATATTAGTTAAGCAGTTTGCACTTATAAATTACAGTGGACACTCGGGTTGCGAACGTGATCCGTGCGGGATGCATGTTCGCAACCCACAGTCTGCGCACACGCGGGTTGCAATTCGGTGCTTCTGCGCATGCGCAAAGCGTGATTTAGTGCGCATGCGCAACTGCCAAAATCCGGAAGCAACCCGTTCTGGTACTTCCGAGTTTCGGCGGGTGCGTAACCCAAGAAAACGCAACCTGAAGCAGCTGTAACCCGAGGTAAGGTAAAAGGTAAAGGGACCCCTGACCGTTAGGTCCAGTCGTGACCGACTCTGGGGTTGCGGCGCTCATCTCGCTTTATTGGCTGAGGGAGCCCGCATACAGCTTCCGGGTCATGTGGCCAGCATGACTAAGCCGCTTCTGGCAAGCCAGAGCAGCGCACGGAAACGCCGTATACCTTCCCGCTAGAGCGGTACCTATTTATCTACTTGCACTTTGACGTCCTTTCGAACTGCTAGGTGGGCAGGAGCAGGGACCGAGCAACGGGAGCTCACCCCGTCGCGGGGATTCGAACCGCCAACCTTCTGATACCTGAATCTGAAGAAGTGTTCATGCACACGAAAGCTCATACCAATAACAAACTTAGTTGGTCTATAAGGTGCTACTGGAATGATTTTTTTTTATTTTGAGGTGAGATAGGATAGCCATATTCCGATATCTCGAGGGCTGCCACATGGAACACGGAGCAAGCTTGTTTTCTCCTGCTCTGGAGGGTAGGACTCGAAGCCATGGCTTCAAGTTGCAAGAAAGGTGATTCCAACCAACCGTCAGGATGAACTTTCTGACAGTAGGCGCTGTTTGATTGTGGGGTGGAAGGTGACGGACTCTCCTTCGTTCGAGGTTTTTAAGCAGAGGTTGGACAGCCATCAGTCATGGCTGCTTCAGCTTCCTGCATTGCAGCGGGTTGGACTAGATGACCCTTGGAACCCTTGCAATTCTGTGCCTCCTTGATTCTGTTGTAATCCTGGAAGGTGGGGAACACACTCTTTTTATGTCCTTCAACTACCCTCAGCTGAAGCCTGGCGCAGTGGCTAAAGAGCAAATACCGTAATTTTCTCTCCATAAGACGCACCTAGTTTTTAGAGGAGTAAAACAAGGAAAAAAATATTCTGAACAAAACAGTGGATGTATGATTTTTGTGGTTCATGTTGTGGTCACTGACATGTGATCTGATGGTGAGTTTGGGGTAGCCCAAGGCAAAAATCCTGAGGATCCATGTGGATCTGTGCTTTGTAACCACATTTTTGCACCACTGCAACCCCAGGAAACAGTGGATGCGTGATTTTTTTGGTGCAGGCTGTAGCCATGGACATGTTATGTGATCTGATGGTGAATTTGGGGAGACCCAAGATAAAAATCCTGAGGATCCATGGGCTTTTACCTCCCCGCTCCCAGGCAGCCTCCTTTATCTCTAGCGTCCCTTATCTCTCTCCCCGATCGGCAAACGATCAGCGGCTTCCTTTCAACACCCCCTTCCCTCTTTCAAAAAAAAAAAAGCATGATCTGCTTTTTGCCCCTGGGCAATTCGGCTCCAGGGACCACGCATTCACTCCATAAGACGCATAGACATTTCCCCTTACTTTTTAGGAAGGAAAAGGTGCGTCTTGTGGAGCGAAAAATACAGTAGTTCCGCTTTTAATCTGCTCTTTGGCCAGAGAATGGCCCATTTGGATTCCCCAGGAGCTGTTTTTCTAAACCGGCGCAACTCCTGTTCCTAGGATATGGGTTATTCGAGGTCTGTTTAGCATCCCCATCCATCCTCACAGTTTAACAGCTCCCTGGAGGAACTGGCACCATCATCTTTGTCCCCCCAAAACAAGATATTTTGGTGGGACCGTGACCCAAAATCCCTTTCCGGTCTCGCCTCACGCTGCGGTTACTTATTAGTACGGGAAATGGACCCCCGAGAAGCCGAAATTCCTCCCCGTGATTTTCTCAGGGATGCGTAGGAGAGACGAGCCTTTGATGTGACTTCCTCATTCCATCTTCCTTTCTGTGTCCGTTTCCAGATATAGATGGAAGCGACTTTCCTCATAGATTTTGCACCGTCAGCAGATTCCTCATTATTCATGATCCACACAGACAATCGAGTCTTCCGTGCTGAGTTTCCCCTTGTGGGTCAATACCCTGAATTCCTGCCTCAGATTAGATATCAATATTATTATTATTTTTTAAAGAATATTTATTAGATTTTCCAATTTTTTAAACAAACAAACAAAAACAGAACAAACAAAAACATTAAAAAAGACATAAAGTTCATAAATCATACTTTTAGATAACAAATTTCTCTGACCTCCTCATACTTCTCCTCCTTGTATCCCAATTAAGGTTATTTGTTCAGCAGATCCTTCATTTAAAGCATTACAGCTTATAACATTACCTCATTTTTCAAACCCTTTCCCCCCCCATCTATGTTCCTTTATATCATTACAGCTAGAAACCCCTCAATTTCAATCCAACACCATTTAACTTTCCTTAGTTTTATCAATATTATTGCCTTTATTTCAATTAATTACCCCGTCTTTCACCCTCAGGTCCCAGGGTGGGTCACAGCCATTTAATACACAACAGGTTGTTTTGTTGTTATTTTGCAATCCTATTTTATTCTTATTCTTCTATATAGCAAGTTACATTTGTTACTCAACAATTATATTCGAGTTCAGCAAAACTAGCGACTTCCCTCTCATCCAACATCGACGTTTATAACTCAGATTGCATAGTTACATTTTAAGGTTCCGTCTCATCTAATTTCATCCCCTCTAACATGTTTCTTAATATACCCTGCTTTTTTCTTACACTTCAAACCCCACTGTGATCTTCGCATATGGGAAAATACGGCGTTAGGAATGATTTTTGAAAACCTGCGCATGCAAAAAGCACAAGCACAAAAAAAAAGCATCGCATAAATAGCAACAAAAGTTGCTTTTAATTTGATTTCCAACCTTTCTGCATTAGAAATTAGCCATTTGCTAAAAAGAGATTACTTTCTCCATGTCACTGGACGCAGCCAGGAAGACAACTAAGTGGTGCCTTGGTTTTCAAACGCCTTGGTACTCAAACAACTTGGAACCCAAACACTGCAAACCCGGAAGTAAGTGCTCCAGTTTGCGAACGTTTTTCGGAAGCCAAATGTGCTCCGTTTTGAGTGTTACGCTTCCAATTTGAGTGCCACACTTCCGTTTTAAGTGTTGTTGACAGTGCTGAGGCCTGTTTTTGCTATTTATTTCACTTTTTTTCTTTTTGCGGCTTTTTCGTTTTGTTTTTTGTGACTGCGTGGAACCCAGTTCAGATACTGATTGATTGATTGATTGTGTGACTGCAGTACATAATTTCTTTCATTTTATGAATCAACGCTCTCGTTAGATAGTAAAATTCATGTTAAATTGCTGTTTTAGGGGTTGTTTTTCAAAGTCTGGAACGGATTAATCCATTTTTGATTACTTTCTTTGGGAAAGCGTGCCTTGGTTTCAGAATGCTTTGGTTTCAGAACGGACGTCTGGAACGGGTTACGTTTGAGAACCAAGGTACCACTGTACAGTTTTAAAGTCCGACTGTTGATCGGAAATGATCTTTCAAAATGGTCCCTAATCTCCACAGCAGCCTCCCTGCCACAACCTGGAGCCCACTAGATGTTTTGGACCACAACTGTTACTCCATCCATTCGCAACCCTTCGCTGGCCCTATTTATAGGCTGAAACATCTGGAGGGCACCAGGTTGGGGAATGCTGACCTGGAGCAATTAAACAGGCTTATTGCTTGCCTTGCAGCCTCATAATTTAAGGCAGGCACACGGCTGTGTCTATTTGAAGGCTGATTAGTGCATATATTTAGATACAAGCTCTGTATTTTTCAGTTCGGTCTCATGACCGTAAATCAGCAGGGAAGGCGTTTGCTATATTCCGATATTCGCACCAGGTTTAGTGCCAGCTGCCAGATCTCTTCTTCATTCCTTTGTACCTCCAGATGTGTGCCACAGATGTGATGATGAGGCCCATTGTTTGCTAGTGGGGCAGTGCTGCCATCAACCCAGAAATGGAATTGTTAATAGCCGCTCTGCTGGCCTTTCGTGGGGTAAAAGGAGGTGGCCGGCAGCAGAGTTCATAATAAATAATAATAATGAATTTTTATTTATACCCCTCCCTTCCCGGTTTAAAAACTGGGCTCAGGGCGGCTAACAGCAAATATAAAACATTGGTTAAAATGCGACTTAAAAAAAGCATAAAAACAGCATAAAATGCAGCATCAATGTCAATAAAATTAAAAAATTCAGGGGTCATTTTGTGGCGGGGGGAAACCCCAGCCAGTAAACATCAAATGATCACCAGGGCTAACTGGCCAAGTTGGTCCTACTGGGGCCAGCAAGGAGACCAGGAAAGAGTTTAAATGTGGGGTCCCAGAAGGGTTTCTTCATAGAAGAGGAAAGGGAAAAGGGGATAGAGGATCAGGCTAATTCAAATTGAAGGCCAGGCGGAATAGCTCTGTTTTACAGGCCCCGCGGAAGGAGATCAAGTCCTGCAGGGCCCTAGTCTCGTGGGACAGAGCATTCCACCAGGTCGGAGCCACCACTGAAAAGGCCCTGGTCCTGGTGGAGGATAGTCTGACTTCCTTAGGGCCCAGGACCTTTAAGCTATTATTATTCATGGACCTTAGGGTCCTCTGCGGGACATACCAGGAGTTTGTCTTTGCTTGCCCTCCTCTCCAAAACATCTCCAGGCCACAAAATAACGGACGCAGGTCAAAACATTTGGAGCCTAGCTGAGTGGCAGAGCCCATGGGATGCGTTCTGAAGTTCCCCAGTTAAGCCCCGGACATCTCCGGTTAAAAACTAGCAGGTGAGATGGATATGGCGTTCTTTTTCTCCCCATAAATTTTTATTGACTTTCATGTTGTTGTTGTTTAGTCGTTTAGTCATGTCCGACTCTTCGTGTCCCCATGGACCAGAGCACACCAGGCACTCCTGTCTTCCACTGCCTCCCGCAGTTTGGTCAAACTCATGCTGGTAGCTTCGAGAACACTGTCCAACCATCTCGTCCTCTGTCGTCCCCTTCTCCTTGTGCCCTCCATCTTTCCCAACATCAGGGTCTTTTCCAGGGAGTCTTCTCTTCTCATGAGGTGGCCAAAGTATTGGAGCCTCAGCTTCAGGATCTGTCCTTCCAGTGAGCACTCAGGGCTGATTTCCTTCAGAATGGATCGGTTTGATCTTCTTGCAGTCCATGGGACTCTCAAGAGTCTCCTCCAGCACCATAATTCAAAAGTATCCATTCTTCAGCGATCAGCCTTCTTTATGGTCCAGCTCTCACTTCCATACATATTGACTTCCATACAATTTAACAAATTCAAATCCGTTTCAATGCAATGTCCAGTGCAATGCAATGGCATTCAGAGGCGCGCTGCGTTGCTTCCTGCATTGCAGGGGTTGGACTGGATGACCCTACAGTTCTGTGATTGTACAAAGCTGGCATTGCCTCTTGGGCTCATGGACTCCCAATGAAGCGAAGTGCTGGAAGATTTGAGACAGCTAAAAGAAAGTCCTTCTCCAAGCCGCACGTGGTTGAGCTATGGAACTCCCTGCCACAGGACGGAGAGCGTACCCATTGCCGCTAGTAGCCAGTGATGTCAGCACCGTCCGTTAAGAGTTTGGGTGTAATCTTCGACACCTCCCTTTCCATGGAGGCGCAGATTGCAGCCATAACAAAGGCGGCATTTTTTCATCTCCGCCAAGCTAAGCAGTTGTCTCCTTCCGTCTCTCGCCCTGACCTAGCCACTGTGATCCACACGACGGTCACCTCCAGACTGGATTATTGTAACTCGCTGTATGTGGGGCTGCCCTTGAGACTGACCCAGAAACTCCAGCGGGTGCAGAATGCTGCGGCAAGACTCCTTACGGGGTCCTCGCTGCGGGATCACATTCACCCGGTGCCATACCAGCTGCACTGGCTCCCAGTGGAGTACAGGATCAGGTTTAAGGTGCTGGTTTTAACCTTTAAATCCCTATACGGCCTAGGACCCTCGTACCTACGGGACCGCCTCTCCTGGTATGGCCCACGGAGGACCTTACGGTCTTCAAACAAAAACACCTTGGAGGTCCCAGGCCACAGGGAGGTTAGGCTGGCCTCAACCAGAGCCAGGGCTTTTTTGGCCGTGGCCCCGATCTGGTGGAACGCTCTGTCACAAGAGACTAGGGCCCTGAGGGACTTGACATCTTCCCGCAGGGCCTGCAAGACAGAGCTGTTCCACCAGGCCTTTGGCCAAGGCATAGTCTGACCCCTCCTTTGGTAATCCTCGCAGAACTCTAGCCCAATGGTTGCCATCAATTTGATTTGAACTGATTTTATAATGAAATGATTTTAGAATGCTGTATTATTTTACTGTTGTTAGCCGCTCTGAGCCTGGCTTTGGCTGGGGAGGGCGGGATATAAATAAATTATTATTATTATTATTATTATTATTATTATTATTATTATTATTATTATTTATCCCCCCATGGAGTTGCCTGGTCTCTTTTTAAAGCCGTCCAAGTGGCCATCACTGTCTCTTGTGGAAGCAAATTCTACAGATTAACTCTGCAAGAAGTCCTTACTTGGAATCACAGAATTGTTGCAAGGGACCACCAGAGGCATCTAGTCCAACCCCCTGCAATGCAGGAATCATTTGCTCAACATGGGGCTCGAACCCACAACCCTGAGATTAAGGGTCTCATTCTCTACCAGTCGAGCTATATCCTTTTGCCTCTTCCAAATCTTCCAGTGTCCAGCTTCCTCGGACGCCTGCAAGTTCTCGGATTGGGAGAGAGGGAGGATAGCTTTCGTGTGCCCACTTTCTTCAGTCCACTTGGCGAGGAGACGCTTGATCTCTCTGGGCAGGCCTGAGTGCGGGCAGCGGATCTGAGAAACAGGCCTTACCTCGCACGAACTTCTGGGCTGCCCCGACCAGCGAGGGGGAGAAAAAACCCAGAATAACGGGTGCAATTTTTTCCCTTTTAAGGGCAAAGTTTTCTAGCCGTATCTCGGAATATCTCTCCTGCCTTTCGGCCTCTTTGTGCCACAGCCATAACACAACTTAAAAGAGCATTTTATCTCCCCCACCCCCTTTTGATTTATTATATATCAGGGCAGGGCACTGCGGGATGTTGAGATTTCAGAAGGCATCGGGTGGGAACACAGAGCCCTTGAATTATTGCCGCACTGAGCGGCTTGGAAGAACCGGATGCGACGGCACCAGACATGCCTGCCTCCAGTTATCAGCAGGCTAGGAGCAGATGAAGCTGCCTTGTACTGAATCGGACCACCTAGCCCAGCACTGACTGGCAGCAGCGCTCCAGAGTTGCAGGCCAGAGTCTTCCTTGCTCTTTATTCAGTGCTGAAGGAGTGAGGAAAAGGGCCATCGCAGTTTGTTTTTAGGGAGTCAAGTTGCAGGGAGACCAACCAGGGATCATCTTTCTATCCCTATCTGCATACATGTTTGCAGTTGCCAGGAATAATAATAATAATAATAATAATAATAATAATAATAATAATAATAATAATAAAATTTTATTTATTTATTTATTTATACCCCGCCCATCTGGCTGGGCTTCCCCAGCCACTCTGGGCGGCTTCCAACACAATATTAAAATACAGTGATGCATCAAACATTAAAAGCTTCCCTAAACAGGGCTGCCTTCAGATGTCGTCTAAAAGTCTGGTAGTTGTTGTTCTCTTTGACATCTGGTGGGAGGGCGTTCCACAGGGCGGGGGCCACCACCGAGAAGGCCCTCTGCCTGGTTCCCTGTAACTTGGCGTCTCGCAGGGAGGGAACCGCCAGGAGGCCCTCGGCGCTGGACCTCAGTGTCCGGGCTGAACGATGGAGGTGGAGACACTCATTCAGATATACTGGACCGAGGCCATTTAGGGCTTTAAAGGTCAGCACCAACACTCTGAAGAGAGGAGAGTTGCTCTTACGCTCGAATCCTGCTTGTAGGTTTCCCACAGGCATTGGTTGGTCACTGTGAGAGCAGGATCCTGCACTGCGTGGGCCATTGGCCTGATTCAGCAGGCTCCTCTTACATTCTGAAGTAGATACACCCATTCATCAGCTCCAGATTTTAGCATCCCCCAAATGGAAAGGAAAAACTGGGAGTACCCAGCAAGGCTCCTACTAACTCCTTTGCCGTTACAGCTCTACCTGTCTCAAGGGACGCGGGTGGTGCTGTGGTCTAAACCACTGAGCCTCTTGGGCTTGCCGATCAGAGGGTCAGTGGTTCGAATCCCCGCAACGGAGTGAGCTCCCGTTGCTCGGTCCCAGCTCCTGCCAACCTAGCAGTTCGAAAGCACACAAGTGCAAGTAGATAAATAGGTACCGCTCCGGCGGCAAGGTAAACGGCGTTTTTGTGCACTCTGGTTTCCGTCACGGTGTCCTGTTGCACCAGAAGCGGTTTAGTCCTGCTGGCCACATGACCCGGAAAGCTGTCTGTGGTTAAACGCCGGCTCCCTCGGCCTGAAAAGCAAGATAATAATAATAAAATAATAATTTTTTATTTGTACCCTGCCCTTCCCAGTTCAGAAAACTGGGCTCAGGGCGGCTAACAACAAATTTAAAACAATTGATGCAACAAAAAACAGCATAAAATACAGTATAAAACGTGAATAACAATAAATTCGGAATTCAAAAATTAATTTAGGGGGAAAGATGAGCACTGCAACCCCATAGTCGCCTTTGACTGGACTTAACCGTCCAGAGGTCCTTTTTATCTTTTTACCTGTCCCAGGCTCTACCTGTCCCAGGCTCTACCTGAGTTCACAGGACACCAGGCGAGTGACAGGCGGATGTGGCCGGCCAAAAACACCCTACTGAGTCTCAGTTAGTACAGAGGCCTTGGTTTGCCCGTCTTTGAGCATCTTGACTGTTGTTTCTGACTTGCTGCCAGGAAGGATGCTGAGAAATCCAGGTGTGTTGTCAATCAAAAGAGCCAGCCACTCAGGTGATTTGGCCGCTGCCTCTGGCTCTCTATTCCTCCATTTCCTCAAGTCCTTCACCCGCCCATTCTTCCTTGCTTACCCAACTGGGAGGACCAAAGTCATGTCTTGCAGATCTTGGTTTTGGCTTGGTGACCCGGAATCCATCGGAACACATCCATTGCAAGCTTCCCCAGAGACCCTACCTGCCTGCCCCATCATTTCCCAAACCCTCCACAGTCCCTATTTCTCCAGGTCAGGTTCTTCAAAATTAATTTGGCTTCTTGCAAAAAACAAACAAACACACCGTTCCCCATAATTCTTACGGAGACAGTATCACCACCTGTGAGCATCCCGTGGCTTTTGCAGCCCATCTCAGCCCCTTAGGAACTTGACATATGAAACTCTAAATGAAGTGGTTCCATAAAATACAATTTTGGCTTGCCGTGTGTTCTGCGGTGTGGCAACCAGTGCTTTTTATGCAACTTGAGGAGCGCGTCCCACATTAACTTACTGTCGTTGGCACAATCTGAGCCACAGATGTTGGTGCAGTTTTTTTTTTAATTCTAGACTGCTTGCCTATTTATTTATTTTTTTTTGCAAAGCTGCCGCAGAAACTAGGCCTTCTTTGAGACGTGCGCGCCGTTTTGCAAAAGCGCTCGGCTCCTCTCTGTTCCTCCCGTCAGCGTGGCGGGGGGAGGAGGGCCGCGGGGAGGAAACATAAATATATCCTTTCCTGTATTTTGCTTACAGTAGTGATGCCCTCTCCGATGACCCTTCGGCCTCCTGGCCTCTCTTCTCGTTTCCCAGTGAGGCTCAGGCTGCAGGCAACAGCCACAGGCTGGCTAGCTGAAGCCTCGCTCTCCCCCAGCCAGTTCATGCTCCCTTTAACCATTCACTCCTTCCTCTGAACAACCACCCCCTTCCCTGTTGGCATACATCAGGGGTCAGCAAACTTTTTCAGCAGGGGGCCGGTCCACTCAGTCCCTCAGACCTTGTGGGGGGCTGAATCATATTTTTGGGGGGGGGGGATGAACGAATTCCTATGCCCCACAAATAACCCAGAGATGCATTTTAAATAAAAGCACACATTCTACTCATGTAAAAACACCAGGCAGGCCCCACAAATAATCCAGAGGTGCATTTTAAATAAAAGGACACAGTCTACTCATGTAAAAACATGCTGATTCCTGGACCATCCGTTGGCCAGATTTAGAAGGTGATTGGGCCGGATCTGGCCCCCAGGCCTTAGTTTAGCATACATGGTTGGGGCAGACCGCCCCCACCGACACAGTGGGACGTTCTTCTGAAACAGCATGACTAGGATGCCACTGTCAAAGGGCGAATTACCATTCTCCCAGGAGCATGCAAACTTCTGGACTACACAGAGGTCTTCATTTACAGATCAAAAAGAACAGTGATAGGTAGACTTAAGCAGATTTGTTTCCCCAGTATTCACCCTAAGGCTCTTCTTGACCATCTTCACTGCACATGGGCTGAGGGCATGTCGGGTGGCGCTGTTAATCGGGCCTCCGTAGCTGTGTTCCCTGACTGGCTTGCCCTGTTCAGGCCTGAACTTTTTTTTTATTTTTTAACCGCTTTAATAACCGTAGTTACATCCATGCATCAAAGATATTTTATAGTTTGCAAATCAAACTCATCAAAATAAAAATTCCAACAAAGAAGTATATATATCTTCATAAATTTGACTTCCTGTCCTTCTCAACATCTTTTCACTCTAATAAACCTATTGCCTAAATTTATCAGCAAAATCATAATAAAATATTGATATGCATCTCTGTATATATATTTATTTTAACCCATTTAGCCTCTGTTTACAGAGCTTATTCAAAAGCTGCTACCGAATTCAGATTGCAACGCTTATTTTTTAAGTAACTCTTTCGAGGTTTCCAGTTATCAACGAACTCCTGTTTTTGCATATCTTTAATCTTTTCCGAGAGACTGTATCTAGTTCAGCATATTCTACCCATTTTAGTAACCATTCTGATGTGATGGGGATTTGGTCACTCCTCCATTATTTTGCTATAAGTACTCTTTTTATGGAAGCCCTGGTTGTTTGGGATGACTTTAAGTGTTGGGGCATAAACGAGGCGTGCGGTAAATTCAGTTTGCTGTTATGAACATTGTTTTACATTTGGGTGGGCACCTCTTTGCTTTTGCTAGGTTGTTACTTTCACTTTACTTTTTTTAAAAAATGACTTATTCTGATGGGTATCTGTAAGAGATCCAAAAGTCTAGGAGGACTTCCTTGGGAGGTTGTGCACCATCATGGGAGGTTTTTAAGCAGAGGTGGGATGGCCATCTGTCATGGATGCTTTAGTTGTGATTCCTTGTGACTAGAAGACCCTCGGGGACCCTACCCACTCTACAATACGATTCTGTGTTACCGGCGCAAATATTGGCCTCTGAGCCCTTTGCAAACCCTGCTTTTCTGAAAGCCACAGAGTCGTTTTGTGCCTAATAATAATAATAATAATAATAATTTATTATTTCTACCCGGCCCATCTGGCTGGGTTTTCCCAGCCACTATGGGTGGCTCCCAACAGAATATTTGTTGTTGTTGTTTAGTTGTTTAGTCATGTCCGACTCTTTGTGACCCCCTGGACCAGAGCACGCCAGGCACTCCTGTCTTCCACTGCCTCCCGCAGTTTGGCCAAACTCATGCTGGTAGCTTCGCGAACACTGTCCAACCATCTCGTCCTCTGTCGTCCCCTTCTCCTTGCGCCCTCCATCTTTCCCAACATCAGGGTCTTTTCCGGGGAGTCTTCTCTTCTCATGAGGGGGCCAAAGTCTTGGAGCCTCAGCTTCAGGATCTGTCCTTCCAGTGAGCACTCAGGGCTGATTTCCTTCAGAATGGATCGGTTTGATCTTCCTGCAGTCCATGGGACTCTCAAGAGTCTCCTCCAGCACCATAATTCAAAAGCATCCATTCTTCAGCAGTCAGCCTTCTTTAGGGTCCAGCTCTCACTTCCATACATCACTACTGGGAAAACCATAGCTTTAACTATATGGACCTTTGTTGGCAAGGTGATATCTCTGCTTTTTAAGATGCTGTCTAGGTTTGTCATTGCTAACAGAATATTAAAACACGATAAAACCTCAAACATTAACAACTTCCCTAAGCTGCCTTCAGATGTCTTCTAAAAGTCAGGCAGTTGTTTATTTCCTTGACATTTGATGGCAGGGCGTTCCACAGGGCAGGCGCCACCACCGAGAAGGCCCTCTGCCTGCTTCTCTGTAACCTCGCAATGAGGGAATCGCCAGAAGGCCCTTGGAGGTGGATCTCAGTGTCCAGGCTGAATGATGGAGGTGGAGACCGTCCTTCAGGTGTGCTGGGCCTTTGAGGCCATTTAGGGCTTTCAAGGTCAGCACCAACACTTTGAATTTTGCTCGGAAATTGTGCTTTGAGCTGCCGCTCCCCGCCTTTTCTTTTCTTCTCTCTCTGTTTCCATCCCTTTCGGAGGGTTGAAAAACAAAAACCTTCCCCCGGTTGAGGATCCAAGAGGAGAGCCGAAATGCCAGCCGGCGATTATGGGAGGAGGCCAGTTGGGCCGAAGGAAAATAAATAAGCCAAGGCCAAGCAGCTGGTTGCCGTGGAAACCTAGCTCCCAGGTATGCAGTCTTGAGATGACTGAAGGGAAGGGGGAGAGAATGGCGTTCTGTTACTCGAGTGAAAAGCCGTTTATGCTTATTCCCACCACAAACACAGGCACTCAAGATGGTTGCCCGGTCTGCAGTTTTATTTTTGGGGGGGAGGCTCTGCTT
The DNA here is from genome assembly GCF_027172205.1 of Podarcis raffonei. NCBI lineage: Eukaryota > Metazoa > Chordata > Lepidosauria > Squamata > Lacertidae > Podarcis > Podarcis raffonei. The sequence continues at coordinate 8,912,138 of NC_070605.1, read as the reverse complement.
TATGTAATTTTGCTTTATTTGTCCCTGTTAATGCGAGTGCTTAGAAGCAAGGCCTTACCTTGCCTCCGGATGGCTGCGGTGGTAAAGGCACAAACCCAGGCCCTTCAATGTACCGTATTTTTCGCTCTATAAGACGCACCAGACCACCAGACTCACCTAGTTTTTGGAGGAGGAAAACAAGAAAAAATATATTCTGAATCTCAGAAGCCAGAACAGCAAGAGGGATCTCTGTGCAGCGAAAGCAGCGATCCCTCTTGCTGTTCTGGATTCTGGGATAGCTGCGCAGCCTGCATTCACTCCATAAGATGCACATACATTTCCCCTTACTTTTCAGGAGGGAAAAAGTGAGTCTTCTAGAGCAAAAAATACGGTATTTAAAGTACAATAGGCGCTGCTTCCGACGAAAGTAGTAGATCTGCAACCACAAAGCTGGAATGCTGTGTGCTAACAAGCCCTCTATCCCTTACTGTAGATTTCTACTATTTTGCGATGCGAAGCCATACGCCTGGTGAAACGCTGTGGAAATCAATCTGTGTACAGTCATTGTTTGAAATCCCCTGGGTACGTTATGCTACTGGTGCAACTTGGTCCAGTTGTGACTACATGGAGGTTTCTGGGCGTTGGGTTGGCAACTGACATTCAGGACTGTCCCCTCAAAACAGTACTTTTGTCTTGTCAGGATTCAACCTCAATTTGTTAGCCACCATCCATCATCCAACCGCCTCCAGGCACTCACACAGGACCTTCACTGCTCTCACTGGTTCTGATTTAAAAGAGAGGTAGAGCTGGGTATCATCAACATACTGATGAACGCCCAGCCCAAACCCCCTGATGATCTCTCCCAGCAGCTTCATGTAGATCAGGGGTCAGCAAACTTTTTCAGCAGGGGGCCGGTCCACTGTCCCTCAGACCTTGTGGGGGGCCGGACTACATTTTGAAAACACACACACAAAAGAACAAATTCCTATGCCCCACAAATAACCCAGAGATGCATTTTAAATAAAAGGACACATTCTACTCATGTAAAAACACCAGGCAGGCCCCACAAATAACCCAGAGATGTGTTTTAAATAAAAGGCACATTCTACTCATGTAAAAACACGTTGATTAACCGACTGTCCGCGGGCCGGATTTAGAAAGCGATTGGACCAGATCTGGCCCCCGGGCCTTAGTTTGCCTACCCATGACGTAGATGTTGAAAAGCATGGGGGTGAGGAGGGAGCCCTGAGCCCCCCCCCACACTTTCTAGACACAGCCCAGGAGAAAGAGTGGAACCACTGTATAACAGTGCCCCCAGCTCCCAGCCCCTCTAGACTGTCCAGAAGGATGTCCTGGTTGATGATGTTACAGAAAGGTAGCCGTGTTGGTCTGCCATAGTCAAAACAAAATTTTTTTCCCCTTCCAGTAGCACCTTAAAGACCAACTAAGTTAGTTCTTGGTATGAGCTTTCGTGTGCATGCACACTTCTTCAGATCTGTATCAGATCTGTATCTGAAAAAGTGTGCATGCACACGAAAGCTCATACCAAGAACTAACTTAGTTGGTCTTTAAGGTGCTACTGGAAGGAAAAAAATTTTTTGTTCTGGTCGATGATGTCAAAGGCCACTGAGAGATCCAGCAGGATCAGGAAACAGCTTTAACCTTTGTCCCTAGCGTGCCGGAGATCATCGACCAGTGCGACCAAGGCAGTTTCAGTCCCATGATGAGGCCTGAATCCCGATTGGAAGGGATCCAAATGGTCTGCATCTTCCAGGCATGCTTGGAGTTGTTCAGTGACCACCTGCTCAATCGCCCGCTCAGTTAACACCTTGGTGTTATTTTGGAAAGGCAAGTTTCTGTCCCTCATGACTACGAAGAGCTGACTGGAAATGGGCTGCTTGTTGTTGTCGTTTAGTCGTGTCCGACTCTTCATGGCCCCCTGGACCAGAGCACGCCAGGCACTCCTGTCTTCCACTGCCTCCCGCAGTTTGGTCAAACTCATGCTGGTAGCTTTGAGAACACTGTCCAACCATCTCATCCTCTGTCGTCCCCTTCTCCTTCTGCCCTCCATCTTTCCCAACATCAGGGTCTTTTCCAGGGAGTCTTCTCTTCTCATGAGGTGGCCAAAGTCTTGGAGCCTCAGCTTCAGGATCTGTCCTTCCAGTGAGCACTTAGGACATCTCGAAGCTACAAACATGAGTTTGACCAAACTGCGGGAGGCAGTGGAAGACAGGAGTGCCTGGCATGCTCTGGTCCAGGGGGTCACAAAGAGTCGGACACGACTAAATGACTAAACAACAAGAACAAGAAGAAGAATCCTGCAGGAAGAAAGCAGCTTTTAATGGGGGGGGGGGATTTGGAAAATACAAGTGCAGGTGGAGAAAAAGGTTTTCCGTTCTGCTTTCCCCCTGCTCCAAATCTCTCTTTTCAAGTAATGCATGCAAAATTTAGTTAGGCCCGGGATCTTTGTGGAGGCCGGGTTTTTCCTCGTTTCTAAGAGACGGAGAGGAGTTGGCTGTTCCCTTCTGTAGCCCTCAGGCTGGTACTTCCAGCTGTGTGGTCTAGGATCTCGCAAGCCGGTCTGGAACCAGAAGACGTTTTAAAATAATAACACCATCAGGCTTGTGAGGTTTCTCTCTCTCCCCCCCCCCCCCCCGCCCCGCTCTGTTAATGTCTTTGGCTCCTCTGCTCTGTTTGTCCGCCGGTATTACTTTGCCGCTGCTATTCTATACACAGATATAAACACGGATATTAGAAAAGGGAGGGAAGTTTGCGTGCGGCGAGGAAATGGCAGGCGCTGCTTTTGGGCAGAGATACACCCCAAACCAGCTGTGGGATCTGCGATTCAAAGAGGGGGGTGGAAATGCACAAACTCAGAGGTTCTCTCTCTCTTTTTCCTCTTTACCTCCATCCCTTTTTCTTTTCTTTCGCGAGCTGATGATACCCCCCGATGAGCGCCGCACCCCATAGTCGTTCTGGAGGTCCATTCTTAACCTGAAACTGTTCTTAACCTGAAGCACCACTTTAGCTAATGGGGCCTGCCGCTGCGCCACCAGAGCACGATTTCTGTTCTCATCCTGAAGCAAAGTTCTTAACCTGAAGCACTATTTGTGGGTTAGCGGAGTCTGTAACCTGAAGCGTATGTAACCTGAGGTACCACTGTATTCATTTAAACAACCTTAAACCAATGACTTCCCTTCTTTTCTTTCCGTGGTTCATTTTGCATACCGTACAGCCCTGCATATTTTACACGAACTAAACCATTCAGTATTCCATTGTTACGTCCCATCAAAACTTTTTTACACTCCTGAATTTATCTTAATGCTGCCAATTTTCACCCATCTATCCAGTAAACATTTCCCAGTCTTCTTTAAACGTATGTTCTTCTTGATCTCTTATTCTATATGTTAGGTCCGCAGGCTGCACGTATTCCATCAGTTTTAAGTTGTCGTTTTTCCTTGCTTGTTTTCCATTTCTGGGCTAGCAAAACACGGGCCGCAGTAGTGGCATATATAAATAATCTTTTTTTGACACCTGGGAATTTCCCTTTGAATTATCCCCAACAAAAAGGACTCTCTGTGTGTGTGTGTTTTGGAAAGGTACTTTTAAACATTTTTTTTCAATTCATTATATATCATCTCCCAATACTCTTTTACCCTTTTACAACTTCACTTCTGTGTCTTCCAAGTGCATTGATTGACCCCTCTTGCAAATGGGATGCTGAACTAGATGAACCTTCCAATATGGTAGGTTGGATTTTGCAACTGGTACGGGTCCAATTGCGGCAATGTAGAGCCCTCCGGGCGCTGGGCTGGTGACTTAAAACACATCAATCCAAAATAAAACAAGCCCCAAGGAAATATTTCAACTCCTGCCCTAAGTGACATTTGGCTTTTCCCATATTTATTTACCGACTTAATTTATAGAGCTGCCCTATAGCAGAAGTACTCTAGGGGGGAGTAGTGTTGTGTAGTGGTTAGAGTGTCGGACTAGGACCTGGGAGATCAGCGTTCAAATCTCCACTCAGTCAAGAAGCTGAGGTATAAATGCAAGGAATAAGCTCTTGTGCTTAGCTGCTTAAGACAGCTGGAGGGGCCAGCCAGGTGGAGATGTCGGTCATCCAGAGGTTTCTATATGGTTGCAACTGGACCCATGCAAGCAGCAAAACGCGCCTGGCTAATTTCTAACACCGGTGCCTGTATATTTTTTTCATTTTTTCACCCATTTAGAACATTTGTGCCCCACTCTTCAGCTAAAAAAGCCTCCCAGAGTGGCTTACATATAGTCAGTTAAAACAAGACGATCCCTGCTCTGTTTGCTTACAGTGACACGGCACAAAAGGAAAAAGGAATAGGGTGGGAAGAGGAAAAAAGTAAACCCAGGCACCAATTGCGGCTGCTTGTTTGTATATCTGCAATCTAAAATGGAAACCAAATTCCACAGGAAGTTAACTGGAGAGTAACAGAGGTCAAAATAGAAGGAGCCCAGCCTTCGGGCCACCTGCTTAGCAGCAGATGCAATTTCCTGCGTAGCTCCAGGCTTAACTTGTAGCTGTGGCTGATTTTCAAATTGATGCCGTTCCCTTTCTGGGAGACCTCACTGATCCGAACTAAAAACCCCGACTCTGTGTCATAAAACAAAGCTTTTCAACCCTTAGCCCTGCAAACTTAAGGTAAAAGAATCCGGCAGTGCCTCGGGGGAATCTGAAAAGCTGGCGATGGGCTGACCAGAAATTCGAGTTGTCCTGCATCAGCATCGGATACAGTTCCTTGCCCTTTTGAGGGTTGGCTAAAAGTGGAATAAATTGGTTTTTACAAAATAAAATACAGAGGCGTTTCTGCACAATTTTCAAGTTTTTAGCCAGATTGAAGGTCGCTGGTCTCAATTAATAATTGTGGCGTGCACAAAGTTTGGTTTCATAGAATGATAGAATTGCAGAGTTGGGAGGGACCCTGAGGGTAATCTAGTCCAACCCCCTGCAACGCTTCTTCCTGATGATTTAGACTACAACTCCCACCATCCCTGGTCAGGGACCATGCTGGCTGGGGCTGGTGGGAAATGTAGTCCAGAACACCTGGAGGGGGCCAGGTTGAGGAGAAGGCTGCTCTGAGCTTGGTCAATAAACGAGGGAAGCTTGCAATCTGCACTTTTGAAGGAGTGGATTGGACAGAGATGTTTGGGTAGCCCTGGTGGGGTTGCACACGCACACAGCCCTGCAAGGAAATAACTGAATGCAAAAAAAAGCTCAAATGCAAAGAAATAACTAAATGCAAAGAAATAACTAAATTCAAAGAAGTAACTGAATGCAAAGAAATAACTGAATGCAAAAGGTAAAGGTAAAGGGACCCCTGACCATTAGGTCCAGTCATGACTGACTCTGGGGTTGCGGTGCTCATCTCGCTTTATTGGCCGAGGGAGCTGGCGTACAGTTTCCGGGTCATGTGTCCAGCATGACTAAGCCGCTTCTGGCGAACCAGATCAGCACACGGAAACGCCGTTTACCTTCCCGCCGGAGCGGTACCTATTTATCTACTTTCACTTTGACGTGCTTTCGGACTGCTAGGTTGGCAGGAGCTGGGACCGAGCAACGGGAGCTCACCCCATCGCGGGGATTTGAACCGCCAACCTTCTATCGGCAAGTCCTAGGCTCTGTGGTTTAACCCACAGTGCCACCCGCTGCAAAGAAATAACTTAATGCAATGAAATAACTTAATGCAATGAAATACAGTCATACCTTGGGTTAAATATGTTTCAGCTTGAGCGTTTTCAGGTTATGCTCTGCGGCGACCCGGAAGTAACGGAACGCGTTACTTCCAGGTTTCGCTGCATGCGCAGATGCTCAAAATGACGTCAAGCGCATGTGCAGACGCGGCGAATCGCGACGCGCAGGCGTGGGTTGCGTTCGCTTCAGGATGCGAACGGGGCTCCGGAACGGATCCCGTTCGCATCCAGAGGTACTACTGTAACTAAATGCAACGAAATAACTGAATGCAAAGAAATAACTAAATGCAAGGAAATACAGTGGTACCTCGGGTTACAGACGCTTCAGGTTACAGACGCTTCAGGTTACATACTCCGCTAACCCAGAAATAGTACCTCGGGTTAAGAACTTTGCTTCAGGATAAGAACAGAAATCGTGCTCCGGTGGCGCGGTAGCAGCAGGAGGCTCCATTAGCTAAGGTGGTGCTTCAGGTTAAGAACAGTTTCAGGTTAAGAACGGACCTCTGGAACTAATTAAGTACTTAAGCGGAGGTACCACTGTAACTGAATGCAACAAAATAACTGAATGCAAGGAAATACAGTGGTACCTCAGGTTAAGAACTTAATTCATTCTGGAGGTCCGTTCTTAACCTGAAACTATTCTTAATGTGAAGGACCACTTTAGCTAATGGGGCCTCCTGCTGCCGCCGCACGATTTCTGTTCTCATCCTGAAGCAAAGTTCTTAACCTGAGGTAATATTTCTGGGTTCGTGGAGTCTGTAACCTGAAGCGTCTGTAACCTGAGGTACCACTGTAACTGAATGCAAAGAAATAACTACATGCAAAGAAATAACTACATGCAACTTAAAATGATCATTCCCGACTATAGGAGCATGCAGTGATTCCTCCCCTCTTGCATTTGCATTTGGGACTGATGCTGCGCTAAACCCAGAAGGTCCTGGCCTCTCTCTCCTTGGATTTCTGCCAGGAAAGGGGGTGGGGGCAGAGCACTTGGCAGGATGCCACAGAGGAAGCCTCGAAGATCAGTCTGTTTTGGCAGGATCCTCCTCTCGGAAATTTCAGATGCTTTTGTTTTATGGGGCCAGTGGGATCGCGAGCCCAGCTCTCTTTCCCACCGCGGCTCTGGTGGGCTTTATTTACTTGTGTTTGGACAGTGGTCGGAAGCCAGGGGCCGCCCCGCCTGCATCATCAGCCTTCCCCAGGCCGGAGGGCATCGGGTTCGGGGGAGGTTGTCAGTGTTAGAAACTCTGAAATATAATCTAGGCGCCCAATGGCTCCTTAAACGAAGTTCGCTGCAATGGAATGTCTTTTCACCAGTGGGTTGGGCTGGATGACCCTCGGGGTCCCTTTAGATGCTACAAGTCTTTGATCTCAGCTACGTTGGTTCACTGAAGCTTGCTCTTGCAACAGTACACTGGCAAGGAGGAGAAACACACACAGTGGAAATGGGATAAGATAAGATTTGTTGTTGTTGTTGTTTAGTCGGTTAGGCGTGTCCGACTCTTTGGCCACCAAGATGAACGAGGGTCTGGAAACGAAGCTTGATGAGGAACGATTGAAGGAGCTGGAGATGTTTTGGAAAAGAGGAGACTGAGAGGAGATAGTTCTAGTTACAGGTAGATAGCCGTGTTGGTCTGCCGTAGTCGAAACAAAATAAAAAAATTCCTTCCAGTAGCACCTTTGTTGTTGTTTAGTCGTTTAGCCTTGTCCGACTCTTCGTGACCCCCTGGACCAGAGCACGCCAGGCACTCCTGTCTTCCACTGCCTCCCGCAGTTTGGTCAAACTCATGCTGGTAGCTTCGAGAACACTGTCCAACCATCTCGTCCTCTGTCGTCCCCTTCTCCTTGTGCCCTCCATCTTTCCCAACATCAGGGTCTTTTCCAGGGAGTCTTCTCTTCTCATGAGGTGGCCAAAGTCTTGGAGCCTCAGCTTCAGGATCTGTCCTTCCAGTGAGCACTCAGGGCTCATTTCTTTCAGAATGGAGAGGTTTGATCTTCTTGCAGTCCATGGGACTCAAGAGTCTCCTCCAGTACCATAATTCAAAAGCATCCATTCTTTGGCGATCAGCCTTCTTTATGGTCCAGCTCTCACTTCCATACATCACTACTGGGAAAACCATAGCTTTAACTATACGGACCTACAGATGTCTCTGCTTTTTAAGATGCTGTCTAGGTTTGTCATTGCTTTTCTCCCAAGAAGCAGGCGTCTTTTAATTTCGTGGCTGCTGTCACCATCTGCAGTGATCATGGAGCCTAAAAACTTTATTCGCATTAGCCAATGGCTAATTACAGTATATGCAGAAAAGGAAATTTGATATAAGAGCACAATTCAAAGTCCTGAGTCAGCTGTCAGTTAGTGGCCCTTATTCTGATTGTCCCGGCTATGAACATAGCAACCTTTGCTGTTAATTGCTCATTTTGAGCTGATAGAAGAAAGGCCATCGTGGCAGTGGTTGAGCGCCCTGGGATGGTTAGTACGAGTGGGGTGATGATCTCGTTCGTCAGGTCTTTGTAGAGAGTGCAAGACAGGAGGACGTGTGCCGCTATTTTCAGTGCTACCGTCTCCACAGGGGCAAAGGCGTTTCTCAGGCGGGATCTTTTGGAATCAACCCTCGAATACCGCAGATGGCAAAACATCCAGTCTTGCAAGTGTAGAAGCACGTCCCTATTTTGGGATAATAAGTTTGTGCAGATATGGGGCCAGAGAATCAAAATGGAGAGGTGGGAACTGAACATACCAAGGGCAGAATTTCCTTATAGTGGCCAGGTTGTTCTGATGTTCAATATCTTTTAGACGTTGACCAACTAGACTGTTTGCTTTAGTAGGGCCCATAGTGAGTAGGTGTTGTGGGGTTAGGCCACAAGAGTGAAGTTCCCGGGGAGGGAACCGCCAGAAGGCCCTCAGCGCTGGATCTCAGTGGCAAAGGATGTATAAAGGAGGGAAAGTGACGGAAAGAAGGGGAAGGAGGGAACTGACAGGTAGGGGTGAGGACTGAGAAAATCAGGAGATATAGGAGTGCAGCGAGACTTGCGATGGCGCAAAGAGGGGAGGGTGGCAAGATTGCTGCACGTCAAAGAGGGCAACCGAGAAATGCCACTGCAGAGGTGTTGATGGGAGCACAAAGTTGAACCGCATCTCCTTGGCAGAACATCTGCTTGCCTGCAGGTGAATCCCCAGTAGCAGGAAAACCGCCTGCTGAGAGCCTGAAGGTCCCGGCCCTTGTCTCTCTCCACCTGGCTTGAGGCGGGGCCTGACAGGCTCTTAAGGACTGCGGCTGCTGCTCAGCAGAGAGGCCTCCTCTTTTAAATTGTTTTTAATTTCTATTTGTGTTGTTTTAACACACACATATAGCCCGGACACTGAGGTCCAGCGGCAAGGGCCTTCTGGTGGTACAGGGTCAGGTTCAAGGTGCTGGTTTTGACCTTTAAAGCCTTATACGGCCTAGGACCATCGTACCTACGGGACCGCCTCTCCTGGTATGTCCCACGGAGGACCTTATGGTCTTCAAACAAAAACATCTTGGAGATCCTGGGCCACAGGGAGGTTAGGCTGGCCTCAATCAGCTTTTTCGGCTGTGGCTCTTCATGGCCTAGGACCCTCGTACCTACGGGACCGCCTCTCCCGATATGCCCCGCGGAGGACCTTAAGGTCCATAAATAGCAACACCCTCTAGAGGTCCCTAAGGAAGTTAGATTAGCCTCAACCTGAGCCAGGGCCTTTTCAGCACTGGCTCCAGCCTGGTGGAACGCTCTGTCTCATGAGACCAGGGCCCTGCAGGATCTGATTTCTTTCCGCAGGGCCTGTAAGACAGAGTTGTTCCGTCTGGCCTTTGGCTTGGAATCAACTTGATCCCCTCCCCCTCTTTCCTCTTTCCTTTTTCCTTTCTCCTTCTGTGATGGAACTCCTATTTGGGGACTTCCCTGGCTTTTTTCTGGCCCACGTGGGACTAGTCTGGATAGTTGGCCTTGGTGAAGACTTGACGTTTTCATCCCCCCCAAAAAGTTTTTGATTGAGTTTCCACTGAAATGAGGCTGCATTAAATGTTGTATTTTAATCTTGTTTTTTAAGCTGTATTTCAATCAATTGTTTTTATACCTGGTGTTAGCCACCCCGAGCCCGGTCTTGGCTGGGGAGGGCGGGGTATATATAAAATTATTATTATTATTATTATTATTATGCTCTTCCTTCCACATTTAGAGGCAGCAGTGCTTCTGAATCCCAGTTGCTAAAAAAATCCCACAGGACTGGGGAGTTGCTCTTCTGCTAAAATCCTGCTTTCTGGATTTCCACAGGCATCTTTTCAGCCCCTGTGAGAAGAGAACGATGGACTAGAGGAGCCTTTGGCCTGATCCTGCATGCTCTTCTAACGAGTGCATTATGAGCAAGTGTGCGAGGATGACAGATTTGCAGAATTTGAGAGGATACGCCCAGGACAGCCTTCACAGAGCTGTTTCCCTCCACGTGAAGTTGGGACTACAACTCCCATCAGCCACCGCCGTGCCGGCTGTGGACGATGGGCTTTGTAGTCCACAGGCATTTTGAGGGCACAGCCTTGGGAAAGGCTCCCTGGGGATCTGACCTGCGCACAGACTGGAACCGGTCCCCAGGCGGTTTCTTACAGATGTGGCGCCTGTGTGGCCATTCCGACAGTGGCTTCTGGTGTCGGTCCCTCTCTGCCCAATTTTTAAAACGAACAAATACATATATATAAATAACCGTTTCTCTCTCTTTTCCCCTTCTCTCTCTCTCTCTCCACCCCCCTCCCTTTCTTCCTTATAAAGCCCTGGAGTTTGCTCCCAGGGGGGCTGTTTCGTGGGCTCTTTTGGTTGCCATGGTGAAAAATGAGCAAGGAGTTTTCAAAGCCAACAGCTCCAGCTCCAAGAAGTCCTCTATAAATAGAGCAGTTTTGCTTTTCTGTCTTTGGGAATTGCAAACTGCCCGAAAATGAAAGAGAGGGATGAGGGGTGGTGGAAGAAGATTGCAATTTCAGATTTATTTATTTTTTCAAAAAAACCACACCCATAAAACCTTAACGTTTCTGTTACTTCACATCGCTCCAACCCCACTTTTAAAAAATAAATAAACAAGCAAATACACCAGCTACCGGTCTGTTTCCAGGCACAATTCAAAGGCTGGCTATGCCCCATTAAAAATCCTACACGGCTTGGGTCCTAGTTATCGGAAAAACCGCATTCTCTCCTGGCCGTCCGCCATGGATGCTTTCGCTGAGATTCCTGTGTTTGTAGCGGGTTGGGCTAGATGACCGCTGGTGTCCCTTTCCAACTCTGCTGTTTTATGAACCTGCCCAGGTCTTGAGATCTTGGGAGAGGCCCTTCTCCCGGTCCTACCACCCTCGTAGGGACGCCTGGTGGAAACGCAGGTGGCGGGGCCTTCTTGGTGGTGGCTGCTCCCAGGCAACTTTGGAACTCCTTGCCTAGAGAAGACAGGCCGGCTCCCCTTCTGTCCTGAGTATTATACGTGAACCAGGACTTTATAATCTTCTCAGCTGATCCCTAGGAGCTGGTGTCGCCTCGTGGGTCAGGGGCTGAGCTATGAAGATGGGACGGTTCACATAGCGCATAGTTAAGCTGTGGAACTCCCTGCCACAACTCAGATGGCTCTAAAAGAGGATTAGACAAGTTCGTGGAGGCAGAGGTCTAGCCAGAGGCTACTAGCCGCAATGGCGATGGAATGCTCCCGAATCGCAGTCCCTGGAAACCGCCGGAGGGGAGAGGGCTCTTGTGTTCGAATCCTGATTCCAGGCTTCCCACAGCGAGAACAGACGAATGGTCAATGGTCTTACAAATCAGGAAGTCCTGGGTTCGAATCTCACCTCTTCCATGGGGCTCCCTGGTTGTCTTTAGGCAAGTTAGTGACCTTTTCTCAGCCTCGCTCTTCCCATCTGCAGTATGGGGGTAATAGTTCTGCTTTACTTGCAGAATTATATGGAGATAATTTGGGCTTCGGGCACTCGGAAGGGTTTAAAACGATTACCAACCAAAGTTTGCATAAATGTTGTGTCTGTGGATGGCGTATGTCACCCTCAGCCCATAGGAGGAAGGATGGGATTAAAATTATTATTTTCATGGTTTACTTTACCAAGAAAGTGGGACAGTGACACCTTCCAGAGCAATCGTAGCAGCCGCAAAACAAGGATGCAGTCTGAGTGTCGGAGGAGGACCCGAGAGACCCGGGTTCGAATTCCCACTCAACTCACTTGGGTGACCTTGGGGCAGTCATAGCAACTCTCAGCCAAACCTGCCTCCTAGGGTTGTTGAATCATAGAATCATAGAATCATAGAGTTGGAAGAGACCACAAGGGCCATCGAGTCCAACCCCCTGCCAAGCAGGAAACACCATCAGAGCACTCCTGACATATGGTTGTCAAGCCTCTGCTTAAAGACCTCCAAAGAAGGAGACTCCACCACACTCCTTGGCAGCAAATTCCACTGTCAAACAGCTCTTACTGTCAGGAAGTTCTTCCTAATGTTTAGGTGGAATCTTCTTTCTTGTAGTTTGGATCCATTGCTCCGTGTCCGCTTCTCTGGAGCAGCAGAAAACAACCTTTCTCCCTCCTCTATGTGACATCCTTTGATATATTTGAACATGGCTATCATATCACCCCTTAACCTCCTCTTCTCCAGGCTAAACATGCCCAGCTCCCTTAGCCGTTCCTCATAAGGCATCGTTTCCAGGCCTTTGACCATTTTGGTTGCCCTCCTCTGGACACGTTCCAGTTTGTCAGTGTCCTTCTTGAACTGTGGTGCCCAGAACTGGACACAGTACTCCAGGTGAGGTCTGACCAGAGCAGAATACAGTGGCACTATTACTTCCCTTGATCTAGATGCTATACTCCTATTGATGCAGCCCAGAATTGCATTGGCTTTTTTAGCTGCCGCGTCACACTGTTGGCTCATGTCAAGTTTGTGGTCAACCAAGACTCCTAGATCCTTTTCACATGTAGTGCTCTCAAGCCAGGTGTCACCCATCTTGTATTTGTGCCTCTCATTTTTTTTGCCCAAGTGCAATACTTTACATTTCTCCCTGTTAAAATTCATCTTGTTTGTTTTGGCCCAGTTCTCTAATCTGTCAAGGTCGTTTTGAAGTGTGATCCTGTCCTCTGGGGTGTTAGCCACCCCTCCCAGTTTGGTGCCATCTGCATGTTGAGAGCATGCAGTGGGGCGAACTACTGTATGTACACTTGGAGGAAAGGCGAGACATGAACAAAATGCAGCAATAAAATGAATCCGAGAACGAGCAGGGTTTCTGAGGAGGCGTGGGCAGAGTCACAGCTCTGCAGCAAAAATGAGGGTGAGACAAACGACGTCTTTCATGGCCCGAGCCAGCCTGCTCCAACCTGGCGCCCCGTGGGCGTTCTGAACTACAACTCCCACGGGAGTTGTAGTTCAGAACGTCCGCAGGGCGCCAGCTCCGGGGGACGGCTGCTGTGTACTTTCATGGGCTGCAGAAGAAGAAAGCCTTCTCCTCTCCTGGCCATTGTGCCTGTCCTGGGGTTGGTGGGGGGGTGTGGGGAGAGAAGGGGGGCAGAGACCCTTTAAGAGGGACTTCGATAAGTTTGCTGGGTTTAGAGGGGGGTGGAAATGGGGGAATCTGCCGGCGCATTATTATGGAGCTGGCTGGAGCCATGTCCCGAGAGCGTCTTTGGCCAAATATGGAAGGTTTTTGCCTCGGAGTTTAGTCACACAGGCCCCTACCCAAGAGAGGACTGCTTTCCAAGCGCTTAGGTCACAGGGAAACAACCGGGACGGCCTCCCTTCCAGCCATTTCACTCCCCGGCTTATAAACACCCGCCAGCGAGGCTCCATGCGCTCTTTTTCCGGCCCGTGTGAGCGAGGAAGAGATTTCAAAGTTCTCCTCTCTCTCACACACACACACACCACACCAGACCTCGTGGAAATCCAGGAAGATTCGGGACGTGTAAAAAGGAAGCACTCCTTTTCACGCAGGGCGCGGCGGAAATGCGTAACTCGCCGACCCAGGAGGCAGGGAACCCGAGTTCGGAAGAGGGCGAGAGAGGTTCGGGGAGGTTGCGTGAATATGCGCACCAAACTTGGTTTCTCCCCCGTCACTCGATCAGACAGGAGGAACCCTCAGACTAGAAGCACAAGCCCTTCCACCAATTTCTGGCATTTTTCCATCCAAGCCATATTAAGCAGTTGGTCCCTTACCTTTCTTGCCCTGATCTGGCCACAGTGATCCATGCGACGGTCACCTCCAGGCTTGATTATTGTAACTCGCTCTACGCGGGGCTGCCCTTGAAGCTGTCCCAGAAACTCCAGCGGGTGCAGAATGCTGCAGCGAGGCTCCTCACGGGGTCTCTGCCATGGGAGCATATTCACCCAGTGCTTTTCCAGCTACATCGGCTCCCGGTGGAGTACAGGGTCAGATTTAAATTGCTGGTTTTGACCTTAAAAGCCCTTTGTGGCTTAGGGCCCTCGTATTTACGGGACCGCCTCTCCTGGTATGCCCCAAGGAGGAGCTTAAGGTCCACAAATAACAACACTTTGGTTATCCCGAGCCTCAAGGAAGTTAGATTGGTCTCAACTAGGGCCAGGGCCTTTTCAGTGCTGGCCCCGATGTGGTGGAACGCTCTGTCACAAGAGACCAGGGCCCTGCGGGACTTGACATCTTTCCGCAGGGCCTGCAAGACAGAGCTGTTCCACCAGGCCTTTGGTTTGGATTCTGTCTGACCCTTATGTTTCCCTCCCCTTATGGTCCTGATCTATGGGCTACTATTAAAATGAGGCTGCATTTTAAATTGCATTTTAACCTGTGTTTTAAATTGTCCCCCACCCTTTTCCCTATTATGTTTTTACTGTGATTTTATTGGTGGCTCTGGCCGGGGTATAAATAACTTTTTATTATTATTATTGTTGTTGTTGTTGTTGTTATTATTATAATATTATTATATTATTATTATTATTATTATTATTATTATTATTATTATTATTATTATATATTATTATTATTATATATTATTATTATTATTATTATTATTATTATTATTTTCTCTGCCCACCAGGGCCTGTCTTGGTTCCCACAAGAAACGCGGGCTCATTTCAGTGCGACTAGCGCAGGTGATGTACCTGGCGGCCGCTGGTACCTGCCCACCCTTAAAAAACGAACGAATGAATCCTGACACACAGGCACTCGCTGCTCAGGAAATGCTCTCCTCCCTTACAAAGCCCATCATCCGCAGCCGGCACAACGGTGGCTGATGGGAGTTGTAGTCCAAAACGTCTGGAGGGCACCGCCGGGTTGTTGAAGACTGGAATTGGTGGCAGTTGAACTTAGGAGTGGCTGAAATGTTTGGGGTGCCCTCTCCCCTCCTGTGTTTTCCAGCAGAAGCATTGCTTTCTCCCACTATAGAGGCAGAGTCGAGCCATCTTGGCTAGGAGCAGTCAAGAGCTTTCCCCTCCTTGATTTGGCCAGCAACTCTGATCAACCCCAGCCAGCAGGGCCAGTGGTCAGGGATGATGATGATAATGATAATGATGATAATAGTAATAATAATAACAATTATTATTTATACCCTGCCCTCCCCAGCCAAGGCTGGGCTCAGGGCGGCTAACAACCAATAATAAAAACAAGTTGAATGAATACAACTTAAAAAACAAGATTAAAATACAACATTAAAATGCAGCCTCATCACAGGAGGAGAAAGGAAGGAAGGAAGAGGGGGAGGGGATCAGATTGACTCCAAGCCAAAGGCCAGACGGAACAACTCTGTCTTACA
This sequence comes from Podarcis raffonei, assembly GCF_027172205.1. Lineage (NCBI taxonomy): Eukaryota > Metazoa > Chordata > Lepidosauria > Squamata > Lacertidae > Podarcis > Podarcis raffonei. The sequence goes on along the minus strand of NC_070605.1, from coordinate 8,896,680 downwards.
GGCCCTGCGGAAAGAAATCAGATCCCGCAGGGCCCTGGTCTCATGAGGCAGAGCGTTCCACCAAGTCGGGGCCAGTACTGAAAAGGCCCTGGCTCTGGTTGAGGCTAATCTAACTTCCTTAGGGACCTCTAGGGTGTTGCTATTTATGGACCTTAAGGTCCTCCGTGGGGCATACCGGGAGAGGCGTTCCCGTAGGTACGAGGGTCGTAGGCCGGGAAAGGCTTTAAAGGTCAATACCAGCCCCTTGAACCTGACCCTGTACTCCACCGGGAGCCAGTGCAGCTGGAAAAGCACTGGGTGAATATGCTCCCATGGCAGAGACCCCGTGTGGAGCCTCGCTGCAGCATTCTGCACCCGCTGGAATTTCTGGGACAGCTTCAAGGGCAGCCCCGCGTATGATGGGACTCGGTAGTCCAAGCAGCCAGAGGACATCAGGCTGGCGAAGGCTGGGAGTAGGCGATTTGGGGTTAGATTGACAGGCGATCTGACTCAGCAGCAGCCGGCTTGGAAGGAGAAGAGAAACTCCCTTGTATGCAGAGCGAACAAAGAGCTCTTAGTAGGGCAGCCAGCCTGCAAAACAAGCAAGGAGCCAGAGTTGACGTACGCCCTGCCTCGGGGAAGGCTCGCAGCTCAGCGGAGGGACATATGCTTGGCATGTAGAAGCTCCCAGGTCCAACCCTTGGCCGTCTCCAGGTAGAGCCGGGATCCGATGTCCTTGTCCTGGGCAGCTGCTGCCGTTCAGTGCAGACAATGCTAGAACAAATGCTAGCATCTGGGGGGGGGCTGGCTGTGTTTCTCAGCCCCACACGCACTTTTTCTTCCGGAAGTGGGTAGGGCACAGCCGAGCCATCCCCTCTATGAGTTTGCTTCAGGTCAGAATCACAGAACTGTCGAGTTCATCGCTTGAAGGCCTGGGTTCGAGTCCTACCCTCCAGAGCAGGGGAAAATTCTTGGGCTCCATGATCACTGCAGATGGTGACAGCAGCCACGAGATTAAAAGACGCCTGCTTCTTGGGAGAAGGGCAATGACAGGCCTAGACAGCATCTTGAGAAGTAGAGACGTCACCTTGCCAACAAAGGTCCGTATAGTTAAAGCCATGGTTTTCCCAGTAGTGATGTATGGAAGGGAGGGCTGGACCATAAAGAAGGCTGATCGCCGAAGAATTGATGCTTTTGAATTATGGTGCTGGAGGAGACTCTTGAGAGTCCCATGGACTGCAAGAAGATCCAGCCTATCCATTCTGAAGGAAATCAGCCCTGAGTGGTCACTGGAAGGACAGATCCTGAAGCTGAGGCTCCAAGACTTTGGCCACCTCATGAGAAGAGAAGACTCCCTGGAAAAGACCCTGATGTTGGGAAAGATGGAGGGCACAAGGAGAAGGGATGACAGAGGACAAGATGCTGGGACAGTGTTCTCGAAGCTACAAACATGAGTCTGACCAAACTGCGGGCGGCAGTGGAAGACAGGAGTGTCTGGCGTGCTCTGATCCATGGGGTCACGAAGAGTCGGACACGACTAAAAGACTAAACAACAAGAACAACAACCATCTTCCATGGCAGAGCCCTGGAGACATTTGATGATGCCTGTCGTATCTCCTCTCAGGCTCCTCTTTTCCAGGCGAAGCATATCCAGTTCCTTCAACCGTTCCTCATCAGGCTTGGTTCGCAGACCCTTGGTCATCTTGGGGAACTGGATGTCAGCTTTCAGAGTGGATAGCTTGATGCTTAGTCCAGTTCTGGCTCTGCGACCATTTCCCAGACCAATGTGCAGGCCAGATTATTCTTTTAGATTCCACACTTCTCTGGGTTTTGCGTTGCAGTTGCCAGCTTTAAAGACATACAGCTCAGTCGGTAGTGCATGAGAGCCTCTTAATTTCAGGGTCATGTGTTCGAATCCCATGTTGGCCAAAAGATTCCTGCATTGCTGGGGTTTGGACTATTTGACCCTCTTCAATTCTATGAATTTAATTTTAATTAATTAAATTTGTACACCACCCTTCATTAACGTGCACATATTTTGGGGGGGGCGAATATGTCCAGCAATGTGTGTGTTGATACGAAATACAAATTTGGGGGCGGATTTCTTTAAAATGCAGAAACAGATTCGTGAATGGACACATGCAAACTTGAAAAGAGGCTGGAAAAAACCGGCTGATCCATCTCGACCCGAAGTCTTTGCTTCTTTTCTCTGCCATTTCCCTGCCCTGGGCTGTCGGCAGGACTCCATTCTGCCCCCCCAACCCAAATGAAGGGTTCTGAACACGGGGAAAGTAACGCCTCAGTGCTACTTGGGAGCCTGGGAAAGAAACTCGGAGGAGTTGAAAGCAAATATCCAGTGCCCGAGGGCTGTGGATAAACACTGGAGTATATTCTTAGTAACCCAAGCGGAGGCTGAATCAGAGAGCCACTGATTTATCCTCCTCCCGTCCCTCCCTTTGGAGAGGTTATGCCTTACAGAGCCTCTTGGACTTTTCTAACCGTGGGAGAACGGCCAGCTTAGCATGCAAACCGGGGGGGCGACAGACGCAGCTCTGGGAGCAGGAAGCGAGCTTCCGTGGCAGGAAAGCCACGTTCGGTGGCTGGCTTGGGATTCCGAAGCAGCAGGGAAAGGGTTAAGCTCGCACTCCCCTTTCTGCCTGTTGCTTCTCGGCTGTGAATGTGGCCCCCCCCCGAATGCTAAACGCTTCCTCCTTCCATCACTTTTCTTTCCTCTGCAGTCTGTCTGCTTTTTTTTCTATGGAGAGCACATGCTTAACCCTTCTCCTTCCATTGTTTTTTTCTGCAGCCCTCCCCGTCTGCTTTTTTCTATGGAGAGCACATGCTTAACCCTTCTCCTTCCATTGTTTTTTTCTGCAGCCCTCCCCGTCTGCTTTTTTCTAGGGAGAGCGCATGCTTAACCCTTTCTCCTTCCTCCCCCTTTTTCTAGGGAGAGCGCATGCCTAGCCCTTTCTCCTTCCATCACCTTTTTCTAGGGAGAGCGCATGCTTAACCCTTTCTCCTTCCATCACCTTTTTCTAGGGAGAGCGCATGCTTAACCCTTTCTCCTTCCATCCCCTTTTTTCTAGGGAGAGCACATGCTTAACCCTTTCTCCTTCCATCACCTTTTTCTAGGGAGAGCACATGCTTAACCCTTTCTCCTTCCATCACCTTTTTCTAGGGAGAGCATATGCTTAACCCTTTCTCCTTCCACCACCTTTTTCTAGGGAGAGCACATGCTTAACCCTTTCTCCTTCCATCACCTTTTTCTCAGGAGAGCAAATGCTTAACCCTTTCTCCTTCCTCCCCCTTTTTCTAGGGAGAGCGCATGCTTAACCCTTTCTCCTTCCATCACTTTTCCTAGGGAGAGTGCATGCTTAACCCTTTCTCCTTCCATCACTTTTCCTAGGGAGAGTGCATGCTTAACCCTTTCTCTTTCCTCCCCCCTTTTCCAGGGAGAGCGCATGCTTAACCCTTTCTCCTTCCATCACCTTTTTTCTAGGGAGAGCGCATGCTTAACCCTTTCTCCTTCCATCACCTTTTTCCAGGGAGAGCACATGCTTAACCCTTTCTCCTTCCATCCCCTTTTTTCTAGGGACAGCACATGCTTAACCCTTTCTTCTTCCTCCCCCTTTTTCCTAGGGAGAGCGCATGCCTAGCCCTTTCTCCTTCCTCCCCCTTTTTCCTAGGGAGAGCGCATGCCTAGCCCTTTCTCCTTCCATCACTTTTCCTAGGGAGAGTGCATGCTTAACCCTTTCTACTTTCATCACCTTTTCCTAGGGAGAGCGCATGCTTAACCCTTTCTCCTTCCATCACCTTTTTCTAGGGAGAGCACATGCTTGCCCCTTTCTCCTTCCATCACCTTTTTCCAGGGAGAGCACATGCTTAACCCTTTCTCCTTCCACCACCTTTTTCCAGGGAGAGCGCATGCTTAACCCTTTCTCCTTCCACCACCTTTTTCCAGGGAGAGCGCATGCTTAACCCTTTCTCCTTCCATCACCTTTTTCTAGGGAGAGCACATGCTTAACCCTTTCTCCTTCCACCACCTTTTTCTAGGGAGAGCACATGCTTAACCCTTTCTCCTTCCATCACCTTTTTCTAGGGAGAGCACATGCTTAACCCTTTCTCCTTCCACCACCTTTTTCTAGGGAGAGCACATGCTTAACCCTTTCTCCTTCCATCACCTTTTTCTAGGGAGAGCGCATGCTTGCCCCTTTCTCCTTCCATCACCTTTTTCCAGGGAGAGCACATGCTTAACCCTTTCTCCTTCCATCACCTTTTTCTAGGGAGAGCACATGCTTAACACTTTCTCCTTCCATCACCTTTTTCTAGGGAGAGCGCATGCTTAACCCTTTCTCCTTCCATCCCCTTTTTTCTAGGGAGAGCGCATGCTGAACCCTTTCTCCTTCCATCCCCTTTTTTCTAGGGAGAGCGCATGCTGAACCCTTTCTCCTTCCATCCCCTTTTTTCTAGGGAGAGCGCATGCTTAACCCTTTCTCCTTCCATCCCCTTTTTTCTAGGGAGAGCGCATGCTGAACCCTTTCTCCTTCCATCACCTTTTTTCTAGGGGGAGCGCATGCTTAACCCTTTCTCCTTCCATCACCTTTTTCCAGGGAGAGCACATGCTTAACCCTTTCTCCTTCCATCACCTTTTTCCAGGGAGAGCACATGCTTAACCCTTTCTCCTTCCATCACCTTTTTCTATGGAGAGCGCATGCTTAACCCTTTCTCCTTCCACCCCCTTTCTTCTAGGGAGAGCGCATGCTTAACCCTTTCTCCTTCCATCCCCTTTTTTCTAGGGAGAGCACATGCTTAACCCTTTCTCCTTCCATCACCCCCCCCCCCAGCCCTTCCCCGCCTGCTTTTTCTTTCCTTGTCAGGCAAACTTTTCTCAGAACCCTTGAATGGAGGAAAAAGCGGGTGGGGGGGAGGGGTACAGAGGAGAAATGTCAATCCTGAGAGGGGGGAGAACCTTGAGGTGGGTCCCTCTGAATGCCTTGATCGCTTATTCATGATCGACCAGACGAGAGCGCTAGAGCCAAACACCTTCCTCGCTTCATATTTATACTTTTGCCTTCCTGGGATCTGTGGACGAAGTGTGGAATGCAAATTTAACAAATGATAACTAAAAAATTGGATGCGGGTGGCGCTGTGGGTTAAACCACAGAGCCTAGGGCTTGCCGATCAGAAGGTTGGCGGTTCAAATCCCCGTGACAGGGTGAGCTCCAGTTGCTCTGTCCCTGCTCCTGCCAACCTAGCAGATCAAAAGCATGTCAAAGTGCAAGTAGATAAATAGGTACCGCTCCGGTGGGAAGGTAAACGGCGTTTCCGTGTGCTGCTCTGGTTCGCCAGAAACGGCGTAGTCATGCTGGCCACATGACCCGGAAGCTGTACACCGGCTCCCTCGGCCAATAAAGCGAGATGAGCACCGCAACCCCAGAGTCGGTCACAAATGGACCTAGGGTCAGGGGTCCCTTTGCCTTTAACTAAATAATAATGACAATTTCAGCGCTCTTAACTGCTTAATTGGCCACATCTGTTTGTATTTATGATAGCCGATGATTGCTACTAGCTACAGTGGTACCTTGGGTTACAGACACTTCAGGTTACAGACACTTCAGGTTACAGACTCCGCTAACCCAGAAATACGACCTCTGGATAAGAACTTTGCTTCAGGATGAGAACAGAAATCGTGCGGGCGGCAGCAGGAGGCCCCATTAGCTAAAGTGGTACCTCAGGTTAAGAACAGTTTCAGGTTAAGAACGGACCTCTAGAACGAATTTAGTTCTTAACCCAAGGTACCACTGTATTGGTTTTCTTACAAATCGGTTAGCTTACACCTGCGGCAGGTAACAGCTTGTTTCTTTCCATCTGATGCTTCCAGCAGCAAGACCGCGTGGAAAAAATACACGCAACCATTCTCTGCTTAATTTTATTGCCTTATTTATTTCCTTCCTTTTAGCCGGTGGTGCAAACAGCTATTCCTAACAACGCTCTTTAGTGGTGTATTTGGGGGTGTTCTGTGCATGGGGGGGCCTTTGGCCTGGAAAAAGTTGGGGAGCCACCGATTAGGAGGCTGTTCTCGAGAATAGGGAGCTGAAAATGTTGTATACGCCGCCCCCCCCTTTCCCCACAGCCCTGTAGTTGGGAGACGGCGCTGGCCAGATTAAAGAGTAAAGCGATTGAGCGTCGAGGCAGGAATCTGTCTTCAGGGAACTGGCTAGGAAGATGACGGAAAAATGAAGGTTTGGAAAAGGGGAGGAAGTGTTTCTGTAATCCGATCGCTGGAGTTCCAGGAGCCTTGGACGGGAAGAGCTGATTGGGGAGATGCCTGGTGATTTTGGGGAGGCTGAGAGAGCAAGTCTTTGCTTCTGGCCCACGTTTTGCCAGCAGAGAGAGATGCACCACATCTGTGGCCTTCGAAAAAGTCTCTTGGCTACCACACCCCACCCGAGGCAAGGAGGATAAACCAGATGCAGAACAGATGTTTTTTCCTCTGCGCTGCGGCCCTCCTAAAAATCAAGCTTGGCAGCAAGCGCCTGAACTCTGCACGTCCTCAATTGCGTTTGGTTTTGCTTCTTTTCAGCTTGCAGAAACGGTCCGCCATCAGGAAGGCAGCGCAGCAAATGCCAATTTTAGGAGTTTTATCGGATTACCCATGTGCCGCCCGGTGTGTGTGTGTGTGTGTGTGTGTGTGGAGACCCTGAGTTTACCAGGGAAATACATCAAAATGGTCTCTGGGGTTGGTAGCATCAAGTGACTGTTGCAGATTTTTCGTCTTTTTGTAAGGTCAGACAAACTCTTTTCCATTGTCACGTGGTTCAGATGTGTTAGCACTATCTCATCATTGTGGGGGGGGGGGGTTGAGCCAGGGAGGTGCCTAAATAACAAAAAGTTGAAAGGAAAGGGGGAGAAAAAATAATACAAGTCATTACTCATCCATTGTAAATTTAATAATAATAATAATATTTCAATTTATATACCATCCTTTATCGAAAGATCTCAGGGTGGTGTACAACATTAGGAACACATGACGAAACATAAAGATAAATAGTAGCGATAACCTATGTATCTCTCTCTTTTCACTTGTGGAGAGGCATTCGGAAGTCAGGTAGCGGAAAATACTTTATAAGCCGATATGTTCTTTGCAACCCTTTCATTCCGATAACTTGTTAAAAAGACCCGTCCTCCTCTGAACTTGTTCTCCCTGGGGGTTATTGATTTCTCTCCTTAAGCGTGCGAGCTTAATAAATGTTGCTGTTTGCCCTGCTCTCTGCAGCCAGTGTTACCGCTGCAGATGGAAAGGGAATTGAAAGAGCTGCAAAGCACACTCCGATTCCTCATGTGTATAAGACCCTCCTTTCTCGAAAGCAAAGCTTGAAGCCAGCAGGGGTGTCATGAGAGGAAGTGAGCAAACCGTCCTGGGGAAAACAAAGCTACCCTATTGGTGGTGGCCCCAAAACTTATATGTTCCTTGGGAGGAACATGTGTGATATTGATATCATGTCCTTTCAGGGCCTGGGCCGTGACATAATCAGAAGGGAGGAGTTAAGGACGCATTGGGAATTCCTAGGTGCAGTCGGGGGTGTGTGTGTCTTACAGTACAGTGGTACCTCTGGATGCAAATGGGATCCATTCCGGATCCCCGTTCGCATCCTGAGTAGAACGCAACATGCGTCTGCGCAGGTTGCGTTTCACCGCTACCGCGCATGCACGTGGTGTCATTTTGAGCGCATACACGAGCGGTGAAACCCGGAAGTAACGTATTCCGTTACTTCTGGGTCATCACGGAGCGTAACCTGAAAACGCTCAACCTGAAGCATATTTAACCTGAGGTATGACTGTACATAGGGACGCGGGTGGTGCTGTGGATTAAACCACAGAGCCTAGGACTTGCCGATCAGAAGGTCAGCGGTTCGAATCCCCACGATGGGGTGAGCTCCCATTGCTCGGTCCCTGCTCCTGCCCAGCTAGCAGTTTGAAAGCACATCAAAATGCAAGTAGATAAATAGGTACCGCTCTGGCAGGAAGGTAAACGGCGTTTCCGTGCGCTGCTCTGGTTCGCCAGAAGCGGCTTAGTCATGCTGGCCACATGACCTGGAAGCTGTACGCCGGCTCCCTCAGCCAATAAAGCGAGATGAGCGTCGAAACCCCAGAGTCGGTCACGACTGGACCTAATGGTCAGGGGTCCTTTTACCTTATGTCTGTGAATGCTTTCTTAAAAAAAATTTAAAAATTCCAATTTGCAGCTGCCTTTAAAAAAAGAAGTATAAATTGACATAATTCCAGTGAGATGTCTAAAGTGAGCATCTGCTCTGTGCCCTGGGTACCAAAACAGCTGGGGAAAACTTGCTATATAACCCCTTATGGTTTGGAAAGCTGTAGAGGGAACCTTTTAATGTCTGTTGTTTCATTGTGTTTTTAATATTCTGTTGGGAGCCACCCAGAGGGGCTGGGGCAACCCAGTCAGATGGGCAGCATGTAAATAATAAGATTTTTAGCATTAGCATTGGCATAATATGGGCAAGATCTCGGGCACCAGAGGAAGGCTAGGCAGGTGTTTCTGGAAACTTGCAGCCCCGCAGACTGCAACTTCCGCCGTCTTCAAACAAATCGGAGCTTCCGTTTGGCAGCGATTTGCATCAGAAAAAAGGTGTATCTCACTTTGAAAGAGATTTAATTTTTCACATGGTTTATTTTGCTTCTTACCAGCTCTCTGGGACGCGGGTGGCGCTTTGGGTAAAACCACAGAGCGTAGGACTTGCCGATCAGAAGGTCGCCGGTTCAAATCCCCGTGACGGGGTGAGCTCCCATTGCTCAGTCCCTGCTCCTGCCAACCTAGCAGTTCGAAAGCACGTCAAAGTGCAAGTAGATAAATAGGTACCGCTCCGGTGGGAAGGTAAATGGCATTTCCATGCCCTGCTGTGGTTCTCCAGAAGCGGCTTAGTCATGCTGGCCACATGACCCGGAAGCTGTATGCCGGCTCCCTCGGCCAATAAAGCGAGATGAGCGCCGCAACCCCAGAGTCGGTCATGACTGGACCTAATGGTCAGGGGTCCCTGTACCTTTACCTTTACTATCTCTCTGTTTCTTGCCTGCTTCCTTTCCCCTTTTGCTTCTGTACTAATTTAACTTGAGACAGTGCTAGGAAGAAGATGCTCTCTGCTTCTCCTCTCCTTTCCAACAGCGCACGTGAGATCAGTCGCCGCCCCAGATGCGGGATCCCAGCTGGCTGAGGGACTCCCCCGCTCCCCACTAAAAAGCAATTAGAGGTTGGCAGGAGATAAGAAGGCACCTTCCAAGCCCGCCGTCCATGTGAAACGCAGAGAGGCGTTCGGCGGCTCTTGGCTTTCTGCAGAGACATCTCAAGGTCACGTTGGTCCTTCTCGATAGCCCTGGGGTGTGCGTCCAAAGATTACGCATGCATCTGGCAACTGTCTTGTTGGCATATTTCCGCCGCCGCCCCCCCCTCGTGCAGCGTCCTGGAGTTTTCAGAGGCACGTTGGTTCCAGAAAGATTGAGACTGAATCCTGACAAGACAGAAGTACTGTTTCTGGGGGACAGGGCTCGGGCGGGTATGGGGGATTCCCTGGTCCTGAATGGGGTAACTGTGCCCCCGAAGAACCAGGTGCGCAGCCTGGGAGTCATTTTGGACTCACAGCTGTCCATGGAGGCGCAGGTCAGTTCTGTATCCAGGACAGCTGTCTACCAGCTCCATCTGGTACGCAGGATGAGACCCTCTCTGCCTGCAAACTGTCTCACCAGAGTGGTGCATGCTCTAGTTATCTCCTGCTTGGACTACTGCAATGCGCTCTACGTGAGGCTACCTTTGAAGGTGACCCGGAAACTGCAAATAATCCAGAATGCGGCAGCTAGACTGGTGAATGGGAGCGGCCGCCGGGACCACATAACACCGGCCCTGAGAGATCTGCATTGGCTCCCAGTACATTTCCGAGCACGATTCAAAGGGTTGGTGCTGACCTTGAAAGCCCTAAACGGCCTCGGTCCTGTATACCTGAAGCAGCGTCTCCACCCCCATCGTTTAGCCCAGACACTGAGCTCCAGCGCCGAGGGCCTTCTGGCGGTTCCCTCCCTGTGAGAAGTGAGGTTACAGGGACCCAGGCAGAGGGCCTTCTCGGTAGTGGCGCCTTCCCTGTGGCACACCCTCCCTTCAGATGTGAAGGAAATAACCAGCTAGCCTATCTTTAAAAGACATCTGAAAGCAGCCCTGTGAAGGGAAGTTTTTAATATTTAATACTGTACTGTTTTTAACATTTGATTGGGAGCCAAACAGAGTGGCTGGGGAAACTCAGCCAGATGTGCGGGGTATAAATAATAAATTATTATTATTGTTGTTGTTGTTGTTGTTGTTATAAAATGTGTGGCGGCTAAGAACGTCCTCAGAAGCTCCTGTGCTTCATGTAGCTCAATACCGTCTGCACTGGCTGGCAGCAGCTCTCCAGGATTTTGGGCTGGAGTCTCACCCAGAGATGCCAAGGATTGGGCCTTCTGCTCAGCCTTCCCCCGGAGACCAGGCCGTTCCTTGATAGGATGGTGAGTTTTCTGGCTTCTTAAGAAGCGGCATTTTGTGGGGATATCCCATGGTGAGATCTGCCAAGGTGAGAGGCTTAGGAGGCAGTGGATCTCTGGATCCACAGGGCAGATTCCTTACTCCTCTGTTATGAGGAAAGCACCTGTTGAATTTCTGCAAGGTCGTATTCGTGGTTATAATCCAGCCCGGACACAGAGGTCCAGCGCTGAGGGCCTTCTGGTGGTTCCTTCCCTGCGAGAAGCGAGGTTACAGGGAACCAGGCAGAGGGCCTTCTCGGTGGTGGCACCCGCCCTGTGGAACACCCTCCCAGCAGATGTCAAGGAAATAAACAACTATTTTACTTTTAAAAGACAACTGAAGGCAGCCCTGTTTAGGGAAGTTTTTAATGTCTGATGCTGTATTTTTTTAAATATTTGGTGGAAGCCGCCCAGTGTGGCTGGGGAAACCCAGCCAGATGGGCAGCGTATAAATAATAAATTATTATTATTATTATTATTATTATTATTATTATTATTAACAAGAAGTATGGCGATGATAGGCATTATCAGGGGTGTCCAAACGATTTTTCAAAGAGGGTCAAATTTGACGAAGTTCACATGTGTGAGGGCCGACCCAAGTTGTTGAGCATTTTTTAGGATTAGCTTTTTTCAGATTTTCCTCCAAAGTTGTTGACCTTTTAGGATTGAAGTTGCTGAGCTTTTTTGGGGGGTGACGCAGGGGCCAGATTAAACCGACTGTTGGGCCGGATTAGGCCCCGGGCCAGACTTTGGACGTGCGTGCATTAAATGATGCAAAAACAGGAGAAGATACTGGCCTTCTTGCTAGTGGGAAGGAAGGAAAAGCTTCTGTTGGGGGTCTGGAATTTGAGAGCGAGGGGCTGTTTGCTAAGTTTTCAAGTGTTGTCATTTGTTTAATGCACAGACATGTTTCACATGTTTACATTGTGAGGGTTCGATTGCTTGCTGCCAGGCACCTTGGGTACAGCTCATTGTGAAAAAGTGGCCCATACGTAAACTCAGCCAGTCGATCAACATGACGTTAATAATAATAATAATAATAATAATAATAATAATAATAATAGTGTTCGCACAAGAGCTCCGGCTGTAGAGACCTGGAGACCACGCAGAGAAGGAGGCCGAAAGCAATAATCCCTCTCTGGCTTGGCCGAGGCAGGGAGATTTTGAGGGAGCCCGTCCTTTCGCTTTTTTTGATGAGCTGAGCTTGTAAACGAGTTAATTAAAGATGCCTTTTCTTCCTTATGAGGAAGTGGAGGTTAAGCTCGGCAGCAGCTGCCGGATAATCTGCCCTCGTTTGGGCTTCCTGGACTAATTAGCCGGGGACCGCGCAGGCAGGCGGCTGAAGTCAAGAGGTGAGAGTTGTGCCAAAAAAGCCATTTCACAGCCCAGCCAGAAGCCCTGCTGTCGTCCTGGGCAATGGAGGATGCTCCTTGTCCTGTTCCCCTCTTGGCACTGCCCATCTCGGCTTTGGGTACGCATTTTGCCCATCGCACGAGAAGGAACAGGGGAGGAAGCACTTGGCCTTTTCCTAGCAACCTCTGGCCTCCTTCCCAGCCAAAGCCTTATTTGCCCATTTTGCAACCACTGCTGATGGATGAATCTGGCCATTTCCTCTCACGTTCTCATATTTTTTGCAGCAATTTGCGGGTTGTTTTTTAATACAGTCATACATTGTGTTACAGATGCTTCAGGTTGCGTTTTTTCAGGTTACGGACTGCTGAAACCTGGAAGTACTTGAACAGGTGCTGGAACAGGTGCATGTGCAGAAGTGCAAAATCACACTTTGCGCATGCGCAGAAGTGCAAAATCACAACCCGCACGTGCGCAGACGCGGGTTGTGTACCCTGCAGGTTGCGATCGTGCATCTCGCACGGATCATGTTCACAAGCCGAGCGTCCACTGTATTCACAAAAATTCGACACCGTTTTAGTCATAGCTGTCAACCTTCCCTTTTTTGCGGGAAATTCCCTTATTCCAGCGCTGCTTCCCGCTGCTATCCCGGATTGTTAGATATCCTGTAGACTGTCCCCGGGACAGGTGAGGCTGCTGATCCCTTATTTTCAAATCTGAAAGTTGACAGCTATGGTTTTGGTGCGAATTCCTCCACACAGCTTAACCTAATGTACCCAGTTTGGCAAATGCAATGCACATTTATGGATAATTTCCCCTAATATGTGCATTTTTGTGCACGCACTTTACCCTGGTATAGGGGGTTGTTGGTTTTTTTGGGAAAACGTTCATGTCCTCTGTAGGTAGAGCATGAGACCCTTAATCTCAGGGTTGTGGGTTCAAACCCCACATTGGGCAAAAGGTTGCTGCATTGTAGGGGGTTGGACTAGATGACCCCCTGGTCCCTTCAAACTCTACAGTTCTAGGATTCTGTGTCCGCAGAAGGGGAGAGGACCAGATCCTCCAGGACGTTTACGGGGAGTTGGCTTCAGGCCTGTGGGCAGACCAAATCTGTGCTACAAAGACATCTGCAAATGGGACACGAAGGCTGGCAACACCACCCCCTGCCATGTGCAAATAAGAATAAATAAAAATAAAAACGCAGAACCGCCTTGCAAAATTCAGAGAAATGCAGATTTCAAAGGACAGCTGAGTTTTAGTCCATGGATTATTTTTGAGCAGGGTGGATAAAAAGCAATGCTTTTTAACCATAGACACATAATTTTCTTGGCAAACAATAAAACATCTATTGGTTTATTTTTGTAATTTGTGTGTAATTTTGTATTTGTGTTTGTGTGTGTGTGTTTTTGTTGTTGTATAAATAAAGATTTAAATTTTTTTTAAAAAAAGCAATGCTTTTTTAATAAAAATAAATAAATCAGATTTTTAAAAATTTAAATCAGATTTTTTAAGATTTAAATCGGATTTTTAAAATAAAATGCTTTTGGAGGAAAAATCTTTCTAAAGATAGTTTTCTATTTAAGTTACATTATAGTCCAAAGGCTATTCATCAGGAAATAAGGATTTGTTTTAGGTTTTTCATGTGTGCTAAAACTCAGTCTAAGGTGTTTTTAAAAAAATAATCGTTTAACCACATCAGTTAACAAACATGGATACATCTGCTATAATGTTATTGTTTTAGTTAAACAAATTGTGTTAAATTGTTATTAAGGAAATGATTATTTTTCTCCTTCCAATAAAGCACAGCAGAAGTGTTGTCCAAATATAAACAGTTAACTTACTAAACCTCACCATAATTTCATAATTATCTGCCTATGTGTTTCTAGCAGTATAACCAAATCAGTAATTTTTGATATAACCATAAAAACTACTCTGAAATTTATTGCTCCAAAAACGAAACCTTCATCTGGTTGTAAATATTAAGATTGTACCAGCAAGAATGAGTCTTTCTGGTTTTTTTTTAAAAAAAATGATTTAAATCAAGTCTTGCTGACTAGTGATTTAAATCAAGTCTTCTTGACTAGTGATTTAAATTGTGATTTAAATTGATTTGATTTAAATCAAATCCACCCTGTTTCTGAGAGTGAAGATTAGATGGGCCGGCCTTTAAATGGGCACTGAATTGAATTTATTCCCAATCCTCTGACGGCTGGCAGCCTTTCGAATGATGGGTGCCCGTAGAACGCAAACTATTCTTCTTCCCCGCAGGTGAGGGTTTTCTTCCTTGTTTCCTCGCCACTTGAGCTGGCGTGAGCAGCGGATGGAGTGCAGACAGGTGCAGACAAGCTGGCATTAATCTGGGACGGCCTCTGGTCTGCTGCCGGCCGAACTCGACGCCGTATTTATCATCCCTTTGCTTTGGCTACTGGGCACGAGTGCTGACAGCTGGAAGCGCGGGAGCCGGTGCTGTTTAGCAATGCCACCCTCTTTGCGTGGCCCGCTGCCAAGAGGTTTCGCTTTGCGCTCGGGCTTCGTGGAGAAAGACAGCCTTTGCCACCCTGGCGGTGCCCTCTGTAAGTTTCTGGACTACAAGTCCCATCAGCCCTGGACGGCATAGCTTAAGGTTACCAGACGTCCCCGTTTCTCGGGGACAGTCCCTGGATTTACAAATCAATCCACTGAAGTTGAAAAGTGTCCCCGGATTCATTGAAAAAAATCTGGTAACCTTAGTGTAGCTGTGCTGCTGGCTGAGGTTGATGGGAATCGTAGTCTAGAACATCTTTAAGGCACCGCTAGGTTGGCAGAACCTCAAGGAAGATCTGGCCTGTCATCCTTCCCTTTGTTCAACATCAGGGGTTAGCAGACTTTTTCAGCAGGGGGCCGGTCCACTGTTCCTCAGACCTTGTGGGGGCTTGACTATATTTTGAAGGTGGGAAGAATGAACGAATTCCTGTTGTTGTTTAGTTGTTTAGTCGTGTCCGACTCTTCGTGTCCCCATGGACCAGAGCACGCCAGGCACTCCTGTCTTCCACTGCCTCCCGCAGTTTGGTCAAACTCATGCTGGTACCTGTCCCACCATCTCGTCCTCTGTCCCCTTCTCCTTGTGCCCTCCATCTTTCCCAACATCAGGGTCTTTTCCAGGGAGTCTTCTCTTCTCATGAGGTGGCCAAAGTATTGGAGCCTCAGCTTCAGGATCTGTCCTTCCAGTGAGCACTCAGGGCTGATTTCCTTCAGAATGGATCGGTTTGATCTTCTTGCAGTCCATGGGACTCTCAAGAGTCTCCTCCAGCACCAGAATTCAAAAGCATCCATTCTTCGGCGATCAGCCTTCTTTATGGTCCAGCTCTCACTTCCATACATCACTACTGGGAAAACCAGAGCTTGTAACTATACGGACTTTTGTTGGCAAGGTGATGTCTCTGCTTTTTAAGATGCTGAACGAATTCCTATGCCCCACAAATGACCCAGAGATGCATTTTAAACAAAAGGACACATTCTACTCATGTAGAAACATGCTGATTCCCGGACCGTCTGCAGGCCGGATTTAGAAGACGATTGGGCCGGATCCGGCCCCCGGGCCTTAGTTTGCCTACCCATGTTCGAGATTCTTCCTACGTTACCTTTTCTTTACTGCTCCTGCACGGTTTCAGACAGTGTTAGAAACTCAGGTATATAAACCAGGCACCAAACGGCTCCTAAAACTGAGATTGCGGTCACCAAAGCCAAACGTCTGGTTGCCATTTTGGCTCAAAGTCTTATTTTTCAAAGGATGGACTGACTTGTGATTGATTAGTTAGACTTGTGATTGGTCAGTTAAATACCTGGCTAGTTCAGAGGACAACCTTGAGCTGGGTTCAGAACTTTGAGAACTTAAAAGAAGGAAAGTCGGATATATGTTTTATATTGGCCTGTTCTCACCTCTTTTTCTTAATGGTGACACAGATAATAATAATAATAATTTATTATTGATACCCCACCCACCTGGCTGGGTTTCCCCAGCCACTCTGGGCGGCTTCCAGCAAAATATTAAAATACAGTGGTCTGTTAAACATTAAAAGCTTCCCTAAACAGGGCTGCCTTCAGATGTCTTCTAAAAATCTGGTAGTTGTTCTTCTCTTTGACATCTGGTGGGAGAGCGTTCCACAGGGCAGGTGCCACCACCGAGAAGGCCCTCTGCCTGGTTCCCTGTAACTTGGCTTCTTGCAGCAAGGGAACCACCAGAAGGCCCTCAGCGCTGGACCTCAGTGTCCGGGCAGAATGATGGGGGTAGAGACGCTCCTTCAGGTATACGGGATATTCTTCATAACTGTGAGCAGGGCGGGGAGGGGGGATAAGTGACTACAAGCGACAACAGTCACATATAACGGTGTCCACTGCTCCTGCTTAGGCTGCACAGAAAAAGCATTTTGGTTCCAGAAATTCATCCTGATTACGCAGGCAGCGACAGGGGGCACCCAGCAGTTTTTGCATCTTCAAAGTTGACTTCTTCTCCTGCGGTTCGTGAAAGAATTACTGGGTTACAGGACTGTGTCTTAGTTCTCGACCCTTAGAAAGGTTGCGGGTTTGTGATCGTAATGAGCCAAAACTTGGTCATTGCATGACAAAAGCCCTCCTTGCCGCTGCTGTGGGGAGGGGGGGACAGAGATGATTGACACCTGTCTCCATGCAGCTTTCTTATCTGATGCCTCACAGCTCCAAAGCAGGGTGGGGGGGGAGTGAGGATGTTTCTCAACCGTTCAAGGAAACTGCCCCTTTTCCCCAAAAAAACAGCTTGGCTGTCTTGCTTCTCCGTGCGAAATCATGTGGTTTTGTTTTAAAACGAGATGGAAGGGTTTGTCTCGCTCTTTCTTTCTTCTCTGCCCTGGCAAAACAAAGTTGGTTCAGGCTGAAAGTACAGAATCTATAGATTTTTTACCACTTCCCGGCTCGATGGCTGAGATAATTTGCAGGGGCGTCGCCGCCATTACTGAGGCTCACTCGATACCATCGCGAAACCTAGCAAGCTCTTTTTTTATTTTAATCTTTTGAACGTTTGCTGGAAACTTCCCTTCGCTTCCAGTCTTACGCAGGCAACCGAGGAAGGACTTCTTCATGCGGCGCAGGGAACTCCCTTAAACTGTGGAACTCACTGCCACAGGAAACGGGGACGGCCAACGACTTAAACGTGGCTTTAAAATAGGGTTAAGACAAATTTGTGGAGGGGTGGGGAGGGCTTTTGATGGCTCTGCTCTGCCAGCGACGCTTCAGCATCCCAGTTGCGGGAAACAGCAGGAGGGGAGAACGCTGCTCTTGTGTTCGAATCCTGCCGGCGGGTTTCCCACAATGCACCTGTTCAGCCACTGGTTTGTGGAAAGGTAGATTTGGGTTCAAGCGACTTCCCCGGTGAAAGCTAACTGGGAAGAGGTGAGAGGCCAGGACAGAGATGCAGCAGGCACTCTGGGAGAAGATGCTATGGAGTCACAGGAGTCTTAGCAAATTCCTTGTATAATGGTAGTTTATTAGGAATCACCACCTGAAACAAGGGTGCCAGACATCGAGTCTTTATATTTATTGCGGTCCCTCCCAACGCTGTGATTCTATTATTCTACATCGAGGCTTCCTCAAAAATTGGTCACAGGGCAAAAAAAGAAGAATATGAAAACATAATAAACAGAAACTCCTAAGTTACATACCTAACGATAGCATAAAAACAGACCCACCAGCCCCTGAAATAAAAGAAGGGGCTTTCCTTTAATTAACTGAGGTGAAAAGCTTGGGGGCAATGTGTATTTTTTTGGGGGGGGGTCATTCCACAAACATGGAGCCACCGCTGAAATTTTGAAGTTACCGTATTTTCCCCTCTATAAGACGCTTTCACTGCGCAGTGATCCCTCTTGCTGTTCTGGCTTCTGAGATAGCTGCGCAGCCTGCATTCGCTCCATAAGACGCACACACATTTCCCCTTACTTTTTAGGAGGGAAAAAGTGAGTCTTACAGAGCAAAAAATACGGTATATCTTACTGACAGATTTTTATATCCTGCCCCCCCCGACAAAATTCATGTTCTCTCCCCCCCCCTCCATGTAATTCTCACAACAATCGTGTGAGGTAGGCTTTTTAATGTTTGATGCATTACAGTATTTTAATATTTTGTTGGAAGCCGCCCAGAGTGGTTGGGGAAGCCCAGCCAGATGGGCGGGGTATAAATAATAAATTATTATTATTATTATTATTATTATTATTATTATTATTATTAGGCTTGCGCTGAGAGGTGGCCCAAGGTCACCCAGTGAGTTCTGAGTAGAGATTTGAACCCAGGTCCCTAGTCATCTTAAACCACCGCCTCTCAGTTGTATAAATGATTGCTAGTCAAATTTGAACCCAGAAAGAGAGAGAAAATCCCCTAAAAACCGTGCCGTCCCTGTGAGCTGACACTTAGCAGCAAGAGAGTTTCGGCCTGGCAGGAGAAATATTTGGCATTTCCCTTCCTTCCCCTCTTTTTAATTAGTATTTTATTGCGTTTTAAATCAGAGGGGGCCGTGTTTACATGAACGGCTGCTCAGATATTTCATCCGTGAAACACCAGCGCAGATGAACAACAGGCTTTGGAGCGGGGCCATTTCATCATAATTTCGTGTTGGGGGACTGTCTTCCCCTCGCCGCAGAGATTTAACTCTGTAAATAGAAAGCTTTCCCGCTGAGCACCCGGCTGGTGGCAGGATACGTCCCCCACAAATGGAAACATCTGTGGATTAATAGCAACGACAACCATCAAAGCTTGGCTGGCATGGAACTAAGTCTTACTCAGAGTAGACCTAACGCCCCTGAATTTCACTGGGTCTGCTCTTGAGTGAAACTTTCTTGAATACCACCACCCTGTGAGTCAGATTCTGGCATTTGGGTTCTTAAGGCCCATCATTTATTTCTGTAAGAATCATAGAATGGTAGAGTTAGGGTCCTCTAGGGGTCATCTAGTCTAACCCCCCCGTGGCGCAGGAATCTCAACTAAAGCATCCTTGAAATATGGCCATCCAACCTCTGCTTAAAAACCTCCCAAAAATGAGAGCCCACCGCCTCTTCTGTGAGACCGTTCCAGCTCCTGCTGCCAGAAAGTTATTCCTGATATTTGATAACAATAATAATCATAATAAATAAATTTTATTTGTACCCCAGCCAAGACCGGGCTCAGGGCGGCTAACACCAGGTATAAAAACAATTGATTAAAATACAACTTATAAACAAGATTAGGGACGCGGGTGGCGCTGTGGGTAAATGCCTCAGCGCCTAGGGCTTGCCGATCGAAAGATCGGCGGTTCGAATCCCCGCGGCGGGGTGCGCTCCCGTTGCTCGGTCCCAGCGCCTGCCAACCTAGCAGTTTGAAAGCACCCCCAGGTGCAAGTAGATAAATAGGGACTGCTTACTAGTGGGAAGGTAAACAGCGTTTCCGTGTGCTGCGCTGGCTCGCCAGATGCAGCTTGTCACGCTGGCCACGTGACCTGGATCTCTTCTCATGAGGTGGCCAAAGTCTTGGAGACTCAGCTTCAGGATCTGTCCTTCCAGTGAGCACTCAGGGCTGATTTCCTTCAGAATGGATCGGTTTGATCTTCTTGCAGTCCATGGGACTCTCAAGAGTCTCCTCCAGCACCAGAATTCAAAAGCATCTATTCTTCGGCGATCAGCCTTCTTTGTGGTCCAGCTCTCACTTCCATACATCACTACTGGGAAAACCATAGCTTTACCTATACGGACCTTTGGACATAAATCTCATACCAGGAATCACAAGACAGAGAAACCAGTAGGAGAACACTCCAGTCTCCCAGGACATTCTATACAAGATCTCAAAGTAGCTGTCCTACTACAAAAGAATTTCAGAAAGGGAACAGGGAAAGGGAAGTTGCTGAATTGCAACTTATTACCAAACTTAAAACCATGGAGAGACCTGGTCTGAATAGAGACATTGGATTCTTTTCTTTTACATGATAAAGCTATTTTTGGCCATTTCACCCCTTTCTTTTTCCTGTATGACCAATCGCAGTCGTTCATTTTTTTTCCCCGTTTCGACTACGGCAGACCAACAGGGCTACCTACCTGCTTTGTCTATGTTACGGTTGCTGTAGACTCTTGCCTGACCTGCCTCTGTGCTTGATCCCAACTTTGCCTTTTCCCTGACACGCTGCATTTCTGTGTGCGAAGGCGTTCCAAAGCACGGCCTCCGTTGCTACCTCCTGCAACTCAGGAACCAGCCTCAAATTTCCAGGCCCCAGCTCAACAAGGACTTCATATTTGGACATGCCCGGAGGTCAAATCTTTATGGTATTTCTCCCCCACCGCTCCTCTAAGCAACATCTAGTTATCTGCAATTATAGGAACAATGGAAAACCAGGCGGCCAGCGTCTTGTGGCTTGGCATCTGCCCTAGGCTATGCAAATGACATGCAAATTGCACAGATCGCCAGCAACGAAGTGCGTGTGTTTGCTTCAGCTCTCGGTTTCCAGACCCCACAAGGCATGAATGCAAAACAAAAACAAAAGCCACCATATTTTGGGGGCATTAACCACATTGCAGCAATTCAAGCCGGCCCATGACGAGTATTGAATCCAAAAACTGCAGATGGGCGAAGAGGTCTGGGAACTTAGCTGCGGGTTTGGGCTTTGAGATCTGGCTTTTGGGGGGGATGTCGAGCCAAGCGAGTGGTTGGCACCGATTGCAGGCTGATTTGTTTTCCTTGCTCTCTGAAAGGGGAGTCGTGCGTGTGACCAGTGTGTGGCTTGGTGGATATTTTTCGTATTAAATGGAAGCCAGTGGCACATGGCTGAATCATGATGCTGATGTGCGCGGGGGGGGGGGCCTTCGTCTGATTGGCGCAGGAGGAGGTGGCGTCGCCGGTACCCACAAAATCCAGAGCAAGAAACCGCTGGAACAGAAAGCAACAGGCAGGAAGTGGGCTTTGGTGAGATGGCCTGGGACTTGGGCTCAGACTTGGAGCCAGGGGAGTCTCAGTCTGCACCGGATCCTTTGCCTCAGGCGGCAGCTGAACCAAGTCTGGGGTCTGATCCTGAAGAGTCTCAGTCTGCACAGGTTCCCCTGCAACAAGCACCAGCTGGGCCGAGTCAGGGGCCTGAGCCTGCCCTGGCTCCAGATGCGGGGATGACCTCGCTGCCTCCAGCTGGGCCATCACTTACAGCTGCTCCACTACCGGTTTGTTCAGGGGAGGCTGAGGCGGCCCCTGGGTCTAGTAGTCCACCGACGTCTCCCGAGCTGCAGAGACTGGGGTCTGAGAGAAGGAGAGACCTGAGTACTCGCAGGAGGAGTGCTCGCCTTTGGATGAAACAGGGAGGTGAGTCGCCGAGGGATCAGGACCGGCTGCTACCCCAACAAAGATAAAAGGCTGTTGGACCCCGCCCCAGGTTGCGGGAGCAACATTGCTGTATTCTAGATCCTGCCTGAGATCCTGTACCTGTCCTTGCCTGGTTTCCTGCCTCGTGTCCTGCCTTGACCCTGTCGGACTGACTCCTCGCGGAACCCTTAGTTTCGGGACCGGACCTGGACCGTGTTGCTCGGGTTAACCCCAGGCCCAGCACATTTGGGGAGAATCGTGTGATTTGGAGCCGCTACCATTATACAAGGAATTCGCTGAGACTCCTGTGACTCCAGAGCATATTCTCGCAGAGTTCCTGCTGCATCTCTGTCTGAGTTGCCGTCCTGGCCTCATCCCTTCCCAGTTAGCTTTCTTTCTTTTTTAAAAAAAGATATTTATTGAGTTTTTCCACCTTTATACATTAAAAAATCAAAAAGAAAAAACAAAAAAGTTAAAAACACATAAAGTTTACAATCCTTATTTTCAATAACATATTTCCCTGACTTCCCCACACCTCCCCTTCTTATATTCCAATTCAAATTGTTAATTCAACAAGTTCTTGTCCCCAATTTTTGACCTTTTTATATTTAATTCATTTTTTTAAAAAAAACAATTTTAACTTATAAACATCAGTATTTAAACATCAGTGCTCATTCTTAAAACTTTTTTCTAAAGTCGACCCAAATTCCCTTCCATGAATTCACCAATTTTCATACTAATAACAAAACAAAATAAAAAAAACAATTATTATTCTGCACCCTTTGGATTCCCAAACCCCACCCCCCCTTTCCCGGTTTCAATCCCCAACAAATGTCCATCAGTCTTAGTCTACTATCAGCCTGGAGACCTCACATCCGAGGCTCTTAATTCTCTCTCAATTCCTCTCTGCCGGTTTTTTTGGTAGTCC
Organism: Podarcis raffonei; assembly: GCF_027172205.1. Classification (NCBI taxonomy): domain Eukaryota; kingdom Metazoa; phylum Chordata; class Lepidosauria; order Squamata; family Lacertidae; genus Podarcis; species Podarcis raffonei. The sequence continues at coordinate 8,874,542 of NC_070605.1, read as the reverse complement.
TTAATATTAAACACCAGATCTCGGAGAAGCTCTGTCCCGATAGGGTCCATATTTCTTCCAGCCAGACCTCCATACTTAAAAGTGGAGCCTGAATCTTGTTTCTTACTCCTTTTAAGTCCAAATGTCCCAAAAGCTCCAACTTTCACCTTAATCAAATTTGTAATCCATAGGTCTTCAGATCTCCACATAAGGAGATCTCTCCATTCTTCAATCTTCAATTCAAAACAGATTTTCATCATCCAGTACTTATTTTCCTTTGTAGCCATCATGTCAGGCCTCTGGCTCTCCTTTGTCATCTGCAACATTACATCTCCTCCTTCCTTTTCCTCAGAAACAACATATATCTCTTTCTCCACACTCTCAAATCTTTCAAGTTTCTCTTCTTGTCCAGCTGCATGGACTTCATGAGTCAAGTCCTTATCAAATTCAATGGATTTGTTTACTGTTAAGTCCAGAGTTGCAACATTTGTAGCCAAAACATCAATTTGGCCTTGTAACTTTCCCAAGAGAAGAAACACTCTGTCCAATTTAGCTTGAATTTTTCCTCCTTCAGCCATTCTTGGTTACTTTATCTTCCTTCCAGTTCAAATCCAAAAATCAAGTTAGTTTGTATCAGTTCTTCCTTGTTTTCAACAAAATATAACCAAATTGTAGCAAATATATCCAGCAGAGATAGCAGAAACAAAGTTCTCTTTTCCCTTCTTGACAGCTAATTTGACAGCTGTCAAACTCTTCTATATCTCCTCAATAGGCTCTCTCGCGGATCACTCCCGGGTCCGGGGGGGTGGCACTTCAGCTCTCAAAATTAGCTCTTATCCTCCAGTGAAATTACTTATACTGCCAAATCGTGAAATTAATGTCTTTTACCCAATAAAGAAGAAGAAATTCTCTTGACCTTAGTTAGCTAGTCCTTGCTTTAGATTATTTATAAGACGGGGAGACGGACTTCCTGTTTGCGCCTTCCCCGATCGTGCCTAATTAAAAAAAAAAAAATTTCTTTACAAATCCAATTTCCATATTACTCATGGGTTGTTGCTTTTAGAGTCCAATTGTTCACAAGAAGAAGTCAGCGCTCTCCGACCATGGCATGCGGCTTCACTCCGCAGGAGAAGCAGTCGACTCTCAGCACCGCGCCGCTCACCCCATCCCCCGTTCCGAAGCCTTTAAAAAGGCTCCTTCGCGGGTCGGGGGGCACAAATGGTGCTCGCTGAGTCACCAAGTTCACAGGCTTCAGCGCCTGTGATTTCTGAGGGTCCCCGCATCGCCGCAGCGGCAAGACCCGGTTCCTGCGGAGCCGATTCCCTCCGGAGCTGGGAGGGAATCCGCCATTAGCCGATGGCGCTAACCCGGAAGTCCCTTCCCAGTTAGCTTTCACCGGAGAAGGCGGTATCTCTGTACCCTGGGCAGGATCATTCCTTTGCTCCTGGGATTTGGCAGAAGTACCTGACCTCAGAGGACGTTTCCTGCTGCGTCCCAGCATGAGTCACTGCTCTGAGCTTGCCTTCTTCCAGTCCCATAGTGCATTCCAAGCAACAACCCAGGCAAAGCAAAATAAATAAAAACGATTCCGTCTGTTGCTATTAGTGCTGCAAACATAAACAGTGTCCCTTATTGCCCTGTTTTCAGACATGCGTTTCTGTGACAGGTCCTGTCTCTCCTGGACCAAAATTAGATTTGCTCTCACTTAGCCCATGTTCCGTCTCATTTGCGTTGGAAGACGGCCATTGTTTGAAGAAGGCTGTCTCAAGGGCCTTCTTGGTGGTGGCTGCCCCCAGACTCTGGAACTCCTTCCCTGGAGAAGCCAGATGGGCTCCCTGCTTGCTGTCTTTCCGCCGGCAGGTGAAGACTTTCTAGTCCCAACAGGATTTGGGGAACTGCCTGCAGGATTTGCGGTCGATGCCGTGCTGCTTTTATTGTATTTGGATGGTTTTAAACATGTAGTTTAAAAGAATGGATGCTTTTGAATTCTGGTGCTGGAGGAGACTCTTGAGAGTCCCATGGACTGCAAGAAGATCAAACCGATCCATTCTGAAGGAAATCAGCCCTGAGTGCTCACTGGAAGGACAGATCCTGAAGCTGAGGCTCCAAGACTTTGGCCACCTCATGAGAAGAGAAGACTCCCTGGAAAAGACCCTGATGTTGGGAAAGATGGAGGGCACAAGGAGAAGGGGACGACGGAGGACGAGATGGTTGGACAGTGTTTGAATAAACTGCAGGAGGCAGTGGAAGACAGAAGTGCCTGGCGTGCTCTGGTCCAGGGGGTCACGAAGAGTTGGACACGACTAAACGACTAAACAACAACAACAAACATGTACTCCTCTATCTCGAGAGACAATGGAGTAGACATCCAGGGCTGAAGCCAAACTGTTGTTTTAAGCAGCACCGAAGTGACTTCCCCGGGGCATAAACATAATAATCATAATATAAATTTTATTTATACCCCGCCCTTCCCAGCCAAGACTGTGCTCAGGGTGGCTAACACCAGGTATAAAAACAATTGATTAAAATACAACTTAAAAACAAGATTAAAATACAACATTAAAATGCAGCCTCATTTCAGTAGGAACTCAAATCAAAAACTTTTTTGGGGATGAAAACATCAAGTCTTCACCAAGGCCAACTATCCAGACTGGTCCTACGTGGGCCAGGAAAAAGCCAGGGAAATCCCCAAATAGGAGTTCCGTCACAGAAGGAGAAAGGAAAGGGGGGGAGGGGATCAAGTTGATTCCAAGCCAAAGGCCAGGCGGAACAACTCTGTCTTGCAGAAAGAAATCAGATCCCGCAGGGCCCTGGTCTCATGAGACAGAGCGTTCCACCAGGCCGGAGCCAGAGTTGAAAAGGCCCTGGCTGTGGTTGAGGCTAATCTGACTTCCTTAGGGCCCGGGACCTCCAGAGTGTTGTTATTTGTGGACCTTAAGGTCCTCCACGGGGCATACCGGGAGAGGCGGTCCCGTAGGTACGAGGGTCCTAGGCCGCAAAGGGCTTTAAAGGTCAAAACCAGCACCTTGAACCTCACCCTGTACTGCACCGGGAGCCAGTGCAGCTGATAGAGCACTGGGTGAATATGCTCCCATGGCAGAGACCCCATGAGGAGCCTCGCTGCAGAATTCTGCACCCGCTGGAGTTTGTGGGACAGCTTCAAGGGCAGCCCTGCGTAGAGCGAATTACAGTAGTCAAGCCTGGAGGTGACTGTCTCATGGATCACTGTGGCCAGGTCCAGGCAGTGTGTGTGGAGGTCCTGGGCTGCCCAGACGATAAGACCTCTTGGCCTCGCTGATGTGGTCCGAAGGAAAGCAGAGCAAGACATTTGGCACCAGCTTGGCACCATCCAACCGCCTTAAGGTCTCCACTCCAGATTTGTGTAGAGTTAACACCATAGCCTTTTCTTCTCCCGAAGATGCATGGCAAAGCAGTTGGGTTTACTCCTTGGGCTTTGAGCCTTCTTCCGTTGTTGTTGTTGTTTGGTCGTTTAGTTGTGTCCGACTCTTTGTGACCCCCTGGACCAGAGTACGCCAGGCCCTCCTGTCTTCCACTGCCTCCAGCAGTTTGGTCAAACTCATGTTCCTAGCTTCAAGAACACTGTCCAACCATCTCATCCTCTGTCATCCCCTTCTCCATGTGCCCTCCATCTTTCCCAACATCAGGGTCTTTTCCAGGGAGTCTTCTCTTCTCATGAGGTGGCCAAAGTATTGGAGCCTCAGCTTCAGGATCTGCCCTTCCAGTGAGCACTCAGGGCTGATTTCCTTAAGAATGGATAGGTTTGATCTTCTTGCAGTCCACGGGATTCTCAAGAGTCTCCTCCAGCACCATAATTCAAAAGCATCCATTCTTCGGCAATCAGCCTTCTTGATGGTCCAGCTCTCACTTCCATACATCACTACTGGCTAAACTATACGGGCCTTTGTTGGCAAGGTGATGTCTCTGCTTTTTAAGATGCTGTCTAGATTTGTCATTGCTTTCCTCCCAAGAAGCAGGCGACTTTTAATTTCGTGGCTGCTGTCACCATCTGCAGTGATCATGGAGCCCAAGAAAGTAAAATCTGTCACTGCCTCCATTTCTTCCCCTTCTATTTGCCAGGAGGTGATGGGACCAGTGGCCATGATCTTCGTTTTTTTGATGTTGAGCTTCAGACCATATTTTGCGCTCTCCTCTTTCACCCTCATTAAGAGGTTCTTACTTCCCTTGTAGGGTTCTCCAACCACAATTCATTCCTCTTCAGCCCTTCCAGGGCACCAGAGGGCAATGGCCGATTACCTGGCCTGCACGCTGCTACATTCCCAGCCTTCCCTTTGTGTTGCTCTGGCCCTTCGCGGTAAATAACATTCCACTCTCGCTAGTCATTATTTTTCTTCTCCCCCTCCTCTCTTTGTCCTTTCTCTCCTCCCTCCGTCCCCAAGACCAACGCCCGCAACGCGATGGACAGGTGCCAGTCTGAGCCTGGCTGCTGCCCATCTCGGATCCCGACCAGTTTCTCTGCTTTGCAAAGTCCCGCAATCACAACAGCCCCCTGAACGGAGGTTACCCCTTGGGAGGAAAAAGGCGGTTAGTGATCCAGCAGCTGGAACGCCGAGCTTGGTCTGTGGGTGAAGGACGCTCGTAAACTGCGACTGGCGACCGCAGAGAAATTGCCCACAGAGCCGTCTAATAATAGCTTGCTTCTCAAGTTGCTCCCACAAACCAGAGAGCTGTAAATGCGAACATTGTAGGTTCAGCGACTTGGGATGTTTGAGTGGCGTTTTTATGCCTCTAATAATAATAATAATAATAATAATAATAATAATAATAATAATAATATTAATAATAATAATAATTTATTATCTATACCCCACTCATCTGGCTGGGCTTCTCCAGCCACTCTGGGCGGCTTCCAACAAAATATTAAGACACCGTAATACATCAAACATTAAAAGCTTCCCTAAACAGGGCTGCCTTCAGATGTCTTCTAAAAGTCTGGTAGTTTTTAATATTGCCGCATTTGGATTATGTGAAGCCGCTGGGCAGGGACCCTGGTTTTTGTCGCCGCAAAAGGATTCATTACCTAGGTTTGTATTACATACATATATATAGAATCATAGAACTGTAGCGTTGGAAGGGAACCCCAGCGGTCATCTAGTCTAACCCCCTGGAATCTCAGCTGAAGAATCCCTGGCAGACATGCATCGAAACTCTGCGTTAAGACGTCCAAGGAAGGAGAGTCCACCATCTCTCGTGGCAGTTCTACTGTCAAACAGCTCTTGCTGCCAGAAAGTCCTTCCTGAAATTTACTCGGAATCGCCTTTCTTGTAACTTGAAGCCGTGGATTCAAGTCCTACCCTCCGGAGCAGGAGAAAACAAGCTTGCTCCCTCTTCCATGTGAAAGCCCTTTAGATATTTGAAGATGGCTATCATATCTCCTCTCAGCCTCTTCTTTTCCAGGCTGAACATACCCAGCTCCTTCAACCATTCCTCATCAGGCTTGGTTCCCAGACATCTTGGTCACCCTCCTCTGCACACCTTCCTGCTTGCCAGTACAGTGGATGCTCGGGTTGCGAACGTGATCCGTGCGGGATGCACATTCGCAACCCGCGATTTGGCACTTCTGCGCATGTGCAAAGCGTGATTTAGCACTTCTGCACATGCACGATCGCCGAAACCCGGAAGTAACCGATTCCGGTACTTCCGGGTTTCGGCGGTCTGCAACCCGAAAAAAACGCAACCTGAATTGGCTACAACCCGAGGTATGACTGTATCTTTCTTAAATATATTCCTTTACAGCAGTGTTCCCCAAAATGTGGCAGGGGTATGCAAACAGGTTTCAAAAGGGAACACTGCAGAATTTTTTAAAATTTTGCTCTACCGTATATTCTGTTTGCCAACAAAGGTCCGTATAGTTAAAGCTATGGTTTTCCCAGTAGTGATGTATGGAAGTGAGAGCTGGACCATAAAGAAGGCTGATCGCTGAAGAATGGATGCTTTTGAATTGTGGTGCTGGAGGAGACTCTTGAGAGTCCCATGGACTGCAAGAAGATCAAACCGATCCATTCTGAAGGAAATCAGCCCTGAGTGCTCACTGGAAGGACAGATCCTGAAGCTGAGGCTCCAAGACTTTGGCCACCTCATGAGAAGAGAAGACTCCCTGGAAAAGACCCTGATGCTGGGAAAGATGGAGGGCACAAGGAGAAGGGGACGACAGAGGAAAAGATGGCTGGACAGTGTTCTCGAAGCTACCAGCATGAGTTTGACCAAACTGCGGGAGGCAGCGGAAGACAGGAGTGCCTGGCGTGTTCTGGTCCAGGGGTCACGAAGAGTCGGACACGACTAAACAACAACAAATATTCTGTTTGCTGTAGCCTGGATAAACGAGCCTTATTTTATCGATAGAAGCTGGGAAATTTGGGGAAGTTCAGGACTGAGAACTGGGAAACTCGCTCCAACCAACTTAGATAGCTTTAAAGAAGGATGAGATTTATTTCATGGAAGGAGGGAGGGCTATCGAAGGATGCTAGCAGGAGTATAGTGTGGCCTCGTGTTCGAATCTTGCTTCTAGGTTTCTCGTTGGGGCACCTGGTTGGTCCTGGCTGCCTCTGAGCATGTAGGGCAGGATAGGGGTATCCAGCTACGCTGTTTTGAAGTCAAATTGGTGACGTGCTGGTATATCCCCTCCTTCGTTTTGATTTTGTAACCTATTGGCAGGCTTGGGGGAGCCACGTTAAATTCCTGCCCCCTTCCAGCCGCGTCTCAGCCCTCTGAACACCCACGTGACGTTCTCTTGGCAAGCTTTTGCTCCACTTTCTGGCTATTTCTGACCTTTTCCAGGAGGTGGGAAGCTGCGTATGTCATGCATTCCAGATTTCATACACATATATCTTCAGGGGGAAAGCCTTGTGTTTAAACGGATAAACATATCAGTAGACAGGAATGCAGGTTCCTGATAATCTGTCTGGGCCCCAGCAGCGAACGCCTTTGATTTTGATTTTTAATAGCGTGCGTTTTGAGGGATGCGCTTCCAAAAGGTGTTTTCAAAATAACCTTTTCTATAAATAACCGCTGCGTATTTTAGACCAGACTAAAAATAGGCCCCGTGCGGCGAAAGTGCCCAAACACTACAAGAATTTCCTCTTCTGAGCCATGTTTGGGGTGGCGGGGAGGAGGAGATGGAGAAAATGCTGTTTTTCCTGCTTCTTGGAAATGATTTGTTATCCGGTTTCGAGAAGAGAGCAGAGGTGGCTCGTGACGGCCTGCCGAAATTGCTTTCCCACCCTATCGGTAGGGCTCTGGGCGGATTATGAAATATTTGCGTTGTTCAGTAAGAAGAAAGCCAGATTTTGCTCCCCTGACCCACCATTTGCTCTTATATCTCAAGATCCAGTTGTTCCTCCTGGCCTTTGGCTTAGAATCAGTTTGATTCCCTCCTAATGTTTTAATGTTGTATTTTAATCTTGTTTTTTAAATTGTATTTTAATCTACTTGTTTTTATTATTGGTTGTTAGCCGCCCTGAGCCTGGTCTTGGCTGGGGAGGACGGGGTATAAATAAAAATTATTATTATTATTATCTCACATAAACCCATCTCCCCTTAATCTTTTCCTCTCGACTGGGGTGATGGGCAAAAAACCTTTCCATCAGCTTGGGCTGGTGGCCCAGCTACGCCCCTGTCTGGACAGGGATAGCCTAGCTACTGTTGTCTATGCTCTGTTAACTTCAAGGTTAGATTACTGCAATGCGTTCTACGTAGGGCTGCCTCTGAAGACGGTTCGGAAACTTCATCTAGTGCAGAATTCAGCGGCCAGGTTGCTCACCGGAGTAAGACTTATTTGAGCACATTACACTGATCCTGGTCCGACTGCACTGGCTACCGATTAGTTCCAGGCCCAGTTCAGAGTGTTGGTTTTGACCTATAAAGCCTTAAATAGCTCAGGACCGCAATACCTCAAGGACCGCCTCTTTCCATATGAACCTACCCGGACCCTGAGATCATCTTCTGAGGCCCTCCTTTGTGTGCCTCCTCCTTGAGAGGTCCAGAGGGTGGCAACACGAGGACGGGGCCTTCTCTGTGGTGGCTCCCTGTCTCTGGAATGCTCTCTCCATGGAAGTTTGCCTGGCACCTTCAGCACACACCTTTAGGCGCCAGGCAAAAACGTTCCTTTTTAACTAGGCCTTTGGCTGATCTTATTGACATCCTATATGCCCTTTTAAAATGTGACTCTTTTCGAAGGGGGGGTGGGGAGTGTTGTTGGGTTGTCGTTTTTATTTTAATATGTATTTTGTGGCTTTATATCTTGATTTTATTCTGTGAACTGCCCCGAGACCCCCAGGAATAGGATGGTATATAAATTCTTTTATTTATTGATTGATTTAGACTTTATTAACATATAAAACACATACATATACATTTACACAATACACAACACACTACCTTATTTTCATAATATAAAACATACCTACATTAATCTATGTAATACCTACCTATATCGTACATATCAACATACCTACACACCTACCCCACAAGAACGGCTGGAGGTCAAGTCTTTTGGTGGGTATATAAATTCAATAAACAACAACAACAACAATTCTTCACAACAACAACAACAGTTCTTCCCTGGAAGTGAATTGCTTCATTTTCACGCATGCAGGCTCAGCCGAGAGCTGAACATCTAGCTATAAAGCAGTTGCTGTAAACTTGCTAGCAGATTTCCCAAAGGCATCCGTTTGGCGACTGCAAGAACAAGATGCTAGACTAGATGAGTCCCTTTAGCCTGATCCGGCCATCTTGTCTTACGTTCTAAACCCCCAAACCAGCCCCTCCCCAAAAACACCTTTCTAGAGATGTGGAGCAATCACAGTTTTCATTTTTGGAGTGAGCATAAACAAGCATAAACTTGAAATCGTATCACCTGCCTGAACCTGACCTAGAACCGAACACACTAACACTTGATTTATTCTGCGTTTTCATGAGGACTCTCTTCTCTTCTCTTTGGCGATCCCTCGTAGCCGAGTGAGATTGTCTTCCATAAACACAGTTTTAACAATGGGTCCGTAAGTGACTGTGGAGGCCAATTCTGGATCCACATGTCATTCCACAGTGGGGACATTGGTTTCCGGGTGGGAGTTGATCACGGTGAGGGTTTGCCAAGCATGCCTTCCTCTTCGCACATTTCTCCCTTGTCCTGAGTTCGAGTGTCTTCAAAGCCCATGACACCTTTGGTAAAGGCTGTTCTCTAATTGGAGCTCTCATGGGTCAGTTTTTCCCAATTGTTGGTGTATATACTACATTTTTTAAAATTTGCCTTGAGAGAGTCTTTGAACCTCTTATTGACCACCAGCATTACGCTTCCCATTTTTAAGTTTGGAATAGAGTAGTTGCTTTGGAAGACAGTCATCAGGCATCTGCACAACATGACCAGTCCAATGAAGTTGATGTTGAAGAATCATTGCTTCAACACTGGTGATCTTTGCTTCTTCCAGTACACTGGCATTAGTTCTTCTGTCTTCCCAAGTGATGTGTAAAAATTTTCAGAGACACCGTTAATGGAATCTTTCAAGGAGCTGGAGATGGCGTTTATAAGTGGTCCATGTTTCACAAGCATATAGCAAGGTTGGTAGTACGACTAGCCCAGTGCTGTCCATGTTTGCTCAGAAAGTAACACTTTCTGAGTCAGAGATACTTGAAGACATCTGAAGAAATGTGTATAGCAGGGGTGGCTGACCTGTGACCTTCCAAAGGTTGCCGGACTCCAACTCCCATCAGCCCCAGACAGCAGGGCCAAGAATCATGGGAGTTGTAGTCCACAGCATCTCAAAAGCCATAGGCTTTGCATCTCTGATATACAGCATTTTGCTGTTCGTGGTTGAGCACTTTCGCAATTCAAAAATTTTTCTGATTCAACATTTTCCAGAAAATCTGCATCTACGAAAGAGTGAGAGATTTGGTTCAGTGCATGCGCCTACTTCATGCACACTGAACAACAACAACAACATCATCAACAACAACAGCACATGGACTGAAACACAGCCACCCAGTGAAATTCGTACTTCTCCGAATTTTGCAGTGTGAAACCTGCGTACAAACATGCATAAAGGTTGCACACAAATGCGTATATTCGTGAAAATACAACTTAGGAAAAACCATATGGGGAAATTGCTTTTTAAAAAAAAGTGTGTATTGTTCAAAACATCCCCCCCCCAAAAAAATAAAAAAAATACCAAGATGCATGTTAGGAGAAATTTGCAATAGAATGCTGATGAATTTTTGTGTATTCTTTTTTATTAAAAAAAGTCACAAACCGATTTGAAAATATGGAGAAGCGAACTTTAGATGGGAAAAATGGGAAGCTCAGGGAACCTTGACAGAATTGCTCATCCTTACTAATATCACTGGTCCTGGTGTCCCTAAAAGAGAGATTTTCTATTCCACACCCACCCAAAATGAAGGGGGTTGTCCCTGCTCTCTGCAATTTCTGCTTGCAGATTCTGTTTTAATTTATCGGAACAAGATTGCTGTCCCCAGCGGAGAGGAATGCGTTCTAATCCAATCGAGTCTCTGCATTCCTCTGGCTTGTGAAGCGTAAGACCTTGCTCACCTGGGATTGTGGGCAACCCACTTTTGCTACCTGTGTTTCAAGGCTGGAATGCAATAAATAAAAATCTCCCTTGATACCCAAGATGCTTTTGATAGATTCCAGGCATAGAAGACTTTCTGGCCAGGACCTCTGACCTGGCATTCACAGCTGCTCTGCTTCTGCGGCACAGTTCAGAACTTGGAATTCCAGAGAAAGGACACCTTTCCTGTTTTAAAACAAAAGCCAAACTTCCAAACCACAACAATAGCCTTTGCACTGCAAGTTGCTGTTTACAAGTTTCTAGAATCATAGAATTGTAGTGTTGGGAGGGACCCAAGGGTCATCTAGTCCAACCCCCTGCAATATAGAAATCTCAGCTAAAGCATCCATGACAGATGGCCAGCCGACCTCTGCTTAAAAACCTCCAAGGAAGGAGAGTCCATCACCTGCCGAGGGAGACTGTTCCACTGTCTACTGTCGTCTACTGACGTTTAGTCGGAATCTCCTTTCTTGTGACTTGAACGCATGGATTCGAGTCCTACTCTCCAGGGCAGGAGAAAACAAGCTTGCTCCATCTTCCATGTGACAGCCCTTGAGATATTTGAAGAAGGCTATCATATGGGACGCGGGTGGAGCTGTGGGTTAAACAGAGCCTCTTGGGCTTCCCGATCAGAAGGTTGGCGGTTTGAATCCCCGCGACAGGGTGAGCTCCCGTTGCTCAGTCCCTGCTCCTGCCAACCTAGCAGTTCGAAAGCACGTCAAAGTTCAAGTAGATAAATAGGTACCGCTCTGGCAGGAAGGTAAACGGCGTTTCCGTGCGCTGCTCTGGTTCGCCAGAAGCGGCTTAGTCCTGCTGGCCACATGACCAGGAAACTGTCTGTGGACAAACGCCAGCTCCCTTGGCCTATAGAGCGAGATGAGCGCCGTAACCCCAGAGTTGTTCATGACTGCAGCTAATGGTCAGGGGTCCCTTTACCTATACTTATCATATCTCCTCTAGGACTGGGTGATATAATCATCCGAAACCAGTTTGAGGTCCATAGCATGATATTGGTTCCGTAAATTTGGACCTGGCAAAGATATTGCGAATCGTGGTGTGTGTTTGTGTATGCAGTGCAAAAATCACAATGCGGGAAAAGCTGTGGAGCCAGTCCATGCCTCCTCTACATAGCTCCATCCTTATGTCAGGCATTGTGATATATCCGTATATCCCGATGTTTAGGTGGTGATACGTCACATGTTGAAAACCAGATAATCACCCGACTCCTGTTAGTCTCCTCTTTTCAAGCCCTCTTGGTTTTCCCAGCATTAAAAACAGTCTGGCAGGGTCTGCAAAAGGTGGGGGGGTGGAAGACATGACATGTCTACCTTGAGAACATCCATAGATTTCTGCTGCATCAGGGCAAAGGTCAACCAGCGCAATTTCTGCAAAAACGCCCCAGCCACTCTTTTGGTGAGTCTCTCTGGACTTGACTTTGTTGGAAATGTGGCATGCAAAGCAACAGGTCTCTCCTGACTTGCATGCCAGGTTTGCCGGTTTGGTAGCCCTGCTAGCATCCAGTTTGGCCTTAAATAATAGTCGTCTTCATCTTCGGCAATCCCTCGTTGCCGAGTAAGATTGTCTTCCATAAACAAGGTTGTAACAGTTAGTCTGTAAGTGACTGCGGAGGCCAGTTCTGGATCCACACGTCCTTCCACAGTGGGGACATAGGTTTCCATGCGGGAGTTGATCATGGTAAGGGTTTGCCAAGTGTGCCTTCCTCTTGGCACGTTTCTCCCTTGCGTCCTGAGTTCGAGTGTCTTCAAAGCCCAGGACACCTTTGGTAAAGGCTGTTCTCCGATTGGAGCGCTCGCAGGCCAGTGTTTCCCAGTTGTTGGTGTTTATACTACATTTTTAAAGATTTGCCTTGAGACAGTCTTTGAACCTCTTTTGTTGACCACCAGCATTAAGCTTTCCATTTTTAAGTTCGGAATAGAGTAGTTGCTTTGGAAGACGCTCATCAGGCATCCGCACAACATGACCAGTCCAGCGAAGTTGATGTTGAAGAATCGTTGCTTCAACACTGGTGATCTTTGCTTCTTCCAGTACACTGGCATTAGTTCACCTGTCTTCCCAAGGGATGTGTAAAAATTTTCGGAGACACCATTGATGGAATTTTTCGAGGAGCTGGAGATGGCGTTTATAAGTGGTCCATGTTTCACAACCATATAGTAAGGTTGGTAGTACAAGGTTAGTGTAGCCCAGCTGGCATACAGTTTGGCCTTAAATAATAGTAATTAGGAGGAGGTGGGGAATAAAATCTCCCTCTACTAAAAAGCTTTCTGCCTGCATGTATCAAGGTCAGGCAGCATTTATGACGTTTTTCTTTCTTTCTTTTTAAAAGGCTCATCTGCCCAGTATGAAACATAATAACTCTTGGATTCCAAATCCAGCAGAGATGTTTTCCAAATCCTGAGGACGTTCTGTTCTGTTTCATTGCCCCCCCCCCCCGGCAACCCCCCCCCCACAGATTACGCAAGAACCAAAATGTCCACATGCCTTCAGGTGGTCAATGCAACGAGAGAGACCTATGTTGGGGCAGGCTGAGATTACACAGGAACAGCCTTATACCCAGTTGGACTCAGTATAGCCTGCTCGGACTGGCAGCAGCTGTCCTGGGTTTCAGGCAGGGAGTCTGTTCCCAACCCTATTCGGAGATGTTGTTGGAGATTGAATGTGGGGCATCTTTTGCATCTGGGACCTTTGGTTGCAGTTCCTTCCTCTCAGGGGTTGGACTAGATGACTCGAGTTTCTACTGAAATGAGGCTGCATTTTAATGTTGTATTTTAATCAATTGTTTTTATACCTGGTGTTAGCCGCCCTGAGCCTGGTCTTGGCTGGGGAGGGCGGGTTATAAATAATTTTATTATTATTATTATTCCAACTCTGCAGTTCTGTGATTCTAGTTGCTCTGTCAGTGAGATAAAGCCCTTTCCCAGGCTCCAACATGCTGCTACTTTGCCGAAAAACTTGCTTTTTTAGATGGGGGGGGGGGAAATAACTTTTATCTCTGCTATTTCATCATCATAGAATTGTAGAGTTCAAAGGGACCTGAGGGTCATCTAGTCCAACCCCCTACAATACAGGACTCTCGAGTAGTAATTTTAAAATGATAATAATATTTTTTCTTATTATGTAAATGTAGCCCATCTGACTGGGTTTCCCAGCCACTTTGTGGCCGGTTTCCAGCAAAATATAAAAAGACGATAAAACGTCAAACGTTAAAAAACTTCCCTATGCACGGCTGCCTTCAGATGTCTTCTAAAAGTCATATCGTATATTTCCTTGACATTGGAAGGGAGGGCGTTCCAAAAGGAGGGTGCCACCACCGAGAAGGCTCTCTCCCTGGTTCCCTGTAATCTCCCTTCCACAGGGCGGGTGCCACTACCGAGAAGGCCCTGTGAGTGGTTCCCTGTAACTTCGCTTTTCACAGGGAAGGAACCGCCAGAAGCCCCTCAGTACTGGACCTCAGTGTCCAGGCTGAACGATGGGGGTGGAGACACTCTACTAGGTCTACTGGGCCGAGTTCCGTTTAGGGCTTTCGACTCCTCCATCGTTTTCCTTTCTCCACCCCATTGCTTTGCCCGGACACTGAGGTCCAGCTCCAAGGGCCTTCTGCCGGTTCCCTCATTGTGAGAAGCCAAGTTACAGGGAACCAGGCAGAGGGCCTTCTCGGTAGTGGCACCCGCCCTGTGGAACGCCCTCCCATCAGATGTCAAAGAGAAAAACAACTACCAGACTTTTAGAAGACATCTGAAGGCAGCCCTCTTTAGGGAAGCTTTTAATGTTTAATAGACTATTGTATTTTAATATTGTGTTGGAAGCTGCCCAGAGTGGCTGGGGAAACCCAGCCAGATGGACAGGGTATGAAGAAATTATTATTATTATTATTATTATTATTATTATTATTATTATTATTATTATTATTATTTCCCCCATATCGTTTCCATAATTTTAAGCTTGCAAGGCAGGGCCCTCTATAATTTGTCGCTGTAATGAACCCAGCAGATTGAAGTGCTTCCTCTGAAATGAAACAAAAAAGCACTTTTGGAGAACGATGTCACAACCAGCGCCCTGAGAGTCATCTCCTGAGCCCCGTTCCTTTTGACGTGGGTCTTACAACCTGGCACCGTCCCCGCTTGAGATGCCAGGATGCCGCCTTTGATCACGCCCCGCAGGGAGCCTCTGGCCACGCAATCTGCCTGGAGTTTCCGCACTGCGTGCCAAAAAGTGCCACAAGCGTCAGACTCGACCCGGTTTGCCCGGTGTTGGCGGCGAAACCTGGCTCTTTGGGTGCAGGCCAGCTGGACCATTCTGGCAACGGGCCAGAATCAGAGGGACGAAAAAATCTGGGTGCGAGAGGCCCACCTGTGATCAAAACGGTTGCAAGGGGTTTTGCCGCTGTGGCTAACCCTGTTGCGTTTTGGCACTGGGTTCAGCTGGGCAAGATCCATGTTCAGTGCCATGCTACACAGAGACAAAGCTTACTGGGTGGCCTGTGTAAAGTGGGGGTATTTTGCAGCCCACCTCATGAGTAAGGCCACGTTCGCAGCATTTAAAGCGCTGTGATGCCACGGCTCTCTCCCAGTGGATTCTGGGAACTGTAGTTTGCCAGGGGTCCGGAGAGTTTTTAAAGGTAAAGGGAGCCCTGACCATTAGGTCCAGTCGTGACCGACTCTGAGGTTGTGGTGCTCATCTCGCTTTACTGGCCGAGGGAGCCGGCGTACAGCTTCCAGGTCATGTGGCCAGCAGGACTAAGCCGCTTCTGGCGAACCAGAGCAGCGCACGGAAACGCCATTTACCTTCCCGCCGGAGCGGTACCTATTTCGTGCTTTCAAACTGCTAGGTTGGCAGGAGCAGGGATCGAGCAACGGGAGCTCAGCCCGTCGCAGGGATTTGAACCGCCGACCTTTTGATCGGCAAGTCCTAGGCTCTGTGGTTTAACCCACAGCGCCACCCGCGTCCCTTCCTGAGAGTTTTTAGGAGACCCCTATTCCCTGTCAGAACTACAATCCCCAGAGTTCCCTGGGAAAGCGATAGCTAAGCCGTTCTGGGAATTGTAGCTCTGGGAGTGGGATAGGGGACTTCATAACAACTCTCAGAAAGGGAGCCTTTGGTGTCGTGGGCCCAGTCCTGTGGAACTCTCTGCCACTGGGGATTTCAGCAGGTGTCAACTTTTAAACACCTGCTGAAAACTTTTCTGTTCCCCCAGGTGTATGCAGGAAATGGTTAACTTGATACCTGTTTGTGTGCCTATGTGTGGCTTTTACTATAAAGTTTCATATTTGAAATTTGAATATTGTTATTTTTACAAATGATTTTTTTTTGTTGTAGACCAGGTTGATTTTTAAAATTGAAATCCCGGTCTGTAAATATCGTTATGAATGAAAAGTGGGCGGATTTGGGTCCTGGTCTCCCAGGTCCTAGCCCGACACTCTAACCACTGCGCAACACTACTTCTCCCCCCACTACACCCTGAGAATCCTGGTGGGAAAATATTGTTTAAAAAGGTGTAATCATAGGTATATTAGTGTATTCAGATCTGAATTGTCAAATTGCATTATTATGGTTTTTGTTGTGTGTATCTTTCGCGGTTGATGTTTGTATCGAAAAAATGATTAAATAAATTAATAATAATAATAATAAATAATGGGAACTGTAGTTTGCCCCCTCACAGAGCCGCAGTTCCCAGCACCCTTAGCAAGCAACGGTTCCCAAGATTCCTGGGGGCGGTGCTTTAAATGTGCGCACACTTTTAGCTTTGCTAGTATAACGTGTGGCTTGACTCAGTGAGTTCCCTCCCAAACAGCATAATGCCGTCGTCATTATTCCCAGATTCTTCTCTGTCTCACCCGAACGGAGAGTATCTCAGAAGGATAGGTTTGCAGAGCAGAAGCTGCAAATATTGCCATCTTCTGGAGTGCGGGGAAGTTGCAAACCTGAGGGGGACATTCGTAGAACATTTTGGGAGGGGTGGCATCTTGAATACAAATACTGGTAATAATTTTTATTATTTGTATGCCGCCCATCTGACTGGGTTGGCCAGCCATTCCTTATTTCGCAACAGGACCGAGAAAGGAATAATTAATTCCAGGAGAATTTGCCCGTGCCTTTGTCTCCGGGGATGGAAGGTTCCAAAATTGAAAAGGTGCATTTCGGCGTTCCTAGAAAACGACCTTGAAAAGAAACTCGGTTCAGGGCAGCCCTGAGACCTCCTTGGCCACCATGAGGTGGCCCCTCCTGCAGAAAGTGCCATTCTATACACGTCTACTCAGAAGTAAGCCTTGTTTACGACATTTCTCCTAGGGTCGTGGTTCCAAAGGTTTTTTGGGCCGCCACCTCCTTGGTTCCATAAACCCACACCCAGTGCCTCCTGCCCTGTAGTAGTAGTAGTAGTAGTAGTAGTAGTAATAATAATAATAATAATAATAATAATAATAATAATAATAATAATAATAATTTATACCCCGCCCATCTGGCTCGGTTTCCCCAGCCTCTCTGGGCGGCTCCCAATCGAGTGTTAAAAACAATACAGCATTAAATATTAAAAACTTCCCTAAACAGGGCTGCCTTCAGATGTCTTTTAAAGATAGGATAGCTGCTTATTTCCTTCACATCTGGTGGGAGGGCATTTCACAGGGCGGGCACCACCACCGAGAAGGCCCTGTGCCTGGTTCTCTGTAACCTCACTTCTTGGAGAGAGGGAACCGCCAGAAGGCCCTCGGCGCTGGACCTCAGTGTCCGGGCAGAATGATGGGGGTGGAGACGCTCCTTCAGTTATATTGGTTTGAGGCCGTTTAGGGCTTGAAAGGTCAGCGCCAACACTTTGAATTGTGCTCGGAAACTTACTGGGAGGCAATGCAGATCTTTCAGGACACCATCCAAGGTCTTAGGGACTCCACTCCAGATTTGTGTAGGATTTGCTCCTTAGCCATTTCTTCCATCAAATATATCTCACAAGGCATCAGTATGTGGGGCACTGCCCTGCCTTCAGCCATCCTGCAGCTGCCTGCCTTCTTAATTCCAACCACCTAGAGGACTAATGCTGCCGACTTGCGTCTTCCTTCCCCCCCTTTAAACCCAGTCTTGCCCTTGCAGAAATCAGAGGGGAGAGGAGGATGGACACAAAGCAAGAATATTCCTGTCACAGCCTCTGGCGCCCCCTACTGTTCATCTCCCGGCCTTCTGCCCTACCCAGAGGGGACCAGCCACCAGGATGCCACGATAAGAGGGAGGCCAATTAGCTGATTTTGTCTGAAAGGGTGGAAGGATATTTGAATCTGAGCTCCTTCTTCTCCTCCTTCAGAGCACTGGCCTCCTGCTTCATAATTAACCCCCTAATTTGATGTCTGCCGGTTTCTATGGCAACTCCATCGCTTCCACAGCCAGTATATTTCCTCTTAGGGAGCCGTTGGAGGAAGTCGCAGTGAGGCTTCTGGAGGCCAAAAGGGATTTTCTCTGGCACGGAAAACTTCCCTGGCCATTAATACCCGGCACGGCACATCTTGTCCTCTGGGGCTTGAAGTTGCTCCTTCTTCCGCCGGCTGGAATGGGTTTGGGGGGCACAGGGGACATTACAGAGATCAGCTCCTGGAAACGCAGCTCTCTGGGTTTAGTGGACGGATATGTCCTCTGCAGAAGACAGGAACATCAAGCCGGACTTTTGCTCTGGTTTGCTTCGCCACGTCCTCCTGAGATAACAAAATCCCTTTGGGTTCCGGAAATCCATTCCAATTGTGCAGATAAAAATACAACGGAAAGAATTCCACAGCATGAGGTATTAGTGCGTGAAAACAGTCCTGATCCTGTGACCTCCAGGTGTGGAAATGTCAGGCACCATCCTGGCCCCTTGGCATCCTCCCTTGGTCGCAAGCGGTCAAAAGTCAGGGGCAAAATGTGCCTGGCTAATTTTGAACATGGGCTTCAGCCCCACGTTGGGAGAACAACATCTGTGTTGCCGGGGGTTGGACTAGATGACCCACAGGGTCCCTTACTCTACAATTCTACGCTTCTATGTTCTGAATTTTGTTGTGTTGTTATCTTAGTGGGCTGCGCAAACTGCTGGGTGATACCTGAAGGAGCGTCTCCACCCCCATCGTTCTGCCCGGACACTGAGGTCCAGCTCTGAGGGCCGTCTGGTGGCTCCCTCACTGTGAGAAGCCAAGTTACAGGGAGCCAGGCAGAGGGCCTTCTCGGTAGTGGCGCCCGGCCTGTGGAACGCCCTCCCACCAGACGTCAAAGAGAAAAACAACTACCAGACTTTTAGAAGACATCTGAAGGCAGCCCTGTTTAGGGAAGCTTTTAATGTTTAATAGACCACTGTATTTTAATACTTTGCTGGAAGCCACCCAGAGTGGCTGGGGAAGCCCAGCCAGATGGGCGGGGTATGAATAATAATAATAATAATAATAATAATAATAATAATAATAATAATAATAATAATATGCCTCCTTCAGAAACTCCTACAGCTTAGCACATGGCTCTGCTTTCCTTTGGGCTACATCAGTGAGACTGAAAGGGGTCTTGTCGTCTGAGCAGCCCAGGACTGCCAGACTCACTGCCCAGGCTTGCGCCATGGAGAGGTCACTTTGGCTTCTAATGCAGCAAAACACAACAACATAGGAGGCAGCAGTTGCACGTTACCGGTCTCTGCAGCCACAGCTGTGATTCTCCAGCTGTTTCCCTTCACCTCTGGAGGTACCCTCCATTGTCTCTAGAGACAGACGGGTGCCAACAGCCCCTTGTGACCTCATGGAACAACCACTATGGCACCCTGCAACGGGTTCTAGAAGGGCAGGCGATATTTTCACGCCAGTTATTTCCTGCTCTCTGCCATCCTGCCGTTCCAGAGAAGTCGGATCAGAAGCTACCCTGGACTGAGTCAGATCATTTGCCCATGTAGCTCAATACACACTACACTGGCTGGCAGCAGCTCTCTGGGGACTTGAGCTAGGATTCCCTCCCAGCCCGACCTGGAGATGCCCTTGGGGTCTTCTGCATGCCAGGCAGGTGTCCTGCCACTGCGCTGCAGCCCTTTCCCTGCCTGGACAGGTCCTCATCAGTCTTGCAAGGCGCAAAGGGGCACAGCACACAAACGTGAGTGCTAGAAACCGTTTTTCCCCTGAACCCAAAAGTTCAGATTCTCCAGAACAGGGATAAGAAATCTGCAGTGCTCCAGATGTTTCTGGGGGTCAACAGCTGACTATTGGCAATGTTGACCGGGGGTGATCAGAGTTGGAGTCCCAATAACATCAAGAATGCCAGGGTCCGTATGTCTACCTGCATGTGATGATCAGAAAGGACCTCTGCCTTCTAACCATACCTTTTTGTTGTGTCCGACTCTTCGTGACCCCATGGACCAGAACACGCCAGGCACTCCTGTCTTCCTCCCGCAGTTTGGTCAAACTCATGCTGGTCGCTTCGAAAACACTATCCAACCATCTCGTCCTCTGTCACCCCCTTCTCCTTGTGCCCTCCATCTTTCCCAGCATCAGTGTCTTCTCCAGGGAGTCTTCTCTTCTCATGAGGTGGCCAAAGTCTTGGAGCCTCAGCTTCACGATCTGTCCTTCCAGTGAGCACTCAGGGCTGGTTTCCTTCAGAATGGATCAGTTGGATCTTCTTGCAGTCCATGGGACTCTCAAGAGTCTCCTCCAGCACCATAATTCAAAAGCATCCATTCTTCGGCGATCAGCCTTCTTTGTGGTCCAGCTCTCACTTCCACACATCACTACTGGGAAAACCAGAGCTTTAACTATATGGACCTTTGTTGGCAAGGTGATGTCTCTGCTTTTCAAGATGCTGTCTAGGCCTGTCATTGCCCTTCTCCCAAGAAGCAGGCGTCTTGTAATTTCGTGGCTGCTGTCACCATCTGCAGTGATCATGGAGCCCAAGAAAGTAAAATCTCTCACTGCCTCCATTTCTTCCCCTTCTATTTGCCATGAGGTGATGGGACCAGTGGCCATGATCTTAGCTTTTTTTGATGTTGAGCTTCAGACCATATTTTGCGCTCTCCTCTTTCACCCTCATTAGTTTGTGCCAAAGATTCCAAAAATCTAAATAATGGAGAAGTTTTTGCTGAAGACGGGGATGAAGGGAAGATGCCAGCACCATAATTCAAAAGCACCAATTCTTCGGCGATGAGCCTTCTTTAGGGTCCAGCTCTCACTTCTATACACCACTACTGGGAAAACCATAGCTTGAACTATACGGACCATACCTTATGAGCTTATTGAAAAATGAGTTGGTGAATGTGGATGGGCTTTGATTGATCTAGGGCCAGCTAGACAATTCTTGGGTCAAGTCTATCCCCTTGGCCCTGGGTAATCTTAAGTGGTATATTGACATCTTTCTTTCCAATGTGAGGTCTGCCTGCCTGCACCTGCTAATTCCAGCCCTCTTAGGGGGAATTGCAAAGACCGCAATGCCTTTGGGACATTTTGCTAACTGCATGTTAAGAGCTCCTCAGCAAAGGCTTGCTAGCATGGCTGCCAGCTCCTCTTTGAAGCCTGCAGAAGTTTCATAATATCAGACAGACACAGTGTGCTGCATTAATATTAACGCCGCTCCCCCATCCTCCAGCTTTGAATCTAAATCCCTTTGGAAGCAATTAAAGGCTTTAGTTCAACAGCCCCTGTCATCCCAGAAATTAAAAATCCACGGCCAAATAGCTCCCGCCAACAAAAGGTGGAGATGAGTGGTTGCGCGAGCGCCGTGTATCACCGTAAAAACCGAGTTTTATCTTTCGCTAGACAAAACAGCACCAGCAGGATATTAGGTGGTGGCAGGGAAGCGAGGATCTGTAACCCTTCGATTTGCAAAGTCAAGTTCCTGCTTTAAAACCCTCCACTTTCAATCTCTCTGAAACCTCAACCCCTAGAGGAATTTGCACTAGAATCCCAGGCCGTCGTCGGCTTCTAAGCAAATAAACTTCCGTCTTCACAAGAGCCCTTAATCACCGGGTGGCATTATGCAAGGAAGCGGCAATTGCCCCTGGAATGATAGAATTGCAGAGTCGGAAGGGACCCAAGGGTCATCTAGTCCAACCCCCTGCAATGCAGGAATCTCTTGCCTGGTGTGGAACTCGAACCCACAACCCTGAGATTAAGAGTCTCATTCTCTACCGACTGAGCTATCCCAGGTTATCTCTTTGATGGCTTTTCAGAAGAATTAGACAAGTTCACAGCAGAGGATACTTCTTCCGATGGCTCTCACATGGGACCTCCATATTCAGGTCTAGTATGTTAAAATACTAGGCGTTGATGGCAAAGCAACAGGGTGGTTAGTTTGCTGCTGTGTGGGTGGCTCTGTGGGTTAAACCACAGAGCCTAGGACTTGCCGATCAGAAGGTCGGCGGTTCGAATCCCCATGACGGGGTGAGCTCCCGTTGCTCGGTCCCTGCTCCTGCCAACCTAGCAGTTCGAAAGCACGTCAAAGTGCAAGTAGATAAATAGGTACCGCACGGGCGGGAAGGTAAACAGCGTTTCCGTGCGCTGCTCTGGTTCGCCAGAAGCGGCTTAGTCATGCTGGCCACATGACCCGGAAGCTGTACGCAGGCTCCCTCGGCCAATAAAGCGATTTGAACCGTGACCTTCTCATCGGCAAGCCCAAGAGGCTCTGTGGTTTAGACCACAGTGCCACCCGCATCCCTACGGAAGACCTTACGGTCTGCAAATAACAACACCTTGAAGATCCCGGGCTCCAGGGAGATTAGATTGGCCACGATCGAGCCAGGGCCTTTTCAGCCGTGGCCCCGGCCTGGTGGAACGCTCTCCCACAAGAGACCAGGGCCCTGCAGGATTTGACATTTTCCCGCAGGGCCTACAAGACGGAGTGGTTCTGACAGGCCTTTGGGCAGGATGTAGTTTGATTTACTTTCCTTTGTATAAATCAGTGGAAACAGCTGGTCCTAGCAAGTCTTTTTATTGTTGTTGTTTAGTCGTGTCCGACTCTTCGTGACCCCATGGAAAGAGCACGCCAGGCACTCCCGTCTTCCACTGCCTCCCGCAGTTTGGTCAAACTCATGTTCGCAAATCGGAACGTTTTGGGTGCAGTGTTTGGGTGCAGTGTTTGGGTTCCAAGGCATTTGAGAACCAAGGTACCACTGTACTGCAAATCTGTAAATACACCTCTGCATTGTCGGCCTCAACTTGTTGTCATTTAGTCGTGACCCCCTGGACCAGAGCACGCCAGGCACTCCTGGCTTCCTCCCACAGTTTGGTCAAACTCATGCTGGTAGCTTCGAGAATAATAATAATAATAATAATAATAATAATAATAATAATAATAATAAATTTTATTTATATCCCGCCCTCCCCAGCCGAAGCCGGGCTCAGGGCGGCTAACAACAATAAAACAGTACAAAAGTACAACACAAACAACACACTAAAATCATTCATTATAAAATTAATTAAATTCAAGCCACTGGCCACCATTGGGCCAGAGCTCCGCGAAGATTGCCGAGGGAGGGAGTCAGGCTGTGCCCTGGCCAAAGGCCTGGCGGAACAGCTCTGTCTTGCAGGCCCTGCGGAAAGATGTCAAGTCCCGCAGGGCCCTAGTCTCTTGTGACAGAGTGTTCCACCAGGTCGGAGCCACAGCCGAGAAAGCCCTGGCTCTAGTTGAGGCCAGCCTAACTTCTCTGTGGCCTGGGACCTTCAAGATGTTTTTATTTGAAGACCGTAAGTTTCTCTGTTGGGCATACCAGGAGAGGCGGTCCCGTAGGTACGAGGGTCCTAGGCCGCATAGGGCTTTAAAGGTTAAAACCAGCACCTTAAACCTGATCCTGTACTCCACCGGGAGCCATCTGGTCCTCTGTCGTCCCCTTCTCCTTGTGCCCTCCATCTTTCCCAGCATCAGGGTCTTTTCCAGGGAGTCTTCTCTTCTCATGAGGTGGCCAAAGTATTGGAGCCTCAGCTTCAGGATCTGTCCTTCCAGTGAGCACTCGGGGCTTATCAGTTCCTACCTGATAATTGCCACCTGCCCAGATTTTAATTTGTCTGAATTAATTTTAAGATGTATTTTAATTAATTGATGTCTGTTTTTATGCATATTGTGTTGATTTTTAGCCGCTCTGAGCCCAGCCTCCTCCGGGGAGGGCGGGATACAAATGTAGTAGTAGTAGTAGTAGTAGTAGTAGTAGTAGTAGTAGTAGTATGTCCTCCCCTCTCCTCCCAAGTAGCGGCAGCTGGATGGACACTTGGGTGGCTGTTCTGATGTTCCTGCCTGTCTCATCTCCTCTTCCCCTGCGGAAGATGGAAAAGGGATCTGAGAGCTGACCAGGAACATTAGGTCCTGAGGCGGATTCCCAGTCCCAGTGGCTCATCGGTAGATCACTAGCAGAGTGAAGCTTCTGTGGACGATCTGCCTCTCCTTGCTGTTCATCGGAGAAGAACAGGACAGGACTGAACCCTCATAGTCAATTTCATCGAAGTTGCTTTGCAACTGATAGCTTGGTCTGTAGTCACTGGGACTCTTAATCTCGGGGTCAAGGGTTCAAGCCCCACATTGGGCTAGATGATTCCTGCATTGCAGGCAGTGTTAGAAATTAGCCAGGCGTGTTTCACAACTGGTGTGGGTCAAATTGTAACCACGTCGAGACCTCTGGGGAAAGCAGAATGTCCTATTCGAGAAGGTTCCGAAATATTTTCCTTGAAGTTTGAATTGGTATTATTCTGGATTGTTTTGTTGCTTCGATGTAAACCGCTTTGAGAGTTGTTCTTTAAATATAAAGTGGTGTGGAAATAATAATAATAATAATAATACAGTGGTACCTCTGTGTGATGGCCTGGGAATCCGATTCAGAGGCTGAACCGGAGGAATCCCAGCCTGCACAGGAGTCCCCGCCTCCAGGGCCAGATGAACTGGGGCAGGGCCTTGATTCTGAAGCGCCTGCACCTGTGCCGGATCCTCAGGAGCAGGCACCAGGTGAATCCACTCTGGCTCCGGAGGTGGTTGAGGACTCAGTGCCTACAGGTGAGTCTCCCCCTGGGCCCAGTAACCCTCCAGCCTCTCCTGAACTGCAGAGGCTCAGGCAGAGAGGTGAAGGGAACTGGTTTCTCCCAGGAGGAGTGCTCACCTTAAGGCCAGGAGAGGCGGGTCTCCTGGGGGCCGGGACCGCCCCTGGCCTCAGAGAAGATAAAGGCCAGTCAGCCCGGTCCCAGGTTGCAGGAGCAACGTCGTTGATGAGCTGTTTCGGCCAGCATCCAGTCCTGTTTCCCCCAGAGTTCCTGTCCTTGCCCTGCTTCCCGCTGTGGACCCTGCTTCGCCCAAGAAGGACTGTCTGCCGACCCTCAACTCAGGTCCTGGACCTCGCCCTACGGTAACCTCCCCCCGGACCAGCACACTCTGGTTGCAAACAGGATCCGTTCTGAAGGCCCGTTCACAACATGAAAAGAGCGCAACCTGAAGCGCCGTATGTGCGCAGTTGCGTGGCACAATTTGGCACTTGTGCAAATGCGCGAAGCGCGATCTAGCGCTTCTGTGCGAGCGGCGAAACCCGGAAGTAACCCTTTCCAGTACTTCCGGGTCGCCGTGGGACAGAACCTGAAAAAAGTAACATGAAGCAAACATAACATGAGGTATGACTGTAGTAATAGTAATAGTAATAATAAATCATCCATCGGGGCAAATGGCACCATTCGGCCATTAGATTATATTTCTGAATTTTCGGTCCCTTCCAACTCTACAATTCTGTTATTCTGTTATACCCGGCAGATTTGCACATCCCGTGGTCCTTGTGCCTAGCTCTGAGGCGAGGCCAAGAGATATAATCAAAAAGCAAACCCTGCTGCCCATTTCAAAGCCGCGAGACCTCGGGATTTCGCTAAATCCCCCTTTTCTGCTGCGATTTTTCAGAAGGCGTGAGGTTTCTTGAATCGAAACGAGTTAAAAAAGCAGGCGTTAGAGCAAACTCCCCGCCTGCGCATGCGCACATGCGCGCAAGTGGTTCTCCGATGATGCTCAGCCTCCTTCTCTCTCTCTCTCTCTCTCTCTCTCTCTCTCTCTTTTGGCCAATCCTTTTCTCTCCCACTCTGACGGTGATTGCTTCTGCCTGCTGGATGCTTCATAATAACAGCAGCAAGCAGCCGCGTTGCAAAGAGGCAGTTACACCTGCTAGAGAATAAGAGAGCGTGATTATATATGTAGAAAGGGGAGCAGAGAGGACCATACGGAGGAGGAGAGGGAGAAGAAGAAGAAGAAGAATCAAAGGCAGCGGCACAGAAGGAGAGAACGGACGGGTGATCTATTCACACCCCTTTTGCAAAGCCATCTCCCCCCCTTCCTTTTTCCCCTTTTCTTTTTTGTGGGTGGCACCTGGTTTTATTTCATTCCCCCGTTAAGAGAATTGTGCCGTTGTCGGACGGACAAACCCACCCCCCGGGAACCGCATGCTGCAGATGGTGAGGACCCTCGCCCAGTTCACAATCGCATTGGAAGACATGCGAGAACTCGGGGACGCTGCGGCTGGAGATGCGACGTTGAGCGCCCCTCCCTCGGCTGGGGGGGCCACCGAAGAGGGGCAGGAGAAGGCCAGGTGCAGCCCCACCAGGAATGGCACCGCTGAGGTGATAAGTGTGTGCGCGGGGGGGCGGAGAGGAAATGGGGAGGGCTGGGGAAGGGGAAAGGAAGGCGTGGAAGGGATGATGGCAGGACACCCACACACCCCAGAGCCTTTTTCTTGGAGGGGTGGCAAATTGCATCGCCGGCAAAGCAGCATCATGGGGCGCCGCCAGGAGAATCTCCAGCCCAGGGTGGCAGCTGCATGCGTCAGGTTAGAGGCAGAGAACGAGAGAATTGGAGGAAGTTCCCCGGGAGGGTTTGCCAAAATGTCCCAGAGATGGCTGGTGCTGTTGTTGTCGTGCCACGGAAGTGTGTGGGGGGTGTTTCATCACACACACACACACACACACACACACATTCATCACACACAGAGAGAGAGCAACAACAACAAAGGCATGATCAGGAACGGGTGGGTTTTGAGGGTACGGCAAGGGGGAGATGGCTTGGGGCAGGCGACGATGGCAGGAGCATCCTTGCCCGGAGAGGGCTCTCGGTGACGCAGTGCCATTTCTTTCGGGTTTTAGTGTGGCACACAGCCTGCCAAGGGAGGGAGCACCTGGTGCTGCCTCCGATAGCTGCCCACCTGTTGGGCTCTCCCCAGGTACAGCGGGCGATCTCCGGTACACAGAAGCGCCTTGCTTCGAGAGAGGAAGATCCACGTGGAGAGTTGGTGTGCTGGTGTCCCCACACCTGTTTGGTTTTGCTCCAGAGATGAGGCTGCCCTGGGAGGCCTTGGCAAACATGAAATCTGTTGTTTTTTATTCCAGGCAAGCTAAGCCACCCTTAACTGGTATGGGCCTTGCTGCCTTTGCAACGCAGGTTAAAGGTAAAGGGACCCCTGACCATTAGGTCCAGTCGTGGCCGACTCTGGGGTTGTGGCGCTCATCTCGCTTTACTGGCCGAGGGAGCCGGCGTACAGCTTCTAGGTCATGTGGCCGGCATGACAAAGCCGCTTCTGGCGAACCAGAGCAGCGCACGGAAACGCCGTTTACCTTCCTGCCAGAGCGGTACCTATTTATCTACTTGCACTTTGACGTGCTTTCGAACTGCTAGGTTGGCAGGAGCAGGGACCGAGCAGCGGGAGCTCACCCCGTCGCGGGGATTCGAACCGCCGACCTTCTGATCAGCAAGTCCTAGGCTCTGTGGTTTAACCCACAGGCAATGCAGATTAGGGTGATAGCTAATCCTTCTTGTAGACTTGCACTGAGATGGGGGGTGGGGGGTGGCCAGGGATGTGGGCAGCTTTTCTTTTTCCATGCTGTCTTGACGAAAGGCACACCCGGTTCGGCTCTTTGGCTGTTTCGGAGCTTCTTTGCTCAAGAAAGCAGCCTTCAGTCAAGACGCATGCAATATTTTCATTCGTTTTGATGCTAAAATGTGGGGCAGGGTTCGAATTAGCACCGGGGGCTGAAATAGGGGGCTGCTTGGGGGTGAGAAATTCAGCACATGACGTTTGCGAAACTTTCAAACGTTCTGGAATTTTTCATTATAGCTTCCAGGCGAAACCGTCACACTTCAACCAGGCCTTAGCATTTTGGGTTGGGGGGGAGCAGAGGTTATAGGGTTGTTTTGTTCTTGCTTCTATTATTATGTATCTCAGGTTTTTATTTGGTACTTTTGTGCTGTGAACAGCCCTGAAGTCTTTGGGCGAAGGATAGTAACCAGGGCCTTCTCGGTAGTGGCACCCGCCCAGTGGAACACCCTCCCACCAGATGTAAAAGAGAAAAACACCCTCCCACCAGATGTAAAAGAGGAAAAACAACTACCAGAGTTTTAGAAGACATCTGAAGGCAGCCCTGTT
This sequence comes from Podarcis raffonei, assembly GCF_027172205.1. Classification (NCBI taxonomy): domain Eukaryota; kingdom Metazoa; phylum Chordata; class Lepidosauria; order Squamata; family Lacertidae; genus Podarcis; species Podarcis raffonei. The sequence continues at coordinate 8,846,609 of NC_070605.1, read as the reverse complement.
TAGGGAAGCTTTTAATGTTTAATAGACTATTGTATTTTAGTGTTTCGTTGGCTGGGGAAACCAAGAGAGATGGGCAGGGTATAAATAATAAATTATTATAATATTCAATAAAAGAAATCCTGCCTAAGGTGACCACGCCAGCCTTCACTTGGTGCCCTTTAGACTACAATTCCCATCAGCGTTGGTGGAGGCTGGCTTGCCCCAAAGAGCAAACTGAAGGGTAAACAAGGCTGTGGGGTTCTCGTTTCCAGGCTCTTGAACGTGTTATTCTGGCACTTAAGAGTTTGAACTGAATGATGCCCTGAAGGGCATCTCCATCTGCCCCGGCGCCGTCTCCCCAGGCTGACTCATTGCCTGGTTTTTTGCCAGGGATTCCAGAAAGGGCAGGCATGGAATTGGATTGATTTCATCTTCATCATAGAAGGCTTCTCCACGACCGCAAACACAGGGCGCTTGGATTAGCCTCACCAGGAACGGTGGAGTTGAGTCAGAAAGAGACGCCCACAGCTCAGACCCCAGGGCGGTCTTTTGGCACGAATAATAATGATGATAATAATAATAATTTGTACCCTGCCAATCTGGCTGGGTTTCCCCAGCCACTCTGGGCCAACGAAGATTAAAAATACATTAAAATGTCACACATTAAAAACTTCCCAGAACAGGGCTGCCTTCAGATGTCTTCTAAATGTCAGGTATTTGTTTATCTCTTGGACATCTGATGGGAGGGTGTTCCACAGGGAGGGCGCCACCACCGAGAAGGCCCTCTGCCTGGTTCCCTGTAACTTCGCTTCTTGCAATGAGAGAACTGCCAGAAGGCCCTCGGAGCTGGACCTCAGTGTCCGGGCAGAACGATGGGGGTGGAGGCGCTCCTTCAGGTATACTGGGCCGAGGCCGTTTAGGCCTTTCAAGGTCAACACCAACACTTTGAATTGTGCTCGGAAACGTACCGGGAGCCAATGTAGGTCTTTCAAGACCGGTGTTATATGGTCTCGGCGGCCGCCCCCAGTCACCAGTCTAGCTGCCGCATTCTGGATTAGTTGTAGTTTCCGGGTCACCTTCAAAGGTAGCCCCACATAGAGCGCATTGCAGTAGTCCAAGTGGGAGATAACCAGAACATGCACCATTCTGGCGAGACGGTCTGTGGGCAGGGAGGGTCTCATCCTGCGTAGCAGGTGGAGCTGGTAGACAGCTGCCCTGGATACAGAATTGACCTGCACCTCCATGGACAGCTGTGAGTCCAAAATGACCCCCAGGCTACCCACCTGGTCCTTCGGGGGCACAGTTACCCCATTCAGGACCAGGGAGTCCTCCACACCTGCCCACCTTCGGTCCCCCCAAAACAGTACTTCTGTCTTGTCAGGATTCAACCTCAATACCAACCTGTGGTTTGTTTGGAACGTTATGGAATCACAGAATTGTGGAGTTGGAAGGGACCCCGAGGGAATCTCAATGCAGGAATGTCAATGAAACCATCCGTGACAGATGGCCACCCAAATTCTGCTTAAAAACCTCCAAGGAAGAAAAGTGAATTATTGTTACTAGCTCAATATTGTTGATAGCGGCTGGCGGTTTCTCTCTGGGGTTTTAGATGGGGGGCATTCCTGACCCTACCTAGTGATTCCAGATAATGAATATGCAAGCTTCTGCATGCCTGGTCCTTCTTTTGAAACACCAGGGAATTAATGCGGAGACCCTGGTTGGAATGTTGTATGGAACCATGGTTTTTGAAACTGCAAACCATGGTTATATGTGACCCCTGTCCAGCAGCTGAACTGGGCTTTGTTTCCTGCCAGCAAACCACAATCCGTTGGATTATGAGCCTGGGCTTCTTCCCGGTATTTCGGGGTTCACTTAGCCTTGTTCCCTTAGGTTCTCCGCTGCTGAACGCATTCCCTCCCCCAGGTTGGGAGAGCGAGAAATACGCGTCCGTTTGCTGGTAGCGACAAAACAGGAAGTCCACAAACTTTGGAGATTACCGTATTTTTTGCTCTATAAGACGCACCAGACCACAAGATGCACCCAGTTTTTGGAGGAGGAAAACAAGAAAAAAAATATTCTGAATCCCAGAAGCCAGAACAGCAAGAGGGATCGCTGCGCAGCAATCCCTCTTGCTGTTCTGGCTTCTGGGATAGCCGCGCGAAGCCTCTCCCGGGTAGCTGGAGGAAGGCTCCCACAAGAGCCACGCTCCCTTTAAAGAGCGTGCGGAGCATGTGTGCGCCTCTTGGGGGCTTTTCCCCGAGGAGGGAGAAGGGCAGCTGTGCTGGTCCCGAGGGTTAACCGTGCGGCGAGGTCCGAGTCCAGTCCGAGGTCGAGGGTGTGGTATGGAGGCTGTCCATCAAAGCTGAAGCGTGGTCCAAGGCAGGGAGTCAGGTGAGGTCAGGAACTCTGGCAGAAGAGCAGGACAGGGTCTAGGCAGGAACAGGCTACCAACAATGTTGCTTCCTCAACCTGGGACTGGGGCTGGCTGGCTTTTATCTGCCCCGAGGCATAGGGCAGCCCCGATCCTCTGGTGTCTCGCCTGTCCTGGCCTGGAGGCAAGCACTCCTCCTGCAAGAACTTAGTTCCCTCCGCCTCTCTGCCCTGAGCCTCTGCAGCTCAGGAGAGGCTGGAGGGTTACAGGACCCAGAGGCAACCCCCGCTTCCCCTGATGGGGCTGAGAGTGGAGCACCTGCAGGCAATGGGTCCTCCATCACCTCAGGAACCAGAGCAGGCTCAGCTGGTGCCTGCACCTGAGGATCCAGCACAGGTGAGGACCCTTCAGGCTCAGGCCCCAGCCCCGGCTCAGCTGGTCCTGGAGGCGGGGATTCCTGTGCAGGCTGGGATTCCTCAGGTTCAGCCTCCGAGTCCGAATCCCAGGCCATCACAGCAGCCCTTCTCCCTCCTCGGGGAAAAGCCCCCAAGAGCCGCACACACGCTCCACACAGCTCTTTAAAGGGAGCGCTGAGCAGAACCTCCCGCCTGCATTCGCTCCATAAGACACACACACATTCCCCCTTACTTTTTAGGAAGGGAAAAGTGCGTCTTATAGAGCGAAAAATACGGTGTTTCACACTCTACTGACTGAGCTATCCAGGAGTTGCATTTCTGGACAAAGAAACCCCCTCCTGGGGTATCTGTTCGGCACGCGAGGACCCTCCTCGTTTGGCTGAAGGATTGGCTTAATTGTGTCCATCGGGTCATGCATAATGGGATGGATATTGCTTAGGGCCAACTGCTTCTTCAGAGACATTTTCCCTCCAGACCAGGAGGCAGCGGCGCTTCTGAGTACCAGTTCCTGGAAACCTCAGGAGGGGGAGAGAGTTGGTCTTGCGTTCGAATCCTGCTTGCCGGTTTCCCAAAAGAGGCATCTGGTCGGCCACGGTGAGAACATGGCCTCATCCAGAAGGCTCATCCTGTGCACTCATAAATGTTGCCTTTCTCGTGGGTGATGTGTTTTTCGTGGCTACAGTGTGAGATCCTTCCCACCTCCCTCAGCTCACGATTAGATCTTGTTGTTCTTCCCATCCGCCCAAGCTAAAAAAGCTGCAGTTTTACTGTGGATTACTGGTACAGATAAAGGGTTGTGTGAAATCAGATTCCCGGTCTGTGTGTGTGTCTGAGAGACAGAGAGAAATCAAACAGTGTAGCTCCATAGTCTTCTGTTTTGCTGGTGGTTTTATTCCAGATTAAGAATTCAATCCTAAACATTCATATGACCTTGGAAGCAAATCCCTATTACAGTAATTGAAATGATGCAGTCTCTGTGGTTTCGCCGTCCGCCGAGTTTGCGATTCCTCTCCCCCGCTTCCCAGCTTTTGTTTCCCATCTGGTGGAGAGTTTCTGAAGAACTCCAAATCCTTGGGAGCAATTCGTGTGACGTTCCGTTTAATTGTTTCTTTGATTCCGTTTAAGAGTCGCTTCCCATAAGCATAAAAACATCAACGTTAAAAACAATTCCGTATGTAAAAGCAATTTCAAATCCAGGTACCAAGGCAGGCAGGGATAAAGATCTGTCTTTAGAAGGCTTGTTGAAAAGCAAAGGTCTTTGATAGTCGATAGATTCTCCGCCTGTCGAACACGTATAATGATAATATAATAATCATAATTTATTATTTATACCCTGCCCATCTGGCTGGGTTTCCCCAGCCACTCTGGGCGGCTTCCAACCAAATATTAAAAACACAATACAGCATTAAATATTAAAAACTTCCCTAAACAGGGCTGCCTTCAGATGTCTTTTAAAAGTAAGAGAGTTGCTTATTTCCTTGACATCTGGTGGGAGGGCATTCCACAGAATGGGTGCCACTACCGAGAAGGCCCTCTGCCTGGTTCCCTGTAACCTCACTTCTCACAGGGAGGGAACCGCCAGAAGGCCCTCGGAGCTGGACCTCGGTGTCCGGGCTGAACGATGGGGGTGGAGACGCTGCTTCAGGTATACAGGACCAAGGCCGTTTAGGGCTTTCAAGGTCAGCACCAACACTTTGAATTGTGCTCGGAAACATACTGGGAGCCAATGAGGATCTCTCAGGACTGGTGTTATGTGGTCCCGGCGGCCACTCCCAGTCACCAGTCTAGCTGCCGCATTCTGGATTAATTGCAGTTTCCGGGTCACCTTCAAAGGTAGCCCCACGTAGAGCGCATTGTAGTAGTCCAAGCAGGAGATAACCAGAGCGTGCACCACTCTGGTGAGACAGTCTGCGGGCAGGGAGGGTCTCAGGAGGGAGTTCCACAGGAGAGGTACCACCATACTATAGACCTGAGTCTTTCATCATACAGAGAAGACCTACTAATGAGATGGTCTCTGCACGAGATGCTCACCTGCAGTGCTGCCCAGTGATTGGTTGGGTGGTAATAATGATAATCAGGGCGGTGTACAACATTTAAGAAAGGTTTTACAGAGTATAATAATAAAAACACAGTACACAGCATAATAATACACAGCATAATAAAAATAAAAATAATCTTAATAGCCATGTCCTACACCACCATAGATTATTTAACGACGTGCACAAAGAGGAATGTTTTTGCCTTCTGTCTAAAGGCATGTAATGATGGTGCCAGGCGAGCCTCTCTGGGGAGAGCATTCCACAATTGGGGAGCCACCACCGAAAAGGCCTTTTCCCATGTTGCCACCCTCCATATCTCTCAGGGAGGGGGACACACAGAGAAGGGCCTCGGATGACAAGCACAGGGACTGGGCCTGTTCATATAGGGCCGCGGTTCTCAACCTGTGGGTCTCCAGATCTTGTTGGACTACAACTGCCATCATCCCTGAGCTCTGGCCTTGCTAGCTAGGGGTGATGGGAGTTGTAGTTCAACAACATCTGGGGACCCACAGGTTGAGAAAGGCTGGTATAGGGAGAGGTGGTAAAGGCATTGAGGTCCTGAGCTGTTTAAGGTTTTGTAGGTCAGCGCCAGCACTTTGAGTTGGGCCCAGAGACTAATTGGCAGTTGGGACAAGATCCATGTAATAAGCTCAAACTGTGTTGCTCTTTGGGACACAGGTGACGCTGTGGGTTAAACCACAGAGCCTAGGACTTGCCGATCAGAAGTTCGGCGGTTCGAATCCCTGCGACGGGGTGAGCTCCTGTTGCTCGGTCCCTGCTCCTGCCAACCTAGCAGTTCAAAAGCACATCAAAGTGCAAGTAGATAAATAGGTATCGTTCCGGCGGGAAGGTAAACGGCATTTCCGTGCGCTGCTCTGGTTTGCCAGAAGTGGCTTAGTCCTGCTGGCCACATGACCCGGAAGCTGTACGGCGGCTCCCTCGGCCAGTAAAACGAGATGAGCGCCGCAACCCCAGAGTCAGCCACGACTGGACCTAATGGTCAGGGGTCCCTTTACCTTTACCTTTGTGTTGTTCTTTGCACCAGCTGAAGTTTCTGAACCATCTTCAGAGGCAGCCCCATGTCTCACACCTTACAGCCATACAGAGGAGGAAGGGGTGAGGCAATTTTGATATTAGCTGTGTTGCCCTAATATGGATTTGGATACCTTGTCAGCAAATACGGCCAGGAATTAAGCAGGAAGATGTTCCGGGAGTCCGCCGTCTTGGCAAGTTCCTGCTTGAAATGACCCTGCCTGGGACTTCACCATCTCCTGATTTCACGCTTATCCGAATGTTGCAACGCAGAATGTCGCTTGGCAGTTCGATGAAGTATTTAAAGACTTAGCTTGCGATGGATTTTTTAAAAAAACACAAGTTTGCAGATTAAGGCAGAAACCAAGCAGAGCATATATGTTCATGCCTAGCATGTGGGCTCACTAACCTCAGTGTTGCCACTTCCAAATTCTGACAGGTCTAAGGAGGGGTGCATAACTTCTGAAAAGCCCTAAAGCAGAGATGGCGGAACCTGTGGCTCTCCAGATGTTTTTTTTTCTCACTCCATCGTCCTTGGCCATTGGCAATGCTAGGTAAAGATAAAGGGACCCCTGACCATTAGGTCCAGTCGTAGCCCGACTCTGGGATTGTGGCGATCATCTCGCTTTACTGGCCGAGGGAGCCGCCGTACAGCTTCCGGGTCATGTGGCCAGCAGGACTAAGCCACTTCTGGCAAACCAGAACGGAAACGCCGTTTACCTTCCTGCCGGAGCGGTACCTATTTATCTACTTACACTTTGATGTGCTTTTGAAATGCTAGGTTGGCAAGAGCAGGGACTGAGCAATGGGAGCTCACCCCGTCGCGGGGATTTGAACCACCAACCTTCTGATTGGCAAGCTCTAGGCTCTGTGGTTTAGATCACAGTGCCACCCGCATTCCAAAAAGTAGTAAAGGTAAAGGGACCCCTGACCACTAGGCCCAGTCGTGACTGACTCTGGGGTTGCGGCGCTCATCTCGCTTTATTGGACGAGGGAGCCGGCGTACAGCTTACGGGTCATGTGGCCAGCATGACTAAGCCGCTTCTGGCGAACCAGAGCAGCGCACGGAAACACCGTTTACCTTCCCGCCAGAGCGGTACCTATTTATCTACTTGCACTTTGACGGGCTTTCAAACTGCTAGGTTGGCAGGAGCAGGGAGCGAGCAACGGGAGCTCACCCCGTCGCGGGGATTCGAACTGCCGACCTTCTGATCGGCAAGTCCTAGGCTCTGAGGTTTAACCCACAGCGCCACCCGCGTCCCACTGGCAATGCTAGCTGGAGTCTATCTCTACAGCATCTGTGGAGCCAGAGTTTCCTCTCCCCTAAAAATACAGTTTGGAAATTGCTGTTGCAAAGCATAGCTGGGGTTATGACTCTGCAAGTATTTTTCTGAGCATGCTCCCCGCCCACTCCCTCTCGCACACTGCAAAAATCCACATTGCTTTCTTTGCACCAAGCAGGCTGGGAAGCGCCCACCCTCAGCCAAAAACGCCCTGTATCATTTAAGAGGACGAGTAGCACCAAATTAGCCTCATTGCCCAAGACTGAGCTTTCCAGGCACATTCCGAGAGCCATTTTGCAGCCTTCGCCTCCTGCTTGCTTTTGCAGTCGCCAAATAACGGGAACTGCCTGGAAATGAGTTGCTTGACAAGAACCATAGAAACGCAAGGCGAGTCCAGCTGGGTTGCCGCCAGGGAGGAGAAAACCTGTTTCTTTCAGTTTCTCGTTTTCCCAGGCTTTGGTGCAGTTCTCCTCATTGGTTTTCTTTAAAAAAAAAAATCACCGTGAAAATTCACTGTGCAATTTTCTCCTTACGCATCCATGCTTCTGTGCAATTCCCCGTCATTCATGCATTTTTGCAATGCAAATGCCCCCTAATAATATGCATTACTGTATGCTACTTTCAGTGATAATGCGTGTTTTTATGCATCTGCGTTTTTCTACACTTTACTTGGCTGCTTTGCAAAATTCGGAGACCTGCGAATTCTGTAGGATGGCTGCGCTCTGGTTTGCGCATTGATTCGGAAAGTGAAAACTGACTCAGATTCCTTTCCCATCCCTAACTACCACGTACTCCAGCATCCTTTAAAAAAATAAAAATAAATTATTAGGTTTTCCACAATTATAACAAATATCACGTAACAGAACAACAAAAAACTACACCAAAGAAGAAAACAATACGAAAAACATCATCCTACCCACCACCATAATGAATAAACAATAAAAATGAACTTAATTCTTTAAAAGCCCAACCTTATGTACATATTGATTGACTTCCTCTAGTCCCTCCCTTCTGAGTTTCCTTGTATCTGCATGTAACAGCTTTCCAATATCATTATTAAACAAAAATATTTCGAATTATAATCTAATTTACTCACTTTTCTTACTGTTCTGAATCCCATTTATTTAATTTCATCCTAATTTAATCCTAGGCCTATTTGGTGCTTTCATGTGCTTTCTAATTTTTTATATTATAATATAATTTTTGAATTTTTGACTATTCAAATAGTCCTTAAATTTGTTCCAATCTTCTTGATATTCCTCTTCAGTGTGGTGTAGTGGTCAAGAGCGATAGACTCGTAATCTGGGGAACCGGGTTCGCGTCTCTGCTCCTCCACATGCAGCTGCTGGGTGACCTTGGGCCAGTCACACTTCTTTGAAGTCTCTCAGCCCCACTCACCTCACAGAGTGTTTGTTGTGGGGGAGGAGAATGTTAGCCGCTTTGAGACTCCTTAAAGGGAGTGAAAGGCGGGATACCAAATCCAAACTCCTCCTCTTCTTCTCTTCTTTCCGGTCGCGGATTCTTCTAGTCAGGTCAGCTAGCTCCGAAAAGTCCATCATCTTCATCTGCCAATCTTCCACTGTTGGTACTTCTTGCGTTTTCCAGTTCTTAGCTAGTAAGATTCGAGCATCCGTTGTGGCATACAAAAATAATTTAACATCTTTCGACGTACTCCAGCATCCTTGCCCCCACATGGGGGCCAGGTTTGGGCACCCACCCTGCAAGAGCCCTCTTCTCTGGGGGGGTGTCATTCTGAGCAGCATAACTGCCTCTGTCTGTGGACGTTCTACTTAGCTGCTACGACTAATGGTGTATGTCACATTCTCCAAGAATTGCATTTGTCTCCTTCTCAAAGCCTTCCCAGTCACTCATCTTGGTGATGGACTGGCATGTGATGGTCTCAGGTGTCACACTGAATCCCTTCTTCAAGGGGAAATGAGCTGGATTCCCAATTGTGCCCCCCCCCCAAGTATTTCAGTCACTATATATTAAGGTCCTTTAGTGCTGCATCACACTTCTGACCCGTGTAAGCTTGTCGTCCACTAAGACCCCACCAGCTGGTTGCGCAGCTGGTTTTTCCTGCCTAAGGATAAAACGGGTAGGCAATCGAAGGCCCGGGGGCCGGATCCGGCCCAATCACCTTCTAAATCCGGCCCGCAGACAGTCCGGGAATCAGCATGTTTTTACATGAGTAGAAGTAGATTTAAAATGCATCTCTGGGTTATTTGTGGGGCCTGCCTGGTGTTTTCACATGAATAGAATGTGTGCTTTTATTTAAAATGCATCTCTGGGTTATTTGTGGGGCATAGGAATCCATTCATATTTTTCTTCCAAATATTGTCCGGCCCCCCACAGAGTCTGAGGGATGGTGGACCGGCCCACAGCTGAAAAAGTTTGCTGACCCCTGGTATAGAATCTTAACATTTGTCCCCACTGAAATTCATTCTAACTTTGCATGTATGTAGCTCTACTCGCTCCTACTCTATAATTCAGTGTAGATATATTTCTTATATATTTTGTGCTTTTAAAAAAAAGCACATTTAAAAATATGTGTTCTTTATATTGAGCCACACCAATAAAAAAAGAGATGTCAAATTACGTGCTACTAAATCTGTATAGTATTTATCCTCCAAGAAACTCAAAATAATGTCCATGGATTCCACCCCATTGCCTCTGATATTATTTTATTTATTTATTATGCAATATATTTATATCCTGCCAAGTTGGAACTCAAGGTGGCTTACAACATTTAAAAAACATATACTCATAGAATAAATAATAATAAAAGTCAATTGGTTCAAAACAGTACTTAAAATACATCACAATATATCTGAAAACAGCAATTAAAATTTGAACTGACAGCAGCCCATAATCAACACTGTCTGCACCTTAGTTTCCAAATGCATGAACCCTTTTAATTGTTGCTTCCTTGTCTGAACAGAAGCACAGGAGTCAAGTAACATTGATCTTAGCATGAAGAAAAAACTTTGCTGATTGGAATCTCTGTCCCAGAGCAAACAAAGTTTCTTTTTCTCCCTGTAAGATCCGTGGGGGTTTAAGGCAGACACCTCTTCTCTTGCTAGGCAGAGTAGAGACCCTGATATCAAGCCCCTGATATTGTGCTTAGCCTCTTATCGTGCTGGGTCTCTACTCTGCCTAGCAAGAGAAGAGGTGTCTGCCTTAAGCCTGCATAGTGGGGTAACTGCCCCCAAAGGACCAGGTGTGCAGCCTGGAGGTCATTTTGGACTCACCGCTGTCTACGGAGGTGCAGGTCAGTTCTGTGTCCAGGGCAGTTGTTTACCAGCTCCATCTGGTACGTAAGATGAGACCCTCTCTGCCCGTAGACTGTCTCGCTAGAGTGGTGCATGCTCTGGTTATCTTCCGCTTGGACTACTGTAATGCGCTCTACATGGGGCTACCTTTGAAACTGCAATTAATCCAGAATGCGGCAGCTAGACTGGTGACTGGGAGTGGCTGCCGGGACCACATAACACCGGTCTTGAAAGACCTACATTGGCTCTCCGAGCACAATTCAAAGTGTTGGTGCTGACCTTTGAAGCCTTAAATGGCCTCGTACAGTATAGCTGAAGGAGCGTCTCCACCCCCATTGTTCTGCCTGGACGCTGAGGTCCAGCTCCGAGGGCCTTCTGGCGGTTCCCTCATTGCGAGAAGCGAAGCTACAGGGAACCAGGCAGAGAGCCTTCTTGGTGGTGGCGTCCGCCCTGTGGAACACCCTCCCACCAGATGTCAAAGAGAAGAACAACTACCAGACTTTTAGAAGATATCTGAAGACAACCCTGTTTAGGGAAGCTTTTAATGTTTAATAGGTTATTGTATTTTAGTGTTTTGTTGGAAGCCACCCAGAGTGGCTGGGGAAACCCAGCCAGATGTGCAGGGTATAAAGAATTATTATTATTATTATTATTATTATTATTATTATTATTATTATTATCGTTATTATAGCAAGAGCAAAGCCACATGGATCTTATCGTTTGTTTATTTTGCTGATCGGAATCCCCCAGCCTTGTCAGGGAAGCTTAATTGTTATGCTTCCCTGACAATTGTTATAGCCAGAGGCATGGGGCTTGTGCCTGCAGAAAGCAGCTTTTACTGCAAAGTAAAGCCTTTACTCAGCATCGTCAGCTGAGAGGCGGCAGGGGCTTATGCCTTGCAGATCAGGCAGGCAGGAAAAGGCCATTTACTTTGCAATCCCAGTCGGGCAGTACATTCTCAATATATTACAGGGTGGAAAAAATATGAAACCTTTTTCTCGGTCTGGAGTTCACACCGATAGAAGACAAAGCATTGATATATCGCCCACGCCTACTCTTGACACCTTACTGCTTTTCTGACTCTGGTGACTCAGAGCAGCCGCAGCACTGCTGCAGACAAGATTTCTGCTTCGGAAAGTGCTTAATCCAGTAATTATGTCCAATTAGCCCCACGGTAAACATGCCATGGAAGCCTTCTAGCAAGCACCAGGCAGGAGCTAAAATTTCCATTCCCAGCATCTCCCATAAGGGCCGGGAAAGGCTCCCTTCTTGGAACCCAGAGAGCAGCTGCCAGCCTGTGCAGGCAGCATTTCCCCCAACCTGATGTCCTCCAGATAGTTTGGCCCCATGCCGGCCAGGGGCTGATGGGAGTTCGTCCAAAACATCTGGAGGTCTGGTTTTGGTAATACAGTGGTACCTCAGGTTACATACGCTTCGGGTTACAGACTCTGCTAACCCAGAAATAGTGCTTCAGTTTAAGAACTTTGCTTCAGGATGAGAACAGAAATTGCGCTCAGCCAGTGGGAGGCCCCATTAGCTAAAGTGGTGCTTCAGGTTAAGAACAGTTTCAGGTTAAGAACGGACCTCCGGAACGAATTAAGTACTTAACCTGAGGTACCACTGTAAATAAATAAACTCCGAAGGGAGTTGTGTCATGGGATATTTCTGGTTCACGACTCGCGTTTGCTTCCTTTGCCTTCAATTATTTCCCACTCTGGGAGCGGAGTGTAATTGAAGGGAAGGGAAGAGTTGTGGTAGAGGAGGAAGAAAGAAGCAAAGGCCAAACCTTTTGAACTGAGAGAGGGATGAATGGCAGGCGCCCCGTGTCTCATTCTGAACATTTCCACCTTCACTGCTCCTTATGATAAGGTTACCAGATTTTTTTTTCAATGAATCCGGGGACACTTTTCAACCTAAGTGGATTTTGTATGGGGGATGATTTGTAAATCAGGAAACGGGGATGTCTGCTAACCTTGTTGTTGTTTAGTCGTTTAGTCGTGTCCGACTCTTCATGACCCCATGGACCAGAGCACGCCAGGCACTCCTGTCTTCCACTGCCTCCCGCAGTTTGGTCAGACTCATGCTGGTAGCTTCGAGAACACTGTCCAGCCATCTCGTCCTCTGTCGTCCCCTTCTCCTTGTGCCCTCCATCTTTCCCAACATCAGGGTCTTTTCCAGGGAGTCTTCTCTTCTCATGAGGTGGCCAGAGTATTGGAGCCTCAGCTTCAGGATCTGTCCTTCCAGGGAGCACTCAGGGCTGATTTCCTTCAGAATGGAGAGGTTTGATCTTCTTGCAGTCCATGGGACTCTCAAGAGTCTCCTCCAGCACCAGAATTCAAAAGCATCCATTCTTCGGCGATCAGCCTTCTTTATGGTCCAGCTTTCACTTCCATACATCACTACTGGGAAAACCATAGCTTTAACTAGACGGACCTTTGTAGGCAAGGTGATGTCTGTGCTTTTTAAGATGCTGTCTAGGTTTAACCTTACCTTATGACAAACGGATACTCAGCCCCCCACCTAAACATGTCCGGTGCTACTCAGGAGGGTCTTGCAAGGGTCCTGATCCAGATTTAATAGCTGTTCATGAAAGTTTGTAGCTCTGTTGTTGGCATCTGTCTTGAGAGCAATGGAGTCCACCTCTAGGGGTGAAGTCCAACTGCTGCTGTGTTAAGCAGCACCGAAGTGATCTGGAGTGTGTCTGGAGGTCCTGGGCTGCCCAGATGATAAGAACCCCCTCTCAGCCTCACTGATGTGGTCCAAAGGAAAGCAGAGCAAGAAGTTTGGCACCAGCTTGGCTGCAGGAGTTGCCGGAAGGTGTACAAGGCGCCATCCAAGTGCCTTAGGGACTCGGCTCCAGATTTGTGTAGGGTTGACTCCTGAGCGTTTTCTTCTCCTGAAAATGTCCCGCATGGCTTAGGATCAGAGTTTTCCTTCTCCTAGGTGGGCTCCCTTCCCAGGTTGACGAGCCCCATTTTCCCCTCACTTCCCTCTATAGCATGTGCAGAAACTCCCTTCTTGACCCTAGATTCGGGCAGGTAGCCATGTTGGTCTGACACAGTCAAAATAAATAAAAAAAATAAAGAATTGTCCAGTAGCACCTTAGAGACTAGGAGTGATGCGGGTGGCGCTGTGGGGTAAACCACAGAGCCTTGGGCTTGCCGATCAGAAGGTCGGTGGTTCGAATCCCCGCGACAGGGTGAGCTCCCGTTGCTCGGTCCCTGCTCCTGCCAACCTAGTAGTTCGAAAGCACGTCAAAGTGCAAGTAGATAAATAGGTACCGCTCTGGCGGGAAGGTAAACGGCGTTTTCCGTGCGCTGCTCGGAAGCGGCTTAGTCATGCTGGCCACATGACCCGGAAGCTGTACACTGGCTCCCTCGGCCAATAAAGCGAGATGAGCGCCGCAACCCCAGAGTCGGCTACGACTGGACCTAATGGTCAGGGGTCCCTTTACCTTTACCTTAGAGACCAGCTAAGTTTGTTCTGGGTATAAGCTTTCGTGTATCTGAAGAAATGTGCATGCACACGAAAGCTTATATCCAGAGCAAACTTAGCTGGTCTCCAAGGTGACACTGGAGAAATTTTTTAATTTTTTAAATTTATTTCCCCTTCTTGACCATCTGACCGACTCTTGGTCTCATCCACTCAGTCTGCCAGACCCTGTTTTCACATGCAGGGGAAGTCTATATAGCTCTGTCTTTGATGAATATTCTTAAAAGTTTTTATAAAATTGTTTTTATAAAATAATTCTGAGGCAATTTGGAATGGCGCATTTCTGTTTCTCTCAGTTTCTCATTTTTCCAATCATTCCCTGCATTGCCCACAAGTTTGCAATTCTGTTTGTTTGTTTGTTTGTTTGTTTGTTTAAGTTCTTGTGAAAATTAGCCAGCATTTAGTGCACATTTTGCTATGTAATTTTGCCTAATGTGCATATTTTTCTGCCATCAGCTCCCCCTGATATATTGCATTTCTGCATACCCTTTTCATTAATACATGCACTTTTATCCACACTTTATCCTGTGTTTTTGGGCACGTTATCTGGCTGGAAAGATCCAACGCCCAAATTCGGAGAACTGAAAATGGGTGGCTGCGTTTCAGTTTGTGTACCATTTCAGAAACAGGTAGATTTGCCCTTCAAATGTGAATTTAGTTGAATTTGAAGTTATGAAAGGTGAAGTTGAGTCAACTAGCCATGATTCCTTCTGGTGGTTCCCTCCCTGTGAGAAGCCAAGTTACAGGGAACCAGGCAGAGGGCCTTCTTGGTAGTGGCACCCGCCCTGTGGAACGTCCTCCCAGCAGATGTCAAGGAGATAAACAACTATATGACATTTAGAAGACATCTAAAGGCAGCTCTGTTTAGGGAAGTTTTTTTATGTATTTTTAATCTTTTGTTGGAAGCCGCCCAGAGTGGCTGGGAAAACCCAGCCAGATGGGCGGGGTAGAAATAATAAATTACAGTGGTACCTCAGGTTAAGAACTTAATTTGTTCTGGAGGTCCGTTCTTTTTTTTAAAAAAAAAATATTTATTAAATTTTCCAATTTTTTAAACAAACAAACAAAAACAGAACAAACAAAAACATTAAAAAAGACATATAGTTCATAAAACATACTTTTCAATAACAAATTTCTCAGACCTCCCCATACTTCTCCTCCTCGTATTCCCATTAAGATTATTTGTTCAGCAAATCCTTCTCTTAAAGCATTACAGCTTATAATATTACCTTATTTTTCAGACCCTTTTTTCCCATCTATGTTCCTTTATATCATTACAGCTAGAAACCACTCAATTTCAATCCAACACCATTCAACATTCCTTAATTTTACAATATTTCTGTAAATAGTCCTTAATTTTTTTCCAATCTTCTTCTGCCGACTCTTCTCCCTGGTCACGGATTCTGCTCGTCATTTCTGCCAATCCCACGGAGGTCCGTTCTTAACCTGAAAGCGTTCTTAACCTGAGGTACCACTTTAGCTAATGGGGCCTCCCACTGCTGCCGCCGCACGATTTCTGTTCTCATCCTGAAGCAAAGTTCATAACCCAAGGTAATATTTCTGGGTTAGCGGAGTCTGTAACCTGAAGCGTCTGTAACCTGAAGCATCTGTAACCCGAGGTACCACTCTATTATCATATTATTATTAGGACTTACCCTGCCAAACCAAAAAGGCCTCCTTCTCACCTGAAGTATACGTGACTCGTGTTCTTAAAGCCAAGTTTGCTTTCTGCCCTAACCCTCAGTCTGCAAAGCTGACAGCTGAGGATGCTAAAATCTGGAACCTGAAGCTTACTGGTGTCCCCCCCCCCTTCACAAAAGCTGTTTTGCTCTGCTAGCGCAACCCACCTAAAACCTGCGTTTGGCGGAAGGAGAAGGCGTTCGCCTTGTGTTCTGACGCCCCCCGCCTGCTTCTGTGGCCTTCTGCACGGGATTTGGGCTTCTGCCAATAATAAAACACCATGTTCTCTACCCTGAGCCAACACTGTCATTGCAGCTGATGTCCCAATGCCTGAGTGACTGGTTTATCGGACTGGGGTAGTCACAGCAGCTGGTGTGGATCTCTATTTGTGGCACAGAAGGGGGGCGCAGAGACAGAATAGCTTTGGGGGCTTGTCGGAGGAAAGACGCATTCTCAACTCTTGCAGCTCGGAGGTTGAAATTTTTGGGCATCCTAGGTTTCAGGCATGTTGATAGAAGAAGTTCGTAGCCGTCACAGAGGTGAACCTGAGTGCGAGGCGACAGAAATTTGCATTTTTGCTGGGTTTGGTATCGAGCGACATCCCTAAGGATAAAAGGAACTTTACGCAACCGCAGCAGCCAGAATTGTAGTGGTGAAAAATTGGAAAACTAATAAAATACCAGAATTATTAGAATGGAGAACCAAACTTCTTGAATTTGCGAAGATGGCAAATTTAACAGCATCAATCAGAGGCTACTCCAATCAAATAATTAATAAAGAATGGGAATGCGTTAAGGAATACATGGGGAAAGTGTGTGCGGGAGCTTAAAAATTAATATGCAAAAGTATAAAAGGCGCAAGGAGATAGGATAATATTATATTAAGGATGGAATAGCAAATAGAGTGAATAACGCAACAATGACAAAAATAATAGTAGGTATAGGTTGGTATAGGTTTTAAGAGATTTAAATTAAAATTTTTAAAAAAGAAAGAAATTTGCAGTGTGGTCCTCTTTGGTGCTAGGCAGGGATGCCCCCTTTTCAGATGTGGTCACCCTCAGCCAAAGAATCGTGGGCTGGATACCATTTTGCCCAGGACATGAAGCGAGGCAGTAGGGATGATGGAGGCACACACACAAAGACCGCCTTGCAAAAATCTGTAGCCAGTTTATTTAAATACAGTCATACCTCGGAAGTTGAACAGAATCCGTTCCTGAAGTCCATTCGACTTCTGAAACGTTCAGAAACCAAAGCGCAGCTTCCGATTGGCTGCAGGAAGCTCCTGCAGCCAATCAGAAGCTCCGTCGGACATTTGACTTTCAAAAGAACGTTTGAAAACCAGAACATTCACTTCCAGTTTTCGATCCTTCAGGAGCTGGACCGTTCGACTCCCAAGGCGTTCAGGAGCCGAGGTATGGCTGTACTGCATTTGCTACCTATAACCTCTGTGCTCAGAGTGGTTTGCAAAATAAAATTAAATTTAAAAGGTAAAGGGACCCCTGACCATTAGGTCCAGTCGTGGCCGACTCTGGGGTTGCAGTGCTCATCTCGCTTCATTGGCCGAGGGAGCCGGCATTCAGCTTCCGGGTCATGTGGCCAGCATGACTAAGCCGCTTCTGGCGAACCAGAGCAGCGCACGGAAACGCCGTTTACCTTCCCGCCAGAGCGGTACCTATTTATCGACTTGCACTTTGATGTGCTTTCGAACTGCTAGGTTTGCAGGAGCAGGGACCGAGCAACGGGAGCTAACCCTGTCGCGGGGATTCGAACCGCCGATCTTCTGATCGGCAAGACCTAGGCTCTGTGGTTTAACCCACAGCGCCACCCGTAGCAAATGTAATAATTCAGTTAATGGTTCTCCCCACTTTTCTGGGCACATTTGCAATGTAATGGGCACCATACCAGAACTACAGCTGCACATGTAAAAAGACATATACTTGTGCGTTCCTTTTCCTTTCACCCCACCAGAATTCAGGCTTGAAAATGATGTTTTTTCTTCCTTTCTTTTCCTTTTTTCAAGCCTAGTTGGGTAGAGGGTGTGATATTCTTGGAGAGTACAGCCGAGGAGGCAGCAGCCGTCGCTGCTGTTGCTATAAAATAATAATCGTCATAGATTCACACACAGCTTAATGCCAACGAAAGCTGCTGTTTCTAAGACCAGCGCCGCAAGCGTTAAAATAAACATTCATAATTCGAACGCCCCTTGGAAACATAGAAGCATCCATCCTTAATTAAATAAAGCAATTTCCTTGAAGCAGCAGGTGTGGATCCAGAAAAATATGGGAGCGGGTCGCTGGCAGTTTCAGAACGGTCCACATCTGGCTTCAGGATGAGAACAGAAATCGTGCTCCAGCGGTGCGGCGGCAGGAGGAGCCCCCATTAGCTAAAGTGGTACCTCAGGTTAAGAACAGTTTCAGGTTAAGTACAGACCTCCGGAACGAATTAAGTACTCAACCTGAGGTACCACTGTAATAATAATAATAATAATAATAATAATAATAATAATAATAATAATCTTCCCAGGGAACTCTGGGAATTGTAGCTCTGTGATGCGACTAGGGGTACAGCACCCAAAACAAACTACAGTTCCCAGGACTCCGATTGAGGGAAATTGGCGCCAAAGTGCTGATTATTGTTCCTGTGGATTTAAAGAACATTGATGCGGAGAATGAGATTAAGATTGGGGAAAGGAGAGCCAGAAATCGACGTCCGTCCCTTGTGTGCAGGCAGGATTCCTTACCGTAGAGGCGATTCTTACGATTTTGGCTCATGTTTCCTCTGAACACCTCTAGAAATTAAACAATAGAATCTTTTCCCAGCTCCAGGTCAAGAAAAGCTTCATCCAGTTTATTTCTCCCCAGTTCAATGCACAGGAGGAAGAACAGGAGCAAAAAAAACGGCGAGCCAGTTCTCTGGCTGGGGCCGTTCCTGATAGCATCTGAGAGAAAGGGAATTCCAGTCCTGTTTTCCGCGCCTGATCCTCCCAGATCTCAGTGGATTTACTGAGCACTTCCTGTCTCGTTGCCGAAAGGGGAAGGACCAACCCCGCTCCTCTTGCAACAGATCCTGCACAGCATTGATTCTGTATTACTCACTAACTTAATTAAGAGCCAGCCATTCCTGATTTAATTGAAGGATAAACAGCTACAGCGTTCATTCCTGAGTCACACAGAAGGCTGGCAGAGGTATCCACAGTCAAGGGCACTGAGAGCAGGATTGGGCCCTGGTGGGGGGGGGAATCAGGCGTCCCCCCCCCCCACACACACACAACAGCAAGGAGGGACTGGCTAGAAATCTTAACGTGGGGCAGAAAATACCGTATCTTTTGCTCTATAAGACTCACTTTTTCCCTCCTAAAAAGTAAGGGGGAATGTGTGTGCGTCTTATGGAGCGAATGCAGGCTGCGCAGCTATCCCAGAAGCCAGAACAGCAAGAGGGATTGCTGCTTTCAGTGCGCAGCGATCCCTCTTGCTGTTCTGACTTCTGAGATTCAGAATATTTTTTTTTCTTGTTTTCCTCCTCCAAAAACTAGGTGTGTCTTGTGGTCTGGTGCATCTTATAGAGCGAAAAATACAGTAAATGTAGGTTTTTATGCTAATAATAAGTACGATGGTATCCATACCTGTTCAGAATATTAAGATCTTAATGACTAATATTAGCAATATAAGCACACACACAATGGGTGCTGAACTGACCATGCATTTACGTTAAACATGTACGTCTAACACAACACAGTGTGTGTCACACAAGAGTTTACTGTATTCGCGCGGCTGTCGCTTAAGAAACCCTGCAAATACGACAACAAGAAGATGGGACTGCGCAAGCAGAGTGCAGAAGCGAATGTTCGTACATAATTGGGAATACTTAGAAAGGTTTGGTTTGCGGCACAAGTTTGCAAGCTGTTGTTGTGCGTTCACTGAACACCAAGAATATAGTGTTATGAGTTTTGATGGAGGGCTTAGGCTGAATGCCTGGGCTTCCTTCTAATTCTTGGAATAGCCTAGCTAGTTTCCTGGCGAGGTGATCGATCGCCTGGGCGGTGGGCCATTCAGGGGAGCAAAGGGAGAGGCTCTGTGCGAGATGGCAAATGGGTATTGGGGTCCCCTCCCTCAACTCTCAGGTAGTTAGAAGGACAAAGGCAGAGTTGACCATTGACTTGGAACCAAACACTGCAAACCCGGAAGTAAGTTTTCCGGTTTGTGAACTTTTTTCGGAAGCCAAACATTCTCCAATTTGAGTGTTATGCTGAGGTGTGTCTGTTTTTGCTATTTATTTTGCGTTTTTGTTTTTGAAGCTCTCTTTCTTTGTTTTTGTGACTGTGTGGAACCCAGTTCAGCTACTGATTGATTGATTGATTGATTGATTGTGTGACTGCAGTACATTCTTTATTGCTTTCATTTTTATGGATAAATGGTCCTGTTAGATCAGGGGTCTCCAAGCTTTCCTTGCCACGGGCCGGTGTCTCGAGCGATGATTGCACTGTGGGCCGGAGGGCAGGGGAACGCACGCTTGTACGCACGCAAACACGCTATTTCCGGCGCATTTCCGGGTCGGAGGAGGCCCGTGCACATGCGCATAAGCTATTTCCGGTGCTCCTCCAACCCGGAAGTGGGTCCCCGTTCCGCACCGGTAAGAGCAGGCAGCAGGGGTTGCTGCGGGCCGGATAAACGGGTCCCTCAGGCCTTATCCGGCCCCTGGGCCATAGGCTGGTGAGCCCTGCGTTAGATAGTAAAATTCATGTTAAATCGATGTTTTAGGGGTTTTTAAAAGTATGGAACGGATTAATCCATTTTGCATTACTTTCTATGGGAAAGCGCGCCTTGGTTTTGGAACACCTTGGTTTTGGAACGGACTTCCGGAACGGATTAAGTTTGAGAGCCAAACAAATCAATGATTTTGCAAACGTGCAAATCCTATAGGCAAGGGAAGCTAATGGAGCCTGAATCAATCCTGGGAATTATGCAAATGCGCACGTTTTCTTATTTTATGTCGTGTATTGTCTCCCTACACCCAGGAAGGAAAGCAAAGAGTGAGGCCGCGTCATACCCAATTCTTTCCTTTTTTAAAAAAACAAAAACTTAGTGGATACATCATTATGAGTGTCAATCAACTAATCAAGGCGCCCACAATCTGCGTGCCGACAAAAGAATGCTGACTTGTTTTTTTAAAAAAGAAAGGTTGCTTAGTAGGTAAGGTGTGCCCACGTGGCAACCGGGCAACACCTGAGCACCCAGCTACGTATGATAGTTTGACATTGCACACATTTATTTGTGGTGTTGTGGGTTTTTTTTTTTAGTGCAAATAGCAGCCTCAGGGAAGTCTGATGAAGATCAGGGCTGCAGCATTTGGGGGGAGAGAGATGTAACCATTTCCTAATAATAATAATAATAATAATAATAATAATAATAATTTTTATTTATACCCCACCCTCCCCAGTCAAGGCCGGGCTCAGGGTGGCTAACAAGCAATAATAAAAATAAGTTGAATGAATACAACTTAAAAACAAAATTAAAATACAACATTAAAATATTGAAACATTAAAATATTAAAATGTAACCTCCTCGCAGGAGGAGAAGGAAAAGAAAAAAGAAAGAGGGGGAGGGAATCAAACTGGCTCCAAGCCAAAGGCCAGGCGGAACAACTCTGTCTTACAGGCCCTGCGGAAAGAAATCAGATCCCGCAGGTCCCTGGTCTCATGAGACAGAGCGTTCCACCAGGCCGGGGCCAGTGCTGAAAAGGCCCTGGCTCTGGTTGAAGCCAATCTAACTTCCTTAGGGCCTGGGACCACTAGGGTGTTGCTATTTATGGACCTTAAGGTCCTCCGTGGGGTATATCAGGAGATGTGGTCCCATAGGTACGAGGGTCCTAGGCCATGAAGGGCTTTAAAGGTCAAAACCAGCACCTTGAACCTGACCCTGTACTCCACCGGGAGCCAGTGCAGCTTGAAAAGCACTGGGTGAATATGCTCCCATGGCAGAGACCCCGTGAGGAGCCTCGCTGCAGCATTCTGCACCCGCTGGAGATTGCCACTCTTGCGGCAATCCCAGTTAAAGCTGGGAACTGCAGGATGGGAGCGTGCCCTAGTGCTCAAATCCTGCTTGCGGGTTTCGCCAAAGAGGCATCTGGTTGGCATGGGGGGGCATGCTGGATTAGATGATCCATGGGCCTGATCCAGAAGGCTCGGCTTCACTTCCTCTCCATGTCTTCTTATGCTCCTCTCCATCTTCTCAAGCTGCTTGTTGGCATGAGAGAGACCTTCCTCCTGGTGTCCATTCGGATTGGGACCGGAGCTCAGCTGCATGGGAGAGCTTTCCTCTGTTACAAGTGGAACCTCTACTTACAACCATAGTCCGTTGCGGAGGTCCGGTCGTAACTAGAAACGTACATAAGTAGAGGCGCACTTTTCCATAGAAAGTACAGTGGTACCTCAGGTTACATACGCTTCAGATTACATACGCTTCAGGTTACAGACTCCGCTAACCCAGAAATACAGTGGTGCCTCGCAAGACGAAAATAATCCGTTCCGCGAGTCTCTTCGTCTAGCGGTTTTTTCGTCTTGCGAAGCAACCCTATTAGCGGATTAGCGCTATTAGCGGTTTAGCGGCTTAGCGGCTATTAAAGGCTTAGCGGCTTAGCGGCTAAAAGGCTATTAGCGGCTTAGAAAAGGGGGGGGGAGCGGAAAAAATCGCAAGACTCGCAAGACGTTTCTGTCTTGCGAAGCAAGCCCATAGGGAAAATCGTCTTGCGAAGCGCATCGAAAAACGGAAAACCCTTTCGTCTAGCGGGTTTTTCGTCTTGCGAGGCATTCGTCTTGCCGGGCACCACTGTAGTACCTCGGGTTAAGAACTTTGCTTCAGGATGAGAACAGAAATCGTGCTCCAGCAGCGGGAGGCCCCATTAGCTAAAGTGGTTTCTCAGGTTAAGAACAGTTGCCGGTTAACAACGGACTTCCAGAACAAATTAAGTTCTTAACCCGAGGTGTGCTGTTGTTGTTGTTTTCTCCCTGGCACTAGTGGCAATTAAAAAACGTCACCACCAACCTTTCCACCTGCTCCGGTGCAGCCTAGATTTCCCCCCAATACCCTCCTTCTGCTCAACATGTGGATCCCAGAAAGTTGCCTCGTACTGAGGGAAGGATGTGTTGGTCCATTCAGATTAGTATTGCCTTCACTGATTGGCAGCAGCTCTCCAGAATTTCCCACAAGGCAAGTTCTCCAGCTTGCTTGGAGATGCTGTTGGGGGACTGAACCAGAGAATGTCTGCGCTCAAAGCAAGTGTTTTACCCTTTTTATGTTACGATGGGCGTGGGAGGGGAACATGGCAATGTACAAACATGCCCCAGTCCTGGCCCTTTTGTGCGTTCGGGGGAGAGGACGGGGGGACTGTGGGTCCCTGGGAACCGTGCTCAAGATCTGATCTGCTTTCTCTGAGATCTAAGATCTCGTCTGATGACCTCTTGATTTCTGCAACGGATGGCAGCGGGTTTTTGTGATTTTGCAAAGAACTTAGATTGGGTTGCTGCATAGCTTTTTTAAAAAAAATTAAGAGGAAAGAAGAGAGGAACAGAAAGCACCTAGCTAGAAAGAGGGTGGTTTTGCAAAAGAATTCTCCCATACATTACCCTCCTGGAGCCGCAATGTTGTTGTTGTTTAGTTGTTTAATCATGTCCGACTCTTCGTGACCCCCTGGACCAGAGCACGCCAGGCACTCCTGTTTTCCACTGCCTTTGGTCAAACTCATGCTGGTAGCTTCGAGAACACTGTCCCACCATCTTGTCCTCTGTCGTCCCCTTCTCCTTGTGCCCTCCATCTTTCCCAACATCAGGGTCTTTTCCAGGGAGTCTTCTCTTCTCATGAGGTGGCCAAAGTCTTGGAGCCTCAGCTTCAGGATCTGTCCTTCCAGTGAACACTCAGGGCTGATTTCCTTCAGAATGGAGAGGTTTGATCTTCTTGCAGTCCATGGGACTCTCAAGAGTCTCCTCCAGCACCAGAATTCAAAAGCATCAATTCTTTGCCAATCAGCCTTCTTTATGGTCCAGCTCTCACCTCCATACATCACTACTGGGAAAACCATAGCTGGTACCTTCCAGAACACTGTCCAACAACAACAACAACAACAATTTATTTATACCCCGCCCATCTGGCTGGGTTTCCCCAGCCACTCTGGGTGGCTTCCAACACAACACTAAAATACTATAACCTATTAAACATTAAAAGCTTCCCTAAACAGGGCTGCCTTCAGATGTCTTCTAAAAGTCTGGTAGTTGTTTTTCTCTTTGACAACTGGTGGGAGGGCGTTCCACAGGGCGGGTGCCACCACCGATAAGGCCCTCTGCCTGGTTCCCTGTAACTTCACTTCTCGCAGGGAGGGAACTGCCAGAAGGCCCTCGGAGCTGGACCTCTCGTCCTCTGTCGTCCCCTTCTCCTTGCGCCCTCCATCTTTCCCAACATCAGGGTCTTTTCCAGGGAGTCTTCTCTTCTCATGAGGTGGCCAAAGTCTTGGAGCCTCAGCTTCAGGATCTGTCCTTCCAGTGAGCACTCAGGGCTGATTTCCTTCAGAATGGAGAGGTTTGATCTTCTTGCAGTCCATGGGACTCTCAAGAGTCTCCTCCAGCACCAGAATTCAAAAGCATCCATTCTGTTTTGACAAGGATACAGCAGTTCTTATTAACCTTTGAAAAGATGTTGCAGATCTGAGCAGTCAAAGCAGCAGGGATTTTTTTTGGGGGGGGGTTGGGTATTGAAGATGTTGGTGCTCAATGTAGCCTGTTCCGTTTGATTCTAGGCTGTGTTTACACCCAGCACAAACCCTTCATGGTGGTTATTTGTCAAACGCTTTTTTTGTCCTGCTTTTCAGCCCAGAGAACGCTGCAAAAGCAACTCATAAGTGTCGGCGATAAGACGCTTCCTGCCATCGGTCTTATAATCTGACGAAGTCACGACACAAAAGGAAAAGACGTTGGGAGGGAGAAGGAAAAGGATAAACCGGGGCACTTGTTTCTTAAGCTCTTGTTTTTACCTCCAGGAAACTCTGCTTTCTCAAACGCCTCTCTCTGCCTCTCTTTTTTGCAGGATATGCGGAAACACGTGATTATGACACTCCTGGACACGGAACAGTCGTACGTGGAGTCGCTGCGGACCCTGATGCAGGTAACTGACCCACGTGGGAGCAGCCCAGGGACCTCGAGCTCCGGTCAAACTCTGCACTGGTCAAATATGCCCGTGCTGTTTTTCTTCTCTAAAGTGGTATCATGTTGCTTTAAATGCATGGCCTGAATGTGGCCCATGTTCAACATCCTTTGAGTTTTAGGAGGGTAGCATCTAAAATAAAAAATCCCCCATGCCCATAATTTGCACGCTATAACTTGCACACGGCATTCTCACTACCGTCTTGTGACTGGCAGTCACAGTACAGTGGTACCTTGGTTCTCAAACTTAAGTCTGTTCCAAAACCAAAGCGCTCTAAAACCAAGGCACGCTTTCGCATAGAAAGTAATGCAAAACGGATTAATCCGTTCCGGACTTTTAAAACAACCCCTAAAACAGCAATTTAACATGGATTTTACTATCTAACAAGGCCATCGATCCATAAAATGAAAGCAATAAACAATGTCCTGCAGTCACACAGTCAATCAATCAGTAGCTGAACTGCGTTCCACACAGTCACACACACAAAACGAGCCACAAAAACGCAAAATAAATAGCAAAAACGGACAGACCTCAGCGTAACAGTCAAAACGGAAGTGTGGCACTGAAAACAGAAGCATAACACTCAAAATGCAGCATGTTCGGCTTCCGAAAAAAGTTCACAAACCAGAAAACTTACTTCCGGGTTTGCAGTGTTTGGGTTCCAAGCTGTTTGAGAACCAAGGTACCACTGTACCAAGTTTCCTTGTTAAACCTTTGCGTTGCTTATCCCACCTGCATTTTCCCCTGTGTTTGATGTTTGGTTGCAGAATGGCAGTGTGGTGTAGTGGATGGACCAGGTCCCAGGAGACTGGGGTTCAAATTCCCACTCGGCCATAAAGCTCCCTGGGTGGATGACCTTGGGCCAGTCATGGTCTCCTCTCAGCTTGATCTACCTCTCAGGGTTGTTGCGAGAGGGGGAGAACCGGGTACGCCACCTTGGGGAGTAATAATAATAATAATAATAATAATAATAATAATAATAATTTATTATTTATACCCCGCCCATCTGGCTGGGCTTCCCCAGCCACTCTGGACGGCTTCCAAAAGAATATTAAAATACTATAATACATCAAACATTAAATGAGTAATGAAACAACCGTGATAATGGACCTCTTTTGGAAGT
Source organism: Podarcis raffonei (assembly GCF_027172205.1). Classification (NCBI taxonomy): domain Eukaryota; kingdom Metazoa; phylum Chordata; class Lepidosauria; order Squamata; family Lacertidae; genus Podarcis; species Podarcis raffonei. The sequence continues at coordinate 8,820,735 of NC_070605.1, read as the reverse complement.
TACGGTGAGCCGGGAATGAGCACTAGTGCCTGCTGCCAGATGGCTCCATTTTGCTCATAGACCCCCAAGGGGACCCCAGCGATCATCTAGTCCAACCCCCTGCAGTGCAGGAGTGCAAGTGAGGACAACAAGCCAAGATGCTTGGCTTAGTGTGGCCTGCAAGCCAGGGTGGATTCGATTTAAATCACTAGCCAGGAAGACTTGATTTAAATAACTAGTCAGTAAGACGATGATGATGATGAAAATGATAATAATAATATAAAGTCCGATGAGGAAAGGTTATAGGAACTGGGTGTGTTTGACCTGATTCTGCAAGGATGTTCTTAAATTCTTTGACTTTTAGAAAACACCTGAAGGCAGCCCTGTTCAGGGAAGTTTTTAATGATTGATATTTTATTGTGTTTTTAATATTTTGTTGGGAGCTAGCCAGAGTGGCTGGGGCTACCCAGTCTGATGGGCAGCATATAAATTATAAAATTATATTATTATTATTAGTAGTAGTAGTAGTAGTAATAATAATAATAATAATAATAATAATAATTTATTTATACCCTGCCCATCTGGCTGGGCTTCCCCAGCCACTCTGGGCGGCTTCCAACAAAATATTAAAATACAGTAATGCATCAGACATTAAAAGCTTCCCTAAACAGGGCTGCCTTCAGATGTCTTCTAAAAGTCAAAATAGCAATACGGACAGGGCTGCCCGGTTTACCCGTAGCGATGTCTGGAGGGGATTTCTGAGCAGAGCGATGCCCAGGAGTTTCTCTGTAACCAAGAAGCGCACCCTTCTCTCCCTTGCGACTCCTTGCTCGGCTGCACTGCCTTAGCAGGGCTGCCGGAAACAAGACCTGTGCGTTCCTAATGCGGCAGAACGACCCACGTCGGGCACTGGGAAGCTTTTGTCAGCCCAAACCCAGCCTGCGCTCGTCTCCGTGGCAACTGCATCCTGTTGCCACGGGATCCGGGGCTCGAGAGCAGAGCACCAGGGATGACGGCGCTCAGGATCAAGTTGTCAGGGAACTTGCATTCAGGTTTATTCCCCCTTTGGTGTGTGTGCAAATGCTGTCTGACCGGGACGACCTGCCTCCCCACGATTCATTTGCAGGTGTGACTTTGCTGTGAGGCACCAATATGAGTCTTTCTTGTGCCTGCAGCAGTTTTGATTCCACGGGAATCTATTTCTGCCTTTTCCATTGTCCAAATGGGAAGCGCTTAGCTGTTTCCCCTCCCTTTTGGTCTGCGTACAATAAATCCTTCCCACGCACCACAACTCTCAAGTGTGAAAATTGGAGGGTTATTTTCGTACCCTTCGCCCTCTGCTTCGAGTCTCTAATTCATGGAAAACAGACTTGTCAGCCGCAGCTCTTTGCCATTTCCAAATGCCAGGCTCTCTCGACCTCCTTTGTGCAATAAGACTTTTTATTTAATGCTCTGAGTCCTTTTCATCTGTAAACCATAATAATAATATAATAATTTATTATTTATACCCCGCCCATCCGGCTGGGTTTCCCCAGCCACTCTGGGCAGCTTCCAACAGAACATTAAAAAAAAACACAAATAAAACATCAAACATTAAAAACTTCCCTAAACAGGGCTGCCTTCAGATGTCTTCTAAAAGTCAGGTAGTTGTTTATTTCCTTGACATCTGAAGGGAAGACGTTCCACAGGGCAGGCGCCACCACTGAGAAGGCCCTCTGCCGGTTCCCTGTAGCCTCACTTCTCACAGTGAGGGAACCGCCAGAAGGCCCTTGGAGCTGGACCTCAGTGTCTGGGCAGAACGATGGGGGTGGAGACGCTCCTTCAGGTATACTGGACTGAGGCCGTTTAGGGCTTTCAAGGTCAGCACCAAAACTTTGAATTGTGCTCGGAAATGTACTGGGGGCCAGTCTAGGTCTTTCAGGACCGGTGTTATGTGGTCTCGGCGGCCGCTCCCAGTCACCAGTCTAGCTGCCACATTGCCCTCCTTTTTACTCCATCGAGGAAGCGTTGTGGCTCAGAGGTAGAGCATTTGCCTTCCACAAAGAGGGTCCCAGCTTCAGTCCCCAGCAGCTCCAGATAAGGGAGGGAGGGTCTCCCTTCCCGAAACCCTGGAGAACAATTGCCAGTCAGTGTAGACAAAACTGAGTCAAATGTCCCCATGTTCTGACTCAGAATAAGGCAGCTTCCTATAGGGTAACATCAAGCCCATGGGTAGGCAAACTAAGGCCTGGGGGCCGGATCCGGCCCAATCGCCTTCTAAATCTGGCCCATGGACGGTCAGGGAATCAGCATGTTTTTACATGAGTAGAATGTGTGCTTTTATTTAAAATGCATCTCTGGGTTATTTGTGGGGCATAGGAATCCATTCATATTTTTTTCCAAAATATAGTCTGGCCCCCCACAAGGTCTGAGGGACAGTGGACCAGCCCCCTGCTGAAAAAGTATGCTGACCCCTGGTCAAGCCAGTGGTCCAGCAAGCCCCACATTCCTCCAGCATGCTCCATCTGGAGGGACATTGGGCTTCTTGAAGCAGAGAGACGAACAAGCTGTATCGGCACCTCGGCAACGCAGCTTGTTTCTCCCTCTGCAGCGGTATGAGGGCGGACCTCAATGGCGGTTCCACTCAGCGGTATATCGCCGGCAAAACCGCCACTGCTCTGGAGTCCCTCTGCCTCCAGCTTGTTTTTCTGCTAGCTGTGCTGGGCGCTGGGAGCAGAGGGACTCATGAAATGGCAGTCTCGCCAGCGATATACCGTTAAGCAAAGCCATCATCGCAGTCTGCCCCTTGCACCAGTCCTGGGCGATACAGTGGACGCTCGGGTTGAGAACGTGATCCGTGCGGGATGCACGTTCACAACCCGCAGCATCCACAACCTGCAGCGGCGCGTCTGCGCACACGCGGGTCATGATTCAGCGCTTCTGCGCATGCACAAAGTGTGATTTAGCGCTTATGTGCATGTGCGACCGCCGAAACCCAGAAGTAACCCGTTCTGGTACTTCTGGGTTTTGGTGGTGGTGCTGTGGGTTAAACCACGGAGCCTAGGGCTTGCCGATCAGAAGGTCGGTGGTTCAAATCCCCGTGATGGGGTGAGCTCCCGTTGCTCGGTCCCTGCTCCTGCCCACCTAGCAGTTTGAAAGCACGTCAAAGTACAAGTAGAAAAATAGGTACTGCTCCGGCGGGAAGGTAAACGGCGTTTCTGTGTGCTGCTCTGGTTCACCAGAAGCGGCTTAGTCATGCTGGCCACATGACCCAGAAGCTGTACGCTGGCTCCCTTGGCCTATAGAGCGAGATGGGCGCTGCAACCCCAGAGTCGGCCACTGGGCCTAATGGTCAGGGGTCCCTTTACCTTATACATATACATATATACAGTAAGGGACGCGGGTGGCGCTGTGGGTTAAACCACAGAGCCTAGGACTTGCCGATCAGAAGGTCAGCGGTTCGAATCCCTGCAAAGGGGTGAGCTCCTGTTGCTCGGTCCCTGCTCCTGCCAACCTAGCAGTTCAAAAGCACGTCAAGGTGCAAGTAGATAAATAGGCACCACTCCGGCGGGAAGGTAAACGGCGTTTCCGTGCGCTGCTCTGGTTTGCCAGAAGCGGCTTAGTCCTGCTGGCCACATGACCCGGAAGCTGTATGCCGGCTCCCTCGGCCAGTAAAGCGAGATGAGCGCCGCAACCCCAGAGTCGGCCACGACTGGACCTAATGGTCAGGGGTCCCTTTACCTTTACCTTTAACCCAAAAAAATGCAAGCTGAAGCGTCTGTAACCTGAGGTATGACTGTATATGGATATATCTATGCGGGGGGTCAAATTTGACCAGGGGGTCCGGCGCGCTTCCTCCGCGCAGCTCTGCTCTTCCCCCTTGGAACCTTTGACTCCAGCAGAGTAAACACAGCAGAAGCAGAAGCAGGAACGTTCTGTCGTGTGGTGGCAATAACTCAGAATGACACGCAGCTCTCCTTATCTTAAAGTCTTTATTGCTGTACAGATCAACACATCGTAAATCTTCCCGGTGAGACGCAGCTCATGTTGCTCCTTTCTCCATGGAGCCTAACACGCAGACTGAAAAACACACAGAGAAATCCACGCCCCTTCCGTGTTCTCTGCCCGCCCTCAGAATGTGAGGCGTCATCACTCAGAACTCTTAACCCTGTAAGTTCTGAGCCCCCTCAACACCCCCTCTCGAATCACGTTCTGAGAGGACTTCTGAGTGTTCAACACCTTCCCCATTGCCTTCCACCCCTTCCTGGCATCGTTGTTAGGCACCTGTTGAACCTCACAAACCTCAGGTTCGCACTGTGCGAAACCAACCCACGCATTTGTGACCTGAAACCTCTCAGGTGGAATTCCCTTTGTAGCCCTTGAAGACCGCCTGGGCACAAACTGGGGTTCTTCTCCTGACCCACTGGGGCCAGCATGTGCGTCTTCCTCATCAGAAGACTCCCCCTCTGACTTGACACGTCTGTGAGCTTTCTCCATTATGCGCACAGGAGATGAGGGCTCACTCTTGGACACTCCCTTCACAACCTGTGGAGACGCCCTACTCTGTTCAGGGACCTGGTCTCCACCAGCAGGTTCAGGCTCTGGCTCTCTTTCCTCCTCAGAGTCAGACAGACAATCTGAGTGAACGTCAGAGCGCACTTTGCGCCTAGCCCAGCCATCCTGCTCAAAGAACTCAGCCTGTTTACTGACCAGAAGCTTGGTCTGATCACCTTCTGGGTATGCGAATCTCCACCCCTTGGTCGCGGGTTCATACCCACAGAAGATCATTTCCTGGTACTTTGGACCACCTTCTTGCTGCAACCACTTTGGTACAGGCACCATGGCCCTGCAACCAAAAGTGCGAAAGAAATGCACAAGCGGCTTCTGCCGATGAAGCAGGAAATACGGGGTGTCACCTACCACTGAATTGTAGCACCTGTTCATCGTGAAATTGGCCGTTTTTACCGCCTCCCCCCAAAAACTGTGAGGCAAACCAGAGTCATCCAGTAGGATTTCGGATGCTCGAACCAGGGCTTTACTCCTCAGCTCTGCCACGCCACTCTCCTGAGGAGAAGTCACCTTGTGACGTATCCCCCTCTGGCGAAAGAAACCCTTTAGAGCAGACCCAGTGACCTCAGAACCACGGTCAAACTGGAAACCTTGCACCTTGGTGGAGAACCTCTGTTCCACCTCTGCAACCCAATCTTTGATCAGTTGCGCTGCTTCCTCCTTCGTTCTCAGCGTGAACGCCCATGCGTTCCTTGTAAAATCATCTGTCAGCACCATCAGCCACTTGGCCTTGCCCAGACTTGGCTGTGGCATACTTAAAAGGTCTGCATGCACAAGCTCAAAAGGCTTTGTGGTGACCCTCTCCACCCTGGGATGGCTAAATCCCTTGTTTCTGGCTTTCCTGCAAGCCTTGCACTTCAAAGGTTTACCACATTCTTTTACCTTGCAACCTTTGGTGCACTCTGATAACATCTGGACGTCCTCACAGGACCCATGTGACATTCTCTTGTGCCACACGCAAGCACACGACACATGAGTGTGGTCAGTGGCTTTCCCCTCACCCTCGAGAGGTGATTCCAGAACAAAGAGGTTGTTCTGATTTTTTCCAACACGTACCAGTTGCTCTCCACCTCTGGAAATGGTACAAACATTTTTTTCAAAACTCACAGAATATTCCTCCTGTAAAAGAGAAGGTACAGACAGCAAGCAATGCTTTATCTCAGGGAGAACATAAACCTTCAATTCAGCCTGTAAAAAAGAGACAAACAAGTTAGAAATATGGGTTACACGGCCCTGTGCACCTGTAGCAAATCTAACAGTTTTCTCAGTTGAAACAGCTTTGCAGTTCCACATTTGTCCATCAGGTGGCGCTGTTACCAAATGGGCATTCGCAGCTGAGTCAACAACCCAACGTAGGACCCTCCCCCCACTGGAGTTGTCCTTCTTTGTTGCCTTAGCAACTGACTTGACCTTGGAGCTCTCGCTGCAGGTGGTGGTGTCCAAAACCGCCATCGACGCAGACAGTTGAAAAACGCTCTCCTCCCCTTCCGGCCGACCCTGGGACTTTCCACGCTGGCCTCTTCTCCCGGGCTGGTTCCCATGGGAAACGACCTTGGGCGCATCCTGCCTTGGCTCTCTCGCTCTCTGTGGGCAGTTGCGTCGCAGGTGTTCAGCCGAGGCACAAACAAAACATCTCCGAGTGGAAAACTTTGCAGACTTGCCTCTGGTCTTCACTGCCCCCCCAACCTCTCCAGCAGCAATCCTCCTTGAGGCTTTTCTGCCGTTGGGAAAATGGCTTTTGGCTTCTGCTGTGGTTTCTCTGCAAACCCCTCTCAGCTCCTGCCAAACAGCCTGGGCACTCTCAAGACTCTTGGAATGGCCTTCCTGGCCTGCATCCCCAAACTTGGATGCATAGCCTCCAGAGGAACAGCTTGCCTCTGCTTTCCTCTTCCCAGCTTCCAGCAGCTTTGCAGCATGCAGCTCATATGTAGGGGCATTCCGGCAGCCCTCCAACACAGTCCCAGCCCCCTCTGGGCCTTCTGGGCATTCCTCAGCCTCTGTGCAGCTCTTGGCCCCCTCTGGGCGTCCCTCTGGGCTTCTTGGGCATCCACCAGCCCCTCCTGGGCATGGTGCTTCCTCAGAGCAATTCTCAGCCCCCTCTCTGGGCCTGGCTCCCACTGCTTTCTTCAGTGCCTGCCTTCTCCCGGCCCAGGGCTTGCTCCCGTCCACCTTATCAAAAGGGATTGACGACTCCTGGCTGTCTGCCATCTCTCCCCGGGGGCCCAGCTTACTTACAGGTCCGGCAGATCCTTCCCAGCGAGCTCCCTTCGGCTGGCTCCAGCTACTCCTTAGCTGGCCTCCTCATCGGCTGGCCTCCGGCTGCCGCCTCCTCACACGCACGAACGTTGCTTATCTTTACTGCTGACCTCCATAACCTATGCGGGGGGTCAAATTTGACCAGGGGGTCCGGCGCGCTTCCTCCGCGCAGCTCTGCTCTTCCCCCTTGGAACCTTTGACTCCAGCAGAGTAAACACAGCAGAAGCAGAAGCAGGAACGTTCTGTCGTGTGGTGGCAATAACTCAGAATGACACGCAGCTCTCCTTATCTTAAAGTCTTTATTGCTGTACAGATCAACACATCGTAAATCTTCCCGGTGAGACGCAGCTCATGTTGCTCCTTTCTCCATGGAGCCTAACACGCAGACTGAAAAACACACAGAGAAATCCACGCCCCTTCCGTGTTCTCTGCCCGCCCTCAGAATGTGAGGCGTCATCACTCAGAACTCTTAACCCTGTAAGTTCTGAGCCCCCTCAACAATATCTAGCCCAGGCCTAGCAGGGACAGGGAATAAGGTCCTGGTTTTCACTCTTTGGATGTCTGATTCCCACTGTCAATAGCCTGGATCGGCGGCATTTGCTCAAAGTTGGGCTTATGCAGAATTCTGCGTTGTCGTCATTGGAAAGCCTCGGGACAGGGCGTGCCAACCTTTGTGGTGCCAGGCTTTTATTTACGCAGGGGAGAAGGGGGCTTTAATTGGATGGCACAAAGGCAAACCCATCGACTTGCCGAAGAGGAGAGCTGGAAAGAGCAGCTGCATTGTGGGCTTGAAGGACAGGGGGAAATAATTACAGCTCAGGAGCCTTTAATACGGCACAGTGAAATTCCTGGAAATGCTCATGACTCATTCAGAGATGACATCTTTGAAGAGGGGAGACAAGGGCAGCAAAAGGAGCAATCCAGTTTTGATTAGCTTTTTAAATACCTACGAGATGCGGAACGTTTCCTCTACTTTTGGAAAGATATGTAGCTGCAGTGGAAGCAGCCCAGATTTTGGTCTCTTTCGAATGTAACACTAAACTGTGGGTTAGCTTGACGTGCACCCAGTGTCCCTCTCCTCTTTCATTTCTGTTGTTGATTACTTATTATTATGATTTGTTAATTGTCTATACTGTGTTTCATCAGTGTGTCATTACGTGCTAACCTTAAAATGTGGTTTAGGCTTAACTACAGTTTAGGGAAAGAAGCCAATACAGTGGTACCTCGGGTTACATACGCTTCAGGTTACATACGCTTCAGGTTACAGACTCCGCTAACCCAGAAGTAGTGCTTCAGGTTAAGAACTTTGCTTCAGGATAAGAACAGAAATCGGGCTCCGGCGGCACGGCAGCAGCAGGAGGGCCCATTAGCTAAAGTGGTGCTTCAGGTTAATAACAGTTTCAGGTTAAGAACGGACCTCCGGAACGAATTAAGTACTTAACCTGAGGTACCACTGTAACATAAACCATGGTTTGAAGCTGGCCTAACTTTAGTTGTAGGTTGTAACTTCAGCTTCGAGGGTCTATAATTCAAAGATTTGGGCTTTAACCATAATTGTCTTACTTGCTTACTTGTTCTAGTTACAGGTAGGTAGCCGTGTTGGTCTGCCGTAGTCCAAACAAACAAACAAACAAACAAACAGTTCCTTCCAGCAGCACCTTAGAGACTAACTAAGTTTGTTATTGGTATGAGCTTTCATGTGCATGCACTAAGTAGTATCTGAATAAGTGTGCATGCACACAAAATCTCATACCAATAACAAACTTAGTTGGTCTCTCAGATGCTACTGGAAGGAATGTTTTGTTTGCATGCTGGTTTAGTTGTAGCTTCCGGGTCACCTTCAAAGGTAGCCCCATGTAGAGCGCATTGCAGTAGTCCAAGCAAGAGAAAACTAGAGCATGCACCACTCTGGCGAGACAGTCTGTGGGCAGGAAGGGTCTCATCCTGCGTACCAGATGGAGCTGGTAGACAGCTCCCCTGGATACAGAATTGACCTGTACCTCCATGGACAGCTGTGAGTCCAAAATGACTCCCAGGCTGCGCACCTGGTCCTTCAGGGGCACAGTTACCCCATTCAGGACCAAGGAGTCCTCCACACCCACCCACTTCCTGGCCCCGAAAAACACTACTTCTGTCATGTCAGGATTCAACCTCAATCTGTATTAGGCTCCCCTCCACCCTTGTAGCGAAGGACTCAGAAAGCTTTGCATCTGGCAGAACAAAGAGTGTGAATTCCTGCTTGGGCAACTTCTGGCTGAGAGAGAATAGGGATGCAAGGGCTGTCAGTCCTTGCAACCGTGTTATAGGGGCCGGTCCTGTCCTGAGAACTCTCTGCTTGTAGCCTGTATTTTTGAATAAAATGTTAACTCGACTGCTCGCCTCTTCAGTGCTGACACCAGCTCAATGCCAGAGGATCTCCTTTGCTTGCAAGAGGTCCTAGGCAAAATAGAGCATCTCTATGGAAAAGTAGCAGGTGATGGAAAGGAGACTTTTCTGCCTTGGACTCTGGAGAGGTGCTTCCCCAACCTGGTGCCCTCCATATGTTTAGGGGAGCAGCTCCCACCAGCCACGCTAGGCTGGGGCAGATGGGTATTGTAGTCCAAAAAATCTGGATGTCACCCACTTGAAGAAGAGGTGTGTGTGTGTGTGTGTGCGCGCGCGCGTGTATATACCAGCATATTCTATGTCACAAATCAGCATCTGGCTAAACTGGATTACATATGTGCATTGATGTACAGTGGTGCCCCGCAAGACGAACGCCTTGCAAGACGAAAAACCCGCTAGACGAAAGGGTTTTCCGTTTTGGAGGCGCTTCGCAAAACGAATTTCCCTATGGGCTTCCTTCGCAAGACGAAAGCCCATAGGGAAATCTCCGGGACAGCGGGGAAGCGCAGCACGTCTTCCCCACTGTCCTCGGACCTCCTCCGAAGGCTGGCGGTGGGGCGGAGAGACCTCCTCCCCGCGCCAGCCTTCGGATAGCTGTCCTGAAGTCTTGCGGTGGGAGGAGGGTTTTCCTTCCCACCGCCAACATTCAGAATGTTGGCGGTGGGGAGGAAAAACCCTCCTCCCACCGCAAGCCCCGGGAACAGAGGAGAAGCGCTGCGCGCCTTCCCCTCTGTTCCCATACCTGTCCTGAAGGCTTGCGGTGGGGAGAAAAGCCCTTCTCCGCATCGCCAGCCTGGCAAGCGGTCTCCATAGGAACGCATTAATTGATTTTCAATGCATTCCTATGGGAAACCGTGCTTCGCAAGACGAAAAATTCGCAAGAAGAAAAAACTCGCGGAACGAATTAATTTCGTCTTGCGAGGCACCACTGTATATTTTAATGAACTGAACAGAGTAAAAGCTTATGAGTCATGAGGGGTGCACAGATTGTGTGAATGAACTCAGCGCTCAGCTTATATTTTTAGTTGCAGTTTTGATAATGTTTTTAATATTGTTTTATAGATTCTAAACGCTGCGTTGATTTGTTAATCGCACAACTTGCCAATAATTGTGAGGTTTAGCTTATTTTTTAGTTGCTGTTTCATTAAGTTTTCTTTTATAGATCGCAACTGTTTCGTTGAAAATCTGTTAATTTTTTCATACGACATATGCTGTATTCGCGATGTGCTATTATGTTTTATTACGTTATGGTCGTTTATCCGTTGTAAGCCGCTTTGGGATTCATTTGAATGAAAAGCAGCGTAAAAATACAATCAATCAATCAGTCGGTATTGAATTGGATGGGTCTTGGTATCGGCCATCTTCCTGTCTCCTAAATGTCTGCTCTTCCTTCTCTCTTTCCCTTTCCAGGGTTACATGAAGCCCTTGAAGCTGCCGGAAAACGCCATCCTCTGCGATCCCGCCCTAGTGGACGAGATCTTTGATCAGATCCCCGAACTGCTGGATCACCACGAGGAGTTCCTGGAGCAGATCAGCGAGTGCGTGCAGAGCTGGAGCGAGAAGCAGAAAGTGGGCGACATCCTGGTGAAGTCTGTGAGTTCAGCTTTTCTGACAACACACACACACACACAACCTCTGGCACACACAACCTCTGATCAAGGAGCTGGTATTCGAGATGGAAGTGTGGCTTTCCTGGGTTACTTAGCCCAAAGGATGCAGGGTTTTCTGGCATATTTTATTTTATTAATTAATAATAATTTTATTTTTTTATTTTAACTTCCGGTTCTTCTCTTTTTTTATATAATAATTTTTATTAATTTTAACATATGAATTCTAATACATACCACAAACCACTTATACAATCTTTTTTTTTTACTCCCATCACCTCTGATGATCCCCCGTTTTAACCACTTCTTATGCATTTCTTGGGACGCGGGTGGCGCTGTGGGTAAAAGCCTCAGTGCCTAGGGCTTGCCGATCGAAAGGTCGGCGGTTCGAATCCCCGTGGCGGGGTGCGCTCCCGTTGCTCGGTCCCAGCGTCTGCCAACCTAGCAGTTCGAAAGCACCCCCGGGTGCAAGTAGATAAATAGGGACCGCTTACCAGCGGGAAGGTAAACGGCATTTCCGTGTGCGGCTCTGGCTCGCCAGAGCAGCGATGTCACGCTGGCCACGTGACCCGGAAGTGTCTTCGGACAGCGCTGGCCCCCGGCCTCTTGAGTGAGATGGGCGCACAACCCCAGAGTCTGGCAAGACTGGCCCGTACGGGCAGGGGTACCTTTACCTTTACCTTTATGCATTTCTTAAATTCATATTGCCTTTAATTATCTTAACTAATCATCCTCCCCTTTATCCATTTTTGCAATAGTTCCAATAATTCACCTCACAAAACTTCTTGCAAACCTACAAACGTAGTTTGAACATCACTATTACTTTTCAAATAAACTGTAAATTTACACCAGTCTTCTGTGAATTTCTGGTCCCGCCGATTTCGAATCCTTCCTGTTAGTTTGTCTAATTCTGCATAGTCCATTAATTTCATCCTCCATTCTTCTTTCGTCGGTAATTCTTCTTGCTTCCATTTTTGTGCCAATAATATTCTTGCTGCCGTCACTGCATATAAAAACAGCTTACATTCTTTTCTATTTATATCACTTCCTACCATGCCCAGTAAAAATGCTTCTGGTTTCTTTATGAATGTATATTTCAACATTTTTTTCATCTCATTATATATCATTTCCCAGAAGCTTTTCACTTTTTTACATTCCAACTTCCAGTTCCTCTCATTGTACTATTTTACATTTTGTTCATCTGTCCACAGTTCATTATTATTTTTTAACTTTCCCGTTTCTTATCCAGAATATTCTTTTATATACTGTCTCTGTCTTTCAAGATTCATTCTAAGTCTGCCAGGAGTTTACCGTTATCACAATAGTTTTTAAGATAATCTTTAAACATTATCCAATCTTTCATTAACTTTCTGTACTGAATCTCCTCTTAAATCTCCCTGTCATCCTTGCGAGTTGTAAATATTCTATCGTTTTTGCTTGCCAGTCAGTTTCTGCGGGGATGTTGTCACTTTTCCAGTTCTTTGCTATGAAAATCCTAGCCGCTGTGGTCGCGTACATAAAAAACAGTCTAAGATTTTTCTTCATTTCCATGGATGTAATTCCTAATAGGAAGGCCTCGGCAGTTTTTTTTGTGAATGAGAGTTTGAATACGTTTTTAAGTTCATTGTATATAGTGCCCCAAAATTCTCTTATTCTCTTACAATCTCACCACATGTGCATAAAAGTACCTACCCCATTTTTACACCTCCAGCTGACCTCTGAACTATTCTTATACATCTTGGCCAATCAGCAATGCGAATTCATGTTTGCTTGTTTGAAAAGTGATAATCCCCAGGGGCTGAAATTCTCCACTTCGCGTTCTCCCACCTCCCCACTTTCTACAACTTCAGAGGGAAATGTCCCCTTTTCTCATGAAGCCTTTGTCTCGCTCCTTCCCCAGTTTTCCAAAGACATCCTGGTGAACATTTATTCTGCCTACATCGATAACTTCCTCAATGCCAAAGATGCTGTGAGGATCGCCAAGGAAGCCAGGCCAGCATTTATGAAGTTCCTGGAGGTAGGACAGAAATCTTTTTTATATATATAACATTTTATTGGGTTTCCAAAAAATAACAAAATGAAATAAAACGGGGGGGGGGATCACAGCCAAATTAAACCATAATTTTTTGTCAGTCAACTTCCCTCCACTCCCCCTCTTGGTTCTGTTATAATATACTTGTTCATGCACATCCATAAAATCTTATACAGTCATACCTCGTGTTGTGTTTGCTTCACGATACGTTTTTTCAGGTTGCGTCCCGCGGCGACCCGGAAGTACCGGAAAGGGTTACTTCCGGGTTTCACCGCTCGCACATGCGCAGACATGCAAAATGACGTCACGCGCATGCGCAGAAACGGCAAATCGCGACCCACGGGTTGCGTTCTGCTCATGTAGCGAATGGGACTCCGGAACGGATCCACTGTACCACTGTATACTTAATCCAATTTTAAAACCTTCTTCATCCTATTACAAGTGACTTTTAAAAGTTATACAAATGTAAAAATCTACACACAAAACTTTCAAAAGTATGCCTTAAACAGTTGCCCTAAAGTTGATGAGTAAATGAGCAAATTAAGTTAATTTGGATATGCAGAAAATATTTAAAAATAAATTCAAGGAGCCGCAGAAAGAGAGAGGGGGAAGGAAGTCAAGTTTTTAAATGTTAAAATGACTGTAAAATTATTGAAACGTATAAACCTGAAAAGTATTTTTTTTAAGCAAAACCTGATCTTCATGTTCTTTCAGCAAAGCATGAGGGAAAACAAAGAAAAGCAGGCACTTTCAGACCTCATGATTAAGCCGGTTCAGCGGATTCCACGCTATGAGCTTCTGGTCAAGGTGAGGCCTGGTTATTAATTGCTGTTCATAAATTGTTGTTATTAATTGTTGAACTGCTCCGAGACCTGCGGGCATAGGGTGGCGTATAAATTCAAATAAACGCCATCTCCAACTCCTTGAAAGATTCCATCAACAGTGTCTCCGAAAATTTTGCACATCACTTGGGAAGACAGGCGAACTAATGCCAGTGTACTGGAAGAAGCAAAGATCACCAGTGTCGAAGCGATGATTCTTCAACATCAACTTTGTTGGACTGGTCATGTTGTTTGGATGCAACTAATCTATTCTGAACTTAAAAATGGAAAGCGTAATGCTGGTGGTTAACCAAAGAGGTTTAAAGACTCTTTCAAGACAAATCTTGAAAAATGTAGTATAAACACCAACAACTGGGAAACACTGGCCTGTGAGCGCTCCAGTTGGAGAACAGCCTTTACCAAAGGTGTCCTGGGCTTTGAAGACACTCAAACTCAGGACGCAAGGGAGAAACGTGCTAAGAGGAAGGCACACTTGGCAAATCCACACCATGATCAACTTCCGCCCGGAAACCTGTGTCCCCACTGTGGAAGGATGTGTGGATCCAGAACTGGCCTCCACAGTCACTTACGGACTCACTGTTAAAACCGTGATCATGGAAGACAATCTTACTCAGCTACGAGTGATTGCCAAAGAAGAAATAAGAAATTCAAATTATTATTATTATTATTATTATTATTATTATTATTATTACTACTACTACTATTATTTGTTGTTGTTGTTGTTGTTGTTTAGTCGTTCAGTTGTGTCCGACTCTTCATGACCCCCTGGACCAGAGCACGCCAGGCACTCCTGTCTTCCACTGGCTCTCACAGTTTGGTCAAACTCATGTTTGTAGCTTCGAGAACACTGTCCAGCCATCTCGTCCTCTGTCGTCCCCTTCTCCTTGTGCCCTCTATCTTTCCCAACATCAGGGTCTTTTCCAGGGAGTCTTCTCTTCTCATGAGGTGGCCAAACTCTTGGAGCCTGAGCTTCAGGATCTGTCCTTCCAGCGAGCACTCAAGGCAGATTTCCTTAGGAATGGATAGGCTTGATCTTCTTGCAGTCCATGGGACTCTCAAGAGTCTCCTCCAGCACCAGAATTCAAAAGCATCCATTCTTCGGCGATCAGCCTTCTTCATGGTCCAGCTCTCACTTCCATACATCACTACTGGGAAAACCAGAGCTTTAACTATATGTACCTTTGTTGGCAAGGTGATGTCTCTGCTTTATTATTATTATTAAAAACTGATGGCAGTATTCAGCTTCTGATATAGAGGAACAGAGAACAGTGCAATAGATATTTAGCAACCCAACGAGCTAAAAACTTGACATTTGTTTTGTTTTTTTGCTGGAAGCTCTGCTTCTCAGGGTGCAAAACGTTTCCGCCCAGTCAAGAGACTTGCGGAACAATCTGTGTTGCAGCTACACTGAGTCACCATCCTTGTTATTTTAGAATTCTGCTTCTCGACTCTCCTTGAATGGAGTCGCTTCAGCGAATGCCCAGCAAATATTTACTGCAAAGAGGAAAAAGGATGCTTCCATCTTTCCAGTTCTGTTTTGGGGTTTTTTATTTTAAAAAAGGTGGTAATTCTCAAGGACCTTTTCGGCAAACCCAGTTGGGATGAATGGAAGAGCTCTGATATGTTCTTGCAGGACACCGGATTTCAATGGAACTTGGCACCTAGTTACGAACTTCTATTTGCCCTGAGAAGTTGTCCAATTTAGCCCAGCTGTTCTGCTGCCTGGATCCTGGATGGTGGGCTGAGAGGTGCTTTTCGGCAAGCTGCATTCCTTGAATACTTCGCATGCCTATGAGTCAGAGCCGCAGGCTTGGATCTGATTCCAGGAAAAGAGACAGTTACTCATTCAGGAGCTCTGAGCCCACCAGAGAGAAGAGAAACGAGATCCTTCGTGGTCCGTGTCCTCACAAACCAAAGTACTGCAGCAAACCATTTTATTTGTTTGTTCGCGGCGTTTATCACCCTATTTGGAGTTCAAGGTGGCACACACGGGTCTCTTCCTTCCCATTTTGTCTGCACAACAACCCTGAGGGGTAGGTTAGGCTGAGAAACTGTGACTGGTCCATGGTCACCCAAGTGAGTCCCTTACCTGAAGTGAGGATTTCATTTTTTTCAAAAATGTATTTTATTTTTAAATTTTCACTTTCACTTCACAAACAATTTAAAAAAAAAAACCCATCCAAAATACATACATAGTTTGAATTCCCTCCCCGCTTCCCTTCATGGTTTATTCAGGAACCACTTTCACTACTAAATCTCCCCTTTCGTTTCTTACAATTATTTTTCTCTACATTCCTAATAGCTTAATACAGTGGTACCTCAGGTTACATACGCTTCAGGTTACAGACTCCGCTAACCCAGAAATAGTGCTTCAGGTTAAGAACTTTGCTTCAGGATGAGAACAGAAATCGTGCTCCGGCGGCGGGGCAGCAGCAGCAGGAGGCCCCATTAGCTAAAGTGGTGCTTCATGTTAAGAACAGTTTCAGGTTAAGAACGGACCTCCGGAACGAATTAAGTACTTAACCTGAGGTACCACTGTAGTCATAACTGCTTGGGTTAAATTAGTCCTGCTAATGCAGTTAATTGTTTACCAAATAATAATAATAATAGTAATAATAATAATAATTCAAATACTCTGTATATTTCCCCCATTCTTCTTTTAAAAATTCTTTCCTCTTGCTTCCTTATTCTTTCAGTAAGTTTTGCCATTTCTGCATGGTCCGTTAATTTTGCCTGCCATTCCTCCACAGCAGGGACTGCATCTTCTCCTCATCTCTGCGCTTACGTCGTTCCGGCAGTGCAAAATCAGGATTCGAACCCTGGTCTCCCGGGGCCTAGTCTGACACTCTGACAACTAACTCCACACTGGGTTTCTCTCTAGTCAGGAGTTCAGCCTACACTTGAGTAGGACCCTGGCAGAGACACATGCCCGGCTGGCAAATTCTCTCCCCCCTGGTCAGTTGTTCGGTAGCTTCAAAAGCTTTCTTCTGCCCGAACATCACAGCGACCGATGCCAACCGACACCGGCACACTTAGGGATCCGCAGAGTTTGTGCATCATGCGTGACAGACCTCAGCAACTCAGCATTTTGGCTAATCCACCTTTATTTACATATAAACACACACAGAGCACTGCAACATGGCTCCCTCTCTCTCTAGCATCAGACAGCAAAGAGAAAAAGACAATAGTCCCACTTCATGGAACACAGTAGCAGAAACATCCTGTCTCCGTCACTTCCCACTCTGTGGAGTCAAAACATACACCGTCATGTGAAAGACAACAATCCCATGACTGCAATCATGGAGCAGGAATACTAACAGCCTGCACACCTGTCTGGCTTTCTAAAGCCCAGCAGCAAGATTTCCGAAGCCCAGTGGGAAAGGAAGAGCAACACGGGAAGTGGCCTCGCGCTATGTCAGACCCTTGGTCCAGCTAGCTTGGTATTTCCTGCACTGACTGGCAGCAGCTCTCCAAGATCTGAGGCACGTGAGTCTCTTCCCAGCCCGACGTGGCAATGCCATTGGGCATCAAAGCTGGGGTCTTCTATGTGCAAAGCAGACGCTCTAACCACTGAGCTGCAGCCCCTTCCCTACCGTTCCCATATTGATATTCTGCTACTCAGCCAACTTTCTTGACCAAGGAAGACTTGCAGAAATCCTGAAGGGCTTACAGTGTAGATTTCACCCCGCAAAGTCCGTGGAACTTCTTGTTCCTAGCTTGGCATGCTTAGAACTGCAACCTTAAGGACTATAAACTTGCTTGGTTATTTTTAACAAAAACAAAATGACTCTCTCGGCCGCCAAGACCATACAACACCGGTCCTGAAAGAGCTGCATTGGCTCCCAGTACGTTTCTGAGCACAATTCAAAGTGTTGGTGCTGACCTTGAAAGCCCTAAACGGTCTCAGTCCTGTATACCTGAAGGAGCGTCTCCACCCCCATCGTTCTGCCCGGAAACTGAGGTCCAGCACCGAGGGCCTTCTGGTGGTTCCCTTATTGCGAGAAGTGAGGTTACAGGGAATCAGGCAGAGGGCCTTCTCGGTGGTGGCGCCCGCCCTGTGGAACCCCTCCCCACCATCAGACGTCAAGGAAATAAACAACTATCTGACTTTTAGAAGACATTTGAAGGCAGCCCTGCTTAGGGAAGTTTTTAATGTCTGGTGTTTTAATGTATTTTTAATCTTTTGTTGGAAGCTCCCCAGAGTGGCTGGGGAAACCCAGCCAGAAGAAGTAGAAATTAATAATAATAATAATAATAATAATAATAATAATAATAATAATAAAACAAAACAAGCCAGGACATATCCTTGATATGTGGAAGGACGTTTGGATCCAGAACTGGCCTCCACAGTCACTTACGGACTCATTATTAAAACCGTGTTTATGGAAGACAATCTTACTTGGCTACGAGGGATCGCCAAAGAAGAAGACGACAGCCAGGCCAAGACAGATGAGGGCCTTTGCTGCGACTCCAGTGGGTTTTATTTATTTCTTTGTTTTGAAAGAAAGCAACCTGTTCTTCCCTGCCATTTGGAGAGAGCGTGTGGGAGATCGCTTTGGTAGGATTGACGTCTTTTCGGAAAACGCCAAGCCTTTAAGCCAGCAGGAAGCTTCTTTGCATCTGGAGAGAATGAAGAAACTGCCAATTCCTTTCACACACACACACACACACACACACAACTTTTAGGCGTGTATGAAACCGTCTCCATTAGGGTTGCCATCTCTTCCCCTCCCTTTCTGGCTCTGCTCCTGTGCCATTAACCAGCATCTGTTGTTGTTGTTGTTTAGTCGTTTAGTCGTGTCCGACTCTTCATGACCCCCTGGACCAGAGCACGCCAGGCACTCCTGTCTTCCACTGCCTCCCGCAGTTTGGTCAAACTCATGCTGGTAGCTTTGAGAACACTGTCCAGCCATCTCGTCCTCTGTCGTCCCCTTCTCTTTGTGCCCTCCATCTTTCCCAACATCAGGGTCTTTTCCAGGGAGACTTCTCTTCTCATGAGGTGACCAAAGTTTTGGAGCCTCAGCTTCAGGATCTGTCCTTCCAGTGAGCACTCAGGGCTGATTTCCTTCAGGATGGAGAGGTTTGATCTTCTTGCAGTCCATGGGACTCTCAAGAGTCTCCTCCAGCACCACAATTCAAAAGCATCCATTCTTCAACCAACATCTAGACAAGTGTAAAAATACATCAGGTGCAAACCAGCCTTTGCCAGGAGCCTTTAGCCAGCAGCTCGCCCTCTTGGCGCAACATACCTCGCAGGGTTGTTGTGGGGGGGTTATTAAATGAGATGGAGGGGAGAGCTACATACACCAGCTTGAGCTCCTTTGGAGGAAAAAGGTGGGGCATAAATAAATTAAATAAAAGACATTTCCAGCCCCTGCCATTGGAGATTGAAACCCAGGACAATTTAGGCCCAAATTTGACACGCTGCAACTGAAACTACTGCCATTTTGTTCCTTTTTCCTGGAGGGGCGGCAAGTGATGGGAGGAGCTTCACTTGCAAAAAGGCCAGTGAACACGACCAGTGAAAAAGAGCAGCTTGACAATAATAAATAATAATAATAAATTTTTATTTATACCCCGCCCTTCCCGGTTCAAAAGCCGGGCTCAGGGCGGCTAACAACAAATTTAAGACACTTTAAAACACTTAATTATAAAAGCAGCACAAAACACAGTACAAAAACATAAATAACAATCAAAAATCAATGAGATAGCTTGATGGGTTTCTGAGCCCAGCTGTCTGATTTTAGAGGGCTGATCAACCGCTGCCTCCCTTTCTACCCCGGCCTGGATAATCTCAGGTTTTGAATCTGGACCAGGTTAGTGCTTCCCTCGGTTATAGATCATTTTTGCAGGGTATACTCATCCTAAATATATGGCTCATCCCAGACATAACACTGTCCAAGGCTTTGGCGGGGCCGCCTGAAACGTGGATCTTAGGAAACACTAGGCAGATTCCTACTATATAAACATATGTGTGCATGCTATATATTTATATCTGTGTATAAAAAGATAAGCTAACAAACATTTGCCGGCAGTTTTCAAGAGGCTTGGTGGGAAACGTCTGAAGTTCTCGGCCGGCGAAGTTTGCCATTTGACATCTGCCCCCTACGCTTTTATCAGCAAAAACTGCAATTGAGACATATTGAGGGGGGGGGATTCTGTATGCAACGCACCATTTGCTTGTGGCGTTTGTTTTGATGGTAGCCAGTGGCTCAGCTGGCTTTAAAAAGGGGGTTGTGGGAAGGAGGGACACCCCCCCTCCAGAAAATCTCTTCTGTTAGTTACAATAGCAAAATGGAGCATCCATATTCAGGAGCAGCATAGCTGCGAATATGTGATGCTGGGAACTAGCAGCAAGGGAGTGACGTGGCTTTCGTGCCCTGCTTGTGGGTTTCCCAGAAGCCAGCTGGCTTGCCCCTGTTGGAAACTGGGTGCAGGGCTAGGTCTGACCTGGTGCAGCTTCCGTGCCCCCCGTTCTTACTTAGCAAAAGCGCTCAGTTGGCTGGCAGCAAGAATGGGCAACCTCTGGCCAGAACTCAAGGATGATGATGATGATAATAATAATAATAATAATAATAATAATAATAATAATAATAATTTATTATTTATACCCCGCCCATCTGGCGGGCCTCCCCAGCCACTCTGGGCGGCTTCCATAAAAACCAAAAATACAGTAAAATATCACACGTTAAAAACTTCCCTGAACAGGGCTGCCTTAAGATGTCTTCTGAATGTCAGGTAGTTGTTTATCACTTTGACATCTGCTGGAAGGGCGTTCCACAGGGCGGGCGCCACCACCGAGAAGACCCTCTGCCTGGTTCCCTGTAGCTTTGCTTCTCGCAATGAGGGAACCGCCAGAAGGCCCTCGGCGCTGGACCTCAGCGTCCGGGCAGAATGATGGGGGTGGAGACGCTCCTTCAGGTATACTGGACCGAGGCCGTTTAGGGCTTTAAAGGTCAGCACCAACACTTTGAATTGTGCTCGGAAACGTACTGGGAGCCAATGTAGGTCTTTCAAGACTGGTGTTATGTGGTCTCGGCGGCCGCCCCCAGTCACCAGTCTAGCTGCCGCATTCTGGATTAGTTGTAGTTTCCGAGTCACCTTCAAAGGTAGCCCCACGTAGAGCGCATTGCAGTAGTCCAAGCGGGAGATAACCAGAGCATGCACCACTCTGGCGAGACAGTCTGCGGGCAGGGAGGGTCTCATCCTGCGTACCAGATGGAGCTGGTAAACAGCTGCCCTGGACACAGAACTGACCTGCGCCTCCATGGACAGCTGTGAGTCCAAAATGACTCCCAGGCTGCGCATCTGGTCCTTCAGGGGCACAGTTACCCCATTCAGGACCAGGGAATCCTCCACACCTGCCCGCCTCCTGTCCCCCAAAAACAGTACTTCTCTCTTGTCAGGATTCAGTCTCAATCTGTTAGCCGCCATCCATCCTCCAACCGCTTCCATCATCATGAGGATGATGAGACCAGGGAGGCTCACCTGGAACCTTCGTTACATCCCTCTAGGAGCCAGGCAAAAACATCCCTCTTCTCCCAGGCCTGGGGACCACAATTTGAGAATTATTATTATTATTATTAATACCCTGCCCTTCTGGCTGGGTTTCCCCAGCCACTCTGGGCGGCTTCCAACAGAACACTAAAATACAATAACGTATTAGACATTAAAAGCTTCCCTGAACAGGGCTGCCTTCAGATGTCTTCTAAAAGTCTGGTGGTTGTTTTTCTCTTTGACATCTGGTGGGAGGGCGTTCCACAGGGCGGGTGCCACTACCGAGAAGGCCCTGGTAACTTGGCTTCTCGCAGGAAGGGAACCGCCAGAAAGCCCTTGGCGCTGGACCTCAGTGTCTGGGCAGAACGATGGGGATGGAGACGCTCTTTCAGGTATACTGGACCGAAAGGTATTGAGAAGTTGGAAGGTGTGCAGAGGAGGGCGATCAAGATGACCAAGGGTCTGGAAACCAAGCCTGATGAGGAACGGTTGAAGGAGCTGAGGATGTTTAGCCTGGAGAAGAGGAGACCGAGAGGAGATAGGATAGCCACCGCCAACTATCTCAAGGGCTGTCGCATGGAAGAGGGAGCGTGCTTGTTTTCTCCTGCTCTGGAAGGTAGGACTCGAACCCACGGCTTCCAGCTACAAGAAAGGAGATTCCAACATCAGGAACAACTTTCTGACAGGTTGTGGACTCTCCTTCCTGGGAGGTTGTTAAGCAGAGTGTTGGAGGGCCATCGGTCCTGGATGCTTTCGCTGAGATTCCTGCATTGCAGGGGGCTGGACTAGATGACTTTGGGTGTCCCTTCCAGCACTACAATTCTAGGATTGTAGGGTTTGGGTAAGCAGTCTATGGCCTTTCAAACTGTGGGTGGGCTATTGTTTTCATTTGTTATTATGATACATATTAAGGCTGGGATAGCTCCGTCGGTAGAGCATGAGACTCTCGAATCTCAGGGCTGCGGGTTCGAATCCCACGTTGGGCAAAGGCTTCCTGCCTTGCGTGGGGTCAGACTAGATGGACTGCAGGTTTCCCACCCGTGACTTGCCATCGAATGTCACGACGTCCTGACATTTCCCTCCAAGCCTCCTCCGATTTAACAAACTGCCAGCAAATGTCGGAACCCGTGGAATTCCTGGCATTTGAAAAAGCGAGAGAGACACATTCCCCAGGCAGGTTTCTAGGAAGCCGCGTTCCCTGGGGGGGGGGGGCGTTCAGTTGGGAAGGAGGATGGGATGAATCACGTTTCCGGCCGGGAATGTTTGTTTAGCAAGAGACGGATCGGCGTATAGTCAGGCTGCATCAGAGAGAGAGAGAACTGAGGAAAGGCAGAGATCTTTTTGGCGGGTTCTCATGAACCATACGTCAGAGGACTTCCTAATATGCCAGCGAAGGGAGGCTGTATCTGGAGAGGCTGGGGCACGCTTGGAATAATAATAATAAATTTTATTTATATCCCGCCCTCCCCAGCCGAAGCCGGGCTCAGAGCGGCTAACAACAGTAAAAACATTCTAAAATCATTTCATTATAAAATTAATTCCAGTCAGATTAATGGCAACCATTGGGCTAGAGTTCTGTGAGGATTGCCAAAGGAGGGGGTCAGACTGTGCATTGGCCAAAGGCCTGGTGGAACAACTCCGTCTTGCAGTCCCGCAGGGCCCTACTCTCTTGTGACGGAGCGTTCCACCAGATCGGGGCCACAGCCAAAAAAGCCCTGGCTCTAGTTGAAGCCAGCCTAACCTCTCTGTGGCCTGGGACCTCCAAAATGTTTTTGTTTGAAGACTGTTAAGTTCCTCTGTGGGACATACTAGGAGAGGCGGTCCCGTAGGTACGAGGGTCCTAGGCCGTATAGGGCTTTAAAGGTTAAAACCAGCACCTTGAACCTGATCCTGTACTGCACTGGGAGCCAGTGCAGCTGGTACAGCACTGGGTCAATGTGATCTCGCAGCGAGGACCCCGTAAGGAATCTCGCCGCAGCATTCTACACCCGCTGGAGTTTCTGGGTCAGTCTCAAGGGCAGCCCCACGGAGAGCGAGTTACAATAATCCAGTCTGGAGGTGATCGTCGTGTGGATGACAGTGGCGAGGTCAGGGCGAGAGAGGAAGGTGCCCCCAGAAGTCTGCCTGTCGGGCCATGTTGCCAACATCACAAATAACATTCTGCCTGCCCAGGTTCTGTCCGGTGGGCTTTGGGTCCTCCCTGATTGATATCCCCATCTACCCTGTTGGCACTGAAAAACCACCAATTACTCTTGAGCTCCACTGCTCTGCACTTACCTACGGACTGTTAACCATCCAGTTTTATTTACTCTTCCTGTGATGGATTGCCCAAGAGGAGAAAGGCAGGCAGCGTCTTTTCCCGGCCTTGCCTTCGTTCTTTGCTTCCAAGGAGCAGCTCGGACGCCATTTCCTTCCTGCCGGCACCGTTGCTCTCCAGGAACAGCGCGTGGGCTTTTAGGAATCAGGTGAAAGGAAAGCAGCTAAGGCTTCAGAGAGAGATGGATGCGCCCACAGAAATGCTAAAGACCTCAAGCATGGCTTGGTGATGGAGAATACGCCTAAGGAACAGAGGAACGGATTTGGGATTCAATATACTTTCTTGGGCTCCATGATCACTGCAGATGGTGACAGCAGTCACGAAATTAAAAGACGCCTGCTTCTTGGGAGAAAAGCAATGACAAACCTAGACAGCATCTTAAAAAGCAGAGACATCACCTTGCTAACAAAGGTCTGTATAGTTAAAGCCATAGTTTTCCCGGTAGTGATGTATGGAAGTGAGAGCTGGACCATAAAGAAGGCTGATCGCCGAAGAATGGATGCTTTTGAATTATGGTGCTGGAGGAGACTCTTGAGAGTCCCATGGACTGCAAGAAGATCAAATCGATCCATCCTGAAGGAAATCAGCCCTGAGTGCTCACTGGAAGGACAGATCCTGAAGCTGAGGCTCCAGTACTTTGGCCACCTCATGAGAAGAGAAGACTCCCTGGAAAAGACCCTGATGTTGGGAGGAGGGAACCACAGAGGACGAGATGGTTGGACAGTATTCTCGAAGCTACCAACATGAGTTTGACGAAGCTGCGGGAGGCAGTGGAAGACAGGAGTGTCTGGTGCGCTCTGGTCCAGGGGGTCACGAAGAGGCGGACATGACTAAACGATTAAACAACAACAACATGCATTTGCAGATCTACCTGCGTCACACTTTCCAGCCCCGATGGGCAAATCAAAACCCGGGATCCTTTCGCAAGTTGCGCTCCTTCGAATTCTGCAATGCGGTTCTCCAGCCAAAAAGCATGTGCCTAAAGGTGTTTAGTCCAGGTTCAAATGAGCTTGTAAATGAATGTATATTCGTGAAACTAGCCTGCCAAAATTCGTTACATTTGGGAAATCTGCAAAAACATGTGTGAGGCTAAACTGCATAGAAAAATGTGAGTAAGTTTGAAGAAATTGGCGGCAAAACGCTGATGAGTTCATTAGGACCTATTTCGTTTAATTGATTTATTACCAGGAGGAAAGTGCAAACCTAACAATGAAGAAGTCAGAGATATAAAACAAAACATGTCCGTCCCCCCCAGATGAAAAGGACAAAAGTACAAAGTAACAGCGCAGCTCCAAAGAGACTCATTCAAAGATTTCCACTGCAAATAATAAAGTTATATATATATATATATATATATATATATATATATATATATTCTCCATGGGTATTCCATGGTTAAAGGTTTTATATACAGTGGTACCTTGGTTCTCAAACTTAATCCGTTCTGAAAGTCTGTTCCAAAACCGAAGCGTTCCAAAACGAAAGCACGCTTTCCCATAGAAAGTAATGCAAAATGGATCAATCCGTTCCAGACTTTTAAAAACAACCCCTAAAACAGCAATTTAACATGGATTTTACTATCTAATGAGACCATTGATCCATAAAATGAAAGCAATAGTGTACTGCAGTCACACAATCAACTAATCAGTAGCTGAACTGGGTTCCACACAGTCACAAAAACAAAACAAAAAGAGCTGCAAAAACAAAAATTCAAAATAAATAGCAAAAAGACAGACCTCAGCGTAACACACAAAACGGAAGTGTGGCACTCAAAATGGAGCACGTTTGGCTTCCGAAAAAGGTTCGGAATCCGGAACACTTACTTCTGGGTTTGCAGTGTTTGGATTCCAAGTTGTTTGAGTACCAAGGCGTTTGAGAACCAAGGTACCACTGTAGTCTTAAATGACCCAGACATTTGCATCTATGGAAGTCGTAAGGACTTGGGGGAGGGAAGGAATCGGAAACTAATGAGATAATGTGGAGCAAATTTGACATTTTGGCCCAGGCAGGTTCTGCAATATATATATATATATCCATTTCCTGCTCTAAAGACCTACACTGGCTCCCAGTATGTTTCCAAGCACAATTCAAAGTGTTGGTGCTGACCTTTAAAGCCCTAAACGGCCTCAAAGCCCCAGCAGACCTGAAGGAGCATCTCCACCCCCATTGTTCAGCCCGGACACTAAGGTGCAGCTCCGAGGGCCTTCTGGCGGTTCCCTCATTGCGAGAAGCCAAGTTACAGGGAACCAGGCAGAGGGCCTTCTCAGTAGTGGCACCCGCCCTGTGAATGTACTCCCACCAGAGAAAAATAACTACCAGACTTTTAGAAGACATCTGAAGGCAGCCCTGTTTAGGGAAGCTTTTAATGTTTAATAGGTTATTGTATTTTAGTGTTTTGTTGGAAGCCGCCCAGAGTGGCTGGGGAAACCCAGCCAGATGTGTGGGGTATAAATAATAAATTATTATTATATAATTCCACTGCGCTTTCTCCCACCAGGACCTTCTCAAGCACACACCTGAAGCCCACCCCGACCACCCGTTCCTGATGGAAGCTCAGAGGAGCATCAAACAGGTGGCTGAGAGGATCAACAAAGGGATGAGGAGCGCCGAAGAGGTGGAACGGAACGCCCGGATAGTGCAAGAGATTGAGTCGCATATAGAAGGAATGGAGGACGTAAGATTTGCCAAGATGCTTTCTTGAATGTGTGCTGCTTTGGTGGGGGGGGGGAGTAGAGGGTAGGGATACCTCTATGTACACATAGGGCAGCGGGGCTTCTCTGCTGAGGACCACATCACCCAGACGTCATGGGTCGGGTTCCAGTAGCGGGCCAGTCTTATTGCACAAAATCAAACAGAGGTCTGTGTGTTTAATTCTTAGTAACTCCACTCAGATTTCACCTTTTTTCTTGTCAAAGTTTGTAAGCAAGGCTTTCCCAACACTCTTTACCTATCCTAATTGCGCCCCCCGCAAATGTCCTGGGAAAAAGGGGACACTCGCGAGAGAACAGGGAGGCAGTTTTGGGTGCCGTGATCTTGCACGATTTCGTGCCGAGATCTTGCCTTGAAAAAGCGTTTTCCCTACCCAAAAAAGGGTGCGGGGGGGGGGCTGCAATATTGTGCGGCACACCAAAACACGCATACAAGCGTGTCCCTGAAAAATGTGCGTCTTTTGGGTACTGTGATCTCGCACGGATCCATAGCTGTCAACTTTTCCCGTGTCTTGCGAGGAATCCTGTTCGGAATAAGGGAATTTCCATTTAAAAAGGAGCAGAAATTACATACCGTATTTTTCGTCCCATAGGACGCTCCGTCCCATAGGATGCACCTAGTTTTTTGGGGGGGAAATAAAGGAAAAAAAATTTTCCTTTATTTCCCCCCCAAAAGCAGGTCGGGGAAACCGAACCAGGTCGAGGAACAGCGGGATGGCGGCGCTGCGCCTCCCTGCTGTCCCCCGAGCTTGTGGGGCTGGCCGATGTCTGCCTGGCGCGAGGGGCGCTCTGCTTCAGGGCGCCCTGCCCACCGGGCGGCAGGCTGCTATCTGCAGCGTAGGGAGCCCTGCGGGGAACTCCTGCAGGGCTCCCCACACTGCGGATGTATGCCCAGCGCGAGGGGCGCTCTGCTTCAGGGCGTCCCGCCTGCCGGGCGGCAGGCTGCTATCCGCAGCGTGGGGAGCCCTGCGGGGAACTCCTGCAGGGCTCCCCACACTGCGGGTGTCTGTCCGGCGCGCGGGGCGCTCTGCTTCAGGGCGCCCCGCCCGCCGGGCGGCAGGCTGCTATCCGCAGCGTGGCTAGGCTGCGGATGTGTTCCTGAAGCGCCGGGTGCTTTGCTTTCAGCGCGCCCGGCGCTCCGGGAAGCACACTACTATCCGCAGCCTAGACAGGGCTGCCTAGGCTGCGGGTGTCTTCCTGAAGCCTGGAGAGCGAGAGAGGTCGGTGCACACCGATGCCTCTCGCTCTCCAGGCTTCAGCGAAAGCCTGCATTCGCCCCATAGGATGCACCCAGATTTCCCCTTCATTTTTGGAGGGGAAAAAGTGCGTCCTATAGGGCGAAAAAAACGGTAATTGGCGCTAAAGCCCTTTTCCCACCCACCTGGTCAGAGGGAAGAGACCCTGAGGACTGGATGAAATTCAGCTGCTTCTGGCTTACCTATCCCTGGTGTAAATGAATCTGGAAATGTACATATTCTCTGTTCCTTCAGATGCTTAATTCTGACTTGCTTGGGTTTCCATCATTGTTTCAAGACATTTGGGCTCCTTTCAGCCAGAGACAGAGCCATGTGCAGAGATGGAGAGTGGAAATTTAATTTTGGTTTCCCGGTCCTCGCCACCTTGCCCCCTCCCTCTCTCGGTGTTCCCCCTCTAGAGGAGAAAAGTCTGTGTCACGCTGAAAAGTGACCAAGAGATGGCAGGAGATGCTAAATTGTTTGTTTCCTAGCTTTATTTCCTGCCTTTCTAACCAAAGCACTCGATGTGGTTTACGTTTTGACCTGCAGTCTACAGGACGTAATATGAAATGGAAAGGGGATAAAAAATAAGAGCTTTTATACATTCGCATAATGGCCAGTTGGAATTATCGCTGGAGGTGGGGCAGTTTGGGGAGGGGTGGCATCTAGAAGGGGCACAGCTGTCCCACCTTTCCCCGTTCTAAAGTCAGGTTGCAATAATCCCTAAGCCTGATGGAAAAACTGATGTCGGTTAATGCCATTCATAATCTCCCTCGGGAATAATTCTATGGGGATATTTGGCTGGAATAACCTTCCGACTTCTCTGACTGCATGCATGCCGGGGACCTGCAAGCCACAGAGGTGGGGCTTGTTCGGGGGGCTATCTATTTTGTGTCCAGGGCAGCTGTCTACCAGCTCCATCTGGTACTACGGCTGACACCCTCACGGCCCGCAGTCTGTCTCGCCAGAGTGGTGCATGCTCTGGTTATCTCCCTCTTGGACTACTGCAATGCACTCTATGTGGGGCTACCTTTGAAGGTGACCAGGAAACTACAACTAATCCAGAATGTGGCAGCTAGACTGGTGACGGTGAGTGGCCGCCAAGACCACATAACACCGGTCCTGAAAGACCTTCATTGGCTCCCAGTGCGTTTCCAAGCACAATTCAAAGTGTTGGTGCTGACCTTGAAAGCCCTAAACGGCCTCGGCCCAGTAGACCTGAAGGAGCGTCTCCACACCCATCATTCAGCCCGGACACGGAGGTCCAGTGCCAAGGTCCTTCTGGCGGTTTGCTCGTTGTGAGAAGCCAAGTTACAGGGAACCAGGCGGAGGGCCTTCTCAGTGGTGGTGCCCGCCCTGTGGAACACCCTCCCATCCGATGTCAAGGAAATAAACAACTGACTTTTAGAAGACTTCTGAAGGCAGCCCTGTTTAGGGAAGTTTTTAATGTTTGATGTTTTATTGTGTTTTTAATATTCTGTTGGGAGCCACCCAGAGTGGCTGGGGAAACCCAGCCAGATAGGTGGAGTATAAATAATAAATAATTATTAATATTACCGTATTTTTCGTCCTATAGCGCGCACCGGCCCTTAGGACGCACCTCGTTTTTTTGTGGGGGGAATGAATTAAAAAATTATTTCCCCTCCCCCAGCCGCGGCTGCCGCCCCAAGCCTGGCGCACACCCGCCCAAAGCACAGGGAGCCCTCCCTAGGGCTCCTCGGGCTGCAGGCTGCTGCCCGCAAGCCTTGTGAGCCCGCGGGAACTCCCGCATGGCTTGCGGATAGCTTCCTGAAGCCTGGAGAGCGAGAGGGGTCGGTGCGCACCGATGCCTCTCGCTCTCCAGGCTTCAGCGAAAGCCTGCATTCGCCCCATAGGACGCACACACATTTCCCCTTCATTTTTGGAGGGGGAAAAGTGCGTCCTATGAGGCGAAAAATACGGTATTTTGCTTCTCCACACTGTCACGATTGAGAAGTCAGTGCTAAGATCCCCCTGGGGCGTTTGGTGACATCCCTAAATCGCTCTGATTTCTTCTGTCTCCCCAGCTTCAAGCCCCGCTGAGGAGATTCTTGCGCCAGGAGATGTTAGTGGAAGTGGTAAGAGAACCCTCCGTAATCTGTCTTATTTTGCAAGTCGTAGTCAGCTTTTTTAATGAATGTTGCATATTTTTCTTCGTTTTGTTTGGGAGGGTCTACGCAATGACTGCTGGAAGTGTAAACAACTTTGGTCGGCCCTCACGCATGTTCACTTCATCAAATCTGGCCCTCTTTGAAAAAAGTTTGGACACCACTGATAGATGGTTCTTTCATATGTGGTGGACTTGCGAGGGAATTTGGGGAAATGATATATGATGAGATAAAAAAGATGTTTAAAGTGATTATACTTTTTAAAAAAGAAAAAAAGAAAAACTGAAACTTTTCTTCTAGAGATTATAGGTACAGAAGTTCCAAAAAGATGGTTAAGTTATTTATGTATGTAACTACAGCAGCGAGGATCTGTTATGCAGAAAAATGCTGAAACAGTTTAATCAGTTAAAATAAGAGAACTTAATGATGATTGCTTTATGGAAGAATGGAAGCCTTTTTTTGAACTATTTAAAGAATTACTAGGGTACGATGAATTCGTGAGCAGGATTTGAACTAGGAGCAGCAGAAGGAATTAGAGGTTATTGTATTAATGTTATGATATAATAGAGGGAAGATAGGGTGCAGCAAAGGGGAGGAATAAAAGAAAATGGAAAATGGGGTGGGAAGTCGATGAGACAGAAGAAAAATCTTTTACGTATTGGAATGCTTATGAGAAATCTCTGGAAATTTAATAAGATATATCTAAATATAAAAAGGTAAAGGTACCCCTGACCAGTTGCGAACGACTCTGGGGTTGCGCACTCATCTCGCTCTATAGGCCTTTGTCCGCAGACAGCTTCCGGATCATGTGGCCAGCATGACTAAGCCACTTCTGGCGAACCAGAGCAGCGCACGGAAACACCGTTTACCTTCCCGCCGCAGCGGTACCTATTTATCTACTTGCACTTTGACATGCTTTTGAACTGCTAGGTTGGCAGGAGCAGGGACCGAGCAACGGGAGCTCACCCCGTCGCGGGGATTTGAACCACTGACCTTCTGATTGGCAAGCCCAAGAGCCTCAGTGGTTTAGACCACAGCGCCACCCGCGTCCCTATATCTAAATATAAAAACAGAGGTTCTTGGGAAACCGAATTCGTTATCTCATATCTCAGCCTCCGGCTTGTTCCCCCCACCCTTGTGCTTTGCAGAATTTAGGCTGTAAACGCAGCACCTATATTTCAGCCTCCTTGGGACTCCCCAAGACTTTTGCGGTTTGCTTTTTAGACAGAAGCAACCTCCCTCCTTTCTTTCCCCCCCCCCCCACCACACCGCAGAACATTTTCCCCGGCTCCCGGTGCTGTGAGGGGGAGATAACAATCAAAATTCCCCCAGCCGAGTGTGTGGCACCCTGCGTTGCCATGTCAACCGCGGGAACAGGGAATCCAAATAAACAGGCCCCCTTCTGCACAAAAGGCCTTGCAGATCCTGATGGATGGCAGCGTGGCCGCGAAGAGCCAGTCGTGTCTGCCGCCGCCCCAGCCTCGCAACTCACCCAGCCTCCTGTCACCGTATAACTAAATTTGAGGGGGTTGTTGTTGTTGTTGTTTAGTCGTTTAGTCGTGTCCGACTCTTCGTGACCCCCTGGAAGAGAGCACGCCAGGCACTCCTGTCTTCCACTGCCTCCTGCAGTTTGGTCAAACTCATGCTGGTAGCTTCGAGAACACTGTCCAGCCATCTCGTCCTCTGTCGCCCCCTTCTCCTTGTGCCCTCCATCTTTCCCAACATCAGGGTCTTTTCCAGGGAGTCTTCTCTTCTCATGAGGTGGCCAAAGTCTTGGAGTCTCAGCTTCAGGATCTGTCCTTCCAGTGAGCAATCAGGGCTGATTTCCTTCAGAATGGAGAGGTTTGATCTTCTTGCAGTCCATGGGACTCTCAAGAGTCTCCTCCAGCACCATAATTCAAAAGCATCCATTCTTCGGCGATCAGCCTTCTTTATGGTCCAGCTCTCACTTCCATACATCACTACTGGGAAAACCATAGCTTTAACTATACGGACCTTTGTTGGCAAGGTGATGTCTCTGCTTTTTAAGATTTGAGGGGGTTATTCAGTCATTATCTGCAGAGCGAAGGAGGCATCCAGAACGCATCCAATCAAAAAAATGCAAAAAGGAAGGATTGCATTCCCTCGGCAAGCCAGCCCAAACTGCCTTTTTATTTCGTGAAGTTGCAGTTTGGGGAGAGAGTAGTAAAATCTCTATTAATTCGGGATGAATTAAATTGAAAATGATGGGGAGAGCTGCGGTGTTTTAGTGCGCAATATCTTATCAAGGCCCACGCAGATTTTGGGTGGAATTAAAAGTGTGCGTAGTTTTATTTCTCTGTTCCCTGTGGTGGTTGGGGTTAGGTTTATTATTCAACCGAGTAATGAACTGCCGCTGCCTCTCTGACGGCCGGGAATCAAATTAAATATTGTGCAAGGGGGCCGTGTTGGGGTCTCCCCACTGGGTTTGGGGGGTGGCAGTTAATTAATGCAGTTAATTGTGCAGATGACACAACCTTGATGGCAGAAAGTGAGGAGGAGTTAAAGAACCTTTTAATGAGGGTGAAAGAGGAGAGCGCAAAATATGGTCTGAAGCTCAACATCAAAAAAACAAAGATCATGGCCACTGGTCCCATCACATCCTGGCAAACAGAAGGGGAAGAAATGGAGGGAGTGAGAGATTTTACTTTCTTGGGTTCCATGATCACTGCAGATGGTGACAGCAGTCACGAAATTAAAAGACGCCTGCTTCATGGGAGAAGGGCAATGACAGGCCTAGACAGCATCTTGAGAGGTAGAGACATCACCTTGCCAACAAAGGTCCGTATAGTTAAAGCTCTGGTTTTCCCAGTAGTGATGTATGGAAGTGAGAGCTGGACCATAAAGAAGGCTGATTGCCGAAGAATGGATGCTTTTGAATTCTGGTGCTGGAGGAGACTCTTGAGAGTCCCATGGACTGCAAGAAGATCAAACCTCTCCATTCTGAAGGAAATCAGCCCTGAGTGCTCACTGGAAGGACAGATCCTGAAGCTGAGGCTCCAGTACTTTGGCCACCTCATGAGAAGAGAAGACTCCCTGGAAAAGACCCTGATGCTGGGAAAGATGGAGGGCACAAGGAGAAGGGGACAACGGAGGACGAGATGGTGGGACAGTGTTTTCGAAGCGACCAGCATGAGTTTGACCAAACTGCGGGAGGCAGTGGAAGACAGAAGTGCCTGGCGTTCTCTGGTCCAGGGGGTCACGAAGAGTCGGACACGACTAAACGACTAAACAACAACAACAACAAGTTAATTCGGGGCAGAAGGGGAGACATGTCTTATTTCCCCTGCCCCCCTCACCACTTAGCTGCTTTCCTGGTAAGAGTTGCCAGGGGCCATTGTTTTGCTGCCACTTCTCTCCACGCTGAGCTGCCAATAATAAATAATAATAATAATGATGATGATGGTGGTGATAATGGCAGCATACTGCTTTTCAGCCAAAGATCTCAGGGCGGTTTGCAGCGTAAAAATGCAAGATGTAAGCACAAAATACACAATAAAAACGAGCAAAAGCAAAACACAACCAATCACCCCCTTCCCACAAACGGCGATTGCCGTGACCCCATAGAATATCCAGGAGCAAAGCAATGGGGAAAGCTCAGATCCAAAATATTCACAAAGGGCACCTTTTGCTGCGACGCAGGTAAAATGGTGACTTTGCCAAGGGAGAAAGTAACGTGGGAGCATAAGGGAAGGAGAGGCGGTGCCCTGTTTTTTTGGTTTCATTTCATAAAAGTTACATGCCACTTGATTGCTAAAGAAAGAAAAAACCCCGCCTCAAAGCGGTTTACAATGAAATTTAGGGACACGGGTGGCACTGTGGTCTAAACCACTGAGCCTTTTGGGCTTGCCGATCAGAAGGTCGGCGGTTCGAATCCCCACGACGGGGTGAGCTCCCGTTGCTCTGTCCCAGGTCCTGCCGACCTAGCAGTTCGAAAGCATGCCAGTGCAAGTAGATAAATAGGTACCACTGCAGTGGGCAGGTAAATGGTCTGGGCCCGGGACCTCTAAACTATGGTTATTCATGGACCTTAAAGTCCTCTGTGGGGCATACCAGGAGAGGCAGTCCTAAAAATACGAGAGCCCTAAGCCACTTAATAAATGCAGGGCTCTTTCGCCCAATGTGGGACTCGAACCCACAGCCCTGAGATTATAAGAGTCTCTTGCTCAACTGAGCTGCCCCAGCCTGACCTCTCCTGTGTCTCATTGCAGAAGGCCGTGGGCGGGAAGAAGGACCGCTCGCTTTTCCTCTTCACGGACCTGCTCGTCTGCACCACCCTGAAACGCAAATCCGGGTCCTTGCGGCGAAGCTCCATGAGCCTGTAAGTGACCGACCCCCAAAGCCCACCGGAAGTTGCCGTGTGATTGATGGCTCGAGGGCCATGTCTGCGATGGACTCGGGGGGGGGCGGAACCAGCTGGGGAACCCCCAAGGGAAGAAGGCTCAGATCCCGGGGATTGGTGGTGGGACAATGATGAGTGGTCAGAGGGAGAAGACCAGGAAGAGGAAGCATTGGAAGATGGAGAGGGAACAGGGCTTAGTGAGCAGGGAGATTCTGTGGCAGAGAGGCGGTCAGAATTAGAGGCAGAAGCAGGAGCGGAGGAAAGCCAAGAGGAGTCTGCTGATGAAGAGTCATGGGTGTCTGTGGGAATGTTCAGGGAGGCAGGAGAGGATACAGTGGTACCTCGGGTTACAGACGCTTCAGGTTACAGTCTCCGCTAACCCAGAAATAGTGCTTCAGGTTAAGAACTTTGCTTCAGGATAAGAACAGAAATCAGGCTCTGGCCGTGCGGCAGCAGCAGGAGGCCCCATTAGCTAAAGTGGTGCTTCAGGTTAAGAACAGTTTCAGGCTAAGAACGGACCTCCGGAACAAATCAAGTACTTAACCCGAGGTACCACTGTATATTGTTTATTAATATCCTTCCTAACTTACGTTAGCAAGTCCCTTTACTTAGCAGAGTTTACATTCCCCTTTTAATGTACAGTCATATGTGGTGGGATTATCCGTTAGTTAATGAATTTTGGAAACAGATTGGTATAGAAATATCGAGAATTGTGGGTAGGAAGGTGAGAATATCTAAATTAATGGTTCTTATTAGTCTGAGTAGCACCGAGTTAAAAACAAAAGAGGAATGTAAATGGGTAAAATTGATGGTAACTGCAGGTTATAGCGAGTAATTGGGAAAATGCAGAAGAGCTAGGGGTGAACCAATGGAGGAAAGAACTGAATAATATTATAATCTTAGAATATCCAACTGAAGATACACAGAATGAAAGGGTTTAAGGTCAGAGACAAAGAGGAGGATTGGTTTGAGAAGATAGTGAATTATTTGGGTAGGTTTGAACAATTTGGGGCAATTAAAATGTTAAAAGTTAAATAAATCTTGTGGATGGAGGAGTCTTAACGTATATAAAATTGTACATATGGTTGATTTGAATATGTTATTATTGATTATGTGTACCCAATGTATCAGTCGCCTGGGGGATTTCACTGTTTGCGTTTTGGTTGTTGGTAAAAAATAAAAAACTTAAACTTTTTTAAAAAATAATAATCCCCTTTTAACGCACAGAAGGTAGATGGTTGCAGGCTTGTTTAAGCCTCTCACTATCATACAATTCAGTATTGAATTGTATGTTCCTGGTAAGTTTCCCCTTTTTATCCCTCTTAAAAGAAGGAACACACAGCAAACTTATTTAAAGTCAACAAAAGTAGTTTACTCACATTCAGTTCACAGTTGGATCCCTAAAGGCAGACATAGTTACAAAATACGTTACAAAATATATAAAATATATCCCATATGGAGATAGTCCCAGTGTCCTCTGTTGGCTGGAAGCATCTCTAGCTAAAAAAGTTGCTCCAATGATGGAGAGAAGTCACAGAGAGAGAGAGAGAGTGTTGCGTGCCTTGCCCTTTTGTTACCTGGACAGGTAAGGTCACACCCACCTCTAGTCACATGCAAAGGAAGTAAGTACCAGCCCAGGAGCAAACAGGAAGTTCTGACTGGCCGGACCAAACATCCCCTTGCATGTCCGCTCTAGGAAAACAAGGAATGTTGTACTTGACTGCTACTTATGTATCACATCCCAGATACCCCACAGTGTCTCCCCCTTGTGTGACAAACTCCCCTTCCCCTAATCTCCCAGGACCAGAAGAGGTATGAAGTTGCAGGGGCAAAGGCAGACACACAAGCATAGTCTCCCATTGCTTGGGGAAAGCCCTGAAGAGGAAGGGAGTTAGATAAATCTGTGGGGAGATGGGGGCCAGCTGATTTCATGGGGTGAGACCTGCTGTGCTCATTAGGCCTGACAGCCAAGCCTGTGCAGATCGTGTTTTTGCTAATAAAGAGCTAACTCCCAACTTGGAACAGTGTGATTTACAGCCATAATACCGTATTTTTCGCTCCATAAGACGCACCTAGTTTTTAGAGGAGGAAAACAAGAAAAGAAATATTCTGAACGAAACAGTGGGTGTATGATTTTTGTGGTTCATTCTGTGGCCACAGGCATGTGATCTGACGGTGAGTTTGGGGTGACCCAATGCAAAAATCCTGAGGATCCATGTGGATCCGTGCTTTGTAACCACGTTTTTGCCCATTTCGGCCCCACGCAACAGTGGGTGCATGATTTTTTTGGTGCAGGCTGTAGCCATGGACATGCTATGTGACCTCATGGTGAATTTCAGGTGACCCAATGTAAAAATCCTGAGGATCCATGGGCTTTTACTTCCCCCCTCCCAGGCAGCCTCCTTTATCTCTAGCGTCCCTTATCTCTCTCCCAATCCCCCCGATCAGCTGCTTCCTTTCAACACTCCCTTCCCTCTTGTTTGCCTTACTGTCTTTTCCTTAGCTGGAACAGTTTTTGCTCCTCCTTTTCTTCTAATTTCTCTCCTCATTGCTTTAGTCTTCCTGTTTCCCCCCTTTGCAAGCTTGCTGTCTTTACCTCCCCACTCCCAGGCAGCCTCCTTTATCTCTAGCGTCCCTTATCTCCCTCCCGATCGCTTGCCGATCAGCGGCTCCCTTTCAACACCCACTTCCCTCTTTCAAAAAAAAAAAAAAAAGCATGATCTGATTTTCGCCCCTGGGCAATTCAGCTCAGGGACCAAGTATTCGCTCCATGAGACGCACAGACATTTCCCCTTACTTTATAGGAAGAAAAAAATGGCGCGAAAAATGCAGTAATTGCAAAGGACAGGCATCTTATCAGGAGCCAGACTGTTTCTCGGCTCCCACAGAGACCATTTCCGTCCATAAGGCACGGGCCCAAACTATGCCTGCCTGCCCCACACCTGATGGGTTGGGTGGGTTAGCCAGAGTTGTGGCTGCCGATGAATAACCACTGTGGCATAACCGGGAGTGCCTGGTAGCCCCACAGCAGCTGGGATAAATTAATAAATTAGCATGGAGTTCTCCATTGGGAATTCTGTCGCACGGTCGGTGCTGAGTTCGAGTCCTGATTTCAGCAGAGGTTGGCTGTTCTTCGGAGTTCCCCGTCGGGAATTTCAGGATCCAGCTCAACAGCTGGGAAAGACCCCACCCCTAGTATAGAATTGCGCACACCTGAAATGCAGAAAAAAAAGAAATAATAAAAAATAGGGTTCATCTCAGCCATAGCTGTCAACCTCCCGATTTGAAAATAAGGGGCCAGCAGCCTTGAAAATAAGGGATCAGCAGCCAAAATAAGGGATTTTGCTTAGCTTATGCACGCCGGAACTGCTATCGTCCTGGCGCGAGGAGTTCCATTGGCCCTTTCCCGCCCGAGAGAGAGAGAGGGAAGAAGAGAGACTCGCCCGCGAGCCCGGCATGAGGCGGTTGCGGCACGGTGGCGGCCGCTGAAGTGCCGCCCTTCTGCGTCCCTCCCCATCCCCTCCTCCCTCAGGCCGCCTCCTCAGCCGCCTCTGGCTTCCCCTGGCAGCGCAGCGGAAGTCTCGCAAGAGAGGGGCTGCCTGCCCGCCCGCCGCTGCCCGTCTCCTCACGACGCGCCCCTGAGGGGGAAAAGGGAGAGACGGAGACGCGGCAGCTCATGCGCGCGCTCTCTCTCGCGGCGGAGGACCCCGAGCCGCTGCTTCCCTCCTGAGCCGAGCGAGCATGAAACCCAGGAAATTTAAGGGACATCATCAATCCGGGACAGCAGCGGGACACGGCGCTGGGATAAGGGAGTTTCCCGCCAAATAAGGGACGGTTGACAGCTATGAACGTAGCTAAGAATGCACAAGTGGCAGTCAACTGTGCCTCATATCGGAGGCATCTCAGAAATCTAGATTTTGCACATGTTAGAAAATTGGCTAGGCCCTGCCCACAAGCTTAGCATCTTGATCAAGGGAAGAAAGAACATTTAAGATACAAATGGAAGGTGTTTCCCTATAAAATAGGCCAACAAGGCCACTTAGTGGTTGCAGTAAGTACTGCTCACGTTCTTGGTGTTACGTGATTTTTCTTTGCAGTTACACAGCAGCCAGTGTGATCGACACAGCCAGCAAGTACAAATTGCTCTGGAAATTTCCGCTGGAAGACCTGGACATTGTGAAAGGTCTGTTGCCGTCGGTGTTGTTCCCTTTCAGAATGCATAAACATCTCTGCCCGATACCTGAGTGCCGTTCAGAAACAGGAATCTATAAAACACAATGCAGACAATAAAACAGTATTGAAACGTACGAACCTACAGGGATTTAAAGCTGCAGAA
The DNA here is from genome assembly GCF_027172205.1 of Podarcis raffonei. Lineage (NCBI taxonomy): Eukaryota > Metazoa > Chordata > Lepidosauria > Squamata > Lacertidae > Podarcis > Podarcis raffonei. The sequence goes on along the minus strand of NC_070605.1, from coordinate 8,782,507 downwards.
ATAAAATTAATATGTTTTGGGGGGGAGGCTTAAGAGGAAACCTTGAATGTAGCTCAGCGGCCTTGGCAGCTGATGGAACATTTTGAACAGCGGTACCTCGGTTTTCGAACGTCTCCGTTGACGAATGTTTCGGTTTTTGAACGCCGTAAACCTGGAAGTAAATGCTTCGGTTTTTGAACACTTTTCGGAAGTAGGACATGCCATGCATTTCAATATGCAGTTTTCCATATTGAGGCTTCCGTATTGAGTTTTCGGTTTCCGAACGTCTCGGAACTCGAACAGTCTACCGGAACGGATTACATTCGAAAACTGAGGGACGCAGCAGAGTTTTGCACAAGTTGTGGCTTCTATATCAAGTTGTTGCCATGCAATGTGGCTCGTGATCGTCAATCGGGAACGGCAACCACAACCTTTAGAAACACATAGTTTGTGTGCCACCACCTCATGCCCACTTTAAATTGGGGTTCGTCAATTTAAAGTGAAGGGTATCACTAGCATAACTGATGCAAGGAATACAGAAATTCAAGGAGTATCGCCACTGATCTTTAACGTGGCCTAACCGCTTGCCTCTTAATCGCCACATTTTTAAACCTCCAAATGGTGCTATATATCTATGGCCTGTTCTGACATAACACAAAACACCGACTTTATAATGTCAGAACAGGCCATAGATACTGAGAAATGCAGCTGGCTTAGATCTCCAGCCTCCTTGCCTGAGACAAACGTGGCGTGATGTGTTATTTCTGTCCAACTCCAGGGGCTTCTCAATCGCCCAATCGCGAGAGTATCCAGAAAGCCATCTCCCGCCTGGATGAAGACCTCAGCACCCTTGGCCAAGTTAGCAAGCTTTCAGAGACCCTCAGCTTCCCCCATCAGGTGAGAACCATCAAGATTGTTGGGGCAAGTACAGGCGTTTTTAATAATAATAATAATAATAATAATAATAATAATAATAATAATAATAATTTATATCCTGCCCTCCCCAGCCAAAGCCGGGCTCAGAGCGGATAACAACAGTAAAAATAGCACAATTTACATAAAACCACAGTCAATTAATTAAAATACATTCTAAAATCAATTCAGAATCAAATTAATGGCAACCATTGAGCTAGAGTTCCGTGAGGATTACAGAAGGAGGGGGTCAGGCTGTGCCTTGGCCAAAGGCCTGGTGGAACAGCTGTGTCTTGCAGGCCCTGCGGAAAGATGTCAAGTCCCGCAGGGCCCTAGTCTCTTGTGACAGAGCATTACACCAGATTGGGGCCACGACCGAAAAAGCCCTGGCTCTGGTTGAGGCCAGCCTAACCTCCCTGTGGCCCGGGATCTCCCAGATGTTTTTGTTTGAAGACCGTAATGTCCTCCGTGGGACATACCAGGAGAGGCGGTCCTGTAGGGACGACTGTCCTAGGCCATTTTTAGTTCCAATTATCTCTAACAAGACCATCAGAATGGCTTCCATTTCTCTCTCTCTCTCTCTCTCTCTCTCTCTATATATATATATATATATATATATATATACACACACAGTGTATGTGTACGTGTGTTATTAAATTTTCTGTTTCATAATTGAAAATATTCATTTAAACAACCTTAAAATATCAATGACTTCTTCTCTTTCCATGGTTCATTTTTCATATCATATATCCCAGCATATTTTACATAAACTATACCATTCAGAATTCCATTGTTGCTGTTGTCATTTAGTCGTGTCCGACTCTTTGTGACCCCATGGACCAGAGCACGCCAGGCACTCCTGTCTTCCACTGCCTCCCGCAGTTTTCCAGTATTCCATTATTACATCCATCAAAACTTATTTACACTGTTAAATTTATCTTAATGCTGCCCACATTTTCAGGTGTACATGATTCCCCCCCCCCATATATTCAATAAACATTTTTCAATCCTCTCTAAACGTATGTTCTTCTTCTCTTATTCAATATGTTAAGTCTGCAAGCTTCGCACATTCTGTCAACTTAAGCGGCCATTCTTCTTTGGTTGGGACCTCGCTCGTTTTCCATTTGGGGGCTAACAAAACACGGGCCGCAGTAGCGGCATACACAAATAAAGGTTATTTATGTGTGCCATTTAAAGATTAAAATATACCAACTCTAAAAGTCACAAACCAAAAAGGAATCAGCATTTAAACCTCCACAAATGTGTTCCAGAAAGAAAGAATAAATTAGTAACCTTCTAAAATCAGAAAGATTTTAGTCAGCTCAGTCTGGGGAGAGAATTCCACATCTGTGGTGCCTCCACCCAAAAGGCCCTGTCCTTGATGGCTTCCAGGTGGGTCACCTCTAAATGTGGGGCTTGGAAATCAAAGCTCTGATACCAACCCGGATGATGATGATGATGATAATGATAATAATAATAATAATAATTATTATTATTTTTATTTATACCCCGCCCTCCCCAGCCAAGGCCGGGCTCAGGGCGGCTAGCAAGCAATAATAAAAACAAGTTGAATGATTACAACTTAAAAACAAGATTAAAATACAACATTAAAATAAGGAAACATTAAAATATTAAAATGTAGCCTTATCGCAGGAGGAGAAAGGAAAAGAAAAAAGAAAAAGAGGGAGGGAATCAAATTGGCTCCAAGCCAAAGGCCAGGTGGAACAACTCTGTCTTACAGGCCCTGCGGAAAGAAATCAGATCCTGCAGGGCCCTGGTCTCATGAGGCAGAGCGTTCCACCAAGCCAGAGCCAGTGTTGAAAAGGCCCTGGCTCTGGTTGAGGCTAATCTGACTTCCTTAGGGCCCGGGACCACTAGGGTGTTGCTATTTATGGACCTTGAGGCTCTCCGTGGGGCATACCATGTGAGGTGGTCCCGTAGGTACGAGGGTCCTAGGCCGTGAAGGGCTTTAAAGGTCAAGACCAGCACCTTGAACCTGACCCGATACTCCACCGGGAGCCAGTGCAGCTGGTAGAGCACTGGGTGAATATGCTCCCATGGCAGAGACCCCATGAGGAACATCGCTGCAGCATTCTGCACCCGCTGGAGTTTCTGGGTCAGCTTCAAGGGCAGCCCCGCATAGAGCAAAATACAGTAGTCAAGCCTGGAGGTGACCGTCGCATGGATCACTGTGGCCAGATCAGGGCGGGAAAGGGGAGGGACCAACTGCTAAAGGTTGCCCTTACAGGCTTGTGGGCTGCTGCGACTGCATAAGATGGACTAGGAACTTGGTGCCGCAGAATTTTATTCCACAGAGTCCATGGTGTTCTCCCAGCTAATGCCGACATTTGTGTTCGCTCACCCTCAGAGCCTGGACGACGTTATCAAGGACCTGATGGCCGCCATCCACCGCGAATTGGCGGAGAAGCAGTCCCTTTCCTTCACCCAGTCTTTCCCGCCCAACAAAATGGAACTCACAGCAACGAAGGCGGACGGCACGGAGTCCTACATCTTTGAGTTCCCCAACCCAGATGCACGCCATAGCTTTGAGCAAGCCTTTGAGGACACCAAGAAGAAACTAGGTCCTTGTCTTGAGTGTTTTGGGGTTTTGTTTTTTGATATTGTAGGGTGTTGTTTTACTGCTTTACACTGTTTTAATGTTTTGGGGTAGGGAGCGCTTTGTAAGGCGCCCAGAGAAGAAGAAGAAGAAGAAGAAGAAGAAGAAGAAGAAGAAGAAGAAGAAGAAGAAGAAGAAGAATAATAATAATAATAATAATAATAATTTATTTGTACCCCGCCCGTCTGGCTGGGTTTCCCCAGCCACTCTGGGCGGCTTCCACAAATACCAAAAATACACTAAAATGTCACACATTAAAAACTTCTCTGAACAGGGCTGCCTTCAGATGTCTTCTGAATGTCAGGTAGTTGCTTATCGCTTTGACATCTGATGGGAGGGTGTTCCACAGGGCGGGTGCCACTACCGAGAAGGCCCTCTGCCTGGTTCCCTGTAGCTTTGCTTCTCACAATGAGGGAACCGCCAGAAGGCCCTCGGCGCTGGACCTCAGTGTCCAGGCAGAACGATGGGGGTGGAGACGCTCCTTCAGGTATACTGGGCCGAGAACTCTTGTTACGGAGCAGCCGCACACGTCATACAGTTAATAAAACTCATAATGTTTGGCCTCAGTTCGCAAAGAGCACTTCTCGGACCTACTTGATGGTCTATCCCTGCACATAGAAAACTAGCGTGTCAGTATGAAACTGAAGTCTGTCTCCCTGACACGCTAGCTTCCTGTGTGCGTGGATTTATATTTTTTTGGGGGGGACACCCGGTCACTTGAGTGCAGTCTGAACTCATAGAGCCTCTGTCCAAGTTGTCTTCTTCATCTGCTTCTTTAGGCCTTTAGAAGTAGCTCTGAAGAGAGAGGTTAGCCAAAAAATGTGCTGTCGTGCTCCTCCCTCAACCTAGAGTTCAATCCAAGACGTACTCTGTCTTGCCTCTTCCTCTATATGGAGGGGCTGATCTGGAGCATAAATAGATGTGGGGGTTTTCCCCCCTAACACTCCCCCTCTCTGTTGGTGCTCCGGCGGCACTGATGAACAAGCTGCAAGGTTTTATCCCCAGTCAAATTGACCGCTTGCTTCCACCGCAGGAACAGCACTGTTTGCAAACTGCTACTGGCAAATAGCGTGGGCAGCTGAAATGTTTGCGAACATGCTGTGACATCACAGCAGCTCAGCCAGTGGCTGTGGAGTCTTAGGGGCGAGAACCGGGGAACGGTCAGATTTTAGAAGCAGGGTAGATAGATTCAAGACGGCTGTTCATTATCGTGACTCCACAGAGCTGCGGCGGATTACGCCCCAAATTGGACCGCGCTACAGGTTTGTTTCTTTTCCTTTTTGTAACCAGCTTCCTACAAAAACTGCTTGGACCCTGAGTTCCTGAAGGCGATTCCCATCATGAAAACGAGGAGTGGAATGCAGGTCGGTCCAAGCTATGCAAACCAAATTCACACAGTTCATCTGTTGTTTGTTGCTACCGTTTCCATATTATAACTGTCTGAAACTATAGTTCAATTTGCTGATTGTTTAGAAAACACAAACCCTCAGTGTACCTTAAAGGTAAAGGTAAAGGGACCCCTGACCATTATGTCCAGTCGTGACCGACTCGGGTTGCAGCGGTCATCTTGCTTTATTGGCTGAGGGAGCCGGTGTACAGCGTCCGGGTCATGTGGCCAGCACGACTAAGCCGCTTCTGGCAAACCAGAGCAGAGCACGGAAATGCTATTTACCTTCCCGCCACAATGGTACCAATTGATCTACTTGCACTTTGACGTGCTTTCAAACTGCTAGGTTGGCAGGAGCAGGGACTGAGCAATGGGAGCTCACCCCGTCGCGGGGATTCAAACTGCCGACCTTCTGATTGGCAAGTCCTAGGCTCTGTGGTTTAACCCACAGCGCCACCCGCGTCCCAGTGCACCTTAGTGCAGCTCATTTAACTCTAAGGTAAAGGTACCCCTGCCCATACGGGCCAGTCGTGACTGACTCTAGGGTTGTGTGCCCATCTCACTTAAGAGGCCGGGGGCCAGCGCTGTCCGGAGACACTTCCGGGTCACGTGGCCAGCGTGACGAAGCTGCTCTGGTGAGCCAGCACCAGCGCAGCACACGGAAACGCCGTTTCCCTTCCCGCTATAAAGCGGTACCTATTTATCTACTTGCAGTTAAGAGTGCTTTCGAACTGCTAGGTGGGCAGGAGCTGGGACCGAACGATGGGAGCTCACCCCGCCACGGGGATTCGAACCGCCGACCATGCGATCGGCAAGTCCTAGGCACTGAGGTTTTACCCACAGCGCCACCCGCGTCCAAACAGAAACTAACACTTAGATCAAAGAATCCTAGAGCTGGAAGGGACCCTAAGGGTCATTTAATCCAACCCCCTGCAAGGCAGGAATATGCAGCTGCCCCATACGGGGATCGAACCTGCAACCTTAGTATTATCAGCACCACACTCTAACCAACTGAGCTATCCAGGCTGATACTGCACTTTAAATGAAGACCTTTGCCACCAATGAGTCAAAAGCGCCTCTACCTAAAATCTTAAGAGTTGGCTTGCCAGAGCTGGTTGTTAAAGGCTTGAGCTCTGAGCAGCGCTTCAGTTTCAGGCATTAATGGTCCTCTTTGTAAGCAAAAGCTCTGTTCGAGCCTGTATGTTTGGAGGATATTATTTGGAGAAATTTTCACAGACAGTGGAGCTTCGTTCGTTCCAGGCAAGGTAAGAGTCATTACCCACAGAGCATTCCCTCTTATAAACAAAAAGGTTCCTTGAAAAAAAAAATGAAAAAAAATAGTTCCACCTCCTTACTGCTAAGGAAAGAAACCCACAGTGCACCCCAGTGCTGTTCATTTAATTCTACTGCACCTCCATTAAAGACTCTTGTCACCAATAAATTATTGGTTCTGGAGAATGCGTTTTTGGTTGGGCCCATTCCGGTGAGCGCTTTTAGGGCCTGTTTCAAAAGCAACCTGGGTTTTTTGTCCCTTCTCTGGCAGTTCTCCTGCGCCTCGCCCAGCCACAGCAACCCAGAGAATGCTTACGAGGTCTGGGTGTGCAACAGCGACGGTTACGTCGGGCAGGTCTGCCTCCTCAGCGTCAAAAAGGAGCCTATTGTCGAGGCCTGCATCGCCGTCTGTTCTGCCAGGATCCTCTGCATCGCTTCTGTGCCGGGCCTCAAGCGAAGCTTCCGGTAAGGAAGTCACCAGAAAAGGACTTTCTTGTGGGTAGTTTCACTTTTAGAACGTCCGTGGCAGCAAAGAATCTTGTGGCCCCTGGAAAGCGAACGCATTTGTTCATGGCGTAAGCCAGCCTTTCTCGACCTTGGTTCCAAAGGTGTTGTTAAAACTACAACTCCCATCACCCCTAGATAGCAGGACCAGTGGTCAGGGATGGTGGGAGGTGTAGTCCAAGAACTTCTGGTTGAGAAGGGCTGGCTTGAAAGCTTTTGGGGGTTCCAGAACCCGCTTCTGTCAGATAAAAACGTGGCTGGAAGCCAGGGAGATGTGTCCTGCAGGAAACGGCTGAATTAGAATTTATTTGTTGTCTGTTTATTGCATTTCTATCCTGTCTTTCCCAAAAGGAGATCAAGGCAGCCGGCGTACATCTCCTCCCTGTTTTATCTTTACAGCAATAACAGCAACCCTATGGAGCAGATAGATTAGGTTGAGAAGCAGTGACTGGCCCAAGGTCACCCAGTGAACTGCACAGCCAAGCAGGAATTCGAACCCTGCTTTCCCAAGACCTAGTCCAACACAGTGGGGTCAGAACCTGTGGTTTGACTATCTGAAAGACCATGTCCTTCCCTACAGACCCTCTTGGGTGTTAAAATAGGCAGAGGGGGCCCTTTTAGTAGTTCTGGCACCTTTGGGAATGTGTTGGGGGGCAGAGATGTCCTGGACCCAGGAAACAATCCCTGCATTGTAGGGGGTTGGACTAGATGATCCTCAGGGTCCCTTGCAACTCTGCAATTCTATGATTCTCTTAAAGGGCATTTAGTTCTGTGCTTCCTGGTTCCTGAAGGCAGCGAATCCCCAACTTCCACAGCTCCTGTCCCCTCTTAGGCTTCCACCCTGGCAGCTCATGTTTTGCTGCTCATTGCAGAGACGCAGCTTCTCCATTTATCTTTTTCCCATGTCTTTTTGTTCTCTTCACGTCTCCACCCCCATCGTTCTGCCCGGACACTGAGGTCCAGCTCCGAGGGCCTTCTGGCGGTTCCCTCGCTGCGAGAAGCCAAGTTACAGGGAACCAGGCAGAGGGCCTTCTCGGTGGTGGCGCCCGCCATGTGGAACGCCCTCCCACCAGATGTCAAAGAGAACAACAACTACCAGACGTTTAGAAGACATCTGAAGGCAGCCCTCTTTAGGGAAGCTTTTAATGTTTAACAGACCACTGTATTTTATTTTATTTTTTAAAAAAATTATTGATTTTCCAGAATTTTTAAACAAACAAACAAACATAAATCTTAACTGTACTTAATCCAATCTTGGTAACATTGTTAGGTGACTTTCTCAAATCCCCCTGGTTGAGTTTCAGTGTATATCATTGTAACAGTTTTTCCAAAACGAAGTTTCTCATAAAATTAACTTAATCACTTAACATCATTCTTTCTTTTCATTTTAACTTTAAACATACTATTCTCTAACATCACATATTTAAATCCTAAGCCTATCTGGTATTTGCAAGTTTTTTCTAATTAAGTTATCTTAGCATGTTTAACTAAATAGTCTTTGAATTTCATTTATTCTTCCTGGTACTCCTCCTCCTCCTGGTCACAGACTCTTCCAGTCAGGGCGGCCAGCTCCGAAAAGTCCATCATCATCATCTGCCATTCCTCCACTGTTGGGACTTCTTGTGTTTTCCACTTCTTAGCTAACAAAATTCTAGCTGCAGTTGCGGCATACAAAAACAATCTAACATCTTTCTTGGGCAATTCCAGACCAAGAAGAAATGCCTCTGGTTTCTTACTAAATGTATATTTCAACATTTTTTTCAGACCACTGTATTTTAATACTTCGTTGGAAGCTACCCAGAGTGGCTGGGGAAACCCAGCCAGATGGGCGGGGCATAAATAATAAATTATTATATTATTATTATTATCTTCCCACCTCACTCTGCACCCAGGGAGCGCCCCGAATCTCTGGCCAGCCCTTCCTCAGAACCGGTTCACACGTCGATGGACGAGTCTGGGCCCCAGCAGTGCTTGCATATCTCCATTTCTGGGTCTTCCCTGGAGCTCTCAGACCCAGTGGACAGCACCAACCGAGAACTGGTCCCCTTCGACAGTGACGACACGGATGATGAGTCCTCACCGAGCCCTTCCGGCACCCTCCAGAGCCAAGCCAGCCACTCCACAATATCTTCCAGCTTCGGAAGTGAGTCAGACCATTCTCACGGCAACGTTGAGGGCTAGTAACTTGCCCCAAGCCAGCCATGCCCCCTTCCCCAGGTGCCCTTCTGTTGCTGAGCATATTTTTGAACCCCAGCGCCTCTCCTTTCCAAACCCAACTCTGCATCTATGCAGAGTGTCGTCCTAACAAACCATTCCTTTTTAGGAACATCTCTTCGACTTCCTTGTGCAATCTGGCAGAGTAGAAACATTTAATCACGTGAATAAATTGCCGTCGGCGTCTTTGCTTCTGAGAAACAGACGTTTTCAGAAGGCTGTAAATGTCCTGGCGATTGTTTTACACGGTAGCTGCTGTTGCTTGTTCGGCTCTCAAGTTCAAGAATGGCAATCAATGTTTCTAAGTTTTACGTGGAAAATGATACGACATCTTCCAAACGAAATGAGAGCTTCCAACTAAATATTAGTTGCTGTTATTATTATTTTCCTTTTCTTCTTTTCGAATATGGTCAATTCGGTGCAATAGGCTCCTCGGTGCAGCTTGCTGCAAAATAAACATTGGCACCGCGCAGCAACGAAAGTACGAGCTCTCTTTAATAAAGCAGTCCTTTGTTTGCCAGCTCCACGATGGGGCTCCCCGGATCCGGGACCTTGCTTGTCACCCCATCCCAAAAGGCCTTGTTCCCAGAGCCTCATTCTGCCCTCTATTGGCAGGGACCTGTTGGTGGTGGCTCCCCAAACAGCCCTCGCCTTCAGTGGGCTCAGTAGGGTCTTTCATGGCAGCAGAGCTGAGTGGAGGAAGACCCCCCCACCCAATTCTGACCCCCTCCAGGAGTGTGGATGGAGGGTTTTAGGGTTGTCCCCTAAAACACAGTATCAAAATTCCAACTCTAAGGAAAGGCGAAAACATTTGGCACCAAAAATGGGGTGAAAGAGATAGAAATTCCTCTGACCTTCGGGCTTCCTGTTTTGCAGTAAACATGGCAAGCTGGCCTCTCGGGTGCTTGACGACCCCAGAGGGGTTTCAGAAGGAGATAGTGGGGGGTTAAGAGCATGCTCGACTCCTTTGAGGACTGGTTATAAGAAATGTATAAAAGTCACAGCAGAAATTGGTAAATGAGCAGGTGATGCGTAGGGAAAAGCGATGAGATTTTGAAATGCAAGTCAGAAATGTCCTACTGGGAGCGGCAAAGGAGGGAAGAAAATAGAGGGATCACCTGAGGGTTGGGAAGTCAGCTTTTAAATTTGTATTAATTTGGAACACAATTCGTTAAGAATTATGGAAAAGCAATAAAAAATAATTGGTAAAGAAAGAGAGAAGTTCCTCCAGCGTAGTTCCAGCTTAACTAAATACAGTGGTACCTCGGTTTAAGTACTTAATTTGTTCCGGAGGTCTGTTCTTAACCTGACACTGTTCTTAACCTGAAGCACCACTTTAGCTAATGGGGCCTCCTGCTGCCGCTGCGCCGCCAGAGCCCGATTTCTGTTCTCATCCTGAAGCAAAGTTCTTAACCTGAAGCACTATATCTGGGTTAGCGGAGTGTGTAACCTGAAGCATCTGTAACCTGAAGCGTATGTAACCCGAGGTACCACTGTACTAACAGTCTAGATTAGATGTGCATTTGGCAGCAAATAAATTGGGTTTAGAACTGAAAATGAACTGTTAGGTTTCAATAACCAAGCCAGGGGCCTTCCTTGACTTTGAAGGTTCCTTGCTAGTTCCCTTCGCCTCTCGTTTTCCAGATGAGGAGATCCCGAGCTCTAAAGACGCAACGGCCGAGACAACCAGCTCGGAAGAGGAGCAGGACCCTGCTGGCTTCCTTCCCATTGCCACCACTTTCGCCCAGAACAGCGACAGCCCCATGGACGGCCGGGCGTTGAGGCGGTCAAGTCGAGGGTCATTCACCAGAGGCAGCCTGGAGGACCTGTTGAGCATCGACCCAGAGGCCTATCAGAGTTCCATGTGGCTGGGGACAGAGGATGGCTGGTAGGCAGACTGCACCTTGAAATTATTTAGACTTTTTCTTTCTCCCTATTTTGTTGTGACCCCATGGACCAGAGCACGCCAGGCCCTCCTGTCTTACACTGCCTCCCGCAGTTTGGTCAAACTCAGGCTGGTAGCTTCGAGAACACTGTCCCACCATCTTGCCCTCTGTCGTCCCCTTCTCCTTGTGCCCTCCATCTTTCCCAACATCAGGGTCTTTTCCAGGGTGTCTTCTCTTCTCATGAGGTGGCCAAAGTACTGGAGCCTCAGCTTCAGGATCTGTCCTTCCAGTGAGCACTCAGGGCTGATTTCCTTCAGAATGGAGAGGTTTGATCTTCTTGCAGTCCATGGGACTCTCAAGAGTCTCCTCCCGCACCATAATTCAAAAGTGTCAATTCTTCGGCGATCAGCCTTCTTTATGGTCCAGCTCTCACTTCCATACATCACTACTGGGAAAACCATAGCTTTAACTATACGGACCTTTGTTGGCAAGGTGATGTCTCTGCTTTTTAAGATGCTGTCTAGGTTTGTCACTGCTTTTCTCCCAAGAAGCAGGCGTCTTTTAATTTTGTGACTGCTGTCACCATCTGCAGTGATCATGGAGCCCAAGAAAGTAAAATCCCTCACTGCCTCCATTTCTTCCCCTTCTATTTGCCAGGAGGTGATGGGCGCAGTGGCCAGTTCTCCCTATATAACAAGCTAAAACTTGTCAGCTCTCGGCAAGCTCCCTTAGCTACTGGTTTGGCTGCTGTGATGTCATGGAATGTCAAAAGGTGTTCTAACACAGAGTGGGAAGGATCTGTCATCGAATATTGAAAGTCAGTGCTGTGTCTTAGCAAATCCATAAGATCTCTTTGGCCGCAGGCCTGCAGCCAAGGAAGGCTAGATTCCAGGAATTTATATTTCAAAAGCAGAGTCTTCTTCTTGTAGCCGATTAAGATTGACTTCTATGAACACGGTTTTAACAATGAGTCAATAAGTGGCTGTGGAGGCCAATTCTGGACCCACACATCCTTCCACAGTGGGGACATTGGTTTCCGGGCAGGAGTTGATCATGATGTGGATTTGCCAAGCGTGCCTTCCTCTCAGCTCGTTTCTCCCTTGCGTCCTGAGTTCGTGTCTTCAAAGCCCAGGACACCTTTGGTAAAGGCTGTTCTCCATCTGGAGCGCTCGCAGGCAAATGTTTCCCAATTGTTGGTGTTTATACTACATTTTTAAAGATTTGCCTTGAGACAGTCTTTAAACCTTTTTCATTCACCACCAGCATTATAGAATCATAGAATCATAGAGTTGGAAGAGACCACAAGGGCCATCGAGTCCAACCCCCTGCCAAGCAGGAAACACCATCAGAGCACTCCTGACATATGGTTGTCAAGCCTCTGCTTAAAGACCTCCAAAGAAGGAGACTCCACCACACTCCTTGGCAGCAAATTCCACTGTCAAACAGCTCTTACTGTCAGGAAGTTCTTCCTAATGTTTAGCTGGAATCTTCTTTCTTGTAGTTTGGATCCATTGCTCCGTGTCCGCTTCTCTGGAGCAGCAGAAAACAACCTTTCTCCCTCCTCTATGTGACATCCTTTTATATATTTGAACATGGCTATCATATCACCCCTTAACCTCCTCTTCTCCAGGCTAAACATGCCCAGCTCCCTTAGCCGTTCCTCATAAGGCATCGTTTCCAGGCCTTTGACCATTTTGGTTGCCCTCCTCTGGACACGTTCCAGTTTGTCAGTGTCCTTCTTGAACTGTGGTGCCCAGAGTGGTGCTTTCCATTTTTAAGTTTGGAATAGACTAGTTGTTTTGGAAGACGATCATCAGGCATCCGCACAACATGACCAGTCCAACAAAGTTGATGTTGAAGAATCATCGCTTTGACACTGGTGATCTTTGCTTCTTCCAGTACACTGGCATTAGTTTGCTAAGTCAGCAAAGCACAGTTTTTTCTCCCTACAAACCAGCCAGAGTCTCACTCCTGCTTCCATTCTCTTTGATTTGCAGCATCCATGTCTACCAGTCCTCGGACAACATCCGAAACAGGAAGAATAGCATGAAGATGCAACATTCGGCCTCTGTGACGTGCATTTTGTAAGTGGAGCTTCAGCTGAAATGCAGAGTGTATGTGAGCACAGAATCCAGCTTCTTGAGAAACCCAGCTTTCGTTTTAAAGCACCTTTTTAGACCACAGGGCTGAAAATTTGTGTTTGCTTAACGGTTTGCTTAAATTGCAAAATCCAAAAGTGGCTGAATACAATTTTCAGTAGTGAGTCAATGGGGGTTTCAGGGTCCTTGCTCCACCCTCGACTCGCAAAAACCAGAACAATTTATTTTTAAAAAGCAGGAAATGAGGAGGTCCGTATTTAGTCGTGTGAGCCCTCACCTTCAAGATGAAGGGGTACAGCCCAGACGCAGGTCTTGCTAAGGTCTTGGCCTTCCTGGTCACAGTCATGTGACTTTGCTGCTGAGTTAATCGTACCAAGAAGTACATATTGTACTGTATTGGCCTGAATATAAGCCTCACTTTTCCCCCAAATTCCGACTGTGAAAAGTTAAAGCGCTGCTTAAATTTGTGACCTTACAAAAATTGGCTTTTACGATATTGCTGCTAAAACAGACATATGCTAAGGCTGAACGGGTGTGACTGCCTGCAGGATTTTAAGGGAGCGACTTATATTCGGGTATTGTCTTTTTCTTTTCTTTTTCCCCTTTGAATTTTAAAGGTGAGGCTTATATTCAGGTGCGGCTTATATATGGGCCAATACGGTATTTACTTCTGCAAAACTAAGCAGTTGCTAAAGTTAAAGTGATGGAGATGAGGAAGCATCTAGCCCAGGGCAATCTCGCCCTCCTCCCTCTAGCATCAAACAGAGATGGGTGGAAAACATTTGCAATGGCATTTGCTCCCGGATCCCAGAATGACCAAGCTCTGAATCAGTTAGTTCACATGGGAAATTAATGCTTTTAAGCAAAAAGGTGTCGTCGTCCCCAATATTAATCGCCATTCATGATTAAATAAGGAGTTGCTGTATCAGTATGGACATGGGTGACCCTGAGTTTTGCTTAGCTCACAGAGGACCTTAAGTTTAGAGGTCCCGGGCCCTAAGGAAGTCAGACTATCCTCCACCAGGGCCAGGGCCTTTTCAGTGATGGCTCCGACCTGGTGGAATGCTCTGTCCCAGGAGACCAGGGCCCTGCAGGATTTAACCTCCTTCCGTCAGGCCTGTAAGACAGAGCTATGCCGCCTGGCCTTTAATTTGAATTCAGCCTGATCTTTTATTTCCCTTCTCTTCCCTCCACCTCCCCTTTTATGAAGATCACCCGCTCTGAGACCCCACAGCTAATTCTCCCCTGGCCTCCTCGCTGGCCCAAGTAGGACCAATTCAGCCAGCTAGCCCTGGGGATTATCTAATGCTTATTAGATGGATTTCCCCCAAATTGATTTCTGAAGTTTGAATTTTATTGCTATTCATGTTTTTATACTGTATCTTATGCTGCTTTTACAATGAAGTGTTTTAAATTTGTTGTTAGCTGCCCTGAGCCCGATTTTTGAACCGGGAAGGGCGGGGTATAAATAAAAATATTATTATTATTATGCCACTTATTTGATTTCCAGCTGATGTTGTAAAGCCCATTGCTTTTCCCCCACAGGTATCTAGATAATCAGGTGTTTGTATCGCTGGCGAACGGAGAGCTCGTTGCCTACCAGAGAGAAGCCGGTGAGTTCTTTGACCGTGAAGATGCTTTCAGGAAGGCTCTAATGCTGGAAATGAGAGCAGCTGTAGCAAAACACCTACCGTATTTTTTGCTCCATAAGACTCACTTTTTCCCTCCTAAAAAGTAAGGGGAAATGTGTGTGCGTCTTATGGAGCGAATGCTGGCTGTGCGGCTATCCCAGAAGCCAGAACAGCGAGAGGGGTCGCTGCGCAGCGCTCCCTCTTGCTGTCCTAGCTTCTGGCTTAGCCCCTCTGTCCCTTCCCTCACCTCATGGGAAAGCCCCCAAGAGCCGCGTGGAGCGTGTGTGCGGCTCTTGGGGGCTTTTCCCCAAGGAGGGAGAAGGGCAGCCCGTGACGGCTCGTGAAAGGGAGCGCTGAGCAGAGCCTGGGATGTATACAGGTTCTGCTCAGCGCTCCCTTTAAAGGATTTTTTCCCCTTGCATTCCCCCTCTAAAAACTAGGTGCGTCTTATGGTCAGGTGCGTCTTATGGAGCGAAAAATACTGTGCCTGGCCACATGGCTGCATAGGAGGAGCACTCAGTTGGTGTGACCCTCTGGGCCTAGAAGTCACAGGCTTAGAGAATAAGCAGTGACAAAAGGTTTAAAAACCTATGTGTGAATGCTCGCTGGAGCTTATAGCGGTGCTTGGTGGGAGTAGCCCATCCCCGGACACACTGATGCTGTCTCATAGCAACAGGGAGCATTCCTCAGCACCAGGAAAAATACACAAGGTGGTCACTTGCTCCCATTTCACAGAAATCGCCTGGAAGGTACATGCACATTTTGAACTGTAGCTTTATTTCAAGGAGGGCTGTTAGAGACTTTAAAAAGAAAAAGTAAAAGCTTGGAGTCTGGGTCACCTGTAGAAGCTTCCAAGAGCACCCTGGCGCCCATGGGCACTGGGTTGCCAAACCCTGCTTTAGAATGAGCCGGTAGACCAGACTGGGTGGGATAATCACATTTTGGAGCGCCCCTCTACGCCCCAAACTTTCAGATGGAAAACCAACGTAGCAGGTGAAGAGGCAGAATGGCATCTTTCTCCCTGGTGCGCTAGTTTTCTGTTGCGGGGACTTTCCACGTGGATGCGAACACAGAGCTGGAACACACCAGCCAGAGTCCAAGATGCTGCCGCCCTTTCTGCCCTTTCAGCGTTTTATGACACTCCATTCTCTTTTTTAAAAAAATAAATAAAATTGTTTGCTTTTACAAGCGTTATAACAATACCAAGCAAATATACACATTAAGAGATTTCTTTGACGCTCTAGACTTCCCACCATGGGCCCTATTATCAGCATTTTCAGGTGCATATTATTTCATCATCCATATTTTAAGTCTATCCATATTATCCAACATATTTGTTACATTACAAGTGTTGTTAAAATCCTGCTAATGTTTTCATTTGCCTATAGTGGTCTCTTAAATAAATTATAAATATTTCCCATTCTTCCTTGGAACTTTTGTCTTCATGGTTCCTGAGCCTTCTGGTCAGTTTTGCCATTTCGGCATAGTCCAACAGCTTAGTTAGCCCTTCTTCTCTGGTAGGGACTTTATCTTCTTTCTAATAGCATCCCTTGCATACATGAAAAGTCTTTTCTGCTCCTTTGGAATCTCCGTAGCCTCCATCCTCACCTTATTTTCCGGCATGTTTAAATTCTGTGAAGGAGAAGAGAAACCTCTGACATCATATTTCCCCTTCTTTCTCTCTCTTTTCCAGGACGCTTTTGGGACTCTCAGAACTCCAAATCCCTCTCTCTGGGCTCTCCTGGCAACCCTGTGACCAAAATGGTGGCCGTGGGCGGCAAACTTTGGTGCGGATGCCAGAACCGTGTTGTCGTCCTTAGCACATCTTCGTTGCAGCAGGAGGTACGGAGGAAACAAGGGAGTTGTTAGTTTTTTTCAATCCTATGAGGGAGCGACAAAAGTACGCAACAAGCCTTAACATGGTGTTGCTCCAAACTGGGCTCCTCCTCCCACATTCCTTACAACAACGACCCCCCTTACGGTGGCTGTTTGTAGCCAAAGGTCTCTGCTTCCATTGTTCCCGCACTCTTAATTTACACCAAGTTCTGGGAGAAGGGGGTTCAGAAATACTCTCCAGTGACAACGTGTCAGCTGGCTGCCCTGTCGCGATTCCCACCCACTCACTTTCTTCTAGCACGTCCCAACTCCTTTGTTTGTCGGTCTCTGCGCTGTGACCTCAATAATAAATAATAATAATAAATTTTTATTTGTATCCCGCCCTCCCCGGCCAAAGCCGGGCTCAGAGCAGCTAACAACAAGTAAAAATAGCACAGTGTACATAAAAACACAGTCAATTAATTAAAAAATATTTTAAAATCAATTCAGAATCAAATTAATGACAACCATTGGGTTAGAGTTCTATGAGGATTACAGAAGGAGGGGGTCAGACTGTGCCTTGGCCAAAGGCCTGGTGGAACAGCTCCGTCTTGCAGGCCTGTGGAAAGATGTCAAGTCCCGCAGGGCCCTAGTCTCTTGTGACAGTGCATTACACCAGATTGGGGCCACGGCTGAAAAAGCCCTGGCTCTGGTTGAGGCCAGCCTAACCTCCCTGTGGCCCGGGATCTCCAAGACGTTTTTATTTGAAGACCGTAAGGTCCTCCGTGGGACATACCAGGAGAGGCGGTCCCGTAGGTACGAGGATCCTAGGCCGTATAGGTTTTTTAAAGGTTAAAACCAGCACCTTAAACCTGACCCTGGACTCCACCGGGAGCCTGGTGCAGTTGGTAAAGCACTGGATGAATGTGAACCCGCGGCAAGGACCCCATGAGGAGTCTTGTCACAGCATTCTGCACCCGCTGGAGTTTCTGGTTCAGTCTCAAGGGCAGCCCCACGTAGAGTGAGTTACAATAATCAAGCCTGGAAGTGACTGTTGCATGGATCACAGTGGCTAGGTCAGGGCGAGAGAGGTAAGGAGCCAACTGCTTAGCTTGGCGGAGATGGAAAAATGCCGCCTCTGTTATAGCTGCAACCTGTCTCCATAGAAATAGAAAGGGAAGTGTCGAAGATTACACCCAAACTCTTAACGGACGGTGCTGGCACTAATTGGGCCCCCGCAAGAGATGGGAGTTGCCCCCCCAATCCCATATCGTCCCTACCCAGTCAAAGGACCTCTGTCTTCAAAGGATTTAACTTCAACTGGCTCCCACGTAACCATCCAGCCACAGCTTCCAGACATCTGGTCAGTGTGTCTGGGGCTGAGTCAGGATGGCCATCCATCAACAGATAAGAGTTGGGTGTCACCAGCATACTGATGGCAGCCCAACCCAAAACTCCAGACAAGCTGGGCGAGCGGGCGCATAAAGATGTTGAAAAGCATCGGGGAGAGTATCGCACCCTGTGGCACTCCACACACCGAGTGGCGCGACAACAGTTCCCCCCCAAGCGCCACCTTCTGTCCCTGACCCGAAAGGAACGAGCGCAGCCATTGAAGGGCTGTGCCCTGGATCCCCACGTCGGCGAGGCAGTGGTCCAGAAGTTCATGATCGACCATGTTGAAGGCTGCTGACAGGTCTAAAAGAATCAGCAGCCCCGACCCGCCTCGATCCAGCTGCCTGCGGAGATCATCTGTTAGGGTGACCAGAGCCGTCTCAGTCCCATGACCAGAGCGGAAGCTGGACTGGAATGGATCCAGAGCCGATGTTTCAGCCAGAAATCCACCAAGTTGTTCAGCAACCACCTCAAAGCCCCACTGTAAATCAAACTGTCTCCCTCTTCTCCTGCAGCGTTGGGAGAAAGGGGTTTGTGTTCTCCTCCTCCATCTCGTCCTCTTGAGTCCAGTCCCTGACACTGGGTTGCCCCAGCTGCCCTTTGGGCAGCTTCCCACAGAATAGAAAAAACACAGCGAAACAGCAAACATGGACCGCTTTGAGATAAGCAGCTCAGTGAGTGTGGTTGTGCTGGTCCCGGGGGGGGGGGGTTACTGTGAGGCGTGGTCAAAGCCCGGTCCTGGGCCGAGGGTCTGGAGACTGTCCACCAAGGGGGAAGCAGGGTCCAAAGCAAGAAGCTGGGCGTGGTCGGGAACTCCAGAAAAACAGGTTCTTTGTGCTGGCAGAAACAGGTTTCCAACGTCGTTGCTCCCGCAACCTGGGACTGGGCTGACTGGCCTTTATCTCCTCTGGGGCCTAGGGCGGTCCCGGCCCACAGGTGACTTGCCTCTCCTGGCCTTAAGGCGAGCACCCCTCCTAAGAGAACCTAGTTCCCTCCGTCTCTCTGCCCTGAGCCTCTGCAGCTCAGGAGAGGCTCGAGGGTTACCGGACCCAGAGGCAGCCTCGCCTTCTCCTGACAGAGCTGGGAGAGGAGCACCTGCAGGCAATGGGTCCTCCATCACCTCCGGAGCCAGAGTGGATTCATCTGGTGTCTGCTCCTGAGGATCTGGCACAGGTGAGGGCCCTTCAGATTCAAGCCCCAGCCCCAGCTCAGCCGGCCCTGGAGGCGGGGACTCCTGTGCAGGCTGGGATTCCTCCGGTTCAGCCTCTGAATCAGATTCCCAGGCCATCACACCGGTTCAAGGGGGACCACGTTCCCTGGACCACAACGCCCCGCTAGCTGCCATCATCTGAGGTCAGGTTTCTGCACTGGGGGGAAACCCTGGGAGAGGTGGTCCCCCGTTCAGAGCGTTGGGGATTCCCTCTGTTCCACACGGCTTCAGCCTGACTTCTTCTCTTCCCCAGCACTCCTTTCACGTCGGGCAGGACAGCAACCGCAGCCTCACCTGCATGGTGAGCTCCTCGGCGGGGGTCTGGGTCACCCTTCAGGGCAGCGCCCAGGTGAGGCTCTACCACCCTTCCAGCTACGACCAGCTGGCCGAAGTCGACGTCACGCCTCCGGTCCACAAGATGTTGGCAGGTGAGAGACCCAGCGCTTTGGCAAGTCCTGATGTCACGATCTGAGGCTGGAAAGCACGCTCCAATCAGAATGAATGAGTCTCTGACTGTTTTAGGGCATGTTTATTTACAATTTGCATCCGTGCCTGCCGTTCTCTGCTACGAGTTGGTCGCTCTGAGTCTCCGCCCCTTTCGCAGCGCAAAAGGTGCCAAAGTCCAGTCCTTCCTCTCTTGCACTTCTGTTGCATTTTAACCCTTTCAGGTCTTCTGGTTCGGGGAGAAGGTGGGTAGACATCCCCCCCCCCCGTTATCAAACGAAGATCCCTCCAAACGCTGCCACCCTCCTGGTTGCGTAGCAACACCCTCAATGTCATCTATCTCCTCCCCTCCCTCTGCCTGCAAGCTTTCCGAGTTCTGCTCTATCTGAGTCTGGGAACTCTCGATGGAGGAGGATTAAACTAACCCACTCCTGCTCTTTCTGCCTTTCCTCGTCTCCAGAGTCAGACTCTGGCTCCCTATGGAATGGCATTCCTTCATCTCCAGAGTCAGCCTCTTCCCAGGCATTCGATTCTGCCACGTCTCTTGACGCCTGAGAATGACTTGGAGGCACCCAGTTTTTTAAGACTCTGGCGAGATGGATGTAACTCGCAGGCAGAGGTCGACTAAGGGTGACATTTCCATGGTCAGTGGGAAACCCTGCTAGTTCCCCCCCACCCCCTCTGCTAATCGTGGCTTTGCCTTTCCCCTCAAACACCAGGCTTGGAAAAATAGGAAACTGTCCTATATTGAATAAGACCATTGGTCCTTTTGGCTCAGCCTTTCCCAAAGTGGTCTCCCCGCCGGTGCTTCAGACTACAGCTCCTGGTGGGAGTTATAGTTTCCAAAACATCTGGAGGGCACCAGGTTGGGGGAGCCTGGTCTGCTTTGACTGGCAATGGCTGTGCAGGGCTTCAAGATCTCCATTCAGGGTAGATGCTGTACCTTTGAGCTACAGATTCTTGGCTCTTGAGGTGCGGTAAGTGTCTAAAACAGGGTTCCCCAGACTTGGGTCTTCAGCTGCTTTTTTTTGGACTACAACTCCCATCATCCCTAGCTACCAGGACCAGTAGTCAGGGATGGTGGGGATTGTAGTCCCCAAACGGCTGGAGACCCAGGTTTGGGAAACACTGGTCTAGAATAAACTCAGGGAAACAGTTATAGAAGCCAAAAACTGAGCTGGGTTTGAAGTCAAAATGCCATACATTTGTGAAAATATCTCCTGGGTAGCCAACAAAATGTAGCAGCTAAGTAGAGGGTTGGGCTTAGAGCAATCAGACCTGGGTTCCAATTCCCACATAGTCATGGAAGCGTGTGACCTTAAGGCAGTCACTGTCTTCCATCCTGGCCTACCTCGCAGGGATATTGTGGGAAGGGAAACCCCCTTCTGCAGTCACTTTGAGCTCCTTGCGTCTCTGAGGATACTAAAGTGGTAGTCAGCCAATCTCTGGTTGAGATTTCGGGTGGGGTTGGCAGCATAAAGGATGAGAAGAAAACCACCCAAACGAAACAAGAAAAGAGGATAATTGGATTTTATAACATGGCACGGCCAGCGTGTTTTGCCTTGTCGCATTCTGCAGGGGGGAAATGTGGGATGACCACAGGAACTATATTAAGAGCGCTGCATTAAAAGCCTTACATAAGGTTATTGCATTAACATTCTTAATTTAGTCCTCGGTGTCATCTTTGCCTGGAGAAGATGACTCACCGAAACACGATGGGCACGGAACCTCGTAAAACAACATTACTGTACTCCTGGCATCATTTTGCATTTTTGCCTCCTATAGTTCTTTTGGCATCTGTCTTCATCTTGGCTGTACAAGGTACCGTATTTTTTGCTCTATAACACGGGTGTCAAACACAAGGGCCGCGGGCCAAATCCGGCCCGCCAGACCTCGTCATGTGGCCCGTGTAGCCGCCACCGGCCGCCAGCCTTCACCTTTTATTCTCACTTTTTTTTTTTTTTGACACAAGAAAGCCGCCTCTTCAGCGCATGCGCGGCAGCCTACAAGCCAGAGAACGTCTGTCCTCTAGTGGCGCCGGCCGTTCTACACAGGAAACCTCCACTTTACATGCATTCAGGAAACCTCCACTTGTTTTTATATTGAGCGCATGCCATCCTGTGATGTGACAGATCCAACAGCTGCCTGAACCCTTCTCTCCTGTACTGTAAGTCCTACAGATACAACTGGCCCTTTGAGGGTGACCAAACTGCTGATGCGGCCCCCGATGAATTTGAGTTAGACACCCCTGCTCTATAAGATTCACTTTTCCCCTCCTAAAAAGTAAGGGGAATTGTGTGTGCGTCTTATGGAGCGAATGCAGGCTGCGCAGCTATCCCAGAAGCCAGAACAGCAAGAGGGATTGCTGCTTTCGCTGCGCAGCGATCCCTCTTGCTGTTCTGGCTTCTGAGATTCAGAATATTTTTTTCTTGTTTTCCTCCTCCAAAAACTAGGTGCGTCTTGTGGTCTGGTGCGTCTTATAGAGCAAAAAATACGGGTAAGTCATCCGGGCAAACCTTTCAGCCTCCACGCACCCCCCAACATAACACACAACACCCCAACATAGACACCTGCAATATGAGAACACTTACACTAACCAGCAGGGAATTCTAAGGAATCTTTCCCCCTCCCCATTGAATTCTGTTGCCCCTCTCCGGTTTCTGTTGGGGCATCAGAACTGCCAGATGAATTGGGGATGGGGGTGTTTTTTTGACAGGGGGGTTGTTTTGCAATGACCCAAACCTTTGAGCCTCCTTCGTGCGTCATTGCCACATATTTCTTCAAGATTGTGTTGGTCAGAGGTTTGAGTCAATAATAGTAATAATAATAGTTTTATTATTTATACCCCAACCATCTGGCTGGGTTTCCCCAGCCCCAACAGAATATTAAAAACACGATAAAACATCAAACATTAAAAACTTCCCTAAGCAGGGCTGCCTTCAGATGTCTTCTAAAAGTCAGGTGTTCATTTCCTTGACATCCGATGGGAGGGCGTTCCACAGGGCGGGTGCCACCACCGAGAAGGCCCTCTGCCTGGTTCCCTGTAACCTCACTTCTTGCAGGGAGTGAACTGCCAGAAGGCCCTCGGAGCTGGACCTCAGCGTCCGGACTGAACAATGGGGGTGGAGATGCTCTATATGGGCCGAGGCTTTCATACGTCAGCACCAACACTTTGACTTGTGCTCGGAAACGTACTGGGAGCCAGTGTAGGTCCTTCAAGACCAGTGTTACTGTCGGGATCAAGCCAAAAGTCAGAGCCTCCAGCTTAGCTCTTAGTCCAGAGGAATTTGGCCACCCTCCAGGTGCCCGGCTTGATTCCTTATGACCTCCCGTCTGCGACTCCCGGCAAGATCAAAGGAGGTCTCCAATCGGCGATTCTCCTCAACGTGAAGAGAACACACCAGTCCTCCCCCACCTCCATTCCCGGGGGGGGGGGGAAAGAGACAGACAGAAATATATCTACATGTCTTTATTTCTGTCTTTCAGCAGTACAGAGAAAACATGTCTGCACACTCTGCTTCCCACTGCAGAGAGAGAATAAAACCCCACCCATGTACTTCCAGTACAGGGTCATGTGCTGCTCTGAGGTAACATCCGGCTCTCAGAGCACTTTACAGACAGTCCCAGTTTCCCACGGGACAATCCAATAACATCAGTTTCCTGTTTACCATTCCAGCCACCTGGTGCTTGCTTCTGCATTGCTCCTTTTTCGTAACATCCTCCCCCACAAGAATCAATGCGTGTTGCAGCAAGCAAAGCATGATCCAGAGAAGAAAACAAACAGTTGTTATACACATAACACTCCCCTGTTGTTTCAGTTCCACCCTTGGAACTCCCCGCCACTGGTTTCCCCAGTGTACCTCTCTGGTTGTCTGGTTTCCAAGGAATGAGTGCATCTGCATTACCTTGGCTAGCAACTCTCTGTTGTGTCTTTGTCTCTGACTTAGACACAGCTCCAACCTGTCCTCGGTTGTTTACAACAGCAACACATGCAACAGCTAAGTTAGCAAACTCTTTTGAGTACCTCTTGGGTGGTTGACCCTTTGTAACTCTCTCAGACCTACGTATGAGGTGCTGATCCTCTCTGCTCACTGGTCCAGTTTCAGGACTCTTTGGAGAACTAGTTCCAATGGTAAACAGTGGTTCATCCTTCAGTTGTGAAGGCCTATCTATTGTGTGAGACTTCCTCTCAATGACTGTGACAACTGAGCTCTCCGAGCTATCAGTGTCATCACTTTCAGTACAGCTGTAATCAGTGAAATCATCACCATCTGAATCGTCTTCAGTGGGAAATGTGTGTACTGTCACTCTCTCCTGTTCAGGAACACTCTAGAAATTTTGTGAGAATCACCTGACCAGATTCAGACAAAATTACTCTGTAGAGACCCTTTTCATACCCCACAAAAATGCCTCTGGCATTCTTTACTCCACCTGGAGCTTCTGTTCTCACATGAGACCCAAAAACCTTGAAATGGGCAACAGAAGGTTTTCTGTGGAACAGTTTCTCAAAAGGAGAACTTCCCAACTCTTTTGAAACCTTTCTCACTCTCGTATAACAGAACGACATTAGAGACTCGGCCCAGTACTCATGTGGCAGATGTGAACTTAGCAATTGCGCTTCCATCCCCTTTTGCAATTCTCTGTTCACCCGTACACAGACACCCCTGTTCCACGCTTCCGCTGAAACAGCAACCTTGTGTCTTATCCCCTTCTTCTGCAGGAACCTTTGGAAATCCTGTAAGAGAAAAATCTGCTTCTTGTCTGTGAATAGACAATCAACGTTAGCATCATGCATACTCTTAACTTTGTCACAAAACTCCTGAAACCTCTCCAAGGCTTCCTTTGGCTTTCTCAACACATAAACCCAGACATAGTTAGAGAAATGATCCACACACACAAGATAATATCTTGCATTGCCTCTAGATGGTTCTAGAGGACCAATCACATCAGCATACACCCGCTGAAATGCTCTGTTGACTCCGGTCTTCTTCTTGCTCACACCTGCAAGAGAAACTTGGTTAGACACAGATGAATTACATTCCATGTAATCACTTTGTGCAAAAGTCAACAAATAAAGTCCATCCTTCTCCCTGGCTGAAAGATATAACTCTCCATCTTTGTAGATCTCGCAGCTCTCAGCATCGTAGGACAGTTTCAGTCCTCTCTTCGCAATCTGCGAAACACTCAGCAGATTGAACTTCAATTCAGGAACCAAGTAAACATTGTTTATTGTCAAGTCCAGACTCTTTAGATAGACAGTCCCCACGCCGGCCGCTTCTAGCTCCTGACCATTGGCCTGTGTCACAGTGAAGCTTTGCTTCTTAAACGTTGAAAAGAGTTCTCTGTGTGGGGACATATGAAACGTGCATCCAGTGTCAATAACAAACGAGTTCCCAACATCTGGCGTGGTTCCTTTCGCCATCAAAGCCTTTGCAGGTTCCACCATAGGCTTGGTACGACCTTTGCCTGACGCCTCAGGCTTTGCCGAGCGGCCCTTCGCTCCTTTTGGCTGACGTGGCTTCTTACAGCTCCGCTGAAGATGCCCAGCCTGTCCACAACTGTAACACTGGACAACATTCAAAGCTACAGCATTCTCTCCAGTAGCCTCATCGGTGGGGGAATTAGAACTCCGTTCCTCCCTCCCCCTGTCCTTTACTTCCAGTGCAGCATGCCGGCTGTGTTCTTCTAGAACCACGGCACCCAGGGGCACTCCCCCCTTCTTGGCATCCATGCTGAATCCAAGGGTCAGCTTTACACTCAATCTCAAGCCAGCTTTCACTTTTCAAGCCAGTAAAACTCCAAAAGTTTTTGTTTACTGCTTCACTGGCAGGCTTGCCTTTGGGCTGTTTTTTCAAAACCCTTGCACAGCTGCGCAGATACACTTTCGATTTCCCAGGCTCTTTTTAGCCATTCTTTAACTGGCAGACGTTGCCTAGCAACCTGCTCAGGACGGAATTCCTTATCTAAACCACAGGAATTCCTGGTATGCAAGCTTGCCCTCAGAGCTTGTTTTTTTCAAACGCAGCTCTTCCTTGTGAACCAGAAAATAAGCCTTTCTGCGTTCATTCTCTCTTGCCCGAAATGCTGCATACCTTTTCTGGCGCTCCGTTGCCTTGAAACACACTCCTCTCGGTGTTCAGCTGTCTGTTTCAGCTTCTGGCTGCAGGCAGACGCTTTTCTTTATCTCCTTAGGTGCAGAGGATGGCAATGATTCATCGACCTCTCACCTCTCATGCAGATTCTCACAGATCTGATAACCATCGGTCTGCTACCAGTTGTCGGGATCAAGCCAAAAGTCAGAGCCTCCAGCTTAGCTCTTAGTCCAGAGGAATTTGGCCACCCTCCAGGTGCCCGGCTTGATTCCTTATGACCTCCCGTCTGCGACTCCCGGCAAGATCAAAGGAGGTCTCCAATCGGCGATTCTCCTCAACGTGAAGAGAACACACCAGTCCTCCCCCACCTCCATTCCCAGGGGGGGGGGGAAAGAGACAGACAGAAATATATCTACATGTCTTTATTTCTGTCTTTCAGCAGTACAGAGAAAACATGTCTGCACACTCTGCTTCCCACTGCAGAGAGAGAATAAAACCCCACCCATGTACTTCCAGTACAGGGTCATGTGCTGCTCTGAGGTAACATCCGGCTCTCAGAGCACTTTACAGACAGTCCCAGTTTCCCACGGGACAATCCAATAACATCAGTTTCCTGTTTACCATTCCAGCCACCTGGTGCTTGCTTCTGCATTGCTCCTTTTTCGTAACAGTTACGTGGTCTCGGAGACCGCTCCCAGTCACCAGTCTAGCTGCCGCATTCTGGATTAGTTGTAGTTTCCGGATCACCTTCAAATATAGCCCCACGTAGAGCGCATTGCAGTAGTCCAAGCGGGAGATAACCAGAGCATGCACCACTCTGGCGAGACAGTCTGCGGGCAGGGAGGGTCTCATCCTGCGTACCAGATGGAGCTGGTAGACAGCTGCCCTGGACACAGAACTGACCTGCGCCTCCATGGACAGCTGTGAGTCCAAAATGACTCCCAGGCTGCGCACCTGGTCCTTCAGAGGCACAGTTACCCCATTCAGGACCAGGGAGTCCCCCACACCCACCCGTACCCCCAAAACAGTACTTCTGTCAGGATTCAACCTCATATTGCAGGTGTGTATGTTGGGGTGTTGTGTGTATGTTGGGGTGGGCATGGAGGCCGAAAGGTTTGCCTGGATGACTTAACAGCCAAGATGAAGACAGGGGAGAGGGCCCTTGAGATCAAATCCTGCTTTCTGGTTTCCCCCTGCCATCTGGCTGGCCGCTGTGAAAGCAAGATGCTGGGTTACATGGACTGTTGGCCTGATCCAGTATGCTCTTCTTCCTTGCCTGTGCTCCACAGCCCTTTTCCCCAACTCCTTTGCCGTTGTATGGTGTCAGGGACTGGCTGGAGGATGAGGAACCCCTCTAGGGAAAGCCTCAAAGGAGGAAGGCTCAGAGCCCAGGGAGTGGTGGACACAGAGGACAAGTCAGAAGGGGAAGGAGGGGAGGAATGGTTGGTTTTCTGAAGAGGCAACAGGCTTTGGTGAGCAAGAAGAGCCAGTGAAGAAAGAAGTTCAGACGTAGCTGATGAAGTTCAGAGGCTGCAGAAGCATCCCAGGAGCTATTGCAAGAAGTTCCCCTCCCCTCTTGTCTCCGAGGCCACAGAGAGCTGTGTGTGCAGCAGAACAAAGAGTGCAGGTTCCCAGCAGCAGCAGCGTAGTTTAATGATGAGTTTTGGGTATAACGGAGATATAAAAGATTTGGATTATTATAAAAGATGCAGGAAGAGGTGATTAGTAATAAGACCCACAAAGGGGAAGAGGGAAGTCCAGGAGATTCTTGCTTTTATGTTATATGTTGTATGTTTGTGATTGTAAAAAAAATTATTTGAAAAACCATATATATATATATATATATATATATATACACACACACACACACACACACACACACACACACACACACAGTGGACGCTTGGGTTGCAAACATGATCCGTGCGGGAGGCACATTCGCAACCCGCAGCGTACGCAACCCGCAGCGCTGTGTCTGCGCATGCCCGGGTTGTGATTCGGCGCTTCTGCGCATGCTCGACCGCCGAAACCCGGAAGTAACCCGTTCCAGTACTTCTGGGTTTTGGCGCGTTCGTAACCTGAAAAAACACAACCTGAAGCATCTGTAACCCGAGGTATGACTCTGTGTGTGTGTGTGTGTGTGTGTATGTGCAGATAGGCAGATAGATAGATAGATAGATAGATAGATAGATAGATAGATAGATAGATAGATGATAGATAGATAGATAGGTAGATAGATAGATGATAGATAGATAGATAGATAGATGATAGATAGCACAGGTTCCCACCACCACAAGTGAAGTTTAAGGCTGCTTGGAGAACATCTGGCTGGGGAGAAGGAGACATGGGGAAATAGGAGGCAATGATCATCAGTCCTAGCAACTGTTTCATAGGGGCCAGTCCTGCAAAGGAGGTATTCCTGCCCTTGTAGGCTGTTTCCTTGAATAAAAAGTTAACTTTTCTGCTTGACCTTGCATCTTGAGTGCCAGCCTGTATCTGAAGCAACCTTGACACACAGTGAAAAATGTCACGTCAGGTGGGTGGGAATGGGGGAGAACTGCTTTACTAACACAGGAAGCCAAGGACCGCCTCAATCTCAGAAACAGAATCATCTCTTGAGTTGGTCTAAGGTGGCCTTTCCTAACCTGTGTGCTCTGCGGATGTTGCCACCACAGCTGTCAACTGTCCCTTATTTGGCGGGAAAGTCCCTTATTTGACGGGAAAATCCCAAAACACTGTGTCCTGCTGCTGTCCCTTATTGATGATGTCTCTTAAGTTTCCCGGGTTTCAAAGGAAGCAGCTCCTCTCCCTCCCTCCCTGCCGGCCAGGGAGGAGGGAGGCTCCAACTGTGTTGCTTGGCTGCGTTGCTCATCCAATAAGAAGTCTAAGAACGACTGGGGGGTGGAGCTTGCATGCCTTGTGCCAATCAAATCGGCCGCGTTGCCTCGGGACTCGCCTTTGCTCAGCGCTTCCCAGCGGAGAGGTGACGGTGTTTTTCCTTGCTGCATCCCCTTTGCCGGGTTGCTGCACTGTGGGAACCACCGCTTGAGGCTTCGTTTGGCCGCTGGCTGGGCTTTCTGCCTTTGGCTCGGAGGGGCTCAGAAGTCGAACATACCTGTGTTTGAAAATCCCTTATTTTGGCTGCTGATCCCTTATTTTTGAGGCTGCTGGTCCCTTATTTTCAAACCTGCAACTTGACAGCTATGGTTGCTACCCAGTGGGCGGTGCTGGCAGGGTGGGCTGGTGGGAGTTGTAGTCCAAACCAGGTTGGGGAAAGAACCATCTAAGGACTTGCATGAACCACTCGCCTTGGATTCGCAGGCTCAGATGCCATCATCCGCCAGCACAAGGCGGCTTGCTTGAGGATCACCGCCATCCTGGCCTGCAAAGACCTGCTGTGGATCGGCACCAGCGCTGGGGTGGTCCTGACTCTGCCCATGATGTCCAACGCCACCTCCTTGAAGACCCCGCCATCGCCGGTGGGCCTCTCCCAGGGACACACAGGCCACGTCCGGTTCCTCACATCCATCGAGCTGCCGGAAGGTTTCGACATCCTCTTTCCCCTGCCCAGGGATCCAGGTGGGTTCGAGTAAGACGAGGCAGAAGGGGCAGCCTGGGGTGAGATAACCATCGGGTTTTCCATTTGAGCAGGAAAGGTGTCCGTCAGGGATTCTCCAGCCGCGACGTCTGCATTGCAGGGGGCTGCACTAGATAATCATGTGGTGGCGGTGCGGTGGCAGCAGGAGGCCCCATTAGCTAAAGTGGTGCTTCAGGTGAAGAACAGTTTCAGGTTAAGAACGGACCTCCGGAACGAATTAAGTTCTTAACCCGAGGTACCACTGTACATCTATGCATAGGTAAAGGTAAAGGTACCCCTGCCCGTACGGGCCAGTCTTGCCAGACTCTAGGGTTGTGCACTCATCTCACTCTATAGGCCGGGAGCCAGCGCTGTCCGCAGACACTTCCGGGTCACGTGGCCAGCGTGGCGAGCTGCATCTGGCGAGCCAGCGCAGCACACGGAAACGCCGTTTACCTTCCCGCTATAAAGCGGTACCTATTTATCTACTTGCACCCGGGGGTGCTTTCGTTGGCAGGCTAGGTTGGCAGGTTGGCAGGCGCTGGGAATGAACGACGGGAGCCCCCCCCCCCCGCCCGCCGTGGGGATTTGAACCACCGACCATGTGATCGGCAAGTCCTAGGCGCTGAGGTTTTACCCACAGCGCCACCCGCGTCCCTACATCTATGCATACATGCTTACAAATCTACATAGGGTGCATACTTTGTCCCGGTGGCAGAATTTGGGTTATGCAGGTGCAGAAAGAAATATGACTCACTCTCCTCCCCGCTTCTAGGTACAGAAAAGTCCAACGACTTGGAGAAACGGGACTCCACGAGGCACAGGCCCCCCAAGTCCAAGATGCTCATCATTAGCGGCGGCGACGGGTACGAGGACTTCCGGCTCACCAGCAGCAGCGAGACAGTGGGGAGGGATGATAGCACAAACCACCTGCTCCTCTGGAGGGTCTGACGAGCGAGATGAGGAACAGGGCGGACCCCTCCGGAGGGAGAGAAGCCGAGAGAGAGAGAGAGATTGCGTCCCGTCCTTGCCGTCCCCACACGGACGCATCCCCGTGTCTCATCTCCCACCCTGAATGTCTCGTGCGCAGGGTCGCCTTTCTGGATCCGCCTCGCGGAGTTAGCGGCGCGCCTTGGGACGGGCCGCGTGCGGAACCTCCAGAACGCAAATCCATGTTGCACGACTCGCGCTTGCTGCTGTGTCTTGAGTATGTGGGAGGGGGTGCGCTCAGTGAGAGAGAGGAGGAGAGATTAGGTGCAGCCACCCCTATGCGCCAAGCCCCATTCAAATGGGACTAAGAGAGAGAGAAACCATTTAGGAATTCAACCCTGCTTAGGAAAGAATTGTCTGCTCTGTGTGTGCTGCTTGGTTAGAAACGCCCAGCTCAGCCGAGGAGTTGTTGAATGTCGTCGTGTCTCCCGTTTTCGTCCGCTGAGGCCCTCGAGTCCAGATGGCTGGGGCAACTTTCCCCCATTCTCACCAAACACAAACACAATCATTTTCCGCCCCCTCTTTGGTTTCTCCTCGCCTTCCTCCATCGGATACAGATGCAGAGCTACTCCACTCAATGGCACCCTTTCATTCATGCAAGAACCGCTCACCAGAACCAGACACTGCGCACCATCGTCTTGCCAACTTCTGCGAGGCACACCGCCGCCAGCATCCAGATAACTTGGGGGGTGGGGTGGGGGGGTCTGTTTGTGTATAAATTATCTTTATTTATTGGCGGCTAGGAGGAGGAGCTGCTCCAGAAAGGAGGGGAATGGGGAGGCGGACTGACACTGTTTCTGAGCAATTTCCAAAGAGATTGGGATGGTGGGATGGAGAGTGGTTTGGGGCCCTTGTCACGGTCAGAGACACCCCTGCGTCTGGGCTCAGTTGTGATAACCGTAGGGTTGTTTCCGCACATCAGTGTTCGAAGATGTAAGGCTGTGTCGGGTTGCAGTGTTGATGATGGCCGCTACCCAAGATGGCGGCTGGAGTTTGTCTCTGCTGAGAAGGAAGGGGAAAGAGGTTGGGCATGGAGAAAGCCCGCTCTTGATGGGGGAGTGGGGCAGCAGAGACAAAATACAAGAATCTTGACAGGATAATTGTGCAATATTGAGCAGCTTTCCCCACCAACCCCGCACAGGCCGCACCACAGAGGCCTCGTCCGTTACCAGGGCAACCGTACTCCATGTTGTCAGGGGATGGGTGGGCAGGAGTTTGCAACACCCTGGTCTTCTACCTTGTACAGTATTTATGATTTATTTGTTGTGGTTGTGTTTTTTGTTTTTTAAAAAAGAAAACCTAGCTACCGTTTGTGGAGGGAGGCAGCGAGTTGAACAGTTAGCGTCGCTTAATTTAATCGAGCTCATAATCTTCCGTTGTGAGAAGGGTAAATTTGCCTCAGAGACCGAAAGGTCTCCGCAGGCAGGTTGAAGGGCCGTCCTTAAAACCTTGAACAAAGTTAGATCCCCGCTAGACTCATCGTGAACATGGTTGAGGGCTGGAGAGAAAGCGGACTGCATTTCACCAGCTGACCATGGGACAGTCGCCGGGTTTCCTGCAAAGATTCCTGAAGGAGGCGAACCGTTGCTTGATCTGCAAGGAACCTCTCGGCTGCCGAGTCCTCTGTGTATTTACTCAGAGGTACGTCCCGCTGACTTTCAGCGGTGCTTACTCCCAGGTAAGTGTGTGAGATTGCAGCCTTCATGCTCTGAGGCGAGAGCTCTGCCTCTGGATCACATTAAACCCGCCTTTGCCAAACTTCGCCTGATTGGTCTGGTGCGAGTTGGAAGTCCGGAGGTTGTCGGGTTGACCAGAGGCACATGTTGCGTGCACAGTTGCATCGTCGATTTAAAAAGAATTGGGAGAACGCTGGCATTCCAATAACCAGATGAATAGGCCATGCATTATGGAAGCCAGACCACCTCCCAGTGAGCATTGCCAAGGGTGGGGAAAAGGTTTGGGGGAGGGGCAAGATGTCAAACTAGTGTCCCCTCCTCTGAAGTGAAGGAGAAGCACCTCATGTCTCCACTCAATACCCCCAACTTCCCCTAAGACAGGAATATAGCTGATAGCTCGAACCAAGAGTAAGATCTCCTTATAAACACATACATAGTGTTTCTTATGCACCGACACTGGATGCTGATGAAGACATTAAAGAAAAGAAGCGTTTTCAGCTGGATGCTATCCTATCAGAGACGCCTAAGGAGAATAAAATTACCCCCCTGGGTGATTTTAATGCAGACATAGACAAACTCAGCCCTCCAGATGTTTTGGGACTACAATTCCCATGATCCCTGACCACTGGTCCTGTTAGCTAGGGATCATGGGAGTTGTAGTCCCAAACATCTGGAGGGTCGAGTTTGCCTATGCCTGTTTTAATGCAAGAGTTGGGCGAGATGTCGATCTGTGGCCTGGAACTATTGGGAAAGAAGGAATTGGCAACAGCAACCACAATGAAATACTACTCTTGACTATCTGTGCAGCGCACAACCTTGTTATTGCCAACACACTCTTTCGACAAATTTAAAACATGGAGGTGCCCTTGGTCGAACCACTGGCACCCCTTATGTGATTGTCTGAGTTGAAGATTGCCAAGATGTGTGAACAGAGCTATGATGAGTGTGTATGACTTCTGGACACATCACTGATTAATACGCTCCACAATGGCTATCAAGATTGTACCTCAACGCAGACTTCAGGAAGGGAAACCAAGGCGCAAAATGAATACTCGAGCCCTTCAAGATCTCATTAAGCGGGATTGTTTCCAAAGGACCGTCTGCTTTCGGAATTCTCTGATAACATTGAGGAACACTGTACCAAGCTAAAAACATCCATTATTGCAGCCTGTAAAAAACTATTAAATACCAAATCAAGGAACACCAGGATTGGTTTGATGAGAATGACAGTAAGATTGAACACATTCTTGACAAGAAAAGGAAAGCCTTTCAGATCTGGCAAAGAGATAGAAACTGCGCCACTGAGGAAAAACCCTATGACAATGCGAAGGCTGAGCTTCAAAGAACCAGAGAACTAAAGAACACCTGGTGGATAAAAAAGCTCACGAGATCCAGCACTTAGCTGACACTCATGGTGCACAGAGTTTCTTTAAAGCCACAAAGACCATCTGTGGGCCTATAAATCATGACATATGCCCCTTATGCTCAACAGACAGTAAGCTAAAGGGACCCCTGACCATTAGGTCCAGTCGTGACCGACTCTGGGGTTGCGGCGCTCATTGAGCTTTATTGGCCGAGGGAGCCGGCGTACAGCTTCCAGGTCATGTGGCCAGCATGACTAAGCCACTTCTGGTGAACCAGAGCAGCGCACGGAAACGCCGTTTACTTTCCCGCCGGAGTGGTACCTATTTATCTACTTGCACTTTGACGTGCTTTCAAACTGCTAGGTTGGCAGGAGCAGGGACCAAGCAATGGGAGCTCACCCCATCACGGGGATTCAAACCGCCGACCTTCTGATCGGCAAGTCCTAGGCTCTGTGGTTTAACCCACAGCGCCACCCTCGTCCCCTACAGACGGTACCACACTCCTAAAAGCTATTGCACTGCACTGGAAAGAACATTACCAGCATCTCCTTAAATGCAACTTCCCTCACAAATTCCACAAAAACAAATTAAGAGATGAGCTCACAGTATCTCCAAATCTGGGAGAGTTGTGTACGGCTATTAACCAAATGAACAACAACAAAGCCAGCAGACTTGATGGGATACCTGCTGAAGTCTTCAAAGTGGGTGGAATTGAACTTGCACAACAACTTCACAAGCTCATCGGGAGAGAGGAGATCCCAGCAGGCTTTAGGGATGTCAAAATTATCAATCCAAGGCTACCCTTCCTGAATCCCAAAATGGTTTTAGACCTTCCAGGGGGACAGTAGACGTGATTTTCTCTTCTTGGCAGCGTCAAGAAAAATGCAGAGAGCAAAACCAACCCCTGTATATGGTGTTTATTGACCTGACTAAGGCCTTCAACACTGTAAATTGTAATGCCCTGTGGACTGTCCTTCTGAAAATTAGCTGCCCAGATAAATTTGTAAACTTCATTCTGCTCCTTCATGATAATATGACAGCAACAATCACAGATAACAGTGGCTCTCAAAATGAACCATTCACAGTGGGATCAGGTGTTAAACAGGGTACTGTTATCGCCCCAACTCAATTTATTATTTTCATTGCCATGATCCTACACTTTGTCAAAGGAATACTCCCCACCGGAGTAGAAATCATATATTGTACAGATGGAAAGCTCTTTAATCTGAGTAGGCTGAAAGCAAAGAGTAAGGTTACTGTAACTTCCGTCATATAGTTTCAGTATGCTGATGACAGCGTAGTGTATGCACACTCAGAGGATGACCTCCAAACCATCCTAAATATCTTCACAGAATCTTATGAAAAGCTTGGTCTGTTGCTCAACATCCAAAAAACCAAAGTGCTGCACCAGCAAGCACAAAACAACATTTCTTCTGCGCCAGAAATCCAACTCAATGGTGTAACTTAGGGAAAAGTTGATCACTTCTCCTACCTGGGCAGTTATCTTTCCACAAGGGCCAACATTGATGCTGGGATCCAGCACCGCCTGAGCTCTGCGAGTGCAGCTTTCTCCTGATTGAAGTGCAGAGTGTTTGAGGACCGGGACATTCGCAGGGTAACCAAAATGCTTCTTTACAAAGCAATTGTACTACCAAACTTACTATATGCCTGTGAAACATGGACCACTTATAAACACCAGCTCCAACTCCTCGAAAGATTCCATCAACTGTGTCTCCGAAAAATGTTACACATCACTTGGGAAGACAGGCGATCTAATACCAGTGTACTGGAAGAAGCAAAGATCACCAGTGTTGAAGCAATGGTTCTTCAACATCAACTTCATTGGACTGGTCATGTTGTGCGGATGCCTGATGATCGTCTTCCAAAGCAACTACTCTATTCCAAACTTAAAAATGGAAAGTGTAATGCTGGTGGTCAACAAAAGAGGTTTAAAGACTGTCTCAAGGCAAATCTTTAAAAATGTAGTATATACACCAACAATTGGGAAACACTGGCCTGCGAGCGCTCCAGTTGGAGAACAGCCTTTACCAAAGGTGTCCTGGGCTATGAAGACACGAACTCAGGATGCAAGGGAGAAACGTGCTAAGAGGAAGGCACGCTTGGCAAACCCTCACCGTGATCAACTCCCACCCGGAAACCTTTGTCCCCACTGTGGAAGGATGTGTGGATCCAGAATTGGCCTCCACAGTCACTTACAGACTCACTGTTAAGATCGCGTTCATGGAAGACAATCTTACTCAGGTGCGAGCGATTGCCAAAGAAGAAGAAAATATTTGTTTAGATTGAAGAGTTTTAGATTAGGTCTTAGAGATAGAAAATTTCACCCAGACCTCATATCTGATGAATTAGGTACAAAAATTAAAATTCCTCCATCTTACCCCTCCACTTTATAAAAAGACCAAAGGCAACTTACATCATAAAACTGAGTTTCATAATCCACATTTCAGACCAGAACTCAGATTTTGAAGCCAAATGGTAAAGGTTTGACACTCAGCTTTGCAATAATAAAAAAGTAAAGGGTAAAGGGACCCCTGACCATTAAGTCCAGTTGTGGCCGACTCTGGGATTGTGGCGCTCATCTTGCTTTATTGGCCGAGGGAGCCGGCGTACAGCTTCCGGGTCTTGTGGCCAGCAGGACTAAGCCGCTTCTGGCAAACCAGAGCAGCGCACAGAAACACTGTTTACCTTCCCGCCAGAGCGGTACCTATTTATCTACTTGCACTTTGACGTGCTTTCGAACTGCTAGGTTAGCAGGAGCAGGGACTGAACAACGGGAGCTCACCCCTTCACGGGGATTCGAACCGCTGACCTTCTGCAGCAAGTCCTAGGTTCTGTGGTTTAACCCACAGCGCCACCCGCATCCCATTTTGCAATAATACTAATAATGCTATAATTTGTATAATTTGTGCCCCGCCCATCTGACCAGGTTGCTCCAGCCACCTCTGGGCAGCTTCCAACTAAATATAAAAACAGTAAGTCATACATCAAGCATTAAAAACTTCCCTATCCAGGGCTGCCTCCAAGAGTCTTCTAAAAGTCAGATAGTTGCTTATTTCCTTGACATGTGATGGGAGGGCGTTCCACAGGGACGGCGCCACCACCGAGAAGGCCCTCTGCTTGGTTCACTTCTCATGGCTCAATTCCTCCTAGGAGGTTTTGGAATCCATAGGCTGGACTGGCGCACTTAGAAAATTGAGTTTTTGATTCAGAGCCACTCAGCCTGGATTTGATGTGTATTTCTTTCCGTGCTATTTGTCTCCATTGGATCTCGTGATGAGCGCCGAGGCCTCTTACAGAAATGAGTCGTGAGGAGCAAGCTTTAATCTGCATACCCTGGCAGAATGCAATACACAATGCACATAATCTGATGTCTTCTTATTCAGAAGCTGTTTCCATGAAATAGGGAAAGCGCTCTTTTAAACCTGCATCTATTCTCAGTACATTAATTTTGCAATCCCCATTTACATACCTTTCTTTGAAACCGGGAGGGATGGGAACCGTGTTTTTGGAACAGGGATTCTGTTCAGGATATACAGGTCACGGAGGGGCCTGACTCTGAACAGTTGTTTGCATTCCAGAAGTAGAATTTAGGAGGTCACAGACTGAGTGTGTTCATCATGACCTTGCCATCTACAAAATGGAACACAGAGATATAAAATCCTTCCTTAAATTGGTATGTATCTGTGAAAATTAAGCGGTCCCCGATTCAGTCTTGCCACTTGCATGAGCTCACTAGTTTGCCTTAGACAGCCATTCCTTCTTCAGCTTTGGGGTTAACAAACTGACCAGCCTTACAGGGTTGTTGTAATGATTACAAGAAGATGGGGTATGTGGAACGCTTGAAACGGGCTCAAGTCATGCTGTGTGAGTGCAATGGAGGAAGGGGAGATTTTTGCCTGTTGCTCAGTCTTCGCGTTAGAATGTTAAGCATTTTGCGCTTGGAGACTCTGCAGATTGCCCAGGCGGTATGCAAAATGAACGTGGGAGCTTTGCAAATCCCCCAGGCGATGTTCAAAACATCTCTGATCCGTTCGTTCACATTCTCCATCTTCCACTGATCCAAATCGACTGTGCAAAATGCAAAGTCCCCCATGGACCCGGTTAGCATTACGAACGTTCCCTGTGTGTCCACACGAGTCCCCAGGGTTTGTGCTTGTTCACAAGCCAACTCACGTTCACCCCAGCAGGTGCACGATTGTGTGGGTTTTAGGGGTCCCCCCTAACCTGTCTTACTGAGGCCAGGCTGAGAATCTCCCATGTGTGGAAGGCAGCGCAGGCGTAGGCAAAGTGATACTCTGCAGATGTTGTTAGACTACAACTCCAAGCAGCAAGGCCAAAGTTGAGGGATGGCAGGAATTGTTGTGTGGCAACCTCCTATGGGCTAGCTGTGGTGCAGGATCACAGATTTGTTGTTGTTTAGTCGTGTCCGACTCTTCGTGACCCCCTGGACCAGAGCACACCAGGCCCTCCTGTCTTCCACTGCCTCCCGCAGTTTGGTCAAACTCATGCTGGTAGCTTCGAGAACACTGTCAACCATCTCGTCCTCTGTCGTCCCCTTCTCCTTGTGCCCTCCATCTTTCCCAACATCAGGGTCTTTTCCAGGGAGTCTTCTCTTCTCATGAGGTGGCCAAAGTCTTGGAGCCTCAGCTTCAGGATCTGTCCTTCCAGTGAGCCCTCAGGGCTGATTTCCTTCAGAATGGATCGGTTTGATCTTCTTGCAGTCCATGTGACTCTCAAGAGTCTCCTCCAGCACCAGAATTCAAAAGCATCCATTCTTCGGCGATCAGCCTTCTTTACCACAGGCAAAAGCAGACATCTGTTATTAGCTCCTGTGGATGTTCTTGGTTACCGTAGGCAAGCAACATCTTGGCTGTTGCAAAACTAAGGACTTTTGTGTTTGACTAGTGACTGCCATGTAAACCCGTCACAAAGGACTGGAAGGAAGACCTCATAACTGATGGGTGGGACCTAACTTTAAAAGGATCAGACAAATTCATGGAGCAGAGGGCTTTCAATGGTTTCTGGCCACAGTGGCCACACTCTGCTGCCACAGTGGGAGGCATCAATGCTTCTGTTGCTGGAAACCACAGAAGGGGAGAGTTGCTCTTGTGTTCGAATCCTGATTGCGTGTTTCCCACAGGCATCTCGTTGGTCCCTGTGGTCTGATCCAGCCCCCTCTTCTTCGGCTTTTAACTTGCGGCCTGATCGTGTGTGCAGGTTTACACCAAAGCTGCCCCACCACATTCAACGGGGCTAGGTAAGTCGGCTCTCTGACATCTGGGAAACCCTGCTATAGACCCCTGGTCATTATGGGATGGATGATTCAGCATCAGAAACAAACGATAAGCAAGTCCCGTCCCCCAAATCATAGCGGTCAACATTTCCCTTTTTAAGGGAAATTCCCTTATTCCGAATAGGATTCCTCGCAATATAAGGGAAAAGTTGACAGCTATGCCCCAAATACCCAAAGTTAGTTTGGCAGCACTAGTTCGCTTTCTATGCAAGAAACAGACACGACACTCACCCCCTAGGTTTCCTGACACAAACGAAGTTTACTTCCTGCATTCTCAAAAGAGCTGTGATGCTCACGGATCTCCCTTTGCCTTGTTTCGAGATTCGAACACTCAAAGGGGTGGAATTCTTTATAGCCCTATGGCTCCTCTCCCGGGTCATAACTGTCAGCAGCTGACGTCAGCAGCATGGTGGGAAAGGCTTCTCTGTGGCTTGGAAGGGAAGATATTCCCTATCGTCTCCCAAAGGAATGTGTATTCCTGGACCTCTGGTATCGATAAGTTTTGAGGGGTGCTCCTGATGCCCTGTTTTGTTGACGAACACCACGAAACCTGCGTCAGACGTAACCTGTTGTGTGTATCCAAAATGGCACCGGAAATGCTTTTGGGGCTAAGGATA
Source organism: Podarcis raffonei (assembly GCF_027172205.1). Lineage (NCBI taxonomy): Eukaryota > Metazoa > Chordata > Lepidosauria > Squamata > Lacertidae > Podarcis > Podarcis raffonei. Next base: position 8,743,515 of record NC_070605.1, on the reverse strand, counting down.
CACAATAGAGAAGCTTTGCTTACGGCATTAATACATGCATGCTCCGTTTATCCCGCTCTCGCCTCTGGTCAAATAGGTTGTGCAGGTTTCTGAAGCACCGCAGCACAAACCTGCCAGGCCTGTTTGACCAAGGGCGAGTGTTCATTGCCATGAACAGCCCTTCCTCTTCTTAACTCCTTTCATTCCTTGTGCCTAAAAGGCATATAAATATTGATTAATTGATTCCTGTTAAGAGAAGCAGCTGTTTTGAATTCGGATTCTAGTCCTCAGTGATGTGTGTGGCCTGGTGCGTGTACGCAACCTTGCTCCAATGAACTTAATGTGCAAGAAAAAAAAATGCTTTCCCAATGGCTGGCTTTGCCACAAAGAAACATATCTTTTGTGCAGGTCTTGGGAATAGGGGCCTGATTTCCAAAGAGGCGCAAAGGCTTCACTCTTCCTGGGAAACACACAATCTGCCATGAAAAGCCCTCCCTGCTCCTTGATCCTGTGTGTTGAGAATATGCTGTGGTTGCTCAGTGGCGTGCGCTCTGCACATGTTCAGTGGCATTTCCCCCTCCAAAACAATTCACATATCCCAGGACTTGGTTGTGACATCGTATAGATTTCCTGGGCTGAGGCTTGACCGAAATGAAGCCCAGGCTGGGTACCGAAAAGTGAACATTTGGATATTTGTGGAATGTGGCTCCCACATCATCACCAAATATAGCGGCTGATGTAATGGGGGAAGCATTTCTGAAAACCTCCACTCCACGGTCTACCTTTGCAGTGTTGCGCTTGTGGTTGTTGTTGTTGTGGTTGCATGGAAAACACCTTAAACAGAATGACTTTGGAGTGGAAAAGGCTGGTGCTAGCAAGTCTCTCTTTCCAGTGACAACCCGCTCCTCCCCATCTCAAAGTTTAACTCTCTTACTGACCTCCTTGGCTGCCGAAGACTTAATGTAAATATTGGTATATATCGCCTCCTCTGTACATAACGCCCTCGAGTCTTGATTGTCGATACGGATTTAATGGCATATTTTTATATACTTGTTTAAGTTTCCACCGGCGCGAGCGAGAGTGCCGACACACAGTCTTTTAAGTTAAGCGTTGAATTGAAAGACGAGGACAAAACAGGGAAGAGCAAAGAAACAGAACAAAATTCCTTGCCCAAAACGTTACCTATTCCAGTGAGATGTTAACAATTATTAGTCCTGGAGTTTTATTTTATTTTTTCCTTTTTCGTCACTGTGGGTTCCTAGTCATTAAAGGTCACTGGTGTCAGAACCCAGCTTTGGCGTGTGGACTCTTCTTTTGCAGGCTTCGGCCGGATTAGGGGACGGGGCAGTGAGCTTTCCTATTGGACAGAGTTGGCAAAAAAGTTCTCTGTTTTGTTTTACCTTATTTCGTTTCCACAAGTGTTGCACCTTCCTGGTGGTCCAGGCACTGATTGAGGATGCATGCTGGCATAATTTTAATTATTATTTATACATCACCCATCTGGCCGGGTTTCCCCAACCACTCTGGGCGGCTCCCAGCAGAATATTAAAAACACGATGAAACGTCAAACATTAAAAGCTTCCCTAAACAGGGCTGCCTTCAGATGTCTTCTAAATGTCAGATAGTTGTTTATTTCCTTGACATCTGATGGAAGGGCATTCCACAGGGCAGGTGCCACCACCGAGAAGGCCCTCTGCCTGGTCCCCTGTAACATCACTTCTGGCAAGGAGGGAACCGCCAGAAGGCCCTCGGCGCAGGACCTCAGTGTCCAGGCTGAACGATGGGGGTGGAGATGCTCCTTCAGGTCTACTGGGCTTTTGAGGCCATTTAGGGCTTTCAAGGTCAGCACCAACACTTTGAATTGTGCTCGGAAACGTACTGGGGGCCAATGTAGGTCTTTTGCAATGTGGCTGGAAGTGCAGGATTCTGTCCACACAGGATAAGAATGTGAATTGGGGGGGGGAGGGGGAGACCATCAGGTACAAGGTGCCTCGAGTCTCACCCCTCTAACCCAGTTCTCTTAAAAAAAAAAATCATTGTCCCCTTGATTCCAAAAAAACTCACCCCAGTGCCCTCTACCCTACCATAGAAAAAGCATATTTCAAAATAGCAGTTTGCACGACCCACCTAGGAAGAGAATAACAATGAAACTCAGAACAGTACATTCATCCCACATTTATTCCAAATCCAATTTAAACTATTTAATTCAGCAAAATGGAACAACTTGATCCGGAGATGGCAGCTTTTCGAAGTTTTACAAAGTCTTCCTCATTTGTACCTCTCTCACACACTGCCCCCTAAGCTCCACCACACCCCACACCCCCAGTAATCCTAGGGTACAACCACTTGGGGAGCTCTAGCAAGAGTAACACACTTTTTAAAACCGACAAACTCTTTGAGCTTTGGAAAGTGACGAGGAATCAAACGATGAACAGGAAGATGTCTAAATGCTCTGCAAACAGATGGGGACGAGTCTGGAACGAATGCCCGTCGTCGCATAACCTCCCCGTAAACAAACCAGAGCAAATGCTCAGCGTATAATCTGACCTCTACTTTGTGTGAATATATCAGGATGTAAAAGGACCCCTGACCATTAAGTCCAGTCGTGGCCGACTGGGGTTGCGGCGCTCATCTCGCTTTACTGACTGAGAGAGCTGGCGTACAGCTTCTGGATCATGTGGCCAGCAGGACTAAGCCGCTTCTGGCGAACCAGAGCAGCGCACGGAAACGCCGTTTACCTTCCCGCCAGAGTGGTACCTATTTATCTACTTGCACTTGGACGTGCTTTCAAACTGCTAGGTTGCCAGTAGCTGGGACCGAGGGCCCAGTAAATCGGACAGAGTGCGCTGAGTGTTCTTGAAGCCAACCATTTCTAGTCTGTGCACAGTTCCTGATCCATGATGAAGGGGATTCTAGGAAAGTGTGTTCAGGTGAGGATGGGCTGGGCTGGGCCACAGTTATGTGGCGATGGCAGCGGGGCAAGAGCTAGTTGGCAACCTGATGTTTAAAAGAGAATATGCACAGACTGAAATCAAAGCTAACCTACATGCGCAAATCCACTGGAGGAAGGAAAACTGGGTCCCCAGCAGTCACTGAGGCCACCGTGGGGTCCTGGCATACCCAGTCGGGCTGCGATTGCTCTCTTATTTAATAGGTAAAGGTAAAGGGACCCCTGACCATTAGGTCCAGTCGTGGCCATCTCTGGGGTTGCGGCACTCATCTCTTTATTGGCCGAGGGAGCCGGCGTACAGCTTCCAGGTCATGTGGCCAGCATGACTAAACTGCTTCTGGCGCAATGGGACACCGTGACAAAAACCAGAGCGCATGGAAACGCTGTTTACCTTCCCGCCGGAGTGGTACCTATTTATCTACTTGCACTTTGACGTGCTTTTGAACTGCTAGGTTGGCAGGAGCTGGGACAGAGCAACGGGAGCTCACCCCATCGCAGGGATTCGAACCGCCGATCGGCAAGCCCAAGGCTCAGTGGTTTAGACCACAGCGCCACCCGCGTCCCTCCTCTTATTTAATACATAGCTATAAATAACTGGGGATGCAGGTGGTGCTGTGGGTTAAACCACAGAGCCTAGGATTTGCCAATCAGAAGGTCGGCGGTTCGAATCCCCGCGACGGGGTGAGCTCCCATTGCTCAGTCCCTGCTCCTGCCAACCTAGCAGTTGAAAAGCACATCAAAGTGCAAGTAGATAAATAGGTACCACTCCAGCGGGCAGGTAAATGGTGTTTCCGTGAGCTGCTCTGGTTCGCCAGAAGCAGCTTAGTCCTGCTGGCCACATGACCCGGAAGCTGTACGCCGGCTCCCTCGGCCAATAAAGCGAGATGAGCGCCGCAACCCCCGAGTTGTCTGTGACTGGACCTAATAGTCAGGGGTCCCTTTACCTTTTTATAAATAACTGAGAGCAGAACTGTTTGCACAACAGGACTTTCCCCCCATCTACCTCTGCTGTACACCCCCTAAATCTGTTCTGGGTTTTCCACCAACCTCCCATACCAGACATTTGGGGGGGGGGGAGCATTGAGCAAGCAGAGATTCTGCTTCTGCAGCTCTTAAGTTGACTGCTGCCCGTACCACTTTACCTGTAAGGTACCGGTACATCTCTTGGGTGTTTCAAGGCCTCCGGAGTCCCTGCCCTCCTATCGATCAGGCAAAACAAGCCCTGCCCTGCAGCCAGAGGGAGAAAAGGCCTGCCTAATGATGCCAGTCTGCCAGTTAAATGCCAGGTGGAGACTTGGCAGGTGTTTTGCACAAACCGCCTGCTTAAGGTGGGGGGAGGGGAGGCCTCCTGCCGGTCTAGGTATCCATCAAAAAGCCACTCGTCATGGCATATTATTGGTAAACCTCTCGGCACTTCCAAATGGGCAAAAACAACTGCCGCCGCCAACCAAACTTCTAGGAGAAAATACTGGGTGAGGTCCAATAGCCTTGGTTGTGTTCAAAGCACTCTTAAGGCCTGTTTGCATGATGCAACAGGGGTCAAGCATTTAAGCCCAATTTGGGGTTTTGATGTTTATGTGGGCTGCTTTTGTTGACAAGCAGCGGATTGTGAAAGGGCAATTGAGCCTTAAGATTCAGCCTGTCTGGCTTTCTTATAATGACACCCAGCCCTGGAGTTCTTGAATTGCAGAATCCCAATCTAGTTTCTCATAAGAAAAGCCTGCTGGATCAGGCCAGTGGCCCCAGCTAGTCCAGCATCAGGGGCCGATCAGATGCCCCAAATTCTTCTCCTACTCCCGTTTTAGCTCTTCCACTCAGATCAAACGCATCCATTCTTAAGGAAATCAGCCCTGAGAGCTCACTGGAAGGACAGATCATGAAGCTGAGATTCCAGTACTTTGGCCACCTCATGAGAAGAGAAGACTCCCTGGAAAAGACCCTGATGTTGGGAAAGATGGAGGGCACAAGGAGAAGGGGGCGACAGAGGACGAGATGGTGGGACAGTGTTCGCGAAGCTACCAGCATGAGTTTGACCAAACTGCGGGAGGCAGTGGAAGACAGGAGTGCCTGGCGTGCTCTGGTCCATGGGGTCATGAAGAGTCAGACACGACTAAACAACAACAACAACAACTCAGATCTTAATTTGGTTCAGATTTCTCGCTTCCTTTCAACCCCACTGACCTGGGCAGTTGTGTTCCCTTTACAAACGTGGTCTGGTTGAAAAGTAAGGTGAGATACATACTAGATTTGGAGAGGGGGGCCAGATAGCTTGGCTAGTTTCTGATCCATTCTGATACGTACATGAGGAGCTGATGCACCAGACCAACCCTGTGTGAGATGCCAGTTCTGGGGGGCAGGCAGAGGGCGCAGGAAGAAAGGGGGAGCAGAGCACAAGGAGTCTTCATTTTTTAAAAATTGTGTGCCCGCGTCTAATCTCGCCCCTTTCTTAAAATTTATTTCCTGCTGTGTGTTATCCTTTTTGCAAATCTACCAAAGAATGAAACAAAACCAGGATTCTGGGGTTTTTCTCAGGACGGCGGAGGGCATGTGCCCCGTTGGTGGAACGGTGGTGTAAATGCTCTGTAGGATCAATCAATCAATCAATCAATCAATCAATCTTTATTGCAGTCGGAAGACCAGAAGGCAGAATGAACAACAGCAACAACATCAGCACCGAGGGGCGGACGCAGCAGACGGAATTGAAAATTCCCTATGTACTTATTTGCATTAAAAATGGCACACCTTCAGCTAAAATCTTTACTCTAGAGTTTAAAATCAGCACTCATTCAAGGGGAAGAGGGATAAAGAACAAGGGGGGGCTTGAGGAAGGTCAGTTGGGGCAGAGTGAGATTCCTCTGGGGAATGTTGGAGGGGATGAGAGTCTGTGCAGCCCCCAAACACACCAGAACACGTCAGAAGGATAAGTTGCTGCTAAACTTTCAGAGAAGGGTCCGCTGCATTTTCTGACCTGGTTCTCAACCTTCCACAGTGAGGAGTCATTCATTCATTTTATTTGTACGCTGCTTCTCCACACGCAAAAACCATGTGCAAAGTAGCTTACAATATGAGTACCAGATTTTTTTCCAGTGAATCCGGGGACACTTTTTTTTTGAAGTTGAGTGCTCTGGTCCATGGGGTCTCGAATAGTCGGACACTACTAAACGATTAAACAAACAACCCCAGCCCTCAATTGTAAAACGAGCATGGAGTCGAGCCATTTCCTATAGCTCCCATCTACTAGCATCGGATGCTCGAATTAGAGGTGGTTTTTCCAATCTGATCCTAAGAGATATTCATAATTCCCCTTGGAAAACTACAATTAACCTCAAACTCCGCTCTCTTTTCAATCTGAATTGCAAAACTGTTCTTAAATTAGAGTGTATCAGTCCGGCGGCCCTACCTTCAATTAAAAAGAAGCTACAGCAACTTGACTTCTCTAATACAGCTGCCGAAGCAAGAGGGCCGTGTTCAGGCCTAGCCCTAGCTATTCCTCCCCCTGAAGGGATCCCTCTATACTGCTTCACAATTTCCTCGGAGGCTAAGCGAAGGGCCTTTACCTGTGCCCGTCTCAACTGTTTTCCTACAGCAGTTCTGTCGGGTCGTTATTCCAGAGTCCCCATCGCAAACAGAACATGCACCTGTAATGACACGGCTCTGGAGACTATGGATCATGTAATGCTCTTCTGTCCCAACTGGACAGATGAAAGATCTCGGTTTTTAACTCCTCTCATGAACAAGCTTCATCTCCCAATCCAGCCCTGGATAGTGTCCCTTTTTTGCAGGATTCTGATTGTTGGATTACCGAGATGACAGCTAACTTCCTGCTCAGTGTGATGAAGAGGAAAGCGGCACTAACTTCTTTCTTAACACCACAGCTGCAGTCGATACGCTACACAATCGAACGAAGTTCTAAGTAGCTTTATTGTACAAGGTTAATGGAGCTAGGACAAATCCGAGGAGCTGAAGGACCCCTTTAACGATCCTCCTCCACCCTCAGCAGTTTTTTTTGTCTTCTTGTTTTTGTATTATCGGTCACTCGATGTTTTAAATCCCTTGTCGCTTCTGTTATCTCTCCCCCCCCCCCCTGTAAGTATTTGCCCAGGACGATATCTATTTTTACCTCCCCACCCCCATTTTATGTTGCTATTTCTATGTATATCATGCTATGGCCACACGGCTAATGCAATAAAATCTATTGATTGATAAACAAACAACAATTTGTCCGGGGACAGATTTGCAAATCTGGGGATAGAATTTGTCCGGGGACAGATTTGCAAATCCGGGGACGGTCCCCGGGAACCGGGGACGTCTGGTAAGCCTAGCTTACAACAAAGGAAAAAGGAAGGCATGCCCAAACTTGTCGTTTAGTTGTGTCCGCCTCTTTGTGACCCCCTGGACCAGAGCACGCCAGGCACTCCTGTCTTCCACTGCCTCCCGCAGTTTGGTCAGACTCATGCTGGTAGCTTCGAGAACACTCTCCAACCATCTCGTCCTCTGTTGTCCCCTTCTCCTTGTGCCCTCCATCTTTCCCAACATCAGGGTCTTTTCCAGGGAGTCTTCTCTTCTCATGAGGTGGCCAAAGTATTGGAGCCTCAGCTTCAGGATCTGTCCTTCCAGTGAGCACTCAGGGCTGATTTCCTTAGGAATGGATGCCCAAACTAAACGGCGCCAAAAGCAATTTCATAATAACATAGCAAAGCAGCACTATAGCACATACAAAAAACAACATTTCAGTACTATATGATAAGATTAGATAAACAGCACCCAGCATCGTAGAGCAAAAGAAACCAGGAAGCTTCACAGTTTCACTGATGAGGAAGACATTTGTTCAGCTCACATGTAACTAAATTTTCCTTGCCTGAACTAGTTCGTGAACTGAAATGCTGCTAGTCTTCGCCCGTCTTCGAATTTTGCTACATGGTTCTCCAACCTCAGCAGCATCACAAAGGTGCACGCAAGCAAAACACACAGAGAGATGTGTAAAGGATAGCAGTGTTCAAAACTGCATTATGGGGCCCAGTGTGGTGTAGCAGTTACAGTGTCAGACTAGGACCTGGGAGACCTGGGTTCGAATCCTCTCTCGGCCATGAAGTTTGCCAGACAGCCTTGGGCCAGTCGCTGCCTCTCACCCTAACCTCCCTCACAGGGCTGTTGTGAGGATTAAATGAGCAGGGAAGGGAAAGAGCCATGTACGGCACCTTGAACTCTGTGAAGGAAAAAGTGGGATATTGGTGTGATAAACCAATTAAACAAATAATATATGGGGGGACTGCTTGCAAAAAACCTTACAACAGGAAAAAATGGCGTAGGGAAATGTGTATGTTAGGAAACTTCATACAGATCTTCTCCTTCTTCTTCTTCTCCTTCTTATTCTTCTTCTTATTTACTTATACCCGGCCCATCTGGCTGGGTCTCCCCAGCCACTCTGGGCGGCCCCCAACAGGATATTAAAAACACAAAAAACATCAAACATTAAAAGCTTCCCTAAACAGGGCTGCCTTCAGATGTCTTGTAAAAGTCAGATAGTTGCTTATTTCCTTAACATCTGCTGGGAGGGCGTTCCACAGGGCGGGCGCCACCACTGAGAAGGCCCTCTGCCTGGTTCCCTGTAACTTGGCTTCTCACAACGAGCGAACCGCCAGAAGGCCCTTGGCACTGGACCTCCATGTCCGGGCTGAACGATGGGTGTGGAGACGCTCCTTCAGGTATACTGTCTAGCTGCCACATTGTAGTTTCTGGGTCACCTTCAAAGGTAGCCCTGGGTTGTCGTTTTTTTAAATGCACAGATTGATGGGGGTCAAAGACCAGGGAAATGGGAGCTCTGCTCCTTGCACCCATTCTGTTGCACACAGTCAGAGTGAGAGTGAGTGCCTGGCCTTACCTAACCCCTATAGAAAAAAGACAGTCACGGAACTGAGAAGTTGCACAAAACAAATGAAATACCGTGAAAATCCCTGAAACAAGAAGTAATCAACTACAAATATTATCTAGTGGAAATCAACTAAATAAGAAAAATCAAAAAGCTTAAAGAAAAAATTAGAACAATAGAACAAAACCTTAACGGGATGCCGGCTGCAAACCTCGTTTCACTGAACTATTCAGTTTCCTCAGAAGGAAGTAGAGAAATCATAAACTTTAAATGACCAAAATTCAAACAAGGGTAGAACCCCCAAAATTCTTACATATTAGATTGAGGACTCAAAAGTACAGCTTACAAAAAAGGTTTGAAAACCTAAATAGCAAGTTTTACAAACTCAAGAATAGTGAATTTACAAAAAAGGTTTGAAAACCTAAATAGCAAGTTTTACAAACTCAAGAATAGGGCTGAAATGCTCCCATGGTCTAGATGTTACTGCTGATGTTAAAGACCTTCGGTTCTGCTGTCCAGCTGCCGCATTGTAGTTTCCGGGTCACCTTCAAAGGCAGCCCTGGGTTGTCGTTTTTTTAAATGCACAAATTGATGGGGGTCAAAGACCAGGGAAATGGGAGCTCTGTTCTTTGCACCCATTCTGTTGCACACAGTCAGAATGGGAGTGGGTGCCTGGCCTTACCTAACCCCTGGCTTAAGAAGAGGGGGAAAGTTTTATTATTGAAAACACCTCGCTCTTTAAACGATGGGTTTGCTGAGTCAGAAGTGACTCGTGGCTGCAACAAGAGACTGTCCTTGTGGGTGCGATAATGAAGGCTTTGAACCTCCTTCTCGTCTCCCAACTCCCATTCAATATATTTTTGTTTTGTCTTTAACCTCTGAGGTTTCGGGGGTGTTTGTGCTGCCAACTCTTTGTTTTGCTGTTTGTTTACATGTTGCTCTTTTTTTAAAAAAAACAACACACACACCATGTTTTTTGTTGTGTAGAACAGAGGTTAGATAATAGCTGGGTGGTAAAACATGTTTGCCAGCTGTGGAAAAGGGGTTGTTTAGGAGCCCAAGACCCATCAGGCGAGCCCAACATTTAGGATACTGTCTTGGCACTCCCAATGTCTCTGTCTGTGCAAAGTGAGGGGGAAAAGACCTTTTCTCTCTTAAGATTTTGTACAGCAGAAAGCTAAGGATAACAGGTGTTGGTGGCTAGAAGCTTGAGCATTGATGGCTGGTGGCTGCTAGCTATTGTGCACACCTCTGCTACTTTGTTACAAAACTGCTGAAGAGAAGCAGTTTGAAATATAGCCAGTGAAGGAGTCAGAAGATGGGAGGGCTTTTAGGAAGGAGCCTGAAATTGGATTATGGGGCATGCTTTTCCACAGACTAACACAGTTGGGGACGACGACAACTTGAAACCAATATTGTGAGAACATCATAAGACTCCGCTAAGCCTCGCCTCACGAGGAAGCTGACCCACTCTCGGATACAAGAAATTTTATTCAACGTGCGAAAGAGCAAAGTCCTTTTCCAGCTTTTCTTGCAGATACACTGATACCTCGGGTTACAGATGCTTCAGGTTACAGACACTTCAGGTTACAGACTCCGCTAACTCAGAAATAGTACCTTGGGTTAAGGACTTTGCTTCAGGATGAGAACAGAAATCGGGCTCCGGCAGCGGGAGGCTCCATTAGCTAAAGTGGTACCTCAGGTTAAGAACAGTTTCAGGTTAAGAACGGACCTCCGGACCGAATTAAGTACGTAACCCGAGGTACCACTGTATAGGTAAAGGTAAAGGGACCCCTGACCATTAGGTCCAGTTGTGGCCGACTCTGGGGTTGCAGCGCTCATCTCACTTTATTGGCCGAGGGAGCCAGCATACAGCTTCCGGGTCATGTGGCCAGCATGACTAAGCCGCTTCTGGCGAACCAGAGCAGCGCACGGAAACGCCATTTACCTTCCCGCCGGAGCGGTACCTATTTATCTACTTGCATTTTGATGTGCTTTCGAACTGCTAGGTTTGCAGGAGCAGGGACCGAGCAATGGGAGCTCACCCCATTGCGGGGATTCAAACCGCCGACCTTCCGATCGGCAAGCCCTAGGCTCAGTGGTTTAGACCACAGCGCCACCCGCGTCCCTACTGTATAGATATATCACAATAAAAGTGGCGTCCACAAGGATCATATCGCCAGCCCTTTTGAAACAATGGTGGATTTTGCATTCTTCTTTGATGCCATGAACTGGCTTTGAATAATCCCGTGAGCTGGCCAAAGCCAACATAATCAACCCCACAGGCCTGTTGTAAGGCAGAAAAAAACACTCCGCACATGTTGTCCCAAGAAACTTGGGGGAAGGAAGACGGATCAGATGAAAGATGGTTAAGACATTTAAGAACAGTGTGGAAGTGAGAATTTTAGCAGTTGCATCTTTTGCTAACGAGTTCCCTGCATAAGAGGTTTCCGCTGTAGCCAACACCCTCTTCTGCCCGGCTCTTAATATGCAATCCTGCCCTTAGGGTTGCCAACTGACTGTAAAAAACACATACCATCCTGACCTGTTTCCATGCCTGCAATCACAGCTCACTTTACAGAACTCCTCGTGTGTAGTTCCCCCACAGTATACAGCTAAACATGAATCATTTCCTAGATGTCAGTAAAGCGAACTGCGGCAGATTGCCCAGGAGCAAGGGTGTGTTGAAGAGATGGCAACATCCTAGTGATTCTTCCGCCCGCCCTAGAGGAAGAAAACATGATTACATACATGGCTGGCCTGAATGAATTAAGGGTTCAAATCTGCACTCAGCCACCCCCTGGGTGACTTTGGGCCAGTCACAGTCTCTCAGCCTCACCTACTTTGCAAGGGTGTTGGGAGGAGAAAATGAAGTGGGTATTTAAATGTAGTAGTAGTCAATGCTTTTTTTTCCTAAAAAAAAAAATGTTTAGGGGTACTATCATTTTCCTACTCATATTGAAATACTGCCCCTCACTGAGGCCAAACTTAGATTCCCGAAATGTTTAGGGGTATGCGTACCCCTGCGTACTCCCAGAAAAAAGTACTGGTAGTAGTAGTAGTAGTAGTAGTAATAATAATAATAATAATAATTTTTTATTTATACCCCACCCTCCCTGGCCAGAGCCGGGCTCAGGGCAGCTAACACCAGTAAAATTACGACAAAAACATAATAGGGGAGGGGAAAAGCCAGCAATTTAAAATACAGGTTAAAAATACAATTTAAAATGCAGCCTCATTTTAATAATAGCCCATAGTACTACAACTACAACAACAACCACAAGAATAAAGTGGAACATTTCCAAGAAAAGGCTAGGCCAAACAAAAATCAGATGTGCTGGTTCTTGCACACGCTTACTCTCGAGTAAGCAGGCGCAGCCCATGCTTCCAGTTCAACAAAAACCCTGAACGCTGCACCCTCAACTCTTCGCCACGAGGCGGCGCCGCGGAGCCAATAGGAGGCTCGGGGAGGCGTGGGCGTGGTCCGGCCCAGCGGAGGCCGCCCTCCCTTTGTGACGTAGGGGGTGGGCGGGCCCCGTCCCATTGTGACGGCTCCGCGAGGGGGGCGTGGCCCCCGCCTCGACCTGCTCACTTTCCCAGCCGGCTGACTGAGCCGCTCATTCATTCATAAAGAAGAGGCGGCGGCGGGAGAGGCTGACAGCGCCGCGCTCGGCTCCCTTTCTCCGGTTTTCCCCTGAACGCTTGGCAGCCGCTTCTTCCGGACGGACCGGCCTTTCCTCCCCAGGTAAGGAGCCGCTTCTCCCCACCTGCCATTGCTGGATTCCTGCGGGCTGGAAGGCAGGACTTTGGGGGTGGTGGCCCCTTTATTTAGGGGGCTGGGGGGTCTCGCCCCTCTTCAGCTGGGAGAAGGCGCCCCTTGCCCCCCGTTTGCGCCCCGGGTCGCTTCTTAGAACCCGGGGCTGAGGTGCTTCAGCGAGCAGAGCGCCTGCCCTTGTCTTGTCCAAGGTTCCGAATTCGAATCCTGCGCAGCTCAGGCTGGCATTGTCCGCCGCTGCGGAGGGAAGGTGCCGGCGGTCAGCGTGAGATGGGCAGCGTACAAAACGCCTCCTGTGCGCTTAGGCCGGAGCCCGGTTGTGGCGGGTTCGATCCGCGGCATCTCCCGGTAGGGCTCTTAAACGCTCCGTGCTGCAGAGGTGCTGCCAGTCCGTGTGGGCAGCATTGAGGTGGACGAGCCGCTGGCTCTGACTTGCTCGTCTTCAGTTTCTGTGTTGGTCCTCGCGCTCCCCGTTCCCCGGTGTTACTTGCCCTTTGTTCGTGAGCGGCACATCTGCAACGCTTTTCTGCGCTTGAAATGTTGCTTAAAAATATATATATATTCATTGTTTACGACTTTGCTGTGGTGCCCTTGCTGGTCCTTGCTACAGCCTTTCAGCGCCGCCCCAGCTGTCCCCATCTCCTCGGGAAATTCAGCGAGGTTTACTTTCAGGTAAATGGGATTTTAGGAGGGGCAGCGTGGATCCGGCCAAGGTTAGTCCAGCGCAGGAGTCTGTCCTGGAGAGGAACCAGCCAGGTGCTTCTATAATAATAATAATAATAAATTTATTATTTATATCCCGGCCATATGGCTGGGCTTCCCCGGCCACTCTGGGCGGCTTCCCAAAAAAATATTAAAATACATCAAACATTAAAAGCTTCCCGAAACAGGTCTGGGATGCGTCTGGGATGCTTTTGCAAGCGAGGGGGGAGTGAAGGCAAGGCTCACCCACCCTCCCCATTTCTCCCGGACACCAGGGTCCTCAGGGATATACTTCACCTGTACATGGAGGTTTTGCCTGGTGGTGGTGACTTAAGGAGCCATGGATGTCCTATCCGAGACACCAGTCCGTGTTTCCACATCTTACTCCCCCGAAACTCGCCGTTTCTGGGTAGCCTTTGGGCACGGCGACCCCTCCACCCGCCTGTTGCCAAGCTGGCTGAGTGGGGATGGAGCCCATGTTTCCCAGGTCCTGGCACAACGCTCTAACCACTACCCCCCACTGCCTCGTCCTTTTGAGTAAGGGGGCTTGGGATTGTGCGGTTCGTGTGCATTCCAACAAAAGTGTGCAAGTCACTCCAGAATAGGTAGCAGTTCAGTTCACATTTAATGCCATAATAATAATAATAATAATAATAATAATAATAATAATAATAATAATTTATTTATACCCCGCCCATCTGGCTGGGCTTCCCCAGCCACTCTGGGCGGCTTCCAACAAAATATTAAAATACCGTAATACATCAAACATTGAAAGCTTCCCTAAACAGGGCTGCCTTCAGATGTCTTCTAAAAGTCTGGTAGTTGTTCTCTTTGACATCTGGTAGGAGGGCGTTCCACAGGGCGGGGGCCACTACCAAGAAGGCCCTCTGCCTGGTTCCCTGTAACTTGGCTTCTCGCAGGGAGGGAACCGCCAGAAGGCCCTCGGAGCTGGACCTCAGTGTCCGGGCAGAATGATGGGGGTGGAGACGCTCCATCAGGTCTACTGGGCCTTTGAGGCCGTTTAGGGCTTTAAAGGTCAGCACCAACACTTTGAATTTGCCAGGATATGGTTTGGTGTTTCATGGCTGAGCGTAGGATTTGTGCTCCCATCTCTTCCTCCTCCTCGCTCCTGTGTTTCCTCTTAAGCAGCTGCTTTCTGGTTTCTTGCAAACCATAGTGTGCTGTTTCATCTGAGCTAAGTACATACCTGGCTAAGTTCAGGGTGCTGGTACTGGCGAACAAAACTCTCACCCCTTATACACACAGCTGAAGAAGAGTTTGGATTTGATATCCCGCTTTATCACTACCCTAAGGAGTCTCAAAGCGGCTAACATTCTCCTTTCCCTTCCTCCCCCACAACAAACACTCTGTGAGGTGAGTGGGGCTGAGAGACTTCAGAGAAGTGTGACTGGCCCAAGGGCACCCAGCAGCTGCATGTGGAGGAGCGGGGAATCGAACCCGGTTCACCAGATTACGAGTCCCCTGCTCTTAACCACTACACCACACTGATCACTGCGCTACATCTTCAAACATCTTAAGGGCTGCCGCATGGAAGAGGGAACAAGCTTGTTTTCTCCTGCTCCGGTGGGTAAGATTCGAACCCACGGCTTCAAGTGACAAGAAAGGAGAATCTGACTAAACACCAGAACTTTCTGACATTAAGAGCTGTTGGATAGTGGAACAGACGTCCACGAGCAGTTGTGGACTCTCCCTTCCTTCCTCGGAGGTTTTTAAGCAAAGGTTGGGTGGCCATCAGCCATGGATGCTTTAGCTGAGATTCCTGCACTGCGGCGGGTTGGACTAGATGACCCGCGTGGTCCCTTCCAACTCTGCAGTTCTATCCTTCTAGGTCAGGGCTTCCAGCAGATACCATTTTATCAGGAGCTCCATTCTGCAGTAATGAAGTAATCGGGCCTTTAGTATTGTGGCAACTACCCTTCGGAACTCCCCTCCCCATGAATATTAAACAGGGACCATCTCTCTTATGTTTTTGACCCCAGCTGAAAACTACCTTCTTTCAGCAAGCCCTTCAAAGCAGCGGTCTTCCCCAGTCTGTGTCCATACTGGTTGTGTTTTAAAGATGCTTGATCGCATGTTGTTTGCCACACTGAGATCCTTTACAAGGAATGGCAGGATATCGGTGTCATAAAAAACAACAACTTCCATGCCAGTGAAATCCTGTTTGGCTTTGATTTGTAAAACTAGACTAGGTCCTTGTTTATGATCCTGGTTTGGAGAGTGTGCAAAAAACCATGGCTTATTTGGTTGCCGAAAAAGAAAGAAAAAAGTGAAAAAAGGGTATATGAGTCCACATATTCCCCCCTCCTACTTTATTGAAGTAAATTGGATAAATCAATACAACAGAAACAATAGAAATACCAAAGAAAAACCCCAGCATGGTACATATTTAAGTAGAATTAGATTACTTACGACCATCATTAGTCCGCATCTCATTCCAGTAGCACCAATCCATGGTTTAAAATGGTGACAAATGCTCCCTTTTTAGACAGTTGGACATTCACTTTGATTCCTTTTTTTTTATATAAATTTTTATTAAGTTTTTCTTTTACAAATAATTCATGCAACCATAATTACATATTTACTGTTTTTTGAACTTCCATCGGCACCTCCCTCAATCATCCATTTTTCTTATCTTCCCGCATTTTCTGTATGATATTGCCAATTTAGTATTAACCTTCCATATCTATTTCTTTTTTACAATATACCTTGTATTCTCACAAAGCCTCCTTAAAACCCACTAGCGTTATCTGTTCGTCACATATGGTTTTTAGATAATCCGTAAACTTTCCCCAGTCCTCGATGAATTTGTGATCTTTCTGCATTCACTTTGATTCCTGTCTATGATTTATTTTCCTTTATGCTCTTCTAATCAACCAATTACGCATATAGTTTTAGCTTTTGCCCAAGGCCTCAAGGCTGGGTACTCGGCCATGAAGCAGACTGGGCAAACTCGGGCCAGTTTCATTCTTTTATCCCACGCATAGGCAAACTCAGCCCTCCAGATGTTTTGAGACTACAATCCCCATCTTCCCTGATCACTGGTCCTGTTAGCTAGGGATCATGGGAGTTGTAGTCCCAAAACATCTGGAGAGCCAACTTTGCCTGTGCCTGTTTTAGCCTAACCTGCCTCACGAGGTTGTTGCGAAGGCAAATTGTAGGCCACCTTTATTTTTTAGGAGGAAACTTTAAGCTTAATACAGATAAAAATTCGCAGCTGCTATTTTGGATAATTTGTGTGTGATCCCAATTCACCGAACGGGGGTCTAAACCTAGAATTTCCTTCTGTCTGAGAAGCCAGTGGGCTGTACAAGACAGACCCTTTTGGAAATTAAAAGTGTCTGTAGACGATTTGGCCGAAGCCTTAGGAAGCTTATTAATAGCTGCCTTTAGCGACTGCTCACAAATTTGGAACAAGGGGCTGAGTATGTGCAGAATAATGAGATTATCTATGTATATACTCACGCCCTAATGTTAAATATGGCTGGCATTATTTTTAGGCGCATCAATGAAAAATGCCCGCCGTGAGACTTAATGCCGCTTCATGTTACACAGCGAAGATATTGTCTTGGTGCTTTGCTCTGAAACAGGCATGTTCCCGGCAGACGGTCTGTGCCGGAGGCCAAGCTTCCATTTGTGGGGTTGTGTCTGAATGCCCCTAAATCAGAATATCCCCTAAATATTCGGGTGCCACGACGACACTGAGCCTTGGGTGGCTGGCGCATGCAGCCTGGCGCAGAGAGTTCTGTGAAGGATAGCTCCGCTGGTTAGAGCGCTGTGCTGATAACGCCAAGGTTTCAGGTTCAAGCCCCATATGGCACAACTGCATGGCTGGGGGTCGGACTGAATGATCTTTGGAGGTCCCCTTCCAACGCTACAATTCTATGACTACCATGAAACGCCCTGAAACCTTTTCCACTGGCATGGGATGAATGAATCACATTCGACTACCGTGATTTTCCTCTCTGTTTGGTGATAAACAGGGAATAATTGCGTCTAGAAACTGATGAGTAGTTTTAAGATTATACCCAAACAATTGAGGCAGTGGTGATGATGAGACAGTTTTCATTGCCTGCTTCCTTGGGGTTAAATTTGATTTGATTCATTCTTTTTATTCAAATTTCATTTCATTTCATTTATTGCACTTCTCCCCCAAGGAGGAAAAGCTGGCCCCCATGTTACTTTTATTGTTGTTAGCCGCTCTGAGCCCGGCTTCGGCTGGGGAGGGTGGGATATAAATAAAATATTATTATTATTATTATTATTATTATTATTATTATTATTATTATTTATTATCTCCAAAACAACCTTGCAAAGTAGGCTGGGCTAAGAGGCAGTGACTGGCCCAAGGTCCCCCAATGAGCTTCATAGTGAAGTGGCAATTTGAACCCTGGTCTCCCAGGTCCTAGTCCAACACTCTAACCACTGCACCATACTGCCTCTCTTAAATGATGAGTGGTTTTTTAATTTTTTGGCCCAGTAGGCCACAATTATACTCCCCCATCGCAGTGAGCCGACTCTGACATGTCAGTGGCGCCTGTCCAAGTTCCCTGCCAGGATGGGAGAGGAGATCCAGCACAAAGCGGGTTCGCCAGTTTGATCCTGCCTTCTGCAAGTTTCAGGTGCATCGGATTTTGGATGGGGTTCTTTTTTGTGTGTGCATTGCAAGATGAGACCTTTCAGTTAATAAGGCCCTTCTGTCCTCCGAGGTATTTCACATTTGGTATTGCATGCTTTAAAAAAACAAAACACCATCCTAATTTGTGTTTGAGTAAGCAACAAATAGAATGAATCAGGTGGAGAGGAAATGAGTCTGATTTCAGAAAGAAAACGGCTTTCTGTCAAATGGGGAGATCCGGTGGGAGAGGTTTCGCCCATGGGCTAGCTAGAAGATGTCCCCACATTAAAAACGATGTGTGGCCATCTTGGCTGTAAGTTTCCACACGGTCTTTTCGCTTGGCACGAAGCCATGGAAACGGGACCCTGAGAGCGAGCGACAGACAATTACGCTCCAACCAGGTTTGTTCTGTCTCCCTAGCAGTGTGTACATAAACCCAGTCGCTGTGCATAAAATGTTGCAGCTGTGTGTGAACGGAGACTGATTGGAGGGGAGGCGAAAAGTCACGTTGCACCTGATTCCAGGTGAGCATGAACTCCCTCTTTCTTTTTGTCCTGGATTTTTTTTTTAAGGTATTTGATTTACTGTTCCAGCTTGTTTTTGCTACAGTCTCAAAACACCACAAGGTAAAGAGGCAGTCGTGTTTTTTGCAGGAGAGGTTTTTAAAATCTGGATGTTAACAACTTTGGGGGGCCTTTATTCAGTATCGTAGACCCCAGCCGGTTTTTAAACGGGGGGGGGGAGATTAAATGAGGCAGGGTAGGGTCACTAGCTCACTCGCGTAAAAAGCAACTTTGACCATTTCTGGCGGAGGGGGACAGATGAGCGGTTGGGGAAGGAGCTGTCCACAGTTCACCTGCCTCCTCAAACGCCTATTCAGAGTGAGGGGCTTTGCTGCCCTCACTCTGAGCTGGCTCAGTGACTTCATGTAACCAAATCTGCAGCTTGGAGATGTCAGATTTATGATGTGTTTGCTGATTACGGTGCTCACTTGGGGAAGGAGGGCAGCTGGGGATATTCAGGTTGCCATGGTAGCAGTGGAGGGGGACCAAATAGGCTTCTCTGATTAAAAATGTGAGCACCCTGGCTACTGCTGTTCCCCAGAATTTTGCAAGCGAATACTTAGTGTGTCTTAGTTTTCAGCTGGGCGTGGTTTCCATTGCACAATTGTTGTTGTTGTTTAGTCGTTTAGTCGTGTCCGACTCTTCGTGACCCCCTGGACCAGAGCACGCCAGGCACTCCTGTCTTCCACTGCCTCCCGCAGTTTGGTCAAACTCATGCAGGTAGTTTCGAGAACACTGTCCAACCATCTCGTCCTCTATCGTCCCCTTCTCCTTGTGCCCTCCATCTTTCCCAGCATCAGGGTCTTTTCCAGGGAGTCTTCTCTTCTCATGAGGTGGCCAAAGAACTGGAGCCTCAGCTTCAGGATCTGTCCTTCCGGTGAGCACTCAGGGCTGATTCCCTTAAGAATGGAGAGGTTTGATCTTCTTGCAGTCCATGGGACTCTCAAGAGTCTCCTCCAGCACCAGAATTCAAAAGCATCTATTCTTCTGCGATCAGCCTTCTTTGTGGTCCAGCTCTCACTTCCATACATAACTACTGGGAAAACCAGAGCTTTAACTAGACGGACCTTTGTTGGCCAGGTGATGTCTCTGCTTTTTAAGATGTTTGTCATCATTTTTCTCCCAGGAAGCAGGAATCTTTTAATTTCATGACTGCTGTCACCATCTGCAGTGATCATGGAGCCCAAGAAAGTAAAATCTCTCACTGCCTCCAATTGCACAGTTAGATCAGGTCTATTGCGTGGCCTAGAAGATGACCTTACAGCTCTACAATTCTGGCAATCTGGGGTAACACTGTTCAATTTGCTCTCCCTTCAGTCTTGCAGTCTGGAGTGTGTCAGTCGAGTCAGTCGTGTGTATGTGTGCGCGTGTGCTTGCTTGCTTGCCAAAAGGGATGTTGGTGGGGGAAGCTTCTGTGAAGTGGTTTCGGAAGAAATGCTCAGCCCTGCAAGCTCGTAAATTACAGGCTGTGCAGAAGTCTCTCTATCCGGAATCCTGTTGCTGAAATCCTGGGAGAAAAACCGTGGTCCACTCCTCTTAACAATACAGATCTGAAGCCGTGTAAACTCTGCTCTTGTGTGTGTGCTTAAAACCACACAGACTTTGCAAACCATGCAATGTGGGCCGCAGGCCGCCTTAATGCAGATTCATAGAACCACAGAGCTGGAAGGGACCTTGAGGGTCATCTAGTCCAACCCCCCTGCATTGCAGAAATCCGCAGCTCTCCCATACGGGATTCGAACCTGCAACCTTGGCATTTGATCAGCACCACGCTTTAAGCAACTGAGCTATCCGCTTGGATTCGTAAGAACATAAGAAGACCAATGGCCCATCTCCAGTCTCCTGGTCTCATAGTGGCCATCCAGATGACTGGGAAAATCACAAGCCACATCTCTCGCCTCCTGTGGTTTTCAGGAACTGGGAGCTCGAAGCGTTGCTGCCTCACAACTGTGCAAGTAGAGCAGACCCCTTGTGGGTGGTATCCCTCAATAGCCCTCTCCTCCACGAATTCCCCCAATCCTCTCTGAATTTATTATATATATATATATATATATATAAATTTTTATTAGTTTTTTAACATACCATTTTCAACAGTAATTAAACATACTTTTACATATTATTCCATTTTTTTGACTTCCATCAGTCCTGTCTGAAAATTTTCAAATCCAATCTCTTAGTATGCGTTTCTTATTTTCCCTCTTACATTTCAAACTCATAACCAATATCTCTCTCTCTTTTCCTACTTTGTACACCAACAACAGTGCCGCACAATGGTTAGAGTTTCTGACTAGGACCTGGGAGAGCAGGGTTTGAATCCTCAGCCAGCCACGAAGCTGATAATAATAGACAGAGCTGTTCCGCCAAGCCTTTGGCCAGGGCACAGCCTGACTCCCTCCTTTGGCAATCTTCCAAGAACTCTACCCAATGGTTGCCATCAATTTGATTTGAAGTAATTTTTTAATGAAATGATTTTAAAATGTTGTCTTATTTTATTGTTGTTAGCCGCTCTGAGCCCGGCTTCGGCTGGGGAGGGCGGGATATAAATAAAAATTATTATTATTATTATTAATTATTAATTTATTTATTTATACCCCGCCCATCTGGCTGGGTTTCCCCAGCCACTCTGGGCGGCTTCCAACAAAACACTAAAATACAATAACCTATTAAACATTAAAAGCTTCCCTAAACAGGGCTGCCTTCAGATGTCTTCTAAAAGTTTGGTAGTTATTTTTCTCTTTGACATCTTATGGGAGGGCATTGCACAGGACGGGTGCCACCACCGAGAAGGCCCTCTGCCTGCTTCCCTGTAACTTGGCTTCTCGCAGCGAGGGAACCGCCAGAAGGCCCTCGGCGCTGGACCTCAGTGTCGAGCCAGTTGCCATCTCTTAGCCCAGCCTACCATAGCTGTCAACCTTTCCCTTTTCTTGCGAGGAATCCTATTCGCAATAAGGGAATTTCCCTTTAAAAAAAGGAAAACATTGACAGCTATGGAGCCTACCTCTCAGGGTTGTTGAGGATGGAACGGGGAGGAGGAGAACCATGTGCAGCACCTTGAGTTCCTGGGAAGGAAAGATTTGTATGGGGTGCGGAGAACCCCCTACATGTTGAGCATGTGGGTTCATGCTGCGCATGCATTTCTGGAAAAAAGGCTTACACTTATGAGACAGGATTTGGGAACTGGGGGCCCTCATACAGGTGATGCTCGACTACAACTCCCATTGTTCTACGTGGGGCTGCCCTTGAGACTGACCCAGAAACTCCAGCGGGTGCAGAATGCTGCAGCGAGACTCCTTACGGGGTCCTGGCTGCGGGATCACATTCACCCGGTGCTATACCAGCTGCACTGGCTCCCGGTGGAGTACAGAATCAGGTTTAAGGTGCTGGTTTTAACCTTTAAAGCCCTATACGGCCTAGGACCCTCGTACCTACGGGACCGCCTCTCCTGGTATGTCCCACAGAGGAACTTACGGTCTTCAAACAAAAACACCTTGGAGGTCCCAGGCCACAGAGAAGTTAGGCTGGCCTCAACCAGAGCCAGGGCTTTTTTGGCTGTGGCCCCGATCTGGTGGAACGCTCTGTCACAAGAGACTAGGGCCCTGCGGAACTTGACATCTTTCCGCAGGGCCTGCAAGACAGAGCTGTTCCACCAGGCCTTTGGCCAGGGCACAGCCTGACTCCCTCCTTTGGCAATCTTCACAGAACTCTAGCCCAATGGTTGCCATCAATTTGATTTTAGAATGAAATGATTTTAGAATGTTGTATTATTTTATTGTTGTTAGCTGCCCTGAGCCCGGCTTCGGCTGGGGAGGGCGGGATATAAATAAAATTTATGATAATGATGATGATGATGATGATAGTCCTTGGCCATTGTCCTTAAATCCTGCTTTTCAGCCAAACACCCAGGTAGCCACGCTGCAGGTGGAGTTCTGCACCTTCTGGGGTCAATCGGGCAACCTCAGAACCCCTTCTCAGAACCTCTTTCATCTGTTTTACATAACTTTTATTAAAGATATTCTTAATTTCCAAAGTATTTGCATTCTCCCCCGCTTCAAGATCAGTTGATTCGTGACGCATGACACTATGCACCTCCACCTGCCAGATGGGTGCTGGGTTTTGGGGAGCACAACGGTGGAAGTATTGGACCAAACGGGGGCGGGGGGCGAGGAGGGGAGCATGGACATGCGAGGCATCTTCCCAAGGGCCTTCCATGAAGTCCACGTCCATGAAATTGGTCGTAGACCCCAAATCTATCATCTTCTTTCGCCATCACTCCTAGCCGAGTAAGATTGTCTTCCAGGAACAGGATCCTAACAGTGAGTCCGTAAATGACTGGGGAGGCCAATTCTGGATCCTCACATCCTTCCTTCAGATGCCTTCTAAAAGTCAGAGAGTTGTTTATTTCCTTGACATTTGATGGGAGGGCGTTCCACAGGGCGGGTGCCACCACCGAGAAGGCCCTCTGCCTGCTTCCCTGTAACTTGGCTTCTCGCAATGAGGGAACTGCCAGAAGGCCCTCGGAGCTGGACCTCGGTGTCCGGGCTCAATGATGGGGGTGGAGATGCTCCTTCAGGTCTACTGGGCTGCAGCTGTCTAGGCAAACTAAGGCCCAGGGGCCGGATCTGGCCCAGTCACCTTCTAAATCCAGCCAGTGGACGGTCTGGGAATGAGTGTGTTTTTACATGAGTCCTTTTATTTAAAATGCATCTCTGGGTTATTTGTGGGGCCTGCCTGGTGTTTTTACATGAGCAGAATGTGTGCTTGTATTTAAAATGCATCTCTGGGTTATTTGTGGGACATAGGAATGCGTTCTTTTGCCCCCCCAAAAAATAATCTGGCCCCCCACAAGGTCTGAGGGTCAGTGGACCGGCCCCCTGCTGAAAATGTTTGCTGACACCTTGTCTTGAGGCTTCTGAACACCTTTCTCTCCCTCTGGCAAAAGCCCTGAGCGACAAAGCCATGATTGCTAAGCCAGCTGTTCTGATTTCAACAGCCTTCTCCCCCTCAAACCCCCCATCTCCAGATGTTTAGAGTACAGCAAGATGGTCAGTGCCTTTCAAAACTCCTGGATTTGCAGGAAAGACTTTTCTGCAAAACCAGAGTAGCTTTGGAGAAGAGATACAGGAGAAAGCAAATCTGAACTGCCTGCAACCGGACCTTTCAAGGAGAAATCGGTAGCAGGATTAAGGCAGGGACTGCCAGCAGCATCGCTATCCAAGCAGTGGAAAGGGCTCAGAGGTAGCAACGCAGCTACTGCAATGCAGATAAACCAAGTGGTGAGGTCTTTAGAGCTAAGGCGAGTATTTTCTGCAGGAATCTCAAGTTTTCCTGGGCTGCTTGGGTTGCAGAGCAGACGAAACGTGAGGCTCTTGCGGTGCAGTGAACCATGTTCTGGGCCATGTGCTGAACGTGGCATGGATTTTAGACAGGCTATATACCAGAGAATGCTTTCAGTATAATCTTTGCGCCTGCAGAAAGTTTTGGGGTGGGTGCGCTGCCCTGTTTCCAGTTGTTGCACATCTTGTAACTTCCTGCCCAAATCCTGCAACTTTTCATAACTCAAAGGTTGGAGGGTGTCTCCCTTTCGCTGTCCCTCTCCGGTAACATTGCAGAAGCATCACAGAACAACTAACGGAGCAAAATAATGTGTAGATAGTCCGGTATACAGTGATACCTCGGGTTAAGTACTTAATTCGTTCCGGAGATCTGTACTTAACCTGAAACTGTTCTTAACCTGAAGCACCACTTTAGCTAATGGGGCCTCCTGCTGCCGCTGCACCGCCGGACCACGATTTCTGTTCTCATCCTGAAGCAAAGTTCTTAACCTGATGCACTATTTCTGGGTTAGTGGAGTGTGTAACCTGAAGCATATGTAACCTGAAGCATATGTAACCCGAGGTACCACTGTAAATCACTCAACTCCTGGCAAATGGGACATGAGCTTAAGACCTCTCCGGAAACAGGTCTTTAGACGCTCAACTGTCTCTGCTCAAGGAGGTAAAAAGGTAAAGGGACCCCTGGCCATTAGGTCCAGTCGTGGCCGACTCTGGGGTTGCGGCGCTCATCTCGCTTTACTGGCTGAGGGAGCCGGCGTACAGCTTCCGGGTCATGTGGCCAGCATGACTAAGCCGCTTCTGGTGAACCAGAGCAGCGCACGGAAACGCCGTTTACCTTCCCGCCGGAGCGGTACCTATTTATCTACTTGCACTTTGATGTGCTTTCGAACTGCTAGGTGGGCAGGAGCTGGGACTGAGCAACGGGAGCTCACCCCGTTGCGGGGATTCAAACCGCCAACCTTCTGATTGGCAAATCCTAGGCTCAGTGGTTTAAGCCACAGCGCCACCCGCATCCTGCTCAAGGAGGTAGCAGGAGGTAATGAGGACCAGTAACCGTGGTTTGAATTTGTCTACTTTCCTTTTTAAGCCTCTAAGCTAATAGTGGTCACTATACCTTGTGGCAGGGAGTGGCATGTACTGATTGTACGAACCAGTTGCTTTGGCTATGTTTGGTTGCACTTAAGTAAGCCTGCAATTATATTTCACGGTCTACCCGACGGCACAGAATCTCCTGTCTCTTGTTTACTTGTCTTGAGGGAGAGATAATAGTTTGTTTTAATTCTTTTCTTTTTTTAAAAAAACCTTTCATGATTTCACCGCATGGTTTTGTGGTTTTTCACTGTTGTAAATATATATATTTTTATGATACAGCCATATATGGTTTTTTTAATAAATAAACAAACTGCATCATATAAATGCTTAGTTATGAACTTGGCCTTCTGTTTATGTTTTGAGTTGAAAATACATTCCATTTTATTGGGTGTCTCTAATGCAGGCACCCCCAACCTGCAGCCCTCCAGATGTTTTGTCCTACAACTCCCATGATCCTTAGCTAACAGGACCAGTGGCCAGGGATGATGGGAATTGTAGTCCAAAACATCTGGAGGGCCGAAGGTTGGGGATGCTTGCTCTAATGTATGCTGGGAACATTTCTATCTGATACTTCCGAAACTTTAAACACAAAGAGTGTTATTTATGGTAGCATGGGGGAAAATAAACCATGCATATCTTCATAAATCCCGTATCGCATCCCTCCTTTAGCCATCATAGCTGAGCTAGGATTTGAACCCAGTTCCTAACTGCATTGATATAGGACTCTGGTCTTCCTGACCAGCAAAAGGAATTGATGAATTAAAAAGGTAGATATATCCTTATTATTTATTATATTTATATCCCTCCGTTCCTTCAAGGAGGTCAAAATGTCCCTTTCCATCTTATCTTTAAACAGCTGTTAGGCTGAGAGGTTGGTGTAAGGACACCAAATGAGTTTTGCGGCTGAGTGGGGATGTGAACATTTGTCTCAATCCAACGCTCCAACCACTAGACCGCACTCCTCCTCTGCACTTAAACCCATATCTGTTCTTGTTGTCTTCGCCTCAAAGAAATGTGAACTTTACAGGTGCTTTCCCTACCCTTTCATTGCCCTCTGCAGGTCTCAACGCTTCCAATTATATGGTGCTATACATCCGCCTCAGACGTGGAAATTGCAATAGGTCCAAATTATGGGATGTTGTGCGTGTATTTGCCTGTTTCTTTCTATGTTGGCACCTGCAATTTTTTTGTTTGTCTGGGGGGCGGCAAGCGTCTCGTTTCCTCTGGAGCAAAAACATCCTCTAATTAACAGATGCAGCAGGCTAAGAGATCCCCTCTGCCTGGTGATCTACTGCTGCCTCTTTGCGTAAATCCATCTGATCCAGAGACGGCCTTGACACAGCTTCCTCGCCACTTGGCCCGAGGAGACCCATCCCGCAAAGTCTTCCAGCAGAGCCCGTGGCGCAAAACGGGGTTCTTCGCTCCCAGCATGGCCCATTGGGAAGACTGGGGGCAGCCCCAGTTTCCATGGAAATCCGTTTCCCTTATCCCTTATTATCTTCCCTTCCCGGGCAGAATGCCAGGAGTACACCTAACATTAGGCTGCTTTTTTGGAAATGCTGTCATGTCACGGACGAGAGAGACAGGCTTCCAGACGTACTATTGGGGGGTGGAAAGCGAGAGACAGAAATCCTGTAATTACTTGCTTAAGGCTTGGCGTGAATCTTTCCCAGACACCTTGCCACATCCGGAAATTGCTGGATTATATTCAGAAGGGAGCGCAAAACCAAGGCAGGGAAACTCGGGTGTGTCTGTGCAAATTTTGCATATCCAAATTGGGACATGGTCGATTGGTGGTCTGTGTTGCATTCATCAAGTCTTTTTAAAAATCTCTCTGTGATCTTGGAAACTGGGTGGTAGTCTGATTTCTAACTTGAAACAGAAGGAAGCAGTGAGGGGTTTGTATCGACAAGGCTTTTTTCCAGCTGGAACTCGCCAGAACTCAGTTCCGGCACCTCTCAGGTAGGCAAGGAAGTTGTTACAGGTGATTTCTGGCACCTCTTCTCCTAAAAAAATAGCACTGGGCATCGGTGTGTGTTGCTGGCGACTGAATTTTGTGTGGGTGTGATTTTTAGTATCCTATCAGGTGCCTTGAGAGGCTGAGAATCGTTTTGTATTTCAGAAGTACCTATTTTAATAAAGTATTTTAAGAAATAAAATATGGTCTAGATGCAGAACGAAGGCAGATAAAAAGGAAGCCAAGGAGATGGAAGACTGTGTAGCCGTGATAGCAGGCTCCAGAAAGTTTTTTGATATCGGCTGCAGGTTCTCTCGCAGGTCTGACTGACTGAGGACAAAGTTTCAAGAGCTACCAGCAACAATAGCTAATTTGTTCTCCGCTGGCAGAGAAGATATGCCTCTGACTGCCAGGCAGTAGGAATTGCAGGTGGGCAGAGTCTAAAGTAGCCTAAAGTATTCCTAATAATAAAAAAGCAATATAATCTGATGGCCTATTGAGACAAGGTGCTTTTAAAGTGTTGAAAATGGGAGCTGCCTGCCTTCTCTTTGCAGGTACATGTTGTTGTTTTCCTATTGCACTACAACTTTTTTTAAAATATTTTTTTTATTAGGAATTTAAACAAAACATATTATCTTAAAACATATCATCCTTAATTCCCCCCATTTCCCCCCTCCCCCATAAAACAACCCACCCTCCCCTTCCCCCCGACTTCCCTCAGTTCCAATCTCTGTTTTCTCTATAGATGCTAGTCTCTGCATGTTACAAAATTGTATAAATCCTTAATTTATCTGACTGGTTATTATCAGTAAAAAGTTTGTGAGTGTTTATTCAAAGCCTGCCAAGGAGTCCAGTTCACTTTGTTGCTTCTTTAAATACCTTGTAAAAGGTTCCCATTCCTCTTTAAAGTCGCAGTTATCCTTGTCCCGTAATTTGTGTGTCAATTTTGCCAGTTCTGCACAGTCCATCAGTTTCTCTTGCCGTAGTTCTTTAGTCGGGGTTTCCTCATTCTTCCATCCTTGTGCTATTAAGACTCTCGCCGCCGTTGTCGCATACATGAATATATTTTTCAACTTCCTTGGCAGGTCTTTCCCTACAATCCCTAACAAAAATGCTTCAGGTTTCTTAGCAAATGTTAGATGGAACATTTTCTTCAATTCATTGTATATCGTTTCCCAAATTTTTAAATTTTCATTACAATCCCACCACATATGTTAAAATGTCCCCTCCTTTTCCTTACACTTCTAACACATATCTGAGCTAGTTTTATACATTTTCCCTAGCTGCACTGGTGTCATATACCATCTATTCATCATCTTCAAATAATTTTCTTTCAACAAAGAACAGTCTGTAAGTTTTAAATCAATTTCCCATAACCTTTCCCAATCTTCCATCATGATATTATGACCTATATCTTGTGCCCATTTGATCATGACTGATTTTACCTCTTCATCTTTCGTCTCCCATTCTAACAGTATGCTGTATGCGGCCACAACTTTTAAGTTCCTTCTCCAGTTACGTTGCAAGAAGTTTGAAATCCTTCTCTGGGTGAAGACTAGGTGGCACAAAGGATCTTTGACTCACACTGTGATTCACCCTGCATTGCAGTTTTCTTTGCACAAGCAAATGCGTATCAGCAAGCTGATCCACCATCAGTCTCTCTCCGCCCGCCCCCCTTGTGCTTTATGAGCAAAAAAGAAAACGTAAAATCTTTAGTTTTCCAGCATAGGAATCACTCCCTCCTCAAATCTCTGTAGCTGCAATAGCATCCTTTCATTTTTCACCAGAGCTGCTGAGGAAGGCAGGAGCCAAAAAGGTTTTGCAACAGAAATTAGATCGCTTTTGTTGATCGCGGTATCATATGATCTTCTAAAAACAAAAACTGCAAGCATTCTTTGAAGACGCCGGGGATTGGGGGTTGGGAAGCATGTTTGCGATAAGAGTGCCAAAACTGGTTTCTGTTGTTGTTGTTTACTGGATTGGGATTGAACCTGTTAGATAGTGGGTGGACATAGCAGACGACGCAGCGATTTCTACAAAACAGCTCTTTATTTGTAAACTGGAACAGAACTGAACTGAAGGGTTCAGCCAGCCTGCCTATATAGAGCTCCACTACAATGCAACTGTAACCACTTTCTGTAACTGTCCAATCACTGAACGTCACTTTCAATCCCTTATTTGCATATGTGGACCTGGGTGAAAACTATCTACAGTATCCCCCTGCTGGCCCAGGGTGAAAACTTCAGTACATAACAGAACCAATCCATGTCTGAGAACCTTCTGCTGTTGTTGACCCTCACTGCCTACTGTGGAAGGGAGTTCCACAGTTTAACTACGCGCCGTGTGATAAAAGTCCTTCCTTCTTTCTGTCCTGAACCTTCCAACACAAGTCAGGAGTGGCAGAGAAAACTTTTCTCCATCCGTTTTTTAAATACCATGCACAACTGGGGGCAGTTCTACGCTTATTCTTAAAATGTCCCAGGCGCTGTAATCTGTCTTCATAGGAGATTTGCTGCGCCTGCTTGATCATTTTGGTTGCCCTCTCCTGAACCTGCATCTCCCTCCCCAGATCTCTAAACAGGAACTGGAGCAGACCATCCCTCCATAGGGAGACGCGGGTGGCGCTGTGGGTTAAACCACAGAGCCTAGGACTTGCCGATCAGAAGGTCGGCGGTTCGAATCCCCGTGACGGGGTGAGCTCCCGTTGCTTGGTCCAGCGGGAAGGTAAACGGCGTTTCCGTGCGCTGCTCTGGTTCGCCAGAAGCGGCTTAGTCACGCTGGCCACGTGACCCGGAAGCTGTATGCCAGCTCCCTCGGCCAATAAAGTGAGATGAGCGCTGCAACCCCAGACTCGGCCACGACTGGACCTAATGGTCAGGGGTCCCTTTACCTTACTATCCCTCCATAGAGAGAGGCACACATGATCATCCCTTATACAGTCCTTTAGTCTGGTCCAGCCGGACTCTTGCGTTCTTTTCCCCTCCGAATGCCTCCCACACAGCTGCAGCAATGTTTAGAGACCCTTGATAATTAGCTCCCACGGGTGCAATGTTTGAATCCACAGGTGGTGCAGAGGAGGAAAGCTTTAAGCAGACGATCTATAACGGGAAGTCCAGATAGGAACTCCTAATTGCCAGTCTCTGCGCCATCCTTCAGCCTTTCTGGGTCCTCCCCCCCTTGCATAAAATGTGGGGCCTGACCTACTTCAACGCTCTTCCAGCCGACGATGCTGGGGCTCACGTCTTCGCCACCCAGACCCCCTCGGTTGGCCGTGGAAGCCTCTGTGTTGTCGCAACAAAGATATTTCAGAGGAGAGGAACTCAGGGTTCCCTCCCTGTAAACAAAAGAAATCTGTGTCAGTGAAAACAATAAATAGCGCGTGAGAGAGAGAGAGAGAGAGAAAAAGACAGAGCTCTTTGGCAGGGAGCCACACTGATGCCACGAGATGTTGTGGCGGCCCAAGTAAATTTCCATCCCATCTCTTTCTCTCTCTCTCTGCAGCTGCCACCCAGTAAACTTTGCTTCAGCAGGAACTTGGGTTTTGTCAAGAAGCTGCAGAGGCTGCAAAAAAAATGTCGCAGGTGGACTGCTAAAGTGGGACGCCAAACCATACCCCCTCCCTCTTACCAGTGGCAGGATTGTGGTCCAAACCATCACCACCTTGAAAGGCGGTGGACTCTCCTTCCTTGGCGGTTTTTAAGCAGAGCTCAGGTGAGCATCTCAGGAACTCTTTAGCTGGGATTCCTGAATTGCAAGGGGTTGGATTAGATGGGGTCATGTCAAACTAAACAATGCTATGATTCTACTGTTGCTGTGTTGCCTGTTGTACATTTGGAACATCTGAACGTATTTTGGGTTTTGTTGTTGTTGTTTAGTTGTTTAGTCGTGTCCGACTCTTCGTGACCCCATGGACCAGAGCACGCCAGGCACTCCTGTCTTCCACTGCCTCCCGCAGTTTGGTCAAACTCATATTAGTGGCTTCGAGAACACTGTCCAACCATCTTGTCCTCTGTCGTCCCCTTCTCCTTGTGCCCTCCATCTTTCCCAACATCAGGGTCTTTTCCAGGGAGTCTTCTCTTCTCATGAGGCAGCCAAAGTATTGGAGCCTCAGCTTCATGATCTGTCCTTCCAGTGAGCACTCAGGGCTAATTTCCTTCAGAATGGAGAGGTTTGATCTTCTTGCAGTCCATGGGACTCTCAAGAGTCTCCTCCGGCACCATAATTCAAAAGCATCAATTGTTTGGCGATCAGCCTTCTTTATGGTCCAGCTCTCACTTCCAATGAACTCCCCTTCGTGGGAGATTTTTAAACAGAAGCTGGAATCTTGAGTTGTGAGTCCTGCATTTCAGGAGGCTGGACTAAATGAGTCTTGGAGTTCCTTCTCGCTTTCTGTGCTTCTGTTATTCTGTCCGTTTTGATGGGCAAACAGTTTATGTGCTGCCGAAAAAACGTCTGAGGTTTTTACAGCTTGCCCAAAGGACCAGCTGACCAGATTTGGGTGTGGATTCTACCCAGGAACTGTGACTGCATGCAACTTATTTTCTTACTTTCCCCCTGAAATCATTAGTGATCCTGCAGCTCACAATCTGGCTCATGTTTACAGTTCTTATCTCCTCCATCTCCCACATGCTTTTCCCCAACTTTAAAGAGGAGCTCTCTGTCCGCCAAAAGTGGCTATTTTAACACCTGCTGTTGGTCTTTCTTCCTCTTCATCACATCCTCACATCCTGCTGTTTTTGTTTCAAAGTCGCTCTCTCCTTCAAAGTTCAGGAAAATTCCCTCTTCCTTTGTCTGCCCTCCATCAATTGCCAGCTGCTTATTGTGCGATGTCTGTTTTCTTCTCACATTTGCAACAAAAGTAATCCCACTTTGAAAAGACAGGTTGGGGAAGGCAAATAACCTGGATATTTCTCCCCACACACCCCTCTTGCCATAGACCAACACAAAACTTGATCTATCAGGAATATTGTGAAGTGTTGCACGGCTGGGCTGGCTGAGCCTGGTAGGAATTATAGTTTCGAAACATCTGGGAAGGCACCAGCTTGGAGAAAACTGGGGCAGTTCTTTTGTTTGAGGATCTCTTCCAGGCATCCCCAAACTTGGCCCTCCAGCTGTTTTGGAACTACAATTCCCATCATCCCTGACCACTGGTCCTGTTAGCTAGGAGTGATGGGAGTTGTAGTCCCAAAACATCTGGAGGGCCAAGTTTGGGGGTGCCTGGTCTCTTCTCTGTCTGCAGCAGGCTTTATTTCAGGGGTGGGGAACCCTTTGGCCCTCCAGATGTTGCTGAACTACAACTCCCATCAACCCAAGCAAACCCAGGGACGATGGGAATTGTAGTTCAACAACATCTGGAGGGTCAAAGATTCCTTGCACCTCATTTACCGTACTTACTCTGTGATGGCATGAAGTGTGTTTGGGCATTTGTGCTGTTGTTTGTTGTTGTTTAGTCGTGTCCGACTCTTCGTGACCCCCTGGACCAGAGCACGCCAGGCACTCCTGTCTTCCACTGCCTCCCGCAGTTCGGTCAAACTCATGCTGGTCCCTTCGAGAACACTGTCCAACCATCTCGTCCTCTGTCGTCCCCTTCTCCTTGTGCCCTCCATCTTTCCCAACATCAGGGTCTTTTCCAGGGAGTCTTCTCTTCTCATGAGGTGGCCAAAGTACTGGAGCCTCAGCTTCAGGATCTGTCCTTCCAGTGAGCACTCAGGGCTGATTTCCTTAGGAATGGATAGGCTTGATCTTCTTGCAGTCCATGGGACTCTCAAGAGTCTCCTCCAGCACCAGAATTCAAAAGCATCATTTCTTCGGCGATCAGCCTTCTTTAGGGTCCAGCTCTCACTTCCATACATCACTAGTGGGAAAACCAGAGCTTTAACTATACGGCATTTGTGTTAGGTGGGGCTAGAAAAGGCCACTGCCTCAAATAATTTGGCAAGGCAGCTCTGGCTATTCCCCTCCTCTGTGCCTAAAACCCCCACATGCCCGTTACAGCCGAGAAAGATTGGATGAGCACGGAGTCCATTGTTTCTTTTCTGTGCTGCTTTCCTGGCATTCTCTGCAGCCATTTCGGCGTCCATAAGTGTTTCTGTCTCTGTTTAAATTAAATCAACATTTATTTTTTTCCCCTGTGACAGCCTCTCTCCTTCTCTTGTTTAGCTGGTCATTTTGTGGCAAAAAGCCTTTGCTCTGTGCCAGGTTTCGTAGGCATGGCCAAAAATGGGCCCTCCAGCTGTTTTGGGACTACAACTCCCATCATCCCTAGCTAACAGGACTGGTGGTCAGGGATGATGGGAATTGTAGTCCCAAAACAGCTGGAGGGCCAAGTATGGCCATGGTTGGAGTAAGGGGATTCTAGAGAACAGGGACAGGAAGGGGAGTGTGATAGGAATTTTATGGTCTTAGATATATGGTCTTAGATGGTAATGTTCATAAGTGTACCAACCAAGCACGTACATAGATCAGCACAGGAAGACCAACCTGGAACCATTTTGATTCCCAAACTGACCAAATGTTTTAAAAGAATGGCCAGGCTCCCCAGGCAATCCAATCAAGTAACCTGCCAGACAGGAGATAAACAACAACAAGAGAAAAACAATATTCAAATTTCTGTTTTAGACCACCTTTTCGGTGATGTAGGTGTGATGTATCTGAGGGGTGGTCTTAGGTTACACCCCTTCTGTGATGTATGTATGATGTTTCTTGGGGTGGTCTTGATCTACAGGATGGGAATTTCAAAAGTCTTTATAAGGCCTTGCACACCATTTTTCTGGGTTCCTCCTCTCTCCTGCATGTGAGGGGAGCACCCTGTTGCAACAGATCAATAAAGATCAAGCTTACTAGCTGTTTTGCTTCTCAATATTCTCTGGTTGGCCTCTGTTATTCTCTCCTACCAATAGGGAACCTATGTAAGGACTCTATATGGGCTCTTGGATACCCCATAAGGGAAAAGGGCAATTTTTATTTACAACAGGAGGCCCAGAGCATTCTCCTCACCCAGCGCCCCCACCCAAAAAAATACCCTGGAGCTCTCCAGCTCCTATCAGCCCCAAACCAGCACAGGAGAGCAGGAAAAATGTAGAGACCATTCTCCATCTTCACCTGTAGCCTTAAGCTCTTTCTGCCATCCTCTGGCAGATAATTGGTGTGTCGTATTCCGGAGAGGGAGGGAGGCTGATTCTCCTATTCTTGCAGAAAGTTTTAAAAGAAGAGTCTTATAAAAGCTCCAGTGTTTGGCACATTAGAGTTAATTATCTAATCTTAGGCAACTCAGCCAGCTTGACAACTCTTTCTCTCTGACTCACTAATGTTCGTTATTTCCCAGCAGAGGCTCTTAATCGGGTAATTTGGAAAGCTGGTTATATTTGGCATCTCACTCTCTCTCTTCACCCGCTTAATACTGATGTTACCGGTGCCAACCAGGGGATGGGCCAGCGTTGCCAACGTTTCAGCCGGCCCCTACTTCTGTGCACGTGTGCTTTTAACAGCGGTTTTCCCGCAGAGACACTCCAGCAGATTTTTAAAAAGCACCTTCTGGCTGGAAGGTTCCCTGCAGACTTCTGAAAACCTGGCTTCTGTTTCAAAGGTGTAAGAGCAGGCCAGGCTGCCTTCTTGTTTGGTCAGTTGGCAACCCTCTGCTCAAGGCAAAAACTATGTGTTGGCTATCTTGTGCCAAGACCCTGTGAATATGTTTGTGGTGGTTTGTGTTTAGGAAGGTTTTGGGATGGTTGTAGGCCATCCCAGTCTCAATACTGTTTGCATTTGCAGAAATTTGGGGACGGACATCCTGTTTCGTTCCCAGTCGCTGCATGTCCCGCAGCTTTCCCCTGGAACTCTGGAACTTCTTATACCACAAATCTACTGGGTTTTACAGTGGTATCTTGGTTCTCAAACGCCTTGGTTCTCAAACGCTGAAAACCCAGAAGTAAGTGTTCTGGGTTTTGAATGTTTTCCAGAAGCCGAACATCTGATGCGGCTGTTGACGATTGTTTCTGGGGCGCCTGCACCAGTCAGAAGCTGCGCCTTGGTTTTCGAACATTTCAGAAGCCAAACGGAAGTTTGGCGCTTTTCTTTTTGCTATTTCTTTTGTGTTTTTGTTTCGGAGGCTTTTTTGGTTAATTTGTTTTTGTGACTGTGTCTTTGTTTTTGTGACTGTAATGGAGAAACTTTGGGTAATAAAGATCTAGGCTGGATCTACACACATCAGAAAAGTGTTTCAGGGAAACGCGTTGTGAACTTTATTACGGGAAATCACGTTGGCGAAACGCATGCCCCCACAGCGCCACCGGGTGTCACAATGTTGCAACGCGCATAAAATGCTTTTTTGCTGAGTCCATAGTGCAGTAGAAAAGGTTTGAGTGAAAACACGGTGGAGGTGGGGAGTCAGTTTATGGGGTGAAATGTAACTCTTTGATATGAAGACGATTGTGAAAATGTTTGAAACGTTTAATTAAAGAAAATTATATTGCAAAAAAAAATGATGTGTTGCAGAATGCACCCCACAAAAAATTAGCCCACCAGTCTGGGGTACGGTGGGCCTTTACTTCTGAGTAAGCACACAGAGGCCCATGAAATAAAAGCCCAATCCTGTTCAATGCAGTGTTCGGCTGTTGACCATGAGGGCTAAAATAATTCAGCCTTGGAGTTCAGGGACCTTTTAAAAATGCATTTTTAATTGCTCGGTTGCAGAGGAATTGCCTCAAAATGTGGAAAGCTGTTTCATCTAGCTCTGCATTGTCCGACTGCCAGCAATTCTCTGGGGTTTTAAGGTGGGAGTTTAGCAGCCCTGCCTTGGAGGTTTCGTTCAGGATTGAACCCGGGGTTTTCTGCATTCGAAGCAGGTGCTCTAACCACTTAGCTGGCTGGCTAGGCTTTTCTGCAGATGGCTTCTGGGTACTTTAAGGCCAATATCTTTGTGCTGCACTCTTCGGAAAGAAATAACTTGTTTTTACATATTATGGTGGGGCTTTATCCAACTACCGCCAAAAAAGAAACATGACATGTCACCAAAGGACTAATGTCAACTCTGTTGTTCCATGATCCATTCCTCACTCATTTTGAACGAAAGCTCTCATGAAAGCCATCACTAAGTAGGGCAATATTGATCGTCTGCTGTAGCCATAATGAGACCCATTTTGGTTCTTTAGCTGCTTGGAGACGTGTCGTCGAATGGCCTCTTTTCAACCATTTTCCTTTTTGCATTTCTAGAACGAATTTTTTTGAATTTTCAAAAGTTTAACATAGATTCTTCAATACATAATGTTTATTCCCCCCCCCAATTCCCCCCCCCAGTTTTCCCACGGTGTTTCTATTTCCTGCATTGCAGGGGGTTAGACTAGAGGATGATGATGATGATAATAATAATAATAATAATAATAATAATAATAATAATAATAATAAAATTATTTATACCCCGCCCATCTGGCTGGGCCTCCCCAGCCACTCTTCCAACAAAAGATTAAAAATGCATTAAAACATCAGTCATTAAAAACGTCCCTAAACAGGGCTGCCTTCAGATGTCTTCTAAAAGCCAATCCTGGAGATCTTACTTTTTGAGCCTGCAACTCTCTTTCAGGCCCCAGTGAGTGCCGCCCAAATCGCCCCTGAGCGTGCCTTTGCAGAGCAACAGCAGAGATTGAGTGTGCCCTTTTCTTCCCCCAAGAAAAGATCTGCTGTGCTTGCAAGGGTGTGACGATGACTCTGTTCTTGCTGCGTGGCTGTCTGTGCCCTGACTCTGGGAAATAAGACCTCTCTTCTCTCCTCCTGGGCACTAAAGGACTCTCCCTTGGCACGGCCTCAGAGTTCCCTGACTAGAATAGCTGCCTTGGAGTGCCAGATTTGTCCCTTTGTCAACGGTTTCCTGTTTCCGTATTTAGGGGGCGTTCCAACCTGCCACAAGGCATGACTGGATCGCAAATTCAGGTTGTGCAATTCAAGCTGATTAAGGGAAGCGATGGGTGCAGGATAACACTTGCTTGATGGTGACACATCATCAGAATGGATAGCTGGCACCGTCTAATCAGGCATAGGCAAACTCAGCCCTCCAGATGTTTTGGGACTACAACGCCCATCATCCCTGACCACTGGTCCTGTTAGATGGGATGATGGGCATTGTAGTCCCAAAACATCTGGAGGGCTGAGTTTGCCTATGCCTGGTCTAATCTCCCTGTAAACAAATCAGGCTTCTTCTTCTTCTTCTTCTTCTTCTTCTTCTTCTTCTTCTTCTTATTATTATTATTAATACCCCGCCCATCTGGCTGGGTTTCCTCAGCCACTCTGGGTGGTTTCCAACAGAACACTAAAATACAATAACCTATTAAACATTAAAAGCTTCCCTAAACAGGGCTGCCTTCAGATGTCTTCTAAAAGTCTGGTAGCTTGAATGCATAACGATCAGTTTTCACACCTGGTGAAAAGAAAAAGGCAAACATGGCCAATACTTTAAGGCAGCGGTTCTCAACCTGTGGGTCCCCAGATGTTGTTGGACTACAACTCCCACCATCCCTGAGATCTGGCCTTGCTAGCTAGGGATGATGGGAGTTGTAGTCCAACAACATCTGGGGAGCCACAGGTTGAGAACCGCTACTTTAAGGCGTAAAGTGTTTACCATGTGTGCAACTTTTTCTTTAAGAAAGACTTGCCAAACAATTTCACAGACTGGGACTTTTCTCTTTCCCCTGCCCTCGGAGAGCGGGCTTTATTTTTCCTACACAAGCTTCCTAAAATGACATCCCAGCTGAAGATACATGTGTTTCTCTCTTCCAAGAACCGGTGGCAGTTTGCAAGAAGGAATCCTTCAGCACAGGATGATATCAGGCTAAGCTGGTCTGAATGGGAGATGAACCTTAATTCGACCCACTCCAGCCAGTCAAATGCATTCTGGAAGAAGGCAGAGCAAGCCTGGGGGGGAGGGGGGAGTCGGGAGAATCCTGCAAGCTGAATACAGAGGCCTGGCCACATTTGTTTTTTTTTTTTTTTTTTTTGGTAAACCAAGAAAATCTTTAATAAAAATTATTTTTATAAATTAAAAGCATAAAAAACAGACACACACACATTTTTAAAATCTGAACTGGCTCTCAGAGAAGACAATACTGTGAAAGCAGGATAGTTAGAAGGGACTCAATTTTGTATCAGGACCTCAAGTGCTTTATTTCTGCTAAGTTCTCATTATTTAACCAGCGTTCCTAACTGTGACAGGTGTCCCATATTTGCGTTGGAGCTGTTTCCTTTTTTTTTTTTATTAAATATTTATTAGCATTTTCAAGAATTAAACAAGAGCAAAAAATAAACAAAACAGAAGAAAGATACAAAAATACATAACAAAATTAAACAACAAAAAAATAAAAAATAAAAAGAAACACATAAAATTATTCATACTTGTTGTTCTTAACCTTATTTCTCAGACCTCCTCACCCCTCCCCTTCTTGTATTCCAATTTAAATTATCAGTTCAGCAAGTCCTTAACTTATTTCTTTACCTTAATTTATACATTTATTCTAACATACCATTATTTTACTTTGCTTCTTTTTTCCATTTCCTCCATTTATTTTTTACAATCTTATTTTCAATTAATTTAAAAAGGAAGAAACCAATTTTACCTTATTAAAAACACACATCAATACTTATACCTCATTAATTGTTCTTAAACCTTTTTCCTAAAGTCGACCAAAATTTCCCTTCCACAATTTACCCAATTTCCTTACCACTAATTAAAAATGAAAAGAAAAACAAATTATCCTTATGTACCCTTTGGATTCCCAACCTCCACCCGCCCTTTTTCCCGGTTCCAGTCCCCAACCAATGTCCATCAGTCTTTATGTTATTTATTTAGCCTGGAGACCTCACGTCCGAGGCCCTTTTATCTCTCTCAGTTCCTTTCTGCCGGTCTCTTTGATGGTCCTTAATGTTAAACCCCAAGTCTCGAAGGGGCTCCGGCCCAGCAGAATCCTTGTTGCTTCCAGCCAGTCTTCCATACTTGAACGCAGAGCCTATGGGGGGCTCCAACTCTTGTTTCAAATTTCTTACAGATCCAGATGTCCCCAAGGCTCCAGCTTTCACCTTCCGCAGATTTATAATCTCCCATTCAGACCAGGCTTTCCACATCCAATTTTTATTGTCCTTTTTTATCATCATGTCAGGCCTCATATTGTAACTCTCCTTTAACTCCTGCACATCTCCTGCTTCTCCTTCATTTTCTTCAAAGACAGCACCTTGCTCCATCATTTCTGCACTTTCAGTTTCATTTACTTGTTCAGTTAAGTAGGCTTCCTGTTTCAAGTCCTTATCAGGCTCAAAACTGTTGTTCACTGTCCAGTGTAGTAGTGATATCTTTGTAGACATAACATTGTATTCATCTTTCAAGTTTCCCAAGAGAGCGAGTGTTCTATCCAGTTCTGCTTGAAATTTACGTACTCCAGCCATTTTTGTAATGTAGTATCCCTATTACCCCTCTAGGGGGATTTTAGTTCCTTAATATTCCTTTCAGCTCAAAACCAAGAGTCCAGTTAATTTGTATCAGCCCTTGTTATTTTCAAATAAAACAACAAAAACAGCAGAAACAATGTTCTCTTTTTCCAGCTGGCAACTAGCTGACTCGCAGCTCTCTTGACAGCTGTCAAAATCTTCCATGCAACAGACTTTCTCTTAGGACGTTCCCGGGTCTCGGGGGGGGGGGTGAAATTTCAGTCCCCAAATTCTTTTTATCCTCCAGTAAATCCTTATAGTGTCAAAACCGTGAAATCAAGATCTTTTCACTAAAAAACAGGTTCTCTCGACCTTAGTTGCCCAGTCCTTTGCTTTAAATTGTTTACAAAGGGGGGGGGTGACTTCCTTTTTGGCCCCTTCCCGCTCGTTCCAAATCCAGAATTAAGTTTTTTTAACGTTCCAATCTCCGTATTACTCACGGGTTTATATTTTAGAGTCCAGTCGGTCTTGGAAGAAGTTGGCGCTCTCTGTCTATGGCTTGCGGCTTCACTCCGTAGGCGAGGGAGTACTCTCAGCACCACGCCTCACCCTGCCTCCGTTCCGAAGCCTTTAAAAAGGCTCCGGCGCGGATTGGGGGGGCGCAAATGGTGCCCGCCGAGTCTCTGTGTTCACAGGCATCCGCGCCTGTGATTTTAAGGGTCCCCGCTTCGCCGCAGCGGCCAGACCCAGACGCTACGGAGCCGATTCCCTCCGGAGCTCGGAGGGAATCCGCCATTAAACAATGGCGCCAACCCGGAAGTCTCAGGCCTGGCCACATTTGGCTCCTGGGCCTGCAGTTCCCCACCTCTGGATTAGAACCGTGAAGTTACCGTATTTTTTGCTCTATAGGACACACTTTCCCCCCTCCAAAATTTAAGGGGAAATGTGTGTGCGTCTTGACAGAATTACAAGCCTGGTAGATTAAGGGAACGCAGTGGATGTAGCCTACCTTGATTTCAGCAAGGCATTTGACAAGGTGCCCCATGATATTCTTGTAAAGAAGCTGGTAAAATGCGGTCTTGACTATGCTACCACTCAGTGGATTTGTAACTGGCTGACTGACCGAACCCAAAGGGTGCTCATCAATGGTTCCTCTTCATCCTGGAGAAGAGTGACTAGTGGGGTGCCACAGGGTTCTGTCTTGGGCCCGGTCTTATTCAACATCTTTATCAACGACTTGGATGATGGACTCAAGGGCATCCTGATCAAATTTGCAGATGACACCAAACTGGGAGGGGTGGCTAACACCCCAGAGGACAGGATCACACTTCAAAACGACCTTGACAGATTAGAGAACTGGGCCAAAACAAACAAGATGAACTTTAACAGGGAGAAATGTAAAGTATTGCACTTGGGCAAAAAAAAATGAGAGGCACAAATACAAGATGGGTGACACCTGGCTTGAGAGCACTACATGTGAAAAGGATCTAGGAGTCTTGGTTGACCACAAACTAGACATGAGCCAACAGTGTGACGCGGCAGCTAAAAAAGCCAATGCAATTCTGGGCTGCATCAATAGGAGTATAGCATCTAGATCAAGGGAAGTAATAGTGCCACTGTATTCTGCTCTGGTCAGACCTCACCTGGAGTACTGTGTCCAGTTCTGGGCACCACAGTTCAAGAAGGACACTGACAAACTGGAACGTGTCCAGAGGAGGGCAACCAAAATGGTCAAAGGCCTGGAAACGATGCCTTATG
The DNA here is from genome assembly GCF_027172205.1 of Podarcis raffonei. Lineage (NCBI taxonomy): Eukaryota > Metazoa > Chordata > Lepidosauria > Squamata > Lacertidae > Podarcis > Podarcis raffonei. The sequence goes on along the minus strand of NC_070605.1, from coordinate 8,702,499 downwards.
AGGAAGGGCTAAGGGAGCTGGGCATGTTTAGCCTGGAGAAGAGGAGGTTAAGGGGTGATATGATAGCCATATTCAAATATATAAAAGGATGTCACATAGAGGAGGGAGAAAGGTTGTTTTCTGCTGCTCCAGAGAAGCGGACACGGAGCAATGGATCCAAACTGCAGGAAAGAAGATTCCACCTAAACATTAGGAAGAACTTCCTGACAGTAAGAGCTGTTTGACAGTGGAATTTGCTGCCAAGGAGTGTGGTGGAGTCTCCTTCTTTGGAGGTCTTTAAGCAGAGGCTTGACAACCATATGTCAGGAGTGCTCTGATGGTGTTTCCTGCTTGGCAGGGGGTTGGACTCGCTGACCCTTGTGGTCTCTTCCAACTCTATGATTCTATGATTCTATGATGGAGTGAATGCAGGCTCCATGGCTTCAGCGAAAGCAACGCAAAGCCTCCGAAGCGCAGTGGGAGCGCTCCCGCCACGCTCCGGAGGCTTCGTGTTGCTTTTACAGAAGCCTGGAGAGCGAGAGGGGTAGGTGCGCACCCATCCCTCTTGCGCTCCTGGCTTCGCTTTGCTAGAGAAGCGCAGAGCAGCTTTCCCTCTCTGTGCAGCGCCCCTTCAGCGAAGCGGGAGGAGAAATGGAAGGGGCTCCATTTCTCCTGCCGCTTCGCTGAAGGGGCGCTGCGCAGAGAGGGGGAGAATTTGTTTTTCTTGTTCTCCCCCCCCCTCTAAAACTAGGTGCGTCCTATGGTTCTGTGCGTCCTATAGAGCGAAAAATACGGTAATTGTTGCTGAGCTGCCTTTTATCAGCTTGGCTCCTGTGCTTTTACGGTAGCTTGGCGCACTTACAAAAACTCAACGGCTAATTAATTTTCCTGGACATAGAGATAAGCTGAGCTGGAGAGAGCATTTTCCTTTCAGCAACCAGGAGAAGTAATTGTCTGTTTGATTTTTAAGTGTCAGGTGAGCACCAGGACTATTTCTAGGTGAGCGTGTCAGAAGGGTTGGGTGGTGATGTTTTGTTTCTGATTCTAATGGCACCTGAGGTTTAATTATCAGGCAAACGGCGGCAAGCACATTTCTTCCCACATCATCACTGCTGGCCTAGCTGTCTGTTTGTGTCAGATGTGTCGTCTTGCAAGAGAGAAAAATAGCCTCTCTTCCAACCTAAATGTTAGGGCTGGTTGGAGGGATGCAAACATCATTTGTCAGCACTTGTTCTGCAGAGAGTTTATTACTGCTCTCGTTATTATCACTAGCAAGGAGCACAAATTGGCATGCATAATTTCCCTCCCACACCTCTCCATTTTACTCTCGCAATGATCCTGAAATGTAAGTTAGTCCGGAACACTGACTAAACGAAGGTTACCCAGTGAGCTTCATTCGTGGCTGAGTGGGAATTTGAACCCTGATCTCTCAGGTCCTAGACCAACACTCTAACCCCTACAGTGCTCTAACCCGGTTCAGGCATCACACTAAACCTTGGTTTGCACCAAGGTTACAAATGTATATTAAGCAAACCATGGTTTACAGTTGATTGTCTACTTTCTCTTCCCCCTCTGTTGTCTATTTCTATGAGGCAGGGGGTCTGCAGAGGTTGTTGTTGTTGTTTAGTCGTTGTGTCCGACTCTTCGTGACCCCCTAGACCAGAGCATGCCAGGCACTCCTATCTTCCACTGCCTCCCGCAGTTTGGTCAAACTCATGCTGGTAGCTTCGAGAACACTGTCCAACCACCTCGTCCTCTGTCGTCCCCTTCTCCTTGTGCCCTCCATCTTTCCCAACATCAGGGTCTTTTCCAGGGAGTCTTCTCTTCTCATGAGGTGGCCAAAGTCTTGGAGCCTCAGCTTCAGGATCTGTCCTTCCAGTGAGCACTCAGGGCTGATTTCCTTCAGAATGGATCGGTTTGATCCTCTTGCAGTCCATGGGACTCTCAAGAGTCTCCCTCCAGCACCATAATTTAAAAGCATCAATTCTTCGGTGATCACCCTTCTTTATGGTCCAGCTCTCACTTCCATACATCACTGCTGGGAAAACCAGAGCTTTAACTATACGGACCTTTGTTGGCAAGGTGATGTAGAGGTAGAGCTAATCAATTGCTGCAACAACCTTATTGTATCAAAGTTTTAAATTTTTGCTTGCAAGCAGCCTCTGTTATCGGGAAGTACACAAGTAAAACTTTCGTTTGTTGAAATCCCCACTTGCCATTGCAAAAATAAAAGTGAAGAATATGCTAAGCAACTCCAGGGGTTAAACCAAGTCAGCTCCACGCACATTCCTAGGGTTTCAAGGAGCAGGTACTTTATAAAAAGAAGACTTTGTGGTCTATAAATATTTCTGCGGTTGTCTGCTTGGAGACTGTTGCAGTTGGACATTTTTAGCATAGCACAGAGGATGCAAGAATTGTAATAAATAGCTTGCGCTGTGAGCTTAAAGAGGCAAACCCCCTTTTATTGTGCTGAATTATGGAACCAGGGACGAGGAGAGTTGAAGGATGGCAGATTGTGAACTCATTCAACTCCAACCGATGGCTTGCATGTGCAAAACAATTGTCACAAGTCAGAGACTTGCTGACAGGACTCCATCATTGCCCCAAACAATCCTATCCAATATTATTAAGGTAAAGGTAAAGGGACCCCTGACCATTAGGTCCAGTCGTGACCGACTCTGGGGTTGCGGTGCTCATCTCACTTTATTGGCTGAGGGAGCCGGCGTACAGCTTCCAGGTCATGTGGCCAGCATGACTAAGCCGCTTCTGGCAAACCAGAGTAGCACACGGAAACGCCGTTTACCTTCCCGCCAGAGCGGTACCTATTTATCTACTTGCACTTTGACGTGCTTTCGAACTGCTAGGTGGGCAGGAGCAGGGACCGAGCAACGGGAGCTCACCCTGTTGCGGGGATTCGAACCGCCGACCTTCTGATCGGCAAGTCCAAGGCTCTGTGGTTTAACCCACTGTTAAGTTGTGGGTTGACATAGCAGACGACACAGCGATTTCTCCAAAGCAGCTCTTTATTTTGTAAGCTGGAACAGAACTAAAACATCAAACAGCTCAGCCGGCCTCCTTTTATAGGCAGCCGGCTGTCAACAATGTAGCAACAACAACCCAGGGTTTCCTGCCTAAAATAACTGACGTGGACCTGAGTGAAAACTACATACACAATACTCCTGGTGGCCAGGGTGAGAACTTCAATACATAACACCCACAGTGCCACCCGCATCCCATCCAATATTATTAGTTAAGAATAATTACCCTTCAACATCCCTCTCCCATGGGCTATCTCCATGGGGGCACTTCAGACCTTTAGGCCAAATTCAGACATCACAGTTCCGGGCAGGTGGTAGCCTTAGTTGTAGGGCTAACTCCAAGTTTGAGAGGGGGCTCTGGCCAATTTGGCACATCCACCACAACAATAAGGGGACGCAGGTGGTGCTGTGGGTTAAACCACAGAGCCTAGGACTTGCCAATCAGAAGGTTGGCGGTTCGAATCCCCGCAACAGGGTGAGCTCCCATTGCTCGGTCCCTGCTCCTGCCCACCTAGCAGTTCGAAAGCACGTCAAAGTGCAAGTAGATAAATAGGTACCACTCCGGCGGGAAGGTAAACAGCGTTTCCGTGTGCTGCTCTGGTTTCGCCAGAAGTGGCTTAGTCATTCTGGCCACATGACCCGGAAGCTGTACACCGGCTCCCTCGGCCAGTAAAGCAAGATGAGCGCCGCAATGCCAGAGTCGTCCGCTACTGGACCTAATGGTCAGTGGCCCCTTTACCTTTACCTTTGCCACAACATTACAAAAGCTCTTTTGTCAGTTTTGCCTTTGTTTGCTGACTCTGGTGAATCCAAACACTGAAATTCTTCTGATTCCTCATCAAGATGGCGGGAGATGCCCTTAGCAACCATTTAGGACCATTAATTCTGCTTTTGCCAGAAAGCTTTGCTGCGAGAACAGCATGCACAGTTTCACAGGGGAGGGCTGGCTGTGTTTTAGCAACGCTGAGCAAGAGCTCCTGATGTCGCGAAAGGATAGGGAGAAATGGCCCAGGATTCTCGTCATCTCGGGGTCAAGGTAGTCGCATTTGGGGGTCTCCTGAGTCACTGGTGCTGCAGCGGTTGGGGAGGCTGGCTCCTTTCTGCGCAGGTTTCCCCCATTACAATTGTTTTTCTTGCAAAGCTGTTCTTTCTTTCCTGTTACAGTGGTACCTCGGGTTAAGCACTTAATTCTTTCAGGAGGTCCGTTCTTAACCTGAAACTGTTCTTAACCTGAAGAACAGTTTCAGGTTAGCTGAAACTGTTTAGCTAAAGGGGCCTCCCGCTCCCACCGTGCGATTTCTGTTCTCATCCTGAAGCAAAGTTCTTAACCTGAGGTACTATTTCTGGGTTAGCGGAGTCTGTAACCTGAAGCGTCTGTAACCTGAAGTGTATGTAACCCAAGGTACCACTGTATAAGAAAAAAACCTGATGCTTTTCCCTTATCCAAGACCCCCTAAGTGGGTTCCCTGTCGGTAGGAGAAAATGTCAGAGGCCAACCAGAGTATATTGAGAAGCAAAGTAGCTAGTAAGTCTAGGAACTGTTGCAACAGAGTCCCCACTCACCACACGCAGGAGGGAGGAGGGACCCAGAACAATGGTGCATAAACCCTTATATTTATTTTAAATGGCCCACCCTGTAGCCCAAGACACCCCCCCCAAAACATCATACATACATCACAGAAGGAGGAGGTCTACAGCAGAAATCCTGTTTGCCAGGATAACCTGGTAATGTTCATTGATTGCATTACCTGGGCAGCCTAGCCATTCTTTTGTGATGGTTAATACTTTAGTTCCTGAATCCAGGTCACAAGCTCACCCTATTCAAACACAAATACGCCCTTAAAGACAGGATTTGTAAGCAAAAGACAACAGGGCGGCTTTCCTCATTTCCTTCCTCCTTGCAGAGAAATATTTGAGGTCAATTTGGGAGAGTCAAAATGGCTTCAGAATTGTTCTAATGTGCATAGCTGTCAACTTTTCACTTTTCTTGCGAGGAATCCTATTCGGAATAAGGGAATTTCCCTTTGAAAAAGGGAAACGTTGGCAGCTATGCTCCTGTGCTATTTCAGACACCTGGTTTATATACTTATTTGTGTGTTTGCCTTGTACATTTATGGACATTTGATTTACATTTGAGACCTTGGAATTCTTATAACAATCCTAAAGCAAAATATACTGATAGACAACCCAAAGGAAGCACCCCTCAATTCAGAGAAGGGTGTACCCTCTGAAATATTTTAAAGAGAGAGACTATTGCCACAAGGGCAATTTTTTTGTGGTGCGGTAGGAAATGGGGGCAATGTTAGCCATGTATGTCTCAAATTTCTGCATCAAACTGACCTACTTTCCCCCTGTGGGGCAGGGCGGGCCTGATGAGTCAGCGCTTTTGTCTTTTCCCCTGCAGTGACTCATCACTCTCTCAGCTGTTCTCCATCTCTGGAAAAGCATGGAGCCAGCCCTGGAATTGCCAGAGGAATCTTGGGAATGTGAGCTAAAGGGAGCCACTTTGGAGGGGTGGGAGAAGGAAAACTTTAGACTGGTGCCTGTTTTTGTGAAACTATTCTGTAAATGTTCCCCTGATACACGAAGGCAAAATTCGAAGCAGAGCCCCAAAGGTTCCACCCAGTGGGAATGTGAAATTGTATTCAATTACTTCCTTGGTTTCTGAGACTTCGCCGTGCGTTACTCACACAAGTTAAAACCTGGAGTGGGAAACCTGTAGCCCTCCAGATGTTGTGGACTACAACTCCCATCATCCCTTATTTTCTCCTGCTCCAGAGGCCGATGGAATCTCCTTTCTCGTAACTTGAATCTAACTAAACATTAGGAAGAACTTTCTGGTGGTAAGGGCTGTATGATTCCACAATTGAATAATAACAACAACAACAACAACAACAACAACAACAACAACAACAACAATTTATTATTTGCACCCCGCCCATCTGGCTAGGTTTCCCCAGCCACTCTGGGCGGCTTCCAACAAAGATTAAAAATGCATTAAAATGTCACACCTTAAAAACTTCCCTGAACAGGGCTGCCTTCAGATGTCTTCTAAATATCTGATAGTTGTTTATCTCTTTGACATCTGATGGGAGGGCGTTCCACATGGCGGGTGCAACCACCGAGAAGGCCCTCTGCCTGGTTCCCTGTAGCTTTGCTTCTCGCAGTGAGGGAACCGCCAGAACTCTTTACAATAGCAAAACCCCTTATTTGGGCTGCTGATCCCTTATTTTCGAGGCTGCTGGTCCCCTATTTTCAAATCTGTAAGTTGACAGCTATGCCTCCCGCAGTTTGGTCAAACTCATGCTGGTAGCTTTGAGAACACTGTCCCACCATCTCGTCCTCTGTCGTCCCCTTCTCCTTGTGCCCTCCATCTTTCCCAACATCAGGGTCTTTTCCAGGGAGTCTTCTCTTCTCATGAGGTGGCCAAAGTCTTGGAGCCTCAGCTTCAGGATCTGTCCTTCCAGTGAGCACTCAGGGCTGATTTCCTTCAGAATGGAGAGGTTTGATCTTCTTGCAGTCCATGGGACTCTCAAGAGTCTCCTCCAGCACTATAATTCAAAACTTCGGCGATCAGCCTTCTTTATGGTCCAGCTCTCACTTCCATACATCACTACTGGGAAAACCTTAGCTTTAACTAGATGGACCTTTGTTGGCAAGGTGATGTCTCTGCTTTTTAAGATGCTGTCTAGGTTTGTCGTCGCTTTTCTCCCAAGAAGCAGGCGTCTTTTAATTTTGTGACTGCTGTCACCATCTGCAGTGATCATGGAGCCCAAGAAAGTAAAATCTCTCACTGCCTCCATTTCTTCCCCTTCTATTTGCCAGGAGGTGATGGGACCAGTGGCCATGATCTTCGTTTTTTGGATGTTGAGCTTCAGACCATATTTTGTGCTTTCCTCTTTCACCCTCATTAAAAGATAACATTCAGAATAACTTTCTGACGGTAAGAGCTGTTCGACAGTAGGAAGGTGGTGGCCTCTCCATCTTCGGAGGTTGGGTGATCAGCTGATGGGGTACTTTAGCTGCTCATTTCAGGAGGTTGGACTGCATGATTTTTGGGGTCCCCCTGCCAACTCTACTATTCTGTGAACAGCTTCCCTGTGGCGGCTGACTCGCTCGACAGATTCCTGCGTTAAAGGGCACCATTCAAGCCCACTCCTGAAATACTGGCTCTGTTCGGCCACTTTCGGTCTGATCCCCTTGGCACTCGCTTGGAAGACTGGTACTTGATCCATTTTGGCCCTCGGCCAGTTTTGTTGCTGCTCGTTGTCCTTTTACTCCAGAGCTTGCCAGTAGCCTCTCTGGGGGTGTCCCTTCCCCCCCCTAACAAAGAGACTTTGTCGTGGGAGAATTCCTGGGAACAATGACGCGGCCCACGCATTCCTGTGCACACGGCTTCGCTTTCTGCATCGGCAACAAAGGAGCCATCTGTGCCCTTCTCCCTTGAGGGAGCGCCGGGGGGGGGGGCAGAAAGGCTGCAGCTGTGCCTAGTGGGTGGAGCCAGTGTGGGTATTGCTCTCTCTAACATTGGGCTCAGGTTACGAGCGCCGGCCGGATTGTGCTCAAAATGCTCGGGTGATGCCTGAGGTTTGCAGAAGTGCCATTTTTAAAAAAATAAAAAATAAAATAAGAGAGCAAAACCACCACCACCACCCCATAATGATCGCGTGAGGACTGAGCATGCTCAGTAGCCATGGAATGTCGGAAACGGGCAAGTATAGGAAGAAGTGGAATGTCCTGTGTTGAGCCTCTCTTAACAGTTTGTAACATCCTTTGCTGGCTGGTGTCCCCCTTGTAATAAGCAAAAATCTGCCCTTATTCCCTTATGGGGGATGTAAGAGCTCGCTGATCAGGGCGTATGAATGCTAGGTTCAGCAATCTGCCATGTTTTAAATTCCACACCCTCTAATTCAACACCGAATGTCAATGGCGATAGATATTGGTTTGTGCAAACTGTCAGTGGGAAATGCACAATTTCAGGGTTTCGTACAGCACTAGCGCAGAACGCAGGGACAGTGGTCTTCTCATCAACTGTAGGACTAAAGTCTCCCTTGATTCATCCCTCTTTCTCCTCAATTCACCCCTCCAAACGAGCCAGCACGCCATCTTTCCCTTGGCCCCTGCACCTAGCTCTCTGGAGAAGGAATTATGGTGTTTCCGGCAGCCTTGGCCGGATGCCATTGTGACGCAGGTAAAGCATGACCTTTCCTTCCTGTAGGCTAGGACTGTCGGCAGCCTTTGCTTTTATCTTGACACCTGAATATGTTTCAGCATCCAAGCTTCGTTGGACGGAGCCTAATTAAGGACATGGGCTGTAAACTGAGCATCTACCTTTTGACTCTTGGGATTCCTTGGCAAGCCTGCTGTGCTAGGGGCTGGACTAATTTCCTTATATTTCACCTCTGCAGGGAAATGCTAGCTGCTGGTTTCAAGGTAACAAGCTCTCGTGGGACAGTGTTGTTTTGTGCGCCAGAGTTTTGGCTTCGAATACCATTTGTTTGTTGATTTAAGGGACCCTGATGTTTTAACCGCAAAGCGTCATGCAGTAATGATCCTCAACAGTATCTTCATAATCATACGTTGCTTCACCTTCCTTTAAAAAAATCTTATTATTCAGCGTTTTCCACTTTTACAACGAACATATGTAAAACTTTAACACATCCAATATATTCTTTATATCCATTTCCCTTCCTTCCTCATCTGTGGTTCCTTCTAGTTTACCTTTACTACTGTATATCCAAGTTCATTCCTTATTTATTTATTTTTTTCTCTTTAAGAACTTTCTTCCACATCTGTCTCAGTTGCTCATATTACACTGATCCTGGTCCGACTGCACTGGCTACCAATTAGTTTCTGGGCCCATTCAAAGTGTTGGTTTTGACCTATAAGGCTCAGGACCGCAATACCTCAAGAACCGCCTCTTTCCATATGAACCTACCCAGACCCTGAGATCATCTTCCAAGGCCCTTCTTCGTGTGCCTCCTCCTTGAGAGGTCCAGAGGGTGGCAACACGAGAACGGGGCCTTCGCAAATAAAAGGAGCAGCCTTGCTTGTGGGATTTCCCACAGGTTGGCCACTGTGAGAAGTCAATGGGCCATTGGCTTGATCCAGCAGCACTATTCTTGCATTCTTCAGCCCAAGACATGAGCATGGCCTTGGAATGGGTGCAGAGTGGACCCCCCTGTCCTTTCAAAGCAGCCCCCGCGATCTGCACGTGCCTTTACAGCATCTCCTTGGAAAAAAGCGTATTTTCTTCCCCAGCAAAACACCTCCAGATGCTTGTCTCGTGGGAGTGTGGGCTGCTTAATTAATTTCAAGGGATGTGCCTCTGATTCTTCAGTATTGACAAAAGGGAAGAGACAATTAATGCAAGAAACATGGAGATAGATTAAGCTTGTTATGCAACCACTACCCAGAAGGGGCCGTTTCCCCGGGGACGACAGGAGCTTGCCTAAAGACGCATCCCGCTTCAAGGGAGCGTGTTCTGCTTTCCGTGAGGAATTGCTTATAGGGTCACAGAATCGTAGACAGCTGGCCGTCCAACCTCTACTTAAAAACCTCCAAGGAAGGAGTCTACATTCTCCCGAGGGAATCCATCCCACTGTTGAACAGCTCTTACAGCCAGAAAGTTCTTCCTGGTGTTGAGTTGCAATCTCCTTTCTTGTTAACTTGAAGCCCTGGGTTCGAGTCCTACCCTCCAGAGCAGGAGATACGAAGCTTGCTTCATCTTCCATGGGATATTTGAAGATATTTCGTGACTGTTGTGATCACTGCAGATGGTGACAGCAGTGACTAAATTAAAAGACGCCTGCTTCTTGGGAGAAAAGTGATGACAAACCTAGACAGCATCTTAAAAAGCAGAGACATCACCTTGCCAACAAAGGTCCGTATAGCTATGGTTTTCCCAGTAGTGATGTATGGAAGTGAGAGCTGGACCATAAAGAAGGCTGATCGCCGAAGAATTGGTGCTTTTGAATTATGGTGCTGGAAGAGACTCTTGAGAGTCCCATGGACTGCAAGAAGATCAAACCTATCCATTCTTAAGGAAATCAGCCCTGAGTGCTCACTGGAAGGACAGATCCTGAAGCTGAGGCTCCAAGACTTTGGCCACCTCATGAGAAGAGAAGATTCCCTGGAAAAGACCCTGCTGTTGGGAAAGATGGAGGGCACAAGGAGAAGGGGACAACAGAGGACCAGATGGTTGGACAGTGTTCTCAAAGCTACCAGCATGAGTTTGACCAAACTGCGGGAGGCAGTAGAAGACAGGAGTGCCTGGCGTGCTCTGGTCCATGGGGTCACGAAGAGTCGGACACGACTAAATGACTAAACAACAACAAATCAGAACTCCTCTCGGTATCCTCTTTTCAAAACTGCTGACATCCAGCAGAAGCAGATTTAGGGGAGCATGATCGGTTCGGTCGTGCTGAACGCAGAGCCTTGGGGGACGTTGCAAATACTATTTGAGAGGCAAGCGGATGCTGGATTCTGGTGGCGCACGGGGCGCCGCTGAAATTTGAGACCCCAGAGTCTGCCACTGACTCATTTCTACGCAGCCTCTCACCCCCTGCTCTCTGTTCCCTGTCCAGGCAAGTGAGAGACATTAGCAGAGCTCAAGACCGCATTCCAGCCAGGTGAAAAAACACCCAAGAAAGTTGCAGAAATAGCAGAGCCTCCAATTGTCCCTATTTTCCAGGGACAGTCCCAGATTTACAGGAGCCATTTCCGTTTCTAATTTGATCCTGGAATGCCCTGCTTTTCCTTAAGACGACACTATACCTGAAGGAGCGTCTGCACCTCCATTGTTCAGCCTGGACTCTGAGGTCCAGCTCTGAGGGCCTTCTGGCAGTTCCCTCACTGCGAGAAGTGAGGTTACAGGGAACCAGGCAGAGGGCCTTCTCGGTGGTGGCACCCGCCCTGTGGAACGCCCTTCCATCAGATGTCCAGGAAATAAACAACTACAGTGGTACCTTGGGTTAAGAACTTAATTCATTCTGGAGGTCCCATCAAATATCAAGGAAATAAATAACTATCTGACTTTTAGAAGACACCTGACGGCAGCCCTGCTTAGGGAAGTTTTTAATGTTTGGTGCTTTATCATGTTTTTTTATATTCTGTTCGGAGCCGCCCAGAGTGGCTGGGGATACCCTGCCAGATGTAAATAATAAAATTACTACTACTACTACTATTCTGTGATCAGAGCTCTGCACTGGCTGCTGATTTTCTCCCAGGCCAAGTTCAGGGTGTTACTATTTGTATCCAAATCCCTTAACAACTTGGGACCAGATTACCTCCCACTGTTCCACTTAGTGTGGCAGCATCTATACTTTGGAACTCCCTGCCACTTGAAACCCAGCCACATAGATGGGGTATAAATTATTATTATTATTATTATTATTATTATTATTATTATTATTATTATTATTAATTTATTTTCATTGGATAAATGTTGGAGGGTATGGAGTTATACAACCCCCGAGCCAAGGAGATAAGTAACTATGCAACCTTTACAAGACCTCTGAAGGCAGCCCTGTTTAGGGAAGTTTTTAAATGTTCTATTATATTTTTATATATGCTGGAAGCTGCCCATAGTGGCTGGGGCAACCCAGTTGGATGGGATGGGAAAAATAATAATAATAGTACAGTAAAAGAAAATCCCTATTTTCATCGGAGAAATGTTGGAGGGTATGTACCTTTCCTTCCCCAGACAAACCCGCTTTCCATCCTTGGTAAAGCTGTAACCTCCTCACGACTCGACACTCAAGCCGTTTGACACCGTCCTTGGCAGTCCTGCTGCCTGAAGTGTATCCAATAGCCGGCACTTGGGACAAGTGTTCAGTCTGTCTAACAGCCAAGCCGGCCCCTGCTCCTGACCTCGGCTCCTGGCCCTGTTCCCAGGCTGCAACTCCAGGCGGTGCCAGGGCCTCCTGGCATCCAGCGCCTTCTCTGGTTGAGCTCAAAGTGTGCCAGATGTGAAGGGGAAGGCTGTTCCTCCGGGGGAGCCAATCGATCAAATTAAATGAATGCGCAGTCATTTCATTGTGGGCTCCTTTTGGCCCAATTAGCCTCCCGCGGATCGTTCTTCACAGCCGCTGGGTTGGCCGAGGTCGCTTTTAATGGCGCAAAGTTCTTTTCAGACGCGGCGCCGGCGGACGGTTTCCGAGAGCTTCGTGTGCAATTATTTTGGAGGTGACTTTAGGGAGTTTGGCTGTCTTGAGGAGGCTGGAGAGCCAGCCAGTGGCGCTATAATGGGAACTCGCTGTTCCCCGGAGGGAATCCGTCAACCCTTTGAGACTTGCTAAGTCCTACTTTCTTTCTTTTTTTAAATAATATTTATTAAAGTTTTAAAGATACAACAAAAAGAGAAGAAAGAACAAACAAAAAACACCAACAAAAATATCAAGAAAAATAAAATCAATCAAACAACAAAAAAGAAAATACACAAAATTGCAATAAATCTTATTGACTTAACTTCATTAGCTTGTTTCTTTGACCTCCTCGCACCTCCCTTTTTTGTATTCTGCTTCAATTAGCTATTTCAGCAAATCCTTTCCATCTTTCCCCAATTTATAACCATTAATTTATCTTAACATAATATAATTTTGCTTTCCCTCCTCTCCTTCAACAATCTATTTAACTTAAGTCCTTTATGATATTTATACAAAAGTCACATAATTTCTTTCCAGCCTCCTTCTAAACTTCCTCAATTTTGCTATGTTTTTGTAAATAAACTTTAAATTTCTTCCAATCTTCTTCCACCGACTCTTCTCCCTGGTACCGGATTCTGCCCGTCATTTCGGCCATTTCCATCAGGTCCATCACCTTCATCTTCCCGGGTGGGTAGATCTTGTGTCTTCCAATATTTTGCGATCAGTATTCTTGCTGCTGTTGTGGCGTACATAAAGAAAGTTCTATCCTTCTTAGGCACCAATTGGCCGACCATGCCCAGGAGAAAGGCCTCTGGTTTCTTCAGAAAGGTATATTTAAATACCTTTTTTATTTCATTATAGATCATTTCCCAGAAGGTTTTGATCTTTGGGCATGTCCACCAAAGGTGAAAGAATGTACCTTCAGACTCTTTACATTTCCAGAATTTATTATCGGGCAAATGGTAGATTTTTGCAAGCTTGACTGGTGTCATGTACCACCTGTAAATCATTTTCATTATATTCTCTCCTAGGGCATTACATGCCGTAAATTTAATACCTGTGGTCCATAACTGTTCCCAGTCAGCCATCATGATATTATGTCCTACATCTTGTGCCCATTTAATCGTAGCTGATTTCACAGTTTCATCCTGGGTATTCCATTTCAACAGCAAGTTATACATTTTTGACAAATTATTACTTTTGGAATCTAACAGCAATGTTTCCAGGCAAAGTCCTACTTTCAGCCTTGCTTTTAGAAACTTGGATATATATTTTTTGCCATCTTGGCGCCCTTTGGATGTTCACACCAGCCGTTCGGTGCATTTGCACCAGGAAAAAGCTGCCTTCTGTGATCCGTGGAGGAAGTGCAAATTAGGCGGATTTGCATGCACTTGCTTAAGCAGGGTTTTCTGCTACTCTGTAGGGGAAGGCAGAGAACTGCAAAGCACCAAAGTCATACTAGCGAAATCAAATGCAAACCTTATCCATCCAATTCTTTTCTGGTTGTTGAAGCTCATTTCTGCAGCCTTGAGGATGATAGGAATGGTCTCCCTCGGATGGTTGTACTCTCTCCTTCCTCGGAGGTTTTTAAGCAGAGGTTGGATAGCCATTGGTCATGGATTCTTTAGCTGAGATTCCTGCATTACAGGGGGCTGGACTAGATGACCACTGGGGTCACTTCCAACTCTGATTCTATGATTTCCCTCCCTCTCATAAAACTCAGTGGGGTCATCCAACAAGCATAAATGTTGGAAGATTCAGGACCCACCAAAGGAAAAACTGGTTCATGCAGCACAGGGTAGAATTCGGGGATTTGGTCCTCAAGATGTGATGGTGGTCCTGAAAGACCTGCATTGGCTCCCAGTACGTTTCTGAGCACAATTCAAAGTGTTGGTGCTGACCTTGAAAGCCCTAAACGGCTTCAAAGGCCCAGTACACCTGAAGGAGCATCTCCACCCCCATCGTTCAGCCCAGACACTGAGGGCCTTTTGGCGGTTCCCTCCCTGCGAGAAGTGAGGTTACAGGGAACCAGGCAGAGGGCCTTCTCGGTGGTGGCGCCTGCCCTGTGGAATGCCCTCCCATCAGATGTCAAGGAAATAAACAACTACAGTGGTACCTCGGGTTAAGAACTTAATTCGTTCCAGAGGTCCATTCTTAACCTGAAACTGTTCTTAACCTGAAGCACCACTTTAGCTAATGGGGCCTCCCACTGCTGCCGGATCACGATTTTTGTTCTCATCCTGAAGCAAAGTTCTTAACCCGAGGTACTATTTCTGGGTTAGCGGAGTCTGTAACCTGAAGCATATGTAACCTGAAGCGTATGTAACCCGAGGTACCACTGTATCTGACTTTTAGAAGATGTCTGAAGGCAGCCCTGTTTAGGGAAGTTTTTAATGGTTGAAGTTTTATCATGTTTTTAATATTCTGTTGGGAGCCACCCAGAGTGGCTGGGGAAACCCAGCCAGATGGGCAGGGTATAGATAATAAAATTATTATTATTATTATTATTAGGGTCACCAACTTGGATGGCTTTATAAAAGGATTGGGCCCAGTGTGGGGAACCTTTGATTTTCCAGATGCTTCTGAACTGCAACTCCCAACAGCCCCAGCAAGCATGGCCAATGGCCAGGGGCGATGGGGATTGTATTTCAGCCACATTTGGGGAGAACAAGGTCCCACACACCTGGCTTATACAAAAGGCTGCTTCTCAAGACCCCATCTATGGAGCACTCAATTTCATAGCTGTCAACTTACAGATTTGAAAATAAGGGGCCAGCAGCCTTGAAAATAAGGGATCAGCAGCCAAAATAAGGGATTTTCTGGGCACAGGTATGTTCATATTCTGGGCCCCTCTGAGCCAAAGGCAGAAAGCCCAGCCAGCAGCCAAACAAAGCCCCAAGCAGTGGTTCCCACAGCGCAGCAACCCGGCAAAGGGGATGCAGCAAGGAAAACCACCTTCACCTCTCCGCTGAGAAGCGCTGAGCAAAGGCGAGTCCCCAGGCAACGCGGCCAATTTGATCGGCACAAGGCATGCAAGCTCCACCCCCCAGTCATTCTTAGACTCCTTATTGGGTGAGCAACGCATCTAAGCAACCCAGTTGGAGCCTCCCTCCTCCCTGTCCGGCAGGGAGGGAGGGAGAGGAGCTGCTTCCTTTGAAACCCGGGAAATTTAAGGGACATCATCAATAAGGGACAGCAGCGGAAAACGGCACTGGGATAAGGGACTTTCCCGTCAAATAAGGGACAGTTGACAGCTATGCTCAATTTCCTTGCATGGAGATTAGATGATGTTTGCAGAGAGGTTAGATGATGTGACAACGCAAGCGTTAATCCCATGCTTTCCCGTGCAATTCTCCGTTACTTTCCTGATCTAAAAGAAAGTCTGACCTTTTGGGGGGGAAATACAAGCCCTCTCCCACGAACCCTTGCACAACTTGAATGTGCAACTTGACGAATCCCACTTGAAAGGAGCAGAAGTCCGGATGCCTCGTTGAGGATTGGGCTACGATGGCCTTGCAGTACCTCCCAATATTGCAGGCAGTATTCCTTTGAATACTGGGACGCGGGTGGCACTTTGGGTTAAACCACAGAACCTAGGACTTGGCAATCAGAAGGTCGGCGGTTTGAATCCCCGCAACAGGGTGAGCTCCCGTTGCTCGGTCCCTGCTTCTGCCAACCTAGCAGTTTGAAAGCACGTCAAAGTGCAAGTAGATAAATAGGTACCGCTCCAGCGGGAAGTTAATCAGCGTTTCTGTGCGCTGCTCTGGTTCGCCAGAAGCGGCTTAGTCATGCTGGTCACAACCCGGAAGCTGTACGCTGGCTCCCTCGGCCAATAAAGCGAGATGAGCGCCGCAACCCCAGAGTCGGTCACGACTGGACCTAACGGTCAGGGGTCCCTTTACCTTTATTCCTTTGAATGCCAGTGGCTGGGAACCCCAAGTGTGGAGAGAGCACTGTTGTTGCGCCCAAGTCCTGATCGCAGGCTATCCCGTAGACATCTGGTTAACCCCTGTGAGAAACAGGATGTTGGATTTGTCAAGCTTTTTCGGTCTGATCCAGCACAGCTCTTCTCTTGCAATCGGCATTTTGGCAGAGAAGCTTTCCTTCAGAACTGGGAGGCTCTGAGGCATTGAATGACTTCAAAAGCACCTGAACCCACATAAATAAACTGAAGAGGGGAAGCGTTTTTGACTCCCACCGCGGGAGGAAGCCTGTACATTTCCCGTTTCCTTCTCTTTAGTTTAAATCACAGCTGATAAGTTTCCTGTGCAATTGACTGTAATTTGCAGGGGTAAACAGAGCTGTATGGGGGAGGGAGGTAAACACAGCTCATTCAAGGGAGCTGGGACCACAGCCTGTTCGGAGGAGAGTATAAAAGGCTGGGCCTCCGTCAGTAAATTCTCTGTTCTCTGCCCCCCGACAGCTTCGTTTTGCGGCTGCTTTGAAACCGAACCCCTCAAGATGAACAGGACCCTGAATTTCTTCTCAGCCCTCAGCCTCCTGATGGTAAGTGCAATTTTTCCTGTGTGACTTCGTTGCCTCTCACGCCGTGTGGGAAAAGTGGTCCCAACAGTGTTTCCACCGGCAATCTCTGCCTCCACTGCTTTGCAAATATTCCCCTTCCTTATGTACACACCCAGATTGGTAGTAAGCCTGAGGATGTGATGGTCTACTGGCAGAGGGAGGAGGGAATCCACATCAGCCAAGCAAGGAGCCACTTACCAACCTACCAGGCATCTTACTGGCTCTTTACTGTTGAAAGACCTACACTGGCTCCCAGGACATTTCCGAGCACAATTCAAAGTGTTGGTGCTGACCTTTAAAGCCCTAAACTGCCTCAAAGGCCCAGTATATCTGAAGGAGCGTCTCCACCCCCATCGTTCAGCCCGGACACTGAGGTCCAGCGCCAAGGGCCTTCTGGCGGTTCCCTCGCTGTGAGAAGCCAAGTTACAGGGAACCAGCAGAGGGCCTTCTCGGTGGTGGCACCCGCCCTGTGGAACGCCCTCCCACCAGATGTCAAAGAGAAAAACAACTACCAAACCTTTAGAAGACATCTGAAGGCAGCCCTGTTTAGGGAAGCTTTTAATGTTTGATGCATTACTTTTATTTTAATATTTTGTTGGAAGCTGCCCAGAGTGGCTGGGGAAGCCCAGCCAGATGGGTGGGGTATAATATATTATTATTATTATTATTATTATTATTATTATTATTAATCAAGGAGAGTCTGGATTAGTTGCAGTTTCCGGGTCACCTTCAAAGGTAGCCCCACACAGAGCGCATTGCAGTAGTCCAAGCGAGAGAACTAGATGGTCTTAAAGGCCCCCGCATTCTGCAGATATTCAGACGATCTTGGCCACCTCCCTTCTCCCTTCTCCAGAGGTCTGCCTGCGCTGGCAAGAACTGACTCACCGCCAGTTTAGGATGACAGAGCAGTCCCCTGGCATAATGACTGCCCTGGCAGCATTTTAGAACATGTGGCAATGTGGGTTGCAGTTCAGACCTGCCCATTGTGGTTTTGTTTCCTTCCCTTGGAAAACTTCCCCTTGTTGGCTGGGGTCCCGTACACGGCCTGCCCGCCCCCCCCCCCCGCCCCCGCCTCAGTCAGGAGTCTATTTTGGGAAAGAGGGCGAGAGCAAAGCCCAGCTGGCCAATCCCAAGTGGGGTTTAAGTGCAAAGACGTTGATGGCTTCAAAGAGACTCGTCTGTTGGGTCTTCCTGGGTTCCCTCAAGGTTGCCATCTGGACCTGTCGTGCCCAAACTGTCTGCCAAAGAGCATTTACGGGTCAGGAAGGAACTGCTGGTGCTACAATAAATCTTCCAAATATTAATCATGAGAAGCTCCTGGAAGGACAAAGTGTTTGTCTACAGAGGGGGCTCCAACTCAATGCATTTCTTGACCTCGACTCTTTCCTTAGGACAGGTAATGGTCCCCTTCTCTGTCTTGGGTATGAGTGGTGGAGCATTTAATCACCCCTGAAGCAGAGATGCAGCTGGAGTTTGTGCTGTGCCAGAGGAGGGTGGCTAATGCCTCTTTGTATGAGTCACTGCTCTGTATATTGGAAGAAGCAAAGATCAACAGAGTTGAAGCAATGATTCTTCAACATCGCTGGACTGGTCATGTTGTGCGGATGCCTGATTATTGTCTTCCAAAGCAACTACGCTATTCCGAACTTAAAAATGGAAAGCATAATGCTGGTGGTCAACAAAAGAGGTTTAAAGACTCTCTCAAAAAATGCAGTATAAACACCGACAACTGGGAAACACTGGCCTGCCAGTGTGGTGTAGTGGTTAAGAGCGGTAGTCTCGTAATCTGGGGAACCAGGTTCGATTCCCCGCTCCTCCACCTGCAGCTGCTGGGTGACCTTGGTCTAGTCACACTTCTCTGAAGTCTCTCAGCCCCACTCACCTCACAGAGTGTTTGTTGTGGGGGAGGAAGGGAAAGGAGAATGTTAGCCGCTTTGAGACTCCATAAAGGGAGTGAAAGGCGGGATATCAAATCCAAACTCTTCTTCTTCTTCTCCCAGTTGGAGAACAGCTTTTACCAAAGGTATCATCCTATCCCCCTATCTGGAAAGGAGGCTAGCACAGAGCAGTGACTCATACTACTTCTTCTTTGGCGATTCCTTGTGGCCGAGTAAGATTGTCTTCCATAAACATGGTTTTAACAGCGAGTCCGTAAGTGACTGTGGAGGCCAATTCTGGACCCACACGTCCTTTCACAGTCGGGACGTAGGTTTCCGGGTGGGAGTTGATCACGGTGAAGGTTTGCCAAGTGTGCCTTCCTCTTAGCACATTTCTCCCTTTCGTCCTGAGTCCAAGTGTCTTCAAAGCCGGAGTTGTAGAGTTAAAGGGACCCCGAGGGTCATCTAGTCCAACCCCATGCAAGGCAACCCCCGATTGCCACTCTCTCCTCCTCCAAATACTTCAGAGGTTGCGTCCACGAAACCTGGAGAAGTCAGCTGAATGGGCGTCTGTCTTTTGTGCCACTGCTGCATTTCTGGGTTTTGTTTTGGTTTCGTGGTGTTGTGTTTTTTTTACTGAGTCAGAGGGATGAAAAGTTTACTTTTGTGATCTGCGAAGTCGCAATTTGTGGAGATCATTGATGACGCTCCAGTTCCCAAACTCATGCTTGCTATGGTCCTTGGCCGTGGGCCAAGAAAATCACTTGTGGTTCCCAGAAACTAGTATTTGGAGCCTTACTGCCTCCAACAGTGATGGTAGCAGCCATTGATAGCCTTAGTAGTAATTCATCTACTTATATACTTCTTACTTTGCCTCCTGTTCTGGAGGGTAGGACTCGAACCCATGGCTTTGAGTATTACAAGAAAGGAGATTCCGACTAAACATCAGGAAATACTTCCTTAGAGTGAGAGCTGTTCAACAGTGGAACAGTCTCCTTTGGGCGGTGATGGACTTTCCTTCCTTGGAGGAGTGTAAAACCAAGTTTAGAAATGTACCCGACATAATTAAAATGCACAATAAAACAATTCCGCCCATACGTTGAAAGCCTCCGTCATTAAATTGTGCAGTGGAGACAAGTCATTACAATAGGATAAGAATTAAAAACAGCAGTGAAAACAGCTGGCTTAGGAAGTTCAGGTCAGAAGATCAGGGGACTACTTGCCTTAAACAGAGCCGGCGGAATGCCAATTCAGATGGGGCAGCTCATATTCCAGCAGAGACAGCATTATCCTCCCTGAATTGGTCTAATCCCTGGGAACAAATTCCATAGTTTCACTGTACTCAGTGCGGAGAGATCCTTTCTCGAACAAGCAGTTCTTACAAAGTCTCCCTAAGCTCATTCTCTATTTCCCGGCATGCTGTGGTTTTTCTGATGCCCTTTCGCTGCGGTTTGCTTTATGGGCTGGTTTTGTTTTTAATTATGTTGTAATTTTATATTTTTATTGCAACCGAAGGTTCTGGCATCGGTTATCTGGCTCTGTAGCAACTGCTCCCAATTCTTCCTTTTTGTAAGTTTCCCTGCCTTGAACTTTCCCTGTGCCTCTCGTCAAATGAAAGATGGGTGCAGTTGCCCTCGGGTACCATGTGGGACGCAGTGGCGCTGTGGGTTAAACCACTGAGCCTTGGACTTGCCGATCAGAAGGTCGGCGGTTTGAATCCCCGCGACGGGGTGAGCTCCCGTTGCTCGGTCCCTGCTCCTTCCAACTTAGCAGTTCGAAAGCACAAAGTGCAAGTAGATAAATAGGTACCACTCCAGCAGGAAGGTAAATGGCGTTTCCGTGCGCTGCTCTGGTTCGCCAGAAGCGGTTTAGTCATGCTGGCCGCATGACCCGGAAGCTGTACGCCAGCTCCCTCGGCCAATAAAGCGAGATGAGCACCGTAACCCCAGAGTCAGTCACGACTGGACCTAATGGTCAGGGGTCCCTTTACCTTTACCATGCGGGACACAGTCCTGTTTACAGTGTGGACAAAAACCTACCAGTTTGGATGTGTATGGAATTGGGGACTTGGGAGAGCAGGCATCTGATAGTCCATCATTTCAGGAAGCAAAACCCAGCTTTGCAAGGGAAAGAAAAATCCTAGTCATTTTGCATCACCTGCAGGAACTTTCTTCCATCTGCTTGCAGCAGAAACTTATAAAAACACACGACCACAGCAGTTGTTGACTTCTGGCGACTTCACTGCATGCAAGACAGACTCTGGAGCTTCTCATTCTTTGAGGAGCTCACGGTGTGCCTTTTAGGAGTTGTTCAACTGTAAAACAGGCTCCCTCGGGAGGCGGTGAATTCTCTCTCTCAACACCATCGGAATGGCTTCCATTTCAAGATATATTTTGTGTGTGTGTATTATTTTTATTAAATTTTCTGTTTTACACTTTAGAACATTCATTTAAACAACCTCAAAATGTCAATGACTTCCCTTCTTCTCTTTCCGTGGTTCATTTTGCATAACATAAATCCCTGCATATTTTACACAAACTAAACCATTCAGTAGAGACATCACCTTGCCAACAAAGGTCCATATACTTAATGCTCTGGTTTTCCCAGTAGTGATGTATGGAAGTGAGAGCTGGACCATAAAGAAGGCTGATCGCCGAAGAATTGATGCTTTTGAATTATGGTGCTGGAGGAGACTCTTGAGAGTCCCATGGACTGCAAGAAGATCAAACCGATCCATTCTGAAGGAAATCAGTCCTGAGTGCTCACTGGAAGGACAGATCCTGAAGCTGAGGCTCCAAGACTTTGGCCACCTCATGAGAAGAGAAGACTCCCTGGAAAAGACCCTGATGTTGGGAAAGATGGAGGGCACAAGGGGAAGGGGACAACAGAGGACGAGATGGTGGGACAGTGTTCTCGAAGCTACAAACATGAGTTTGACCAAACTGCGGAAGGCAGTGGAAGACAGGAGTGCCTGGCGTGCTCTGGTCCAGGGGGTCACAAAGAGTCGGACATGACTAAATGACTAAACAACAACAATAACAAACCATTCAGTATTCCATTATTGCATCCACCAAAACTTATTTACCGTATTTTTCGCTCTATAAGACAGACTTTCCCCCTCCTAAAAAGTAAGGGGAAATGTGTGTGCGTCTTATGGAGCGAATGCAGGCTGCGCAGCTATCGCTGAAGCCAGAAGAGCAAGAAGGATCAGTGCGCACCGAACCCTCTTTCTCTTCTGGCTTCAGGGAAAGCCACGCAAAGCCTCCTGAGCGCAGCCGGAACGCTCCTCCCTCTTTGCTCAAGAGGCTTTGCGTTGCTTTCTTGTTTCTTGTTTCCTTCTCTAAAAACTAGGTGCGTCTTATGGTCAGGTGTGTCTTATAGAGCGAAAAATACAGTAAGCTGTTTAATTTATCTTAATGCTGCCCATGTTTTCAGGTGTACACAATTCCCCCCATATATTCAATAAACATTTCCCAATCTTCTCTGAGCGCATGTTCTTCTTGTTCTCTTATTCTATATGTCAAGTTAGGGTTACCAGTCATCATATGGTTACCAGATTTTTAGGGTTAACAGTCATCCCTGGTTCCCGGAGACAGTCCGCGGCTTTGCAAATCTGTCCCTGGGAATCGTGGCAGCGGCAGCCTCAGCAGCCCAGAGCCAGCCTGGTAGCACAGTTGGCTTTGGCTGGCTTCAGGAGATGCCCACTGCCGCGGCGCCCACCATTTTTCCTGCGCCACGGCAGCAAGCAGCTCCTGAAGCCAGCCAGAGCCAACTGCGCTACCAGGCTGGCCCCTCCTGGGCAACGGCCGCCTGCCCGCAACTCCTGAACCTCCCCTGATCTGTCAAAACAAAGGGGGAAGGGGGCATAACTATAATTTGTTTTGCTTTTATTTTGTTTTGTTATCTGTATGAGAATTGGGGAAATCGTGGAAGGGAATTTAGGTCGACTTTAGAAAAAGGCTTTAAGAATGAGACCAGATGTGTAATTATGGATGTTTATAAGTTATAAGCTATAAATTTATAAGTTAAAAGTTTAAAAGTTAAAAATGGTTTTTCTAAAATGACTGAAATGTAAAAAGGTTAAAAATTGGGGACAAGAACTTGTTGAGCCAACAATTTGAACTGGAATACAAGAGGGGGAGGTGGGGGGAAGTCAGGAAAATATGCTATTGAAAGTGAAGACTTTGAATTTTATGCATTTTTAAATCTTTTTTGTTTGTTTGTTTCGTTTTCTTTTTTGTGTTTTTGTGTTTTTCTTTGATTTTTTGATAATGGAAAAATCTTAATAAATATCATTTTATAAAAAAAAAGAAGATCTGGGAAGGCTCAGGCGCGCCATTGCCCAGTTAAAAAAAACAACTCTGCGCATTTATGTTTCACAGGGTGGGAAAGAAGGGCTTTGCACCTTTATACAATATGCATGTGTGCGTGGGCCCAGGGTCTTCTGCCTCAGCATCCCCACTACTAACTCCCTGTTGCTACTCAGCTTTTAAAAAAAAGTGTCCCCGGATTCATTGAAAAAAATCTGGTAACCATATGTTAAGTCTGCAAGCTGCACACATTCCATCAGCTTAAGTTGCCGTTCTTCTCTGGTTGGGACCTCACTCATTTTTCATTTTGTGGCTAACAAAACACAGTCAGCGGTAGTAGCATAGGGAGGCAGTCAATTCTCCTTCATTGTAGATTTTTAAACAGAGATTGGATGGCTACCTGTCAGGGATTGTTTAGTTTGCAGTTTCTGCTTTGGAGGGGGTTGGACTAGATGATCCTTGGGGTCCCTTCCAACGCTACAATTCTATGATTCCATTAAGTTGAAAATGTGTGTGTATATATATATATATATATATATATATATATATATAATCTGAACAGCGACGTCAGAGTGCCAAATTCTCTCCCTTTTGCTTTTTTCAGGCTTTCTTCTGTCATCAGGCACAAGCATGCGGCAGTCAAGAGTACTGGAGTTCCAAAGGCTACTGTGTCCCTTGCGAAGGGTGTCCTCCGGGAGAGGAGCCAGACAGGGTAAGCAAACCTACCTGAGATGTTTCCGAATGCCCAGCCTCTGCAGCCCAGCTGCATCGGTGCTGAACGGGTGCTTTCGTTTTCATCCATCCATTTAAAACCAAAGTTTCTAGTCCCTGTGGATCTGAATCTACTCTTGGAGATACTTGGTGCTGCTCTTGTGGGGCGGGGAAACCTCGTGGCAAAGCCTACTGGTGTTTCCAAAACCAAAGGGGTTGCTGAATTATATTTCCCCTAAATTATGCAATTATTTGCGTCATTTCTGCAGGCAGCACAGTTCAGCACCGAATCAGCAAAAACATTTATTAATGCCAAGAGCTTTCATTCACAAAACATGCCGCTGCCTCAACATTCATTCACATTAATAATAATAATAATAATAATAATAATAATAATAATAATAATAAAAAAATGCAGTGCTAGGTTCATAGAGGGAGAGGGCTTGATTTAGAAAATGTTCCTCCTTTGGTTTTGGATGCAGAATGAGAACCTGTAGTATTCTAGCATTCTTGTCTATTTATGCTTTCACCTAACCACGGGCAATTAGATGTGTCTGACAAAGCTACAGCCTGAAGGTTTTACACTCGCAATTTTTAGTTTTCTTTTTTATGTTGCAGCATGCATTTTGTTCTCAGAACGGGAGCTCCTCAAAGCTGAAAAGGCGAAGCATGCTGGACCACATTTTTGTGGCTGTTCTTTTTAAGCGTTCGCTTCCAAATTGCCGTCGTGTTAGCACTGTTTTCTCCTAACTCCAGGCAGCTGTGTTCTGTAAACAAGACAGCCATTGAGCAATGTGCCTTTCTATAAACAGGGCCTACTATATTAACTGCTGCCTATTTTTCTTCCCGATGGTTGCAGTCCCTTTTAAGCAGGGTGGATTTGATTTAAATCAAATTGATTTAAATCACTAGTCAGTAAGACTGGATTTATTTTTTTTATTTTTTTTACAGAAAGACTCATTCTTGCTGATATAATCTTAATATTTACAACCAGAGGAAGGTTTCGTTTTTGGAATAATAAACTTATGTTTCCCTTCCCTTATGGTTTTGATCTATGGGCTACTATTAAAATGAGGCTGCATTTTAAATTGTATTTTAACCTGTATTTTAAATTGTTCCCCCCCATTATGTTTTTACTGTGATTTTATTGGTGTTACCTGCCCTGAGCCCGGCTCTGGCCGGGGAGGGCAGGGTATAAATAAATTATTATTATTATTATTATTATTATTATTATTATTATTATTATTATTATATCAGAATGGATCAGAAACTAACCAAGCTATCTAGCCCCCTCCCCAAATCTAGTATGTATCTCACCTTACTTTTTAGCCAGACCAAATTTGTAAAGGGAACACAACTTTATTATTATTATTATTATTATTATTATTATTATTATTATTATTATTATTATATTTGCAACGTTCAAGCCGAGAATCCAGCCTTTTAATAGGGAACCCTCTCACCCGCCTCACGAGTGTTGGGATTTTTGTGAAGATTCCGCCACATCCCAGCAGCGGACGTCAGTCCAATAGCTGGAAGGGAAGTGAGGCATAAGGAACTGCACCCCCTGCCTGGTTGAGCTTGTGGCACCTTAACTCTGCTTTTTCTTTGATTTCCCACCCTAGACATGTGGCTATGGGAAAGGACTGGGGATGATTTGCAAGGCTTGCTCTGCAGGAACCTTCTCTCCCAGTTACGGGCTGGAATTCTGCACGCTGCATACCCACTGCGAAGCCAAAAGGAGGGTTCATGCCAGCCCTGGAACAGCCGCGGCGGACACCTTGTGCGGGGACTGCATGCCCGGGTAACGCTGCTTATTGCTTTTACCGTCTATTCTCTTGCAGGGCAGACACACCTGCGCCAAACCCTCCTGCGCTGCAGGCAGCGTTGCACCTCTCTGGCAAACACGGAGCCTTGTACGAGAATCAGTTGGCAACACACCGGCATGTCGGAATATAAAGTTTTGCACAAATGTGAAATTGTGGCAGGATTTGGATTTGAACTTACCGTATTTTTCGCTCCATAAGACACACTTTTTTCTTCCTAAAAAAGGAATGTCTGCGCGTCTTACGGAACGAATGCGTGGTCCCTGGAGCCGAATTGCCCAGGGGCGAAAAGCAGATCATGGTTTGTTTGTTTTTTGAAAGAGGGAAGGGGGTGTTGAAAGGAAGCCGCTGATCGGCTGCCTGGGAGGGGGGAGGTAAAGACAGCGAACTTGCAAGGAGAGGAGACAGGAAGACTAAAGCAATGAGGGGAGAAATTAGAAGAAAAGGAGGAGCAGAAAACTGCTCCAGCTAAGGAAAAGACACGTAAGGCAAACAAGAGGGAAGGGAGCGTTGAAAGGAAGCAGCTGATTGGTGGGATCGGGAGAGAGATATGGGACGCTAGAGATAAAGGAGGCTGTCTGGGAGGGGGGAGGTAAAAACCCATGGATCCTCAGGATTTTTACACCCCAAACACACACGTATCCTGCAATGAACCGCTGTGCGTTGCTAAGGATTTGGGTCAAGAGGAAGGGAGAGCATTGCAGGGCAATCGCCCTCCCCTATGCGTTGAGCATGCATGCGTTTTTCCATGTGGCTCTGCATTGTGGAGGAAAGCTGGCAACCGGATGTTGAAGCGATCTTCCCTGAAAATTATGACCGTCAGTCGCCTTGTCGAGAAACCACAAGAGGCCGTGACGACCACACAGCTTGTTTAAGCATTTTGTTAAACTGTGAAACCTGCTCTCATGCGAGGCAGGGATGGCTGCCAGCCTAGATGGCTTTAAAAAGAGGATTAGACAAACTCACAGAGGAGACTGCTCTCGATGGCTACCAGCCAGGAAGCCGATGCTTTTTGCCTTCACAGCTGGAGGCACAGCAATGCTTGAATTGCTGGAAGCCACAGGAAAGGACAGTTGCTCTGGCGCTCAGGACCTTCTTCCACAGGTCTCTGTTTGCCCACCGTTAGAACAGGATTGCAGGGCTAGATGGGCTATTGGCCGGATCCAGCAATCTCTTCTAATGTTTTTAGCAATAGCTGATTGACACAGACCCTGGATCTGTTTTTATATTTACCCTTGATGGTCCTGCTAAGCCTGTTTGCAACCCTCATACGGTCGTACCTCTTGTTACGTTCGGTTCAGGTTATGTTCCTTCAGGATACGTCCCACAGCGACCCGGAAGTAACGGAACGGGTTACTTCCGGGTTTCGCCGCTCGCGCATGCGCAGATGCTCAAAATGACGTCATTCGCAGAAGCGGTGAATCGCGACCCGCGCAGACGTGGGTTGCGTTCTGCTCATGTTGCGCACGGGGCTCCGGAACGGATCCCGTTCACAACCAGAGGTACCACTGTACTTCTATCGTGACTTAACTCTTGCCTGTGTTTTCTATGGAAATGTCCACATTCATTCATATTCATATTCATTCTGTGCAAATGTCCATATTCGTTTCCGAGCACAATTCAAAGTGTTGGTGCAGACCTTTAAAGCCCTAAATAGCCTTGGCCCAGTACACCTCAAGGAGCATCTCCACCCCCATCGTTCAGCCCAGACACTGAGGGCCTTTTGGCGGTTCCCTCCCTGCGAGAAGTGAGCTTACAGGGAACCAGGCAGAGGGCCTTCTCGGTGGTGGCACCCTCCCTGTGGAACGCCCTCCATCAGATGTCAAGGAAACAACCAACCACCTCACTTTTAGAAGACATCTGAAGGCAGCCCTGTTTAGGGAAGTTTTTAATGTTTGATGTTTTATTGTGTTTTTAATATTCTGTTGGGTGGGAGCCGCCCAGAGTGGCTTGGGAAACCCAGCCAGATAGGTGGCGTATTATTATTATTATTATTATTATTATTATTATTAGTTGTGCAGTGCCTGAGTAGTAGTAGTAGAAGTAGTAATAATAATAAATAATAATAATAATAATAATAATTATTTTTATTTATACCCTGCCCTCCCCAGCCAAGACCGGGCTCAGGGCAGCTAACAGTAAATATAAAAACAATTGATTGAAATGCAGCTTAAAAAACAACATTAAAATACAACATTAAAACATTAAAGCGCAGCCTCATTTCAGTGGAAACTCCATATGCTCCATATGGAGTACATATGCTCCAAAAGCTATGAGGATCTTAAACTTCCTAATTCACTCAGGAGCCAACCGTTCCCAGCTTGTCTCACGTTCTTATATTCTTAAACCTGCAATAAGTTTCCAAAGAGCCCAGGTCGAAAAATCAGCGATCCAGATTGTACAACAGGCCGGGCTGGTGGGCAGAGGACCCTCAGATACCCCAGGGCTTAGTGGGCTGCTATTCAGTCCAGCCTCAATGCGCAACATTCCTGGGGGACGTCAGCTGATGCCGATAAGGATCGCAGGAATGCAGGCAGAGAGGGGTGTGAGTGCAAAATGAGGTCTCAGTGCAATTGATACCACAGCAGTGCTGAAGTTCAAATAGGCAGGGACTGATCGGTCCCTGGGATGGCTTGGGGCATTTCAAGCAAGAATCAGAGAGAGAATAATATTTTTAGAAGGGTTGCAAACTGGGCTGCCGCCGCCGCCCCCACTGTATAGCCCCATTTTAAGAGCAATTATTCTTACTGGTTTTGGAAGAGCAACTGCATCCCTCTTGGACAGTACTTGATGTGTTCAGTGTCAGAGAAAGGTAGCAAGCACAGGTGTGCATAATTTTGTGGCTCTGGTGTGCCTGGGCTGGAAGTCGGGACGGGACAGAAATCTGTTTCACTTTTAAAAGGCATACAGTGGTACCTCAGGTTAAGTACTTAATTTCTTCCGGAGGTCCGTTCTTGACCTGAAACTATTCTTAATCTGAGGTACCACTTTAGCTAGTGGGGCTTCCCGCTGCCGCGCGATTTCTGTTCTCATCCTGAAGCAAAGTTCTCAACCCGAGGTACTATTTCTGGGTTAGCGGAGTCTGTAACCTGAAGCGTCTGTAACCCGAGGTACCACTGTACTTGCTAAATTCACACCTCTTCAGACTTTGCCTGCATCGAAACACCGCTGTCTCTTGAAATTTGCACTTTCTCCTAATTTTCCAGTGCGTTTCTCCAGCCAAGTGATGTGAATGAAAATGCATGTTCTAGGGTGGAGTGTGCGTGGACTGCGTCTCTTAGTGAAAACAGCATACGAAAAACCAAACACACAGAGAGAAAGTGAATGAGAAGTGCTTGCAAAAATGTGTATTCTGGGCCAATTTTGCAATAATGAGAACAGGGGCAGAGGAAGGAAGCAAGCTGAATGAGTAGAACTGAGAAAAGGAGAGACCAATATTGAAGTGTTCCCATCCCTAGCCGGAAATGCTGTCAGGGTTGGGGATACCTGAAAGTTTACGATCGCCCGCGAAGGGATTCCTTGTGGAGAGGCAGCAAAGCAACAGTTCCGAAATGCCGCAGTCTGCAAAACTGCATACCAGGAAGAGCCGGAATCCCAACATCTTGACGGGAAACCAGTGAGGAGGAAGTGATGGGCCAGGAACCAGTGATTCATCGCCAGCTCTCGGCTGAACTCAACCTGCTTTGCTTAAGGCTAGAGGGAGGAGGGAGAAACTAGATGACCCCTTAGTCACGTTTTTTGCTCACTCTGGGCTGCTGATTAATCCAAATTCCCTGCGTCGATTTTGCGGAGAGTGGAAAAGGAGATTCCCGCCACCCTTGCCTTTGTCCTTATCCTCTAGCATTTTCAGTGGGATTTTTCCCTCTGTCCCCCAGTGCAGCATAAGATTTTTGCACCTCTTTTAGCCACACGGGAGTCCTGCGAAGACTTTGCACCTCTTTTAGCGGTTATCGGATGGGACTTATGGGATACTTTTGTGTTGCTGTGGCTTATAAGTGCAGCAGCAGAAGACTAAGTGAGGATAATGGCAGCCAGGGCTGAATTTAGGTTTGATGAGGCCCTAAGCTACAGAAGGTAAAGGGCCCTTTATATGTCCAGCTGTCCTTTGTCAACAACAAATTGTCGCTGGTTTATGTTAAACATATGTTGTATGGTTTATTATTATTATTATTATTATTATTATTATTATTATTTATTTTATTTATACCCTGCCCATCTGGCTGGGTTTCCCCAGCCACTCTGAGCAGCTTCCAACAGAATATTAAAATACAATAACCTATTAAACATTAAAAGCTTCCCTAAACAGGGCTGCCTTATGGACCTAATAGGTATCTAAAGCCATTTGCACATAAGAAATGAGCAAACCAGTGATATTTGAGGGAGCAGGCTAGCAGGCTTACATCATAGGAGCCTACACAACACAAAACACTGTTGCTGTATGTAGGTTTTATTTTATTTGTTTTTTATCTTATATTTTGGAAATGTACATCCAGCTGTGAAATTTCAAAGTCTGGAGGGGATCTGTTGGGGATATTTGTCCTGGTGGGATATGCCAGTTTCTCTGGGGTATCTCTGAGATACCAGCCTTTAACCTGATCATCTCTCTTCCCATCCACAGATATTATAGCCCTGAAGGTGAGACAGACCCAAACGCCACCTGCCTGCCCTGTTTGTCTGCCCCCAAAGGCCTCCCAGGTTGCTCAGGTGAGAGCAAAAGATGGCGGAGGTGCAAAAAGGGAATGTTTTATTTCCATTCAAGCTGGAGAGGGAAGGAGCTGGCTGGACATGGTCTGCAGGTTAGGTTGTCTTGCCAAAGTGAAGCAGCTGAGGGCCTGGGTGGGAGATCACCTGGGTTACCTTCAGTTCTTTGATGGACGACTTGGAACCAAGTGACATAAAAGATGTTCTCCCCAGCAACTGTGCTCCTTAGGTGTGGCACTGCTGAGAGTACCAGTTTCCCCAGAGGTGCGCTTAGCTTGTCCTAGAAAAGAGGCTTTTAGTGTTGCAGCTCCAGCCCTCTGGAATCATTTGCCAGCTGGAATGAGACAAGCGCCTCGCATTGTGATATTTAGCTACCTCCGGAAGACGTTTTTGTTTAAAAAGGCTTTCCCTGAAGTGTGAGCCAGTCATTGGATGGGGATTGTGAGTTGAGATTCCTGCATTGCAGGGGGTTGGAAATAATAATAATAATAATAATAATAATAATAATAATAATAATGTTATTATTTATTATTTATACCCCGCCCATATGGCTGGGCTTCCCCAGCCACTCTGGGCGGCTTCCAACAAAATATTAAAATAATACAGTAATGCATCAAACATTAAAAGCTTCGCTAAACAGGGCTGCCTTCAGGTGTCTTCTAAAAGTCTGGTAGTTGTTCTCTTTGACATCTAGATGACCCTTGGGGTATTTTCCAACTTGACGATTCTATGATTTTATGCAGTGGGATAAAATTGTAGAAATAGTTCCGCCGCTTTTCATTCATTGAATTTGTAATCTTTTGCATTTTATCTTGTATACCACGGTGGCAGCTCTGTTTACAAAATCTCCAATGCAATAAATGAAATTTAAAGGGCAAAGTAAAGGTAAAGGGACCCCTGACCATTAGGTCCAGTCGTGACCGACTCTGGGGTTGTGCGCTCATCTCGCTCTATAGGCCAAGGGAGCCGGCCTTTGTCCGCAGACAGCTTCCGGGTCATGTGGCCAGCATGACTAAGCCGCTTCTGGCGAACCAGAGCATTGAAATGCCGTTTACCTTCCTGCCGGAGCGGTACCTATTTATCTCCTTGCACTTTTGGCATGCTTTCGAACTGCTAGGTTGGCAGGAGCAGGGACCGAGCAACGGGACCTCACCCCGTCGCGGGGATTTGAACCACCGACCTTCCGATCGGCAAGCCCTAGGCTCTGTGGTTTAACCCACAGCGCCACCCGTGTCCCCTAAAGGGCAGAGTACAAGTGTACTAATAAATATTACAGCAGTTGAAAGAGCCTCAGAGTCTGGAACTTCATAGGGAGAGGCAAGAAATGTGAGTTGACTGCTGCTCCTTTCTTATTCTCTTCCTGGGAAAGTTGTGTTGCATTGAAATGTGGGGTGTGATGTCATTGCCCCAGATGCTTCCCTTCCCCATGTGAGTGGCAGTGGGGGAATATTCCAGGCAGTGATACCATGTCATGACTTGCTTTAAAGTGACATGTTAATGTTACCGGGGCAAGTACATTTATTTAAAAATAAAAACCCAAGAGTCCCAGGATGAGTTGCTAAATTTCTGGGTTTTGTCTATTTCTCTCTGATTATTATTTTTCTATATTATCATTTCCTGCCCTTCACCCTCAGATCCCAGGGTGGGGTACCACAGTTCAAAATACATCATCGAAAACCATTTAAAGCAAATTAGAATCACGAAAACAGGGCGGGTCCTAAAAACAGACAACGGCGTGTATATAACACAGCGCTGAGTGGAACTTGAAGGATTAATTACAACCTGATATTCTCTCTTGTGTCACATGAAGAAAAGTTGATTATAGTGAATCATGCTAATTCTCTTTGGCTTCTTGTCAGGTACACCTCAGTGTGTCTCAGTGCATGTGCAAACCTTGGGATTTCCTGGGTGGGTCTGAGAGATTTTTTGAAACCTGTATCTCTTTCAAACCAGTGAAGGCGGTGAAGGTCCTATGTGAGTGTCTGGAGGCGGTTGGAGGATGGATGGCGGTTAACAGATTGAGGTTGAATCCTGACAAGAGAGAAGTACTGTTTTGGGGGGACAGGAGGCGGGCAGGTGTGGAGGACTCCCTGATCCTGAATGGGGTAACTGTGCCCCTGAAGGACGAGGTGCGCACCCTGGGAGTCATTTTGGACTCACAGCTGTCCATGGAGGCGCCATAAGCTCCATCTGGTACGCAGGCTGAGACCCTCCCTGCCCGCAGACTGTCTCTCCAGAGTGGTGCATGCCCTAGTTATCTCTTGCTTGGACTACTGCAATGTGCTCTATGTGGGGCTACCTTTGAAGATGACCCGGAAACTACAACTAATCCAGAATGCGGCAGCTAGACTGGTGACTGGGAGCAGCCGTCGAGACCATATAACACTGGTCTTGAAAGACCTACACTGGCTCCCAGTATGTTTCCGAGCACAATTCAAAGTGTTGGTGCTGACCTTGAAAGCCCTAAACTGCCTCAAAGGCCCAGTAGACCTGAAGGAGCGTCTCCACCTCCATGGTTCCGCCCGGACACTGAGGTCCAGCGCTGAGGGCCTTCTGGCAGTTCCCTCACTGTGAGAAGCCAAGTTACAGGGAACCAGGCAGAGGGTCTTCTCAGTAGTGGCACCCGCCCTGTGGAACACCCTCCCACCAGATGTCAAAGGGAAAAATAACTACAGTGGTGCCCCGCAAGACGAATGCCTCGCAAGACGAAAAACTCGCTAGATGAAAGGGTTTTCCGTTTTTTGAGTCGTTCCGAAAGACGAATTTCCCTATGGGCTTGCTTCGCAAGACGAAACGTCTTGCGAGTTCTTGCGAGTTTGTTTCCTTTTTCTTAAAGCCGCTAAGCCGTTAATAGCTGCTAAGCCGTTAATAGCCGCTAAGCCACTAATAGCCGTGCTTTGCAAGACGAAAAAACCACAAGACGAAGTGACTCGCAGAACGGATTAATTTCGTCTTGCGAGGCACCACTGTACCAAACTTTTAGAAGACATCTGAAGGCAGCCCTGTTTAGGGAAGCTTTGAATGTTTAATAGGCTATTGTATTTTAGTGTTTTGTTGGAAACCGCCCAGAGTGGCTGGGGAAACCCAGCCAGATGGGTGGGGTATAAATAAGAAATTATTATTATTATTATTATTATTATTATTATTATTATTATTATTATTATTACTCTGAACAAGGTGGTGCAGAAAGGCAGGAAATTCCAAGCCCTGGGATTCCCGCTTCCACCTCTGTGTAGTCTGGCTGTCAAATACCAGAACGGGTCCAAGGGGCGCATTGCGGTTCCTTACAACATGATGCGCGAAAGCATCACAGCTAGTCAGACATAGGTTGCAACAGGAATTTCTGCAGGGCAGATCGTGGCAATAATTGTTGATACCCAAATGTTGAAAAACTCGTGGTTGATTCATCCGTCAGGCATGCCTGTGTGGCAAAGGCAGGTTGTAAAATTCTGCCACAAGCATGCATTCTAATGAACACCCAGAAATGATCTCCAGGTGAAATGTGGATTTTGTTTTAAGTAGGAACAACCAGGATGTGATGTTAAAGGGTGTTTAAATTTGATTGCACGCCCTGCGCCCTTAACACCACTGCTTTGCTTCCAGATGCCTAAAAGGCATTTGACACAATGGAATGGGCTTGGTTGTTTTTATGTTGGCCTGTGACCTTCAGATGAAGGGCAGCGTATAAGTTTGATAAATAATAAAATAAAGTAAATAATAATAAAGCCTTTGAGCGTCTCGGCTTAAAGAGAGGGGATCCATGAAGGTCAGCTGTGCTTTCAAAGCCTACTATAAGCGAGCATTAAGGAAAAGGGAGAATCTGGGAATTGCTGGTTTCTTTCCCCATAAAATTAAATGAAAGCTTTTAGAACACATACCCAACATACAACATAAAAATACAATTCTGAAGAATCTCCTGGCCTTCCCTCCTCCCCTTTGTGGGTCCTGTGGTTCTTGCATCTTTTGTGATTATCCAAACCTTTTACTTCTCCATTATATCCAAAATTCACCATTGAACTACAAATGTTATTCCAATCCTATGAACGATGTTAACCATTTTCAACGGTTTGTAAGATGAATGATGAATTTCCCCCATTCTTTATTAAAACTTTGGTCTTCCTGATTTCTGATTCTTCCGGTTATTTTGGTCATTTCAGCAGAATCCATCAACTTAATCTGCCAGTCTTCTCTGGGAATTGTTGTAGGGAACTGGAATGGTGAAGTCCAAATCCATTAAGGCCACAGTGCCTGGTTTCCATTGGGACTGGGATGGCAGAAGGCAGGGAGCCCATCAGTTGTTGGAGCTGGAGCCAAGGACAGGGAGGGGGGTCACCCCACGGCTGGTGGTACGTTCTGGTTGATCTCGTGATGCCACCAACTTCTCCCAATTCCTTACCCTCTCAGGATCCAGGAAGTGGCTGACCCGCCTGGCACGCAACGCCGAAGCTCTGCAGAGGCGGGACAACAAGATGGCTGCCAACGGAACCCGAGAGGGGAAGCCGGAGGAGAGCGCCACCCAGTATGCCGTCTTGGCCATTGTCCCGGTTTTCTGCGTGATGGGCCTGCTAGGGATCCTCTTCTGCAACCTGTTGATGAAGAAAGGCTATCACTGCACCGCCCACAAGGACACGGACGAGGAGGGGGCCAAATCCGAGAGGAACGGTGAGCCAGGGCCAGGGTGGAATGTGAGCTCTTCTGGATTATGATCAGGAAATCTCCATTGGCGCTCCCTGTATTTCAAATCATCGCATTTTGCAAGTGGTGCGGAGTGCACTTTTCAGGGAGCTATTAAGGCAATAGAGTAATTTTTGTTTGTTTGTTTATTATTTGTACCCTGCCCATCTGGCCAGGTTTCCCCAGCCACTCTGGGCGGCTCCCAACAGAATATTAAAAACACAATAAAACATCAAACATTAAAAACTTCCCTAAACAGGGCTGCCTTCAGATGTTTTCTAAAAGTCAGATAGTTGTTTATTTCCTTGACATCTGATGGTAGGGCGTTCCACAGGGCCGGCGCCACCACCAAGAAGGCCCTCTGCCTGGTTATTATTCAAGGTATAATAATTCCCTTTAATTCTGCTTCCAAACTGTTATTCAGTCCAGTTACAATCCAATCTTAATAATAATCCCTTATACAACAGCTAGTGTTCTAACTTCAATCTGTGTTGACACGTTTAAGAACTTATGATCCACAAGTGAAGTTCTCCTTTCTTCTTCCTGTGTGTGGTGTTTAAAACCATATTGTTCCTTTTGGTCCTTGCCAAATATTATGTCTATCTTCCCCATCATGCCTTGAGGCATTGCTATCATATTACCTCATAGTCATCCAGGAAGCATTGCAGAACAACAAATAATGTCAAATTATGTGTGGATGTCCCAGTATAATCCCACCACCAATGCAGGTGGCACTGTGGTCTAAACCCCTGAGCCTCTTGGGCTTGCCGATCGGAAGGTCGGCGGTTCGAATCCCCGCGATGGGGTGAGCTCCTGTTGCTCTGTCCCAGCTCCTGCCAACCTAGCAATTCAAAAGCACACCTGTGCAAGTAGATAAATAGGTACCGTTGTGGCGGGAAGGTAAACAGTGTTTCCTTGCACTCTGGTTTCCATCACAGTGTCCTGTTGTGTCAGAAGCGGTTTAGTCCTGCTGTCCACATGACCCGGAAAGCTGTCTGTGGACAAACACCGGCTCCCTCAGCCTGAAAGCAAGATGAGCGTCGCAACCCCATAGTCCCCTTGGACTGGACTTAACTTTCCAGGAGTCCTTTAAAAAAGGTAAAGGTACCCCTTACCGTTAGGTCCAGTCGCAGACGACTTTGGGGTTGCGGCGCTCATCTCGCTCTATAGGCCGAGGGAGCGAGCATTTGTCCGCAGACAGCTTCCAGGTCATGTGGCCAACATGACTAAGCCTCTTCTGGTGAACCAGAGCAGCGCACGGAAATGCCGTTTACCTTCCCGCCAGAGTGGTAACTATTTATCTACTTGCACTTTGTACTTTCGAACTGCTAGGTTGGCAGGAGCAGGGACCGAGCAACGGGAGCTCACTCTGTTGTGGAGATTCGAACTGCCGACCTTCCGATTGGCAAGCCCTAGGCTCTGTGATTTAGACCACAGGACCACCCGCGTCCCCCAGGGGTCCTTTACCTTTACCTATTATTGCATCAGTGAACTGTTGCAGATTAGACCCACAACAGAGCACAACTTCCTGTGTAGTAAAACAAGAAAGTGGGGCGCAGGTCAACTCTTTTGCTGAGACCTCGGAGGGTCATTGCTGGAGCAGATCGTACACTTTTGGCTAGTTGAGCTGGCTTGATGCAAGTTGGCTACATCCGTTTCCTTCTGGTGTAGCAAAAAGGACAGGCTGCATGCTCATCTTGGGTGCAGATCCTGCACCCTTCTTCCTAGGTAAAGCTAAAGGGACCCCTGACCATTAGGTCCAGTCGTGGCCGACTCTGGGGTTGCGGTGTTATCTCGCTTTATTGGCCAGGGGAGCCGGTGTACAGCTTCCGGGTCATGTGGCCAGCATGACTAAGCCGCTTCTGGCGAACCAGAGCAGCGCACGGAAACGCCGTTTACCTTCCCACCAGAGTGGTGCCTATTCATCTACTTGCACTAGCATGCTTTCAAACTGCTAGGTTGGCAGGAGCAGGGACCAAGCAACGGGAGCTCACCCCGTCGCGGGGATTCGAACCGCCAACCTTCTGATCAGCAAGTCCTAGGCTCTGTGGTTTAACCCATAGCGCCACCCGCGTCCCCCATCCTTCTTCCTAGACAATGCTTAAAAGCAGCTCCGCCCTGGGCTGCGAAGTCTGCCAGCAGCAGAGCTTTTGTGGCGCATCATCTCTCCAAGGCACGTGCCCGTTCTGAAGGCGTTGGTTGTATTGGGGAGTGTCCATTTGCTTCTTTAAAGCTGTCATCTGTACAAACAGTCATCATCTCCTTTGTGCTCTTTGTTGTGTGTTGGTCGGTCCTGGTGTGCTTGTTCCACTGCCTATGGGCAGGGTAGAAAGACTCAGCCAAAGAAGGCCTGCCAAAATAGGGCCGGATTTAGGTTTGATGAGGCCCTCAGCTCCTGAAGGTAATGGGGCCCTTTATATGTCCAGCTGTCCTTTGTCAACAACAAATTGTCACTGCTTTTTGTGTTGAATATGCTATGGTAACTTATGGACCTAACAGGTATCTCAAGCCATTTGCACATGTTGCCATGCAGCCAGTCCATGCAGAATATAGGCACCCTATCCAGTGGTACCTCCGTTTATGAACTTAATCCATTCCTGAAGTCCGTTCTTAAACCAAATCCATTTTTTCCCTAATGAGGCCTCCTGCCGCTAGTGCCCTTCCACTGTTCAGCTGTTGTTGTTATTGTTTAGTTGTGCCCGACTCTTCGTGACCCCCTGGACCAGAGCACGCCAGGCAATCCTGTCTTCCACTGCCTCCCACAGTTTGGTCAAACTCATGCTGGTAGCTTCGAGAACACTGTCCAACCATCTCGTCCTCTGCGGTCCCCTTCTCCTTGCGCCCTCCATCTTTCCCAACATCAGGGTCTTTTCCAGGGAGTCTTCTCTTCTCATGAGGTGGCCAAAGTCTTGGAGCCTCAGCTTCAGGATCTGTCCTTCCAGTGAGCACTCAGGGCTGATTTCCTTCAGAATGGAGAGGTTTGATCTTCTTGCAGTCCATGGGACTCTCAAGAGTCTCCTCCAGCACCAGAATTCAAAAGCATCAATTCTTTGGCGATCAGCCTTCTTTATGGTCCAGCTCTCGCTTCCATACATCACTACTGGGAAAACCAGAGCTTTAACTAGATGGACCTTTGTCGGCAAGGTGATGTCTCTGCTTTTTAAGATGCTGTCTAGGTTTGTCATTGCTTTTCTCCCAAGAAGCAGGCGTCTTTTAATTCCATGACTGTCGTCACCGTCTTCTTTCGTAGACTGAGGTAAAGTTCGCAAACCGGAACACTACTTCCGATTTTGCTGAGTTCGTAAACCGAATAGTTAAAAAACAGGACTGTTTGTAAACCGAGGTACCATTGTATATAGAAAGGAGCAAACCAGTGATATTTTAGGGAGCAGGCTAGCAGGTGGGGCCCATGACTTACATCATAGGAGCCTACACAACACAAAACACTGTTGCTGTATGTAGGTTTTATTTGTTTTTTATCTTATATTTTGGAAATGTATATCCAGTTTTTTTTTCTTTAATTTTTTTGGGGGCCCCCAAGAGAGTAGAGCCCTAAGCTATAGCTTGTTTAGCTTATACGTAAATCTGGCACTGGCTGAGTGACAACTTGGCCAGCATTGCTGCCTCAGGGGAGGAAGAGAGTGTCAGGGGAAGAGGATTTGGCCAAGGGGGAAGCCCAGATTTCACTGGCAAGGCTGCAGCTGTGAGACCGGGAACCCTGCGCATACGTCCATCCCCCACTATGAGGTCATTGTTGACTCAGGAAGGTCCTAAGGAGTTGCTGGGTTCCTGAACTCCACCACAGCATCTCCAGAAATTGTCTCCCTCCCTCTTATATCACCAGCAACAGGCAGGCTATTAAATTCAAAGCACGAAACCTTTGCTCACAATTTTGGGGCAAAGCTTTTGTTAAGCCAGGTAGCGTTACTCAGGGCGAAACATAGCTGCAATGAGGATGTTTCTTTGTTTCATAGCAAAGACATAAAGACAGGACACGTCGGAGCTGGGGTTTTATTATTTCTATTTATGGTAAAAAGAAACCTCAAGGCAGTTTACAGAAGAAAAGACAAAACAATAAAGTTATCAAGAAGAAGAAGAAAACATCAGTAATTTCAAAAAGTTAAATTAGCAGATTAAAACTCGCATAAACTTTCTAAACATCTGGGTAGACTTTTCTAAACAGGAATGTTTTCAGAGGTGCCAAAAATAGTACAGCGAAGCCACTGGCGCCTGAGATCAATAGGCAGGGAGTTCCAGTTGCAGGTGCTGCCACACTAAAAGATCAAGTTCCTACAAATGTGGGACAGGTATGTGGCACCTGTATCGGTGCCAATTTCTCTGACAGAAGCAATTGAGAGGGCATATATTGTATGGTTGCCGGACACATGGCAGCCCATGTCTGCAGTGTAGATTTTGGTGATTTTCATTTAAAATACAGTGGAACCTCGGGTTGTGAACGTGATCCGTGCAGGGGGCACGTTCGCAACCCACAGTGCCGCCTCTGCGCACACACATGACGTGATTCGGCACTTCTGCGCATGCGCAAAGAGCGATTTAGCACTTCTGCGCATGCGCGGGCGCCGGAAGTAACCTGAAAACGTGTAACCCACTGCAACAAAACAACAGGACTGTGCTTATTGTGAATTTGACTGTGTCTCTCTCAGGTCACGCTCCTGAGATTTAAATCCTGCCTGTGAGTCATTTTAATAAACCATCTTGATCATTTATTTTCATCCTGCCCTTCTATTAAAAGTACCCAAAGCGGCGTAGCATCTAATAATAAAGCCAAGTCATATAATCGAGAACAGTGTAAGTACAATTAAGAAAGCAGTTTCTGCAGTCTGTAACTGAGAATGCATAATAATATGCAGCCACTGTTTCTTTTTTAAGAAGATATGCCTCCTAGCAGAAAGGACAAGAGATATTACACTTTGAAACTGCCAGCAATAAAACCAGGGGTGTTAGGCACTCTGTGAACATAAAAATGCCTTTGGTTTCTGGTGTAGGAGACACAAAAAGGAGTCTGGTTCACGTCAGTCTGGGGCATTCCAGAGCAGAAGCGCCACCACAGAAAAGGGGTTCATCCAGTTTTTCTCTCTCTCTGTCTTGGCTTAATTTACATCACAGGGTGGTTGTAAGGGAGGAGGTGAAACTGGTTTGGCAATATGGGGTATTCCAGAGCCCATATAGAGTCCTTAAGTGGGTTGCGCGGGTTGCAATTTGGTGCTTCTGCGCATGCGCGACCGCCGAAACCTGGAAGCAACCTGTTCTGGTACTTCCGGGTTTCGGCGGTCTGTAACCCAAAAAAATGCAACCTGAAGCGTCTGTAACCCGAGGTATGACTGTATTTACATCTCCATGTCAGTCTGTTATCCACATTTGTTATCCGTCTAAAATGCCCATAGTCTTTGTTACTTTACAAGTGAGATTAAAATCCTGCTAATGTTCTCACCTGCTTACAATGGTCTCCTAAACAAATTATAATTTTTCCCCAATACAGTGGTACCTCGGGTTACAGACGCTTCAGGTTACAGACGCTTCAGACTCCGCTAAACCAGAAATAGTACCTCGGGTTAAGAACTTTGCTTCAGGATGAGAACAGAAATCGTGCTCTGGCGGTGCGGCGGCAGTGGGAGGTCCCATTAGCTAAAGTGGTGCTTCAGGTTAAGAACGGACCTCCAGAATGAATTAAGTACTTAACCCGAGGTACCACTGTAATAATAATAATAATAATAGCAATAATAAGAATAATGAACCACTACATAAATAGCCAAACAGGTAAAACATCAATACAGTGGTTCCTCGGGTTAAGTACTTAATTCGTTCCGGAGGTCCGTTCTTAACCTGAAACTGTTCTTAACCTGAAGCACCACTTTAGCTAATGGAGCCTCCTGCTGCTGCCGCACGATTTCTGTTCTCATCCTGAAGCAAAGTTCTTAACCTGAAGCACTATTTCTGGGTTAGCGGAGTCTGTAACCTGAAGCGTATGTAACCCGAGGTACCACTGTAAAAACAACTGAAGCCAGTGCCACTGTATTTGCCAAGTCAGCTTGTGGGCCAAACCTCTATGTAAAAAGATATTCTGTAAATAAAAATATTATCGCTGCACAAAGTACAAATGAGCCTTCCTGTAGTTCCAGGGACTGACTCCCTTGACCTACCGACCCCTTTTTGACTCAGCTGGCTTCAGAGCAGGTCAGCAAAGCCAGGGAGAGTTTTTCATCCTGCCGTCCTTTTCTCCTTAGGGAATAGTCCTGCCTACAGAATCGAAGATGCCAACGAAGACACCATTGGGGTCTTGGTGCGTCTGATCACAGAGAAGAAAGGTGAGACTTGCACAGGAAAGAGGGGGGCCGGGG
Organism: Podarcis raffonei; assembly: GCF_027172205.1. Taxonomy (NCBI): domain Eukaryota; kingdom Metazoa; phylum Chordata; class Lepidosauria; order Squamata; family Lacertidae; genus Podarcis; species Podarcis raffonei. Next base: position 8,661,354 of record NC_070605.1, on the reverse strand, counting down.
ACCTTTGCTTTATCCGTTCGTTATGGGTGGTCAAAGTCCCTCCTCCTTGAGTCCCGTTCATTGGCAAGCTCAGTGCCAGAGCCTCTGCCTGCATGTGTGGGAATGTTCAGGGTGGCAGGAGAGGATATATGGTTTATTAACATCCTTCCCACCTTGTGCCAGCAAGTTCCTTTACTTAGCAGAGCTTACATTCCCCTTTACACAGCAGAAAACTTGTTGCAAGTCTTTACAGAAGATTGGAAGAAGTACCGTATTTTTCAAGGGACGTGGGTGGCACTGTGGGTTAAACCACAGAGCCTAGGACTTGCCGATCAGAAGGTCAGCGGTTCGAATCCCCGTGACGGGGTGAGCTCCCGTTGCTCGGTCCCTGCTCCTGCCAACCTAGCAGTTCAAAAGCGCGTCATGTGCAAGTAGATAAATAGGGACCGCTCCGCGGGAAGGTAAACGGCGTTTCCGTGTGCTGCTCTGGTTCGCCAGAAGCGGCTTAGTCATGCTGGCCACATGACCCGGAAGCTGTCTGCGGACAAACGCCGGCTCCCTCGGCCTATAGAGTGAGATGAGCGCGCAACCCCAGAGTCAGTCACAACTGGACCTAATGGTCAGGGTTCCCTTTACCTTTACCTTTTACCATATTTTTCGCTCTATAGGACGCACCGGACCCTAGGACGCACTGGACCATAGGAGGGGGAGAACAGGAATAAAAAAAAAAAAATCTTGTTCTCCCCCTCTAAAACAAGGTGCGTTCAAGAGCAGGTCAGGGAACAGCGCAAAGGCTGTGTGCAGCCTTGCCGCTGCCCCCCGAGCTTGTGGGGCTGGCAGTGGAGGGAAGCGCTGCTTTCCCCCACTGCCAGCCTCAAAGATCCCTGAAGCCTTTGGAGCGCAGCTGCACTCCAAAGGCTTGAGGCTTTGGGGACATCCTTTGTAGCCTCCGCAGGGCAGCGCAGCCATCCCAAAGCTAGAACAGCGAGACGGAGGGCTGTGAAAGCCTGCATTCGCTCCATAGGACACACACACATTTCCCCTTCATTTTTGGAGGGGGGAAAGTGCGTCCTATAGAGCGAAAAATACGGTATATGAATTATTTGAAGAGCAACTGTAATCAACAGATTACACTAGTAGGACTACAAGAAGTTTTGTAAGGAGAAATATACGAAGTGTTACAAAGTAGAAAAAGATACTTTTCTGAAAAAAGTTTAAAACAGGGATGCAGAAAAGGGAGGCATGGGGAAGTCGTTGAAATTGGGTATATGAAATTTTTTTTTTGAAATTATACATGTTTATATGTTTGTTTGTTTGTCAGTGTTTGTTGTTTGTATTGTCTTATATTATATGTTGAAAAACTAATAAAAAAATTTATAAAAAAAAAACCAAAGTAGAAAAAGATAGAGATATTGGTTATGAGTTTGAAATGTAATAAGGAAAATAAGAAATGCATAATGAGAGATTAGATTGGAAAATTTTCAGACAGGATTGAAGGAAGTCAAAAATTTGAATAAGATGTAAAAGTATGTTTAATTACTGTTGAAAATGATACGTTAAAAAAAACCTAATAAAAATTATATTTAAAAAGAAAAAGAAAAAAGAAAACTTGTTGCAAACTCGTGTGAGTTTCTTAAGACAATACGCAATTCAGTCTGGCTTGTCCAGGTTGAAATGCGTTATAATATTTTCCTGGTAAGACCCCTTGAATTCCTCCTGAAAGAATAAAGACACCACAGTCTTACTCGTAAATAACAAAAAGAAAGTCTACTCGGGATCAGGCAGAGCACAGTGAGATCCCTGAAGGCAGCCTTTAGGCTTAAAGTTACAAGCATATGCAAACAGGTTTACCCCATATGTGGGTTGACCTAGTGACTGCAGTTAGCAGTCCTGGAAGTTCGCAGGACGAAAGGAAGATAGAAAAGAGAGAGACGGGCAGCATGGCTTGGCCTTTTACCAGGTCTGGAAAGGTTATGCCCACCCACTAGTCACATGCAAAAGGAAGGATGCTCTAGCCCAGGAGGAACAGGAAGTTTCAACTGGCTGGACCAAACATTCCCCTGCATGACCACTCTAGGAAAACAAGGAATGTTGCACTTGTCTGCTCTCAGTGGATTACATACCACAGCAGGCAGAAGGTCCCCAGGTCCAATCCCCAAAGGCATCTCCGGCAGAGTTGAGAGATGATGCCCTGCCTGCAACCCAGGAGAGCCAGGGCTGAGCTAGATGCACCATGGCGCTGTGGTCTAAACCACAGAGCCTAGGACTTGCCGATCAGAAGGTCGGCGGTTCGAATCCCCGCGACTGGGTGAGCTCCCATTGCTCTGTCCCAGCTCCTGCCAACCTAGCAGTTTGAATGCATGTCAAAGCCTGCTCCCTAAAATATCACTGGTTTGCTCCTTTCTATAGATAGGGTGCCTACATTCTGCATGTGCAAATGGCTGTAGATAAGTATTAGGTCCATATATTACCATATATTCAACACACAAAAACAGTGACAATTTGTTGTTGACAAAGTACAGCTGGACATATACCTCCAGTAGCTTAGGGCCTCATCAAACCTCAATCCGGCCCTGCCCCTACTGTCCCATGGACTGAAATGGTACAAGCCAAAATTAGGTCGCCCACCTTAATGAGGACTAGTGGGCCTGCTAGGCTTCATGTTGCACTGATGACTCTCTTCCTCCTCCTTTTTCACCTCCTCTTCAATGGCTCTGCTTTATTTCCCCTCCCTGTCTCTCTCATTTGCCGCCGACAGAGAACGCCGCAGTCTTGGAGGAGATGCTGAAAGATTATCACAGCAAGCAGGTCTTGCAGCCCATCTATAAGCCCGTCAACAAGTAAGAAGGCTGGCTTTTCCTTTGCTGAACTGATCATTTTATTACGGACCAGTAGTTTCAAAAATTAGCTAAAATACAAAATTGTAAAAGCAAGAGTGAATGAATGAATGAATGACACTTTATTTGCGTCAGCCATCGCCCACAGTAACAAAAGAACATTGTGATATACATAGAACAAAATAGTTGATTATATAAAAGCAAGATATCTGGACCTTTTCCCTCTCCCGCTGCCCCATATCATTACCCCCCTCCCCTCGTTAGAGAAACGGGGCCATTTATGTGAACAGTTTGGACTACAAAGAGATGGCCCCCTATCTAAAAAGAGAGAATCACGTAAGCCATGGCTCGCTCCTCTTTGTGGCTGAGCTATAAACAGGCAGCCCTGTTTAGGGAAGTTTTTAAGGTTTGACCTTTTATCGTGTTTTTAATATTCTGTTGGGAGCCACCCAGAGTGGCTGGGGAGACCAAGCCAGATGGGTGGGGTATAAATATTATTATTATTATTATTATGGCTCACCTTAAACTTTGCTAAATGTAACTGCATCTTAGAAATTTATTTTTTTCAACTGAATATGCTCCGTCTATTGTTTGCATGGTTGTGTGTTGGTTTGTATGTGTCTTGTGAGAGGCTCCCTGGGTGATGATATTATTATTATTGTTGTTGTTGTTGTTGCTGTTGTTGTTGTTGTTGTTATGTAGCACCCTGCTTGTGGTTAACGCTTAGCTGGAATGAAATATTCAACGCAGCAATAGAGAAATTAAAATAATAATTTATTTGTCAGACAAATAAATGAGAGGCACAGTGGTATATGGTTACCAAGCTCTGGCCTGCCCTCCTGCCATTATGGCCAGCACTTATATTTCCTCAGCCCAGCCCCCTTGCTCCTCCCTTGGCTGCCTCTGTCCAATCAGCCTGGTTGAAATTCCTATTGGCTGTTTGCTAGAACCAATCATAAAAGATACACCCATTTCCTATTACCTTTTATGGGAGACAGAGAGCTATATTTTCTTCTATTTATAAATGGCAAACAAGTAGTCATATATCTTACATTTACCTCGACCAGGCACCTTAATTACCAGATAACCTTTGGCCCCTCTTGCCCTATTCCCTGCAAAACAGATGGCTAATGGTTCTAATTTTATCTTAAACAGAGATCTTGGGTTCACCTCCTCACACACCATCTATGAAAGATCTCCTTCTTTGGAGGTCTTTAAGCAGAGGCTCGACAACCATATGTCAGGAGTGCTCTGATGGTGTTTCCTGCTTGGCAGGGGGTTGGACTCGATGGCCCTTGTGGTCTCTTCCAGCTCTATGATTCTATGATTCTATAAAATAAGAATCTAACATAAGAATCTAACATTTCTTACTTTCTAAATCCTTTGCATAATTACATTTAAGCCAATATATTTCATAACATATATAGTTTTTTAGAAGAAAGGGAACTTAGTAAAAGCTAAGCTAAATTCTAAGTTCTCTAAAGCTTCAAAGCAGTTTCAGAGAGCTGCTTTGCCTAGTCCAGCTGCTGTTTCTATTTGCCCTTTTAACCTTATGAAAATGTGGCTCAAGTCTCTAACGGGAGGCACAATAATTCTTACTATTTACCAACTTAATTGCAGCTTGATTGTATTCTGTAATATGTAGGGTCAGTGACCTCAGCCTTTTTATGACCGCAATAAACCAGAGGGGCCCTCTGTCTAAGAGCCTGCCAGCTGCCTGCTGGTTTCCTGCCTCGAAAGAAACATTTGTGAATTTAAGCTCATTTTTAAGATACAACCTTGATCAAAAAATATAAGCCTTGATCAAGAATACAGACTTTGATCAGATGCCTCAGTTACTATTACTACTATTACCCAGGGAGCCTCATGACTGGGGACTAGACCCAGTTCCTCTCTCTGACTGTTGCAGCATCCTGTATTTTTATCGTGTGAACTGCCCAGAGATCTACGGATGAAGGGCTGTATACAAATAATAATAATAATAATAATAATAATAATAATAATAATCCTGGTTCTCAACAATCAGATTCACCCATTACATTTTTTGCCCACGATGCAGCCGATCGAGGAATAGGGCGGTGCAGACACTGAAAAAGGATGTAATATTAAGCTGAAGCTCTTGTTGAACCTTTACGGGACTGCCTCTCCTGGTCTGCCCCGCAGAGGACCTTAAGGTGCATGAATAACCATAGTTTAGAGGTCCTGGGCCCTAAGGAAGTCAGACTATCCTCCACCAGGGCCAGGGCCTTTTCAGTGATGGCTCCGACCTGGTGGAATGCTCTGTCCCAGGAGACTAGGGCCCTTCAGGATTCCATCGGGCCTGTACGACAGAGCTATTCCACCTGGCCTTTAATTTGAATTCAGCCTGATCTTTTATTTCCCTTCTCTTCCCTCCCCTTTTTATGAAGATTCCCTTCTCTGGGATCCCACAGTTAATTCTCCCCTGGCCTCCTCGCCGGCCCAAGTAGGACCAATTCAGCCAGCTAGCCCTGGGGATTATCTAATGCTTATTTCCCCTAACCTAAATTGATTTCTGAATTTTGAATGTTATTGTTATTCATGTTTTTATACTGTATTTTATGCTGCTTTTATAATTAAGTGTTTTAAATTTGTGGTTAGCTGCCCTGAGCCCGGTTTTTGAACCGGGAAGGGCAGGGTATAAATAAATTATTATTATTATTATTATTATTAGGAGTAAAACCTTAGAATTGTAGAAACTGAAGGGAACCCCAAAGGTCATCCAGTCCAACCCCCCTGGCGTGAAGGAGTTGATGGAGTGATTGCTGGCGTAACATGATCAAGTTGGGTGGTGAACCTGTGGGGTGGCCTTTGAGGGGGTCTTTGTTCTCTCCTCTAACGGTGGTCCTTTCCCCCTCTCACCCCCCCTACCCCCACTTAGGCTGCATCTTCTGCCTCAGTTGCCCCACATTTGCAGGCACCAGCACCACCTGCACACAGTCCAAGGCTTGGCCACCCGCCCGGGCCCCACCTGCACCCGGTGCAGCCAGAAGAAGTGGCCGGAGGTGCTGCCCTCGGCAGAAGCCACGCCGGCCACCTCCATCGCTCCTGGCAGCGCCACCGCGAAGCTTTCGAAGCCCGGAGTCAAGGCTTGCAGGCCGGGAGAGATCACCATTCTCTCCGTGGGCAGGTGAGTCACGGAACAGGCCGCTCCACGCTCTGTGGTTGTACTTGCAAAGCTCAGGCACTTGGTGTCCCGGGAACTATCATTTTGTTCAAGTCAAGTTGATAGTCCTTAAGATTGCAAAGGCAGGCCTCGAAGCTACAAGGCTCTGCTGCGTTTCCTCCCAATGGCAGCTCTGAATTCCCTAATGCTCGGATCAGGGCCACCCTAGGGAAAACAGCACGGGAACGGGCCTTTTCGGTGGTGGCTCCCTGTCTCTGGAATGATCTCCCCAGAACTCAGTATAAAAAAATACATCTATATATCTTTCCTTTCTCCTCCTGCGATGGAATGCCTATTTGGGGACTTCCCTGGCTTTTTTCTGGCCCATGTAGGACCAGTTTGGAAAGTTAGCCTTGGTGAAGATTTGACGTTTTCATCCCCAAAAAGTTTTTGATTTGAGTTTCCATTGAAATGAGGCTGTGTTTTAATGTTTAAATGTTGTATTTGAATCTTGTTTTTAAGTTGTATTTCAATCAATTTGTTTTTGTATCGGGTGTTAGCCGCCCTGAGCCCGGTTTTGACGGGGTATAAATAAAATTTATTATTATTTAGTATTATATACACACACCAAAGGGGCACCATTGAGGCTCCCAGCCTGTGTGTATGTACACAGATGTGCATGGGTGAATCTTTGACCAAACTGGGCCAAACTGGGTCTTTGACCCGGGTGAAATAAAGCCCATTTTCAACCCCTGGTTCGCACAGACAAGGGGCCGCTGACTCTGCTTGCTGCGCTCCCCAGCCCTGCCTTCCCTGGCAAACTGCGGAGCGTGACAACCACCTTACCTTTCTATGTATATAGCAAGATAAGATATGCCATTTATATACGGCGTTTGTTTCGTGGGCCAGATTCCGCGTGGCTCGTATCCCCGAGCAGAAGCCCAGCCCCTCGGAAGTGAAAACCGTTTCGGAGAGCGTGGGGGCCGAGCCCGCCGAACCCCCCTATGCCTGCCTCGTCCCGGAGGAAAAGCCACTGGTCAGCAACGGAGTGAAGCCGAAATGGCTTACGACGGCAGATGGCCGACAAGAGGTGAGTGGGAGAGTCTGGGAACTCTCTAGCACCGAACACGCGCTCTCTGGATCGAGGTCCTTAGAGCCTGCTAGTCTGACTTCAGGATATTTCTGACCTCCCTTTTCGCAACAAGGAGGAAAAGTCCCTCGAGGCAGCTTCTAGATTAAAAGGCAGGAACGCAGGAAGCCAAGAAATGCTTTAAAATGGCAGTAAGAAAGGAACGCAGAATGACTGGGTCGTTTAAAAAGGGCCGTGAGGGAGCAGGAGGGGAAACTAATATGAATTTAGAATCCTGGTGAAATTTCCTGTCTATTTGTGTGTCACTGATTGATTGATTGATTGATTGATTGATTGAGGCCTTCTTTAAAGACATATCTACCTTGAAAGAAGCCAACCGAGGCTTCTTCCCCCCTTGCAAATTATTATTATTATTATTATTATTATTATTATTATTATTATTATTATTTATACCCCGCCCATCTGGCTGGGTTTCCCCAGCCACTCTGGGCAGCTTCCAACCGAATATTAAAAACAATACAGCATCAGACATTAAAAACTTCCCTAAACAGGGCCGCCTTCAGTTGTCTTTTAAAAGTAAAATAGTTGTTTATTGCCTTGACATCTGTTGGAGGGCGTTCCTGGGGAGGGAACAGTTTGTTGTTGTTGTTTAGTCATTTAGTGGTGTCCGCCTCATCGTGACCCCATGGACCAGAGCACGCCAGGCACTCCTGTCTTCCACTGCCTCCCGCAGTTTGGTCAAACTCATGCTGGTAGCTTCGAGAACACTGTCCCACCATCCCGTCCTCTGTCGCCCCCTTCTCCTTGTGCCCTCCATCTTTCCCAACATCAGGGTCTTTTCCAGCGAGTCTTCTCTTCTCATGAGGTGGCCAAAGTATTGGAGCCTCAGCTTCAGGATCTGTCCTTCCAGTGAGCACTCAGGGCTGATTTCCTTCAAAATGGAGAGGTTTGATCTTCTTGCAGTCCATGGGACTCTCAAGAGTCTCCTCCAGCACCAGAATTCAAAAGCATCAATTATTCAGCAATCAGCCTTCTTTCTGGTCCAGCTCTCACTTCCATACATCACGACTGGGAAAACCAGAGCTTTTACTAGACGGACCTTTGCTGGCAAGGTGATGTCTCTGCTTTTTAAGAACAGGTAAACTGTGGCTAACAGAGATGAGATTTCCTTAACCAGAAGAGGCCCATTATACTCATCTCGATTTCTAGGTAAGGCGGGAGCCCAGATTTACCCACAGTGTTGATCCCCTGGGGCAGGAAACCTGTGGCCTTCCATGTTTCAAAGAACCATAGAATTGTAGAGGTGGAAGGGACCCCAGGGTCATCTAGTCTGACCCCCTTCAAAGTTGTTGGACTCCCAACTTCCATTAACCCCAGTCAGTGTGACCAATGGCAACATCTGGAGGGCCCTGGGTTCCCCCTTGGTGGCGTGGATCCGAGGCAAGGAAGCTTTGTCAAGCTGGGGGCCACATTGCCTTCTGGACAAGGTTCTGGGGGCCACACGCTGGGCCCAGAGGCAAAAGTGGATGGAAATGTTGCCTTTGCACAGCAGGAATCAAAGAACCATAGACTTGTGGAGTTGGAAGGGACCACAGGGGTCATCTAGTCTGACCCCTTGGAATGCAGGAATCTTTCGCCCAACCCAGGACTCGAACCCACAACCCTGAGATTTAGAGTCTTATGCTCGACCAACTAGGCTGTTGGGTGGGTTTGATTTTTTGCATGCACAGAAACCCCATTCTAAGCCATCATGGCTCTTCAAACTCAACAAAAATATCTGCACTGAGTGCGAAGTAGACCTCCTCAGGGGCGTGGCCTGAGGAGAGTCCCAAGGGCCAGGTGGAGAGGCCTGCAAGGGCCACTTTTTGCCCCTGAGCCTGAGGCTCCCATCCTTTGGGCAGCTGATGCAGTAAAACCTCAGAGAAGCACAACAAGGAGAAAGAGGGGAGGTGCTTGCTCAGGCATAGGCAAACTCATCCCTCCAGATGTTTTGGGACTACAACTCCCATCATCCCTAGCTAACAGGACCCCAGCGGTCAGGGATGATGGGAGTTGTAGTCCCAAAACATCTGGAGGGCCGTGTTTGCCTATGCCTGTCTGAGGTCCGGGGAGGTCCAGCTCTCCTCCCATGCCCAGAATCTCATGAGCTGCCCAGAACCTCCACTGTGGCAGGCAGGAGGAGGTGACCTGTAATTCTGTTGACGTTTGCCACAGACAGCCTAGTTTGCAAAACAAGAGATGACTAAGGCCGACGCTTGGGGAGAGAGAGAGAGAGAGGAGCTTTGCTGCCAGCCAGGCTGAATCGCCCGTGACACCGTTTGGAGTGTTATCGCACAAATTAAATGCCGTGCAATTTCCGGAGCAGCAAAGAGGAGCCTAGAGAGAGGTGCTTAGCTTCAGGCTGGGGGTGCGAGTCCGAGGAAGCTGCGTGGAGAGCAGCTCAAAAGGAGACGGAGATATTCTTACGTACGCCTCCCTAGCTCTCTGGAACGGTGTCGGCTGCTTTCTGCAAGGTTCCCAAATCTCTTCATGATGAGCTTTTTGTCCTTGGAGGGTCCACAGCTGAACCCCTTCCCCCTGAATTCCAAGCGCCAGTCTGCCCTGCCCACCTGGGTGCAGGTGATGGGTACACAGAGCATCGCCCTATATAGCCCTTTTGGACCTCAGAAGAAACAGCTCCCTTTCGGTGATAGCCGTAGCTAGGATTATGTTTTCCTTTCTAAGTAGATGCTGACTCAGTCCCTCTGTCCACGTGCAGAGTGTCTTTCGTACAGAGTCTTAAGCCGTAGAAGGTTTTTTTAATTATATTTTTTTATTAATTTTTACATATTAATTATCATTCCTACAACAAAACTTCACTTCTTATACAATCTTTTTGGACTTCCTTCAGCCCCTCTGATGGTCCTCCGTTCTTATCACTTATTCTGCATTTCTTAAATTCCTATTGCCTTTAATTATCTTAACTAACATTCCCCCTCGTTACCTTTTTTGGTTTTTGGCAATATTTCAAATAGTCCACCTTACAAAACTTCTCGCAAACCTACAAGCGTAATCTGATCATCACAATTACTTTCCAAATAGTCCGTAAATTTACCCCAGTCTTCTGTGAATCTCCGGTTCCGCAGATTTTGAATTCTTCCTGTTAATTTATCTAATTCTGCATAGTCCATCGGTTTCATCCTCTGATCTTCTTTTGTCGGTAGTTCTTCTTGCTTCCAATTTTGTGCCAATAATATTCTTGCTGCCGTCATTGCATATAGAAATAATTCACAATCCTTTCTTTTTTATATCATCTTCTAGAAGGCCGGTTGACCCAGATTGGCTCGGACACCCTTTTAAAGAAAAGTAACCATTAAATCACAAACGAAGGGTTGGGAACTGCAGGCATGGGCCCAAATGCGGCCCTCCGAGTCTTCCTGCCTGGCCCTCAGGACTGCTCGTGCCACACTGCCCGACCAGGCCACGCCCCCTCCCCAGGCCACGCCCCTCACTGACCCAGATTCATGCCTTCCTTGAGAGTGCATGTCTGGCTGGAAGTGCGTCCTTGAGCTCTGCCTTTTGCTCTCTTGGTTGCAGGATGCAGAGAGAGAGAGAAAGAGAGAGAAACAAATGTTATTCTAGGCTACATCCGCAGAAGTCTAGTGTCCAGGTCAAGGGAAGTCCAGTCCTAGCTCAACCTCTCCTTTAAATCAGAACCAGTGAAGGCTGTGAAGGTCCTCTGTGAGTGTCTGGAGGCGGTTGGAGGATGGATGGCAGCGAACAGATTGAGGTTGAATCCTGACAAGACAGAAGTACTGTTTTGGGGGGACAGGGGGCGGGCTGGTGTGGGGGACTCCCTGGTCCTGAATGGGGCAACTGTGTCCCCGAAGGATCAGCTGCGCAGCCTGGGAGTCATTTTGGACTCACAGCTGTCCATGGAGGCACAGGTCAATTGTGTGTCCAGGGCAGCTGTCTACCAGCTCCATCTGGTACGCAGGATGAGACCCTATCTGCCTGCAGACTGTCTCGCCAGAGTGGTGCATGCTCTAGTTATCTCCCGCTTGGACTACTGCAATGTGCTCTATGTGGATCTACCTTTGAAGGTGACCCAGAAACTGCAATTAATCCAGAATGCGGCAGCTAGACTGGGGACTGGGAGCGACCACCGAGACCATATCACATAGGCTCCCAGGACATTTACTTTTTAAAAAAATAATTTTTATTAACAGGCCAATCGCATCACATTATCCAAATCACATTAGTTCCAAATTATACAGCCAAATTTTAAATTTTGTTGGGGATACCCATACATCATGCTCCGCACGAGTCCAAAACTCTGAACGAGTCCAAACATCACTTATATTACTGCTTTAATTAGACAGTTCTATCCAGTTCTATCCAGATAGTCCTTTATTACTTTCTTTCTCTTCTTGTTGTTATCGTATATTCCTTTCTTTGCGATCTCTGATAATTTTCACAAGCAGATTAGCAGGCATCCTCTGTGTGGGTTTTGTACTCTTCAAAGATCATATCGCTCAGGGACAGCCTCTGTTCAACGCTTCCATAAAAAAAAAAAATAATAATCTTTGGTCTGTCCTTTACTTTTCTCAGGCTTGCCAAATAAATCAAATAAGTCAGGAGGCTCTGTCAGGTCAAGCTTGCGTTCCAATATTCCTTCTCTTTTGAACGATCCTGATTCTCCTCCCCCTGTCCTTCTTTCTCCGGCAAGCCTGTCTTGGCGAGACGCCATTTTTTAACTGCGTCATAAAAATTTTCCTCATTCTCACCGTTCACCAATACTCTCTCCTGTTATAATCCATCCCACACAGTTCTTAAATTCCTGCTTGTGATTAATAGAAATGCAACGATCTTATTTCTATCTGGGGTGAAGGGTTATTAATATCACATCGTGCAAAGAAAAAAAAGTTTTTTTCCTCCACCCCCCCTTCATTCCAAACATACAGTCTCCTAGTGGTGACTCATCAGAAGATTTACTTTTTTTTATAAGATATTTATTAGCGTTTTACAAAAAACATAGGTTTACAGAATAAAAGGATTTAAAACAGAAGTTAACAAACTAAAAAAAAACATAGAAGAGAAAAAAAAGAAAATACAAAAAACAAAACAAATAGCTAAGAAAAAAAATTAAGAATAAATCCATTTTTCGATATCTTTGAGCTCATTTGCTTGTTTCCTTGACCTCCTCACACCTCCCCTTTTTGTATTCCCATTTACATAATCAATTCAGCAAATCCTTACCCTCTTTCATTTATCTTAACTCTATATCTTAACCTATTATGACTATACATTTTCATCCATTATCAATCCATATTTGCATATTCTTAATAACCTTGTTACCAATACCACTTATTTTCAATCCAACATCATTTTAACATTCATTAATTTTACCGTATTTCTGCAAATAGTCTTTAAATTTCTTCCAATCTTCTTCCACCAACTCTTCTCCCTGGTCTCGGATTCTGCCAGTCATTTCCGCCAATTCCATATAGTCCATCACCTTCATCTGCCACTCTTCCAGGGTGGGTAAATCTTGTGTCTTCCAATACTTTGCAATAAGTATTCTTGCTGCTGTTATTGCGTACATAAAAAAAGTTCTATCCTTCTTTGGCACCAATTGGCCGACTATGCCCAAAAGAAAGGCCTCTGGTTTCTTCAGGAAGGTATATTTAAATACCTTTTTCATTTCATTATAGATCATCTCCCAGAAAGCCTTAATCTTTGGGCATGTCCACCAAAGGTGAAAGAATGTACCTTCAGTTTCTTTGCATTTCCAACATTTATTATCGGGCAAATGATAGATTTTTGCAAGCTTGACTGGTGTCATGTACCACCTGTAAATCATTTTCATAATATTCTCTCTTAGGGCATTACATGCCGTAAATTTCATACCTGTGGTCCACAACTGTTCCCAGTCAGCAAACATAATGTTATATCCAACATCCTGTGCCCATTTAATCATAGCAGATTTAACCGTCTCGTCCTGAGTGTTCCATTTTAACAGCAAGTTATACATTCTTGAAAGTATCTTAGTTTTGGGATCTAACAATTCTATTTCCAACTTTGATTTTTCCACCTGGAAGCCAATTTTTTTGTCCAAATTATAAGCCTCTCTTAATTGATAATAGTGAAGCCAGTCTCACACTTTATCTTTTAATTTCTCAAAACTCTGCAATTTCAATTTGTCTCCTTCTTGCTCCAAAATTTCCCAATATTTAGGCCACTTGGCCTCCATATTGGGCTTTTTCTGAGCCTTTGCTTCCATCAGTGACAACCACCTTGGGGTTTTATTTTCAAGTAATTCTTTGTATCTTATCCAGACATTGAACAATGCTTTCCTGACAATATGGTTTTTAAATGCTTTATGCGCTTTAACCTTGTCGTACCACAAATATGCATGCCACCCAAAAACGTTATTAAAACCTTCCAGATCCAAAATGTCTGTGTTCTCAAGAAGCAGCCATTCTTTCAACCAGCAGAATGCTGCTGATTCATAATAAAGTTTAAGGTTTATAATAAAGCTGATTCATAATAAAGTTTAAGGGCAAATCCACCTCTTTCCTTTGCATCAGTTAGTATTTTAAATTTTATTCTGGGCTTCTTGCCCTGCCAGACAAATCTAGAAATGTCTCTCTGCCACTTCTTGAAACAGTCCACTTTGTCCAAAATTTGTAATGATTGAAACAAAAATAACATTCTTGGCAATACATTCATCTTTATAGCAGCAATTCGACCCAACAAGGAAGGCTTCAAATTTGACCATATTTCTAAGTCCTTTTTCACTTCTGACCAACATTTTTCATAGTTGTCTTTAAATAAGTTCCCATTTTTAGCTGTCATGTTAATCCCCAGGTATTTCACTTTCTTAACCACTGTTAAACCTGTCTCCTTCTGAAACCTCTCTTTCTCAATCGGTGTTAAATTTTTCTCAAGAACTTTGGTTTTTAACTTGTTCAACTTAAATCCTGCCACATGACCAAATTCTTGAATCAGTTCTAATACTCTTTTAGTACTAGATTTTGGCTCCTGTAAAGTCAATACTAAATCATCTGCGAAAGCTTTCAGTTTATATTGTTTAGCTCCGACCTAAACAAATCAGAAGATTTACTGGTCCATCCGTCACTCCCAGTCACAGAGATCCATAAATCAGCAGTCTTATCTCTCGAATATTACTTGATGTATGTGCTTCAGCTTCAATCCAATCATATGTTTCCAATTATAATTCCGAGCTGAAGTTAACCAGCACGCGCTAATTGGAATCGGCGTCAGGAAGATCTGATTTCACCGAGGGCTCGTGCCAAGTGTTCGGCACCCCCATCTCTCGGATCAGGGGGTGCATTGTGAACACCGCTGGCAAGGCAGCGCCCCCCCGTCTCCTGGGGGGGTAGGAAGACTACATACTTCCCATAGCAGCCCCTTAATTACCTCGTATGGGTCAGAGAGATGTTATTGTCGGCCATCTTCCAATGCGCCACCTGGTGGCCCCCAGCTCCCAGTACATTTCCGGGCACAATTCAAAGTGTTGGTGCTGACCTTTAAAGCCGAGGGCCTTCTGGCAGTTTCCTCCCTGCAAGAAGTGAGGCTACAGGAAACCAGGCAGAGGGCCTTCTCGGTGGTGGCGCCTGCCCTGTGGAACACCCTCCCAGTAGATGTCAAGGCAATAAACAACTATTTTACTTTTAAAAGACAACTGAAGGCAGCCCTGTTTAGGGAAGTTTTTAATCTCTGATGCTGTATTGTTTTTAATATTCAGTTAGAAGCTGCCCAGAGTGGCTGGGGAAACCCAGCCAGATGGGCGGGGTATAAATAATAAATTATTATTATTATTATTAATTATCCACTCTGTTCTGCCTTGGTCAGACCACACCTGGAATACTGTGTCTGATTTTGGGCACCACAATTTAGGAATTGGAAGGGACCCTGACCATCATCTAGTTCAAACCTCTGCAATGCAGGAATATGCAGCTATGCCGTACGGGGATTGAGCCTGCAACCTTGGCGCTATCAGCACAGATCTCTAACCAAGTGAGCTATCCAGGCAACAGAGATCTGGCTCATGAGCAAGGCATCTTCATGTGGGACGTGCCTTACGCTGCAGCGGGGCCGGATTTAGGTTTGATGAGGCCCTAAGCTACTGAAGGCAATGGGGCCCTTTCTATGTCCAGCTGTCCTTTGTCAACTGTTGCTGTTTTTGGTGTTGAATATATGCTAGATGGTAATTGATGGACCTCATAGGTATCTAAAGCCATTTGCACATGCAGAATGTGGGCACCCTATATATAGAAAGGAGCAAACCAGTGATGTTTTAGGGAGCAGGCTAGCAGGCGGGGCCCATGACTTATATCATAGGAGCCTACACAGCACAAAACACTGTTGCTGCATGTAGGTTTTATTTTGTTTTTTATCTTATATTTTGGAAATGTACATCCAGTTTGTTTTTCCCTTTAATTTTTTGGGGGCCCCCAAGAGAGTGGGGAGCTAAGCTAGAGCTTGTTTAGCTTCTACATAAATCCGGGACTGTGCTGCGGCTGCGGATCCTCACCTGTTTGGGGGGACGGGGTGGAGGGCACACAGACACCAGCTCTGACTGCAGCCTCGTTCGTTTTCCAGGACAGCCCATTCACTGTTAGGCTCGGGGAGAGCAACCTGGTTATCTGAAGGTAATCCACCAGCTTCTAGCTCCCTGCCGCCAGCTTCTCAGGGGTGATGGGTCGGCTGCCAAGTCCCACGTAGCTTTTGCTTCTGGTCATCTTCTTCAGTTCTGGTGCTTCGGAGAGCAGGGCTGTGCTGGGCTTTGTTTTCCCCTTTGCGGGTTACCTGGGGGCGCCATTCTAGGCAAATAGAAAGCGGCTGAGAAATAGCTCTCTGGTGGAGCTGTTGCTGTTCCAGCTTTTAGGTGGAGTTTCCTTGCAGGAGGGTGGATATTGGCTGGAGATTCGGAGAAGCGTCTTGACGGGAAGAAGCAAAGTCCAAGAATGGAATTGCCTCGAGCGGTGGCAAGCTCTCGGGGGGTCTTCAAGAGCCTATCCAGTTTTCCTCTTCTTCTTCTTCTTCTTCTTCTTCTTCTTCTTCTTCTTCTTCTGGAAACAGTTTTGTAAAAATCAAACAGAATGCAAAATTTAACAGCGTTTCCATTTTTGCAAGATGGTATTGGACATGGACAGGGACGCAGGTGGCGCTGTGGGTTAAACCACAGAGCCTAGGACTTGCCGATCAGAAGGTTGGCAGTTCGAATCCCCACGACGGAGTGAGCTCCCGTTGCTCGGTCCCTGCTCCTGCCAACCTGGCAGTTCGAAAGCACAAAGTACAAGTAGATAAATAGGTACCACTCCGGCGGGAAGGTAAACGGCGTTTCTGTGCGCTGCTCTGGTTTGCCAGAAGCGGCTTAGTCATGCTGGCCACATGACCCGGAAGCTGAATGCCGGCTCCCTCGGCCAGTAAAGCGAGATGAGCACCACAACCCCAGAGTCGGCCATGACTGGACCTAATGGTCAGGGGTCACTTTACCTTTTATTGGACACGGACAGTAAAAGTCTCAGTGTGGAAGGCAGGTAGATTGGGCTGCCTTGTTTTAAGTCTCCTATTAAAGGGGTTAAAGGAAGGGGTGGAATTAGCAGGGAAATGTACTTTTGCATGTCAGCTGCCAAAGATTGGCGGGTGGTGCGGAATCCTCTTATGGCAAATGCTTGTCGAATATTCAGACATTCAAGGTGCTCTGGGTGACCTGCGAGGCAAATCTGTTCCGCCCTTCCCTTTCCTCTGCCTTTCCTTTCCTCTGTGGATTTCTAGCACTGGCTTCCTTTTTTAAAATGTTAATTTATGTGTTAAAAAAGTTGCAAGCAGAATATAAAGGAAAGAAACGACGAGTCAGGCATTTAAACCGTAAAGCGCCACAGCCTGGAGGGACAAAAGTACCGTGTTATAGCGCAGATCAAAAGGGCTATACAAATAATAAATAATAAAGTATTAACTCATACAAAAATTCTCTCTACAAATAATGATTTATAAAAATAATAGTATTCTCCACTTGTGAGTTCCATTATTATTGAGAACAAAGGTTCTATGAACCAGACATCTGTTTATATTGGTGGCACTGAAAATGCCGCAGTATTTGCGTGAGAAATAAAATCATGCCTTATTAAGGCATGTTGAATTTTTTAACTTTGAAATTCCAAAAATGAAGGCTGCTAAAAAGTTGTAACGTGATTCAAAAGGTATTTTGGTAAAATTAATATAATTTAGGTTTGCTCTGTAGGTAAAGTTGCATGGAAGTCATTGAAAACAATATCCAAGTGCTTGCAGGTTTATTATATACTAATATCATTTTTAGTTATTATTCTTTAGCATTGCCTAACATTTTCAGAAGGCAAAATAAAAGTTCTTTGGTTTTCCGAAGCAGTGTGCTTCTTCATCAAACGTAGACTTGCCGAGCTACATGCTGTCCAGTTACAAAAATAATAGCAGATTTGAATCCCTCACACCCAGAAACATATTTGAAGACCCCCTCACTGAAGAAATGTGCA
Organism: Podarcis raffonei; assembly: GCF_027172205.1. Taxonomy (NCBI): domain Eukaryota; kingdom Metazoa; phylum Chordata; class Lepidosauria; order Squamata; family Lacertidae; genus Podarcis; species Podarcis raffonei. The sequence continues at coordinate 8,643,804 of NC_070605.1, read as the reverse complement.
AAAATTAAGTTTCACTCCTTAAAGTGACACACAGTGATGCCATATACAAGGGGCAGGGAATGGTCATTTGAGCTCTGCCCTTTGGGTCAGTGTATCCCAAACTTGGGTCTCCAGATAGTTTTGGACTACAACTCCCATCATCCCTAGCTAGCAGGACCAGAGGTCAGGGATGATGGGGGTTGTAGTCCCAAAACAGCTGGAGAACCAAATTTGGGAAACTCTGCTTTAGAGATGTCTAGCGTATACAGTCATACCTCAGGTTGAAGTAGCTTCAAGTTAAGTATTTTCGGGTTGCGCTCTGCGACAACCCGGAAGTAACGGAGCGTATTACTTCTGGGTTTCGCCGCTCGCGCACGTGCAGACGCTCAAAATGACATCACGTGCATGTGTGGAAGCGGCGAAACACGACCTGCAGACACGCAGTCGCGTCTTATGTTTACTTCAGGATGCGAACGGGGCTCCGGAATGGATCCTGTTTGTATCCAGAGGTACCACTGTACAGTCGTACCTCGGCTCCTGAACGTCTTGGGAGTCGAACGTTCCGGCTCCTGAACAATCGTAAACCAGAAGTGAGTGTTCTGGTTTTCTATCGTTCTTTTGAAAGCTGAAAGTGTGAATGGGCTTCCTATTGGCTCCAGGAGCTTCCTGCAGCCAATCGGAAGCCGTGCTTTGGTTTCCGAACGGATTCCGTTCGACTTTCGAGGTTACGACTCCGCAAGGTACCATTTCAAGGAGGGCCAAATTCCGCCATTTGCCTCCTGCCAACCTCACCGTCCGCTCTCCCACCTTTGCAGGTGATCATCTGACTCCAAGCCGCCGCGACGCAGATGGGACATTGGATCAAGGGGAGGTCTCCGGCCGAACAGCCATCACCCGAGGCTTGCGAGCGCTGGGCGCTGAAGAAGGTGAAGGACTGCCCTCGTTTCCCCCCCACCTTGCTCTTGGGAAACCGCCAGCATCCTGGAGCAGAGCCATGGGGCAGGCCCTCCATGGGTGTAACGCCGTCTGTGCCACCTGGAGAGTCGAACTCTGGAGGACACCCTTGGCATTGCAAAGACTCTCCCCTGCCCTTCCCCCCCCCCCTGCGCAAGGACCTAAGGGAAGCAACGCGGTGGGGGCTTTAGGGGAGGGGCTCCTTTTGGCCGCCAAACTTGGAATACCACTACATGTGCGCTTTTGTTTACATGGCATGGAATCAGCTCTCTAGCGCCAGCCAGGCTAGGTAGGCTTCTGAACAGTGAAAAAATAGTTTTTGGGGGTTGTTTTTTTCCCCCAGGGGTGAAAATCCTCCATAGATCTAACACAGGGCCAAATTCTGCTGCAGAGGAAATAGATGCTTTAGAAGTTTTTCGCTTTCCCAAGCCGCTGTACAGGATCCGGTCGTGAGGGCATAGGGTTTTCTCAGCACCAAACCAGCAATATTTGCTTTTGTTTCTTTGAGTTGTATCATGCCTTTTCTCCCAGGAAGTGAAGGGGGCAAACGTGGTTCATCTCCACCCCTATTAGACTCAAAACACGCTGAGAAGGAGGTCTGGCCCATGGTCACCCAGTGGACTGAGTGGGGATTCGAACCCTGGTCTCCCAGGTCCTAGACTTGACACTACAGCACACCTTTCTGCCACTGGGGAGGGCGTTCATCCCTACGATTCCCCACCTGCCCCCTAAGTAGCTATTATGCTGGCTTAGTGCAGTTATGAAACGGGTTTCCTCCAATGTCATGCGCACCCCCACAAGATGCAAGCATCAATGGTGTCGCCCAGCTCCTGGTTCCCTCATTTCGCCCTCATTTTAATGGGGGGGGGGCTTTATTTAGAGAGCAATCTATTGCTCTCCTGGTACCGACCGAAAGAGAGCGCTTGTTTTTGTGTGTGTCTGGAAACGCCCTTGGGGCCTGATCCGCTGGGAAGCCCCTCCATGCAAACGCCATTAACCCTGCTACCCAGGGCCTGTCTGCCCAGCTGAATTCAATGGGACTTACACCCAAGTAAGCAAGTACATAGGGTTGCAGGCTCGAGCGATTGTCTGGTCCCCAGCCACATCAGTGGGGCTGGAGAGCCTTTCTCGTGGATCGTGCCCATCGAATTGTAGGATGGTAGAGTCGAAGGGAACCAAAGGGCCTCTTCATGAGCAAACGCTGTTTCCGTGTTTGGGAACACGAGGATGTGGGAAAACAGACTCCTGTCTTTCCTCCTGGGAGACAGGTGTGCAGGTAAGGTCTTGCTTTCGCCCCACCTGGTCCTTTCATCTCGCATCACCTGTTAACGCACCTGGGTTCGCCACCTTGGTCCTGGGAAGTCCCAAGATTGTACAGACATTTCTGGAATAGTTCCGTCTAGTTCAGCCTCCTGTCTCCAGGCGCAGAATCATTGCAATGGTAGAGTTGGAAAGGATCCATAGGGGTCATTCAGTCTGACCCCCTGCAACCCGGACGCCTCTAGAAAGCTCACAAGCAGGAGAAAGCCCCCTTCTCCTCCTCTTAGTCTCCCAGCTTCTGGAGGTAGAAACCAGCAACCAAAGAATCCCTCTCTGTTCCAAAAAAAGCAACCCCTCTCCGTCAGGGAGGGACGACTTTGGCCATGCCTGGATTCCAGCTTCCAGTGTCCCTGGATCATTTTGGCGGGGGCAGTTGGGAGCTGGGGGTCTCCAACAACTTCTGGAGAGTCGTGGGTTCCCCACCACTGCATTACCAGGGAGTGCGCACGCATATGCGCGCAGGTTTAGCGATGCTCAATGTTTAAAGGTTCTGCATGGGAGAAATGGTGGCCGGGATAAAAATGCAGCTCACTAAATAAAATTGCATGATTCCCTCTTCCTCGGATTAATTTCTACTGCTTGGGCCAGGTGCAAGGGAAGTGGGGCTTGAGAGAGTGCTGAAAGCCTCGTTTAAGAATCCCCTCTGCTTCTTAGCAGGCATTCCCACACTTTGACAGCAGTGAGGCCTAGACACTTGCTCTTGAAAAAGAACATCTCAAGAAACTGAATTCCACGTTCTTTCTTTTTCTCTTGATTTAGAAGATCCCACCTTTGGATTAAAATAAAGAGCAGAACGAGTATTAAATATGAGCTTCCGATTTAAAACAGACACTATAAACAAGAGCCAGTGAGATCAACAACCAAAATGTAGTCTACATGCTCAAATTTACCCTTGGGCAATGTGTACAAGCTAAAGGTGCCCTAAAGAGCTTGGCCATGTTGCTAGACCTCAGTGTGCGGGGCAGGTAGCGCCTTAGAAACATGCTCTCTCTGGGTTCCTAAAACAGCAGGCTAGGAAACAGGCTGCGTCTCGATTTTCTACTGCTAATCTGGGGGTGGACTAGATGGCTCTTGGGGTCCCTTCCAACGCTACCATGCTAAGTTCCGCAGAGGAACCGAAAAGGAGCAGGGGTGGTTGCAGTTTGAACTTCCAGGTCGTAGTGGGCACCCGGCAGCCAGACTGAGCCCTGGCACCTTTTAGGAATCAAATGTTTTGGGCCCTTGGTTGTGGAAACAGCATTTGCTAAACCTTGAGGCTGGCAGATTCCAGCTGTTTTCCATCCAGCTGTTTACAAACAGTCTACTTCTCTTAACCCAGCTCATCAGCCAACACAGCTTTTTTCCTGTTATCTGTCATTATTATTATTATTAATTTTTTTCTACATCAAAATGTTATTTATGTGGGCAAAGCGGGGGGGGGAGGGGGAAATTCTGACCTCCTCAAAGCAGCCAGCCCTCTCCCCCCCCCCCCAGCTCAGACTCTGCCCCTTGTCTTATTTATTTTATTAATGGTTTGTGGTGTTTTGTCGGGGAGAGAAGGTTGGGGGGGGTCTTTTATGTTAAGGGTGTTATTGGTGGCTTTCAAGCCTGTGGGTTTCGTTTCTGTACATTGATAAATAAAAGCAATCTAGAAAGCGAAATTGCTGTGGGTTTTTTTCCCCCTTCCCACCCAGCTTGTTTCTGCTGCTTATGGGAAACCTGCCCCTCACTGATTTGGGGGGAAGTTGCCAGGGAGAGAGAAAAAAGGCTGCCAGACCAGGAACAAGGGGCATATCTCCTAAAATCCAAGGCCAAACACCTCTGGGACTATCACCTGGCCCTTAGTACAGGGCTTAGGAGTCTCCAGGCTTTGGGCCAAATTTGCCCCAGATTTCTTTGGGTCACACACAGCCGCCCTGTGAGTAGTAGAGTAGAGTAGCTGCTTTGGGAGACGATCATCAGGCATCCGCACAACATGACCAGTCCAACGAAGTTGATGTTGAAGAATCATTGCTTCAACACTGGTGATCTTTGCTTCTTCCAATACACTGGCATTAGTTCACCTCTCTTCCCAAGTGATGTGTACAATTTTTTGGAGACACCATTGATGGAATCTTTCAAGGAGCTGGAGATGGCATGGTCCATGTTTCACAAGCGTACAGTAAGGTTGGTAGAAATGGAGGGACAGAAAGAGAGAGAAAGAGAGCGAGAACAACCCATCAGCTTCCATTAAAAGCTCCATTAAAAGTTTTAATTTAAACACAGAAGTCAATACAGTGGTACCTCGGGTTACATATGCTTCAGGTTACAGAAGCTTCAGGTTACAGACTCCGCTAACCCAGAAATAGTGCTTCAGGTTAAGAACTTTGCTTCAGGATGAGAACAGAAATCGTGCTCTGGCGGCAGCAGGAGGCCCCAATAGCAAAAGTGGTGCTTCAGGTTAAGAACAGTTTCAGGTTAAGAACGGACCTCCGGAACGAATTAAGTACTTAACCCAAATGACTGGATAGGCTTCTGCATGAAATTGATGCCTCTATGAAAATATGCTCCAAGGTAGAAAGTGGGGTAAGATTTTCACACCATTGCTAACGATGATGAGTGTTTACCCTTCCAGGTTTGAAACAGGCATCTCCTCGTGACCATAAAGGCTTATAAAATCAAGCCCCGTCATACTACAGCAATACGATTTAAGGGTACATGGCTGCCTGCAGACATCAAGGAATTTTCCAACACAAAATGGATGCAGATAGCAATTCCAGGCCAAGAAGAATATGCTGTGAACTGCCCTGAGAACTACTTTTTTCTGGGGGGGGGACACACACAAGGGGACGCAAACCCCTAAACATTCTGTGAATCTTTGTACTTTTATCCATTTACTGTATTTATTTTCCCTGATTTGAACAATAAAATGGTGCTTTTCTTGAGTCAAAATGAGAGTACCCCTAAACATTTTTTTAGGGGGGAAAGCACTGGTGGTATACAAATTTAATAATAATAATAAGATTATATCACTGAAAATTAGGGCTGCCATATGTCCGGGTTTTCAAAGGTGGAATTGCTCAACATCTTTCAGGTTTTCCTAAGAAAACAAAACAAACGAAAATAAAAGCTCAACAACTCCCGGAGGGTGTCCTGGTTCTACTTTTTGAAATATGGCAACCCTTCAAAATGCCCGCATCATGCCTCAATGAGACGTCTCCATCACTGCACCTCCAGCATCTTATCAGCATCAGAAAATGCCTTCTTGCAAAGACCCAATAGACCCCAAACATCCGTTTTTGCTGGGGCAAAAGGAGTTTCCCGTGCGCAGCGCATAGCAAGTCCTGGCAATCAGTTTGTCGTCCGCATGGGGGGAAATTCTATGACGCTGTGAAATGGGTACCCTGATGTCACGGTGATTGACAAGGTGCGTGGCCTGTGGTGGGCAGGGGAAGGTAAGGATCCAGCCCACTGCTCTCAAGCGGATCTGTATCCAGAGTTGGAAATCATTTCTACACAGCTTCTCACCCCCTGCTCTCTGTTCCCTGGCAAGGCAAGTGAGAGACATTAGCGGAGCTCAAGACCGCATTCCAGCCAGGTGAAAAACCACCCAAGAAAGGTGCAGAAATAGCAGAGCCTCCAATTGTCCCTATTTTCCAGGGACAGTCCCAGATTTACAGGAGCCGTTTCCGTTTCTAATTTGATCCTGGAATGCCCTGCTTTTCCTTAAGACGACACTATACCTGAAGGAGCGTCTGCACCTCCATTGTTCAGCCTGGACTCTGAGGTCCAGCTCTGAGGGCCTTCTGGCGGTTCCCTCCCTGCGAGAAGTGAGGTTACAGGGAACCAGGCAGAGGGCCTTCTCGGTGGTGGCACCCGCCCTGTGGAACGTCCTTCCATCAGATGTCAAGGAAATAAACAACTACAGTGGTACCTTGGGTTAAGAACTTAATTCATTCTGGAGGTCCCATCAAATATCAAGGAAATAAATAACTATCTGACTTTTAGAAGACACCTGACGGCAGCCCTGCTTAGGGAAGTTTTTAATGTTTGGTGCTTTATCATGTTTTTTTATATTCTGTTGGGAGCCGCCCAGAGTGGCTGGGGATACCCTGCCAGATGTAAATAATAAAATTACTACTACTACTACTATTCTGTGATCAGAGCTCTGCACTGGCTGCTGATTTTCTCCCAGGCCAAGTTCAGGGTGTTACTATTTGTATCCAAATCCCTTAACAACTTGGGACCAGATTACCTCCCACTGTTCCACTTAGTGTGGCAGCATCTATACTTTGGAACTCCCTGCCACTTGAAACCCAGACGCATGGATGGGGTATAAATTATTATTATTATTATTATTATTATTATTATTATTATTATTATTATTTATTTTCATTGGAGAAATGTTGGAGGGTATGGAGTTATGTGACCCCACCGAGCTAAGGAGATAAATAACCATACAACCTTTAGAAGACATTTGAAGGCAGCCCTTCATAGGGAAGCTTTTTATGTTTAATGTTTTATTCTATCTATCTATCTATCTATCATCTATCTATCTATCTATCTATCTATCTATCTACACACACACACACACACACACACACTTGTTGGAAGCCATCTACATGGGCAGGGTATAAGTTGTTTATTATTATTATTGTAAGAATTTTAAGGTCTCAAATACAGAATAAATATTCATAAATGCACATATTTTTAAATATATGAACCATGTGTCTGAAACAGTTTAGGGGAGCAATCCTGAAGCCATTTTGACTCTCCCAATGGCCTCAAATATTCCTCTGCAGGAAGGGAGGAAAATGGGGGAAGCCTTCCCATTGTCCTTTTGCTTACAAATCCTCTTAAGAGAGTGTTTGTGTATGAACAGGGTGAGCCTGTGACCTGGACTCAGGAACTAAAGTATTTACCATCACAAAAGAATGGCCAGGCTGCCCAGGTAATGCAATCAGTGACCATTATCAGGTATCCTGGCAGGCGGGATTTCTGCTGCAGACAACCTCCTCCTGTGACTCTGTGATATGATGTTTTGGGGGGTGGTCTTTGGCGATAGGGTGGGCAATTTCAAGAGTCTATATAAGGGACTACTGTTCATGTGGTGAGTGGGGACCCTGTTGCAACAGTTTATTTTCCTTCAGTAAATATCAGGTTTACTAGCCACTTTGCTTCTCAATATATGCTGTTATTTTTCTCCTACCGATAGGGAACCCTCAAGGACTCTATACGGGCTGTGGAATACCCTATAAGGGAAAGGGAGCAGTTTTTTCTTTTAACATTATTATTAATGAATGTCCCTATTAACATTGGAGAAATGTTGGAGGGTATGAGAGGGCGGTTTCTCCCTGGCAGAGAGAGCATGTGGCAGCTAGACTAACGACTGGGAGTACCGCCGAGACCACATAACACTGGTCCTGAAAGACCTACATTGGCTTCCAGTACGTTTCCGAGCACAATTCAAAGTGTTGGTGCTGACCTTGAAAGCCCTACATGGCCTCGGCCCAGTATATCTGAAGGAGCGTCTCCACCTCCATCAGTCTGCCTGGACACTGAAGTCCAGCTCCGAGGGTCTTCTGGTGGTTCCCTCCCTGTGAGAAGCAAGGTTACAGTGAAAGAGGCAGAGGGCCTTCTCGGTGGTGGTGCCCGCCCTGTGGAACGCCCTCCCACCAGATGTCAAAGAAATAAACAACTATCTGATGTTTAGAAGACATCTGAAGGCAGCCCTGTTTAGGGAAGTTTTTAATGTTTGATGTTTTAATGTAATTTTTGTTTGGAAGTCTCCCAGAATGGCTGGGGTATAAATATATTATTATTATTATTATTATTATTATTATTATTATTATTATTATTGTTATTAATGCAAATATAAGTTTGTAGGGAGGTAAAAAGGAACTATATAAGAAATATGCAACTGTGCAGTATAAGATAATTGATAGATAAAGTAGAGTGAAATTAATTGGAAGTCATTTTTAATTTCGTTATAAGTTTTATAATTGCTTTCAGTATCAGGAGTATAAAAGATGTTAGCTATATTAATTTTATTGTTTCTTATATTGCAGTTGTTTGTTTGACTTTTCTATTACTTGTTTGTTTGATTATATGTTGGTTTCAGTGGCGTAGCGTGGGGGGTGCAGGGGGGGCCGGCCGCACCGGGCGCAACATCTGGGGTTAGGGCAAATCCACGGGTTAGGGGGCGCAAAGTACTTGCCTTGCCCCGGGTGCTGACAACCCACGCTACGCCACTGGTTGGTTTATTTGTTTGTTTGTCTGTTTTCCCATAAATGTAATTATTTTAAATCAATAAAGATATACTAAAAAACAAAACAAAGAACCCAGGACCCTGGGCTCCCAGCTCCCCGTTCCTTCTGCAGTTGCTGCAACCCACATTGCAGGAGTCGCCAGGAGCAAACAAAACAAAACAAAACCTTCTGGGCATCCGCTCCCCTTTCTAAAAAAAGAACAATCTCCTCAGCTGACTCTGCTGCTTTCTGAGCAGAGCTGGAGGTTTTGAAGGGGACCTTGCCCTGGCGCAGGTTGTCTCTATATTTAGCTGCACTGCATGAACGTCAAGCGAGCGGCCGCAGCTGCGTGGTACTCTAGGCCTGGCCTGAGCCTGGCTTTTCCGCTTCTGCCTGCCTGCGAACTCACAATGGGAATCGCTGGGTGCCGGCTGCTGCGTCACCTGCCCTCCAAGTGACCTCAGGCCAGGCTGGACCAGGACATTGGCAGGGAAAGCAAAATGCTTGTTTACAAACCCCTCTGCAGCGCCACAAAGCCAACTCAATGGTGTAACGTTGGGAAATGTCGATCACTTCTCCTACCTGGGCAGTTATTTTTCCACAAGGGCCGACGTTAATGCTGAAATTCAGCACCGCCTGAGCTCTGCGAATGCGGCTTTCTCCCGATTCAAGTGCAGAGTGTTTGACGACCGGGATATTTGCAGGGAAACCAAAATGCTTGTTTACAGAGCTATTGTACAGTGGTACCTCGGATTACAGACGCTTCAGGTTACAGACTCTGCTAACCCAGAAATAGTACCTCGGGTAAAGAACTTTGCTTCAGGATGAGAACAGAAATCGCTCTCTGGCGGCGGGAGGCCCCATTAGCTAAAGTGGTACCTCAGGTTAAGAACGGACTTCTGGAACAAATTAAGTACTTAACCCGAGGTACCACTGTACTACCATCCTGACTGTATGCTTGTGAAACATGGACCACTTATAAAGGCCATCTCCAACTCCTCGGAAGATTCCAGCAACAGTGTCACCGAAAAATTTTACACATCACTTGGGAAGACAGGCGAACTAATGCCAGTGTACTGGAAGAAGCAAAGATCACCAGTGTCAAAGCAATGATTCTTCAACATCAGCTTTGTTGGACTGGTCATGTTGTGCAGATGCCTGATGATCGTCTTCCAAAGCAACTACGCCATTCCCAACTTAAAAATGGAAAGCGTAATGCTGGTGGTCAACTAAAGAGGTTTAAAGGCTCTATCAAGGCAAATCTTTAAAAATGTAGTATAAACACCAACAACTGGGAAACACTGGCCTGCGAGCGCTCCAGTTGGAGAACAGCCTTTCCCAAAGGTGTCACAGGCTTTGAAGACACTCAAACTCAGAACGCAAGGGAGAAACGTGCTAAGAAGAAGGCACGCTTGGCAAACCCTCACTGTGATCAACTCCTGCCCGGAGAATGTGCAGTTTTGCATTTTGGTTGGAAGGGAGGCGAAGGATTAACCCCCTGCAATGCAGGACTCACAATATTTAAGATGTGTTTCTGATATATATATATATATATACATACACACACACACACACACACACAGTGGTGCCCCACAAGACGAATGCCTCGCAAGACGGAAAACCCGCTAGACGAAAGGGTTTTCCGTTTCTGAGCTGCTTCGCAAGACGATTTTCCCTATGGGCTTGCTTCGCAAGACGAAAACGTCTTGCGAGTCTTGCGATTCCCCCCCGCTTCCCCCCCCCTTTTTCAAAGCCGCTAAGCCGCTAATAGCCTTTTAGCAGCTTAGCCGCTAATCCTTTAATAGCCGCTAAACCGCTAATAGCGCTAATCTGCTTAGCCGCTAATAGGGTTGCTTCGCAAGACGAAAAAAACGCTAGACGAAGAGAATCGTGGAACGGATTCTTTTCGTCTTGCAAGGCACCACTGTATACACACACACACTGCTGATCGTATTAATTTTTTGAGGTTTTTTTAGGTCTACTTGACCTAAAACTTTTGACCCCTTACTGATAAGCTTAAGGGATATTTTCTATTTTAGGGTTGTTGTTTTTCCTTTACAATACAGTGCAGCTGAAGAAAGATAAATAAATGTAAACAGCATTACAGATCTGCCAAACTCCTTAACTGAAATCCAGTTAACACTTAAATACAGTGTCAATCTGTATAATGCCCCTATTATATCAGATGCTAGATTTTTTGTGTCTGTCTGTCTGTTAACAGACCCAGATAACGAGCTACTTGTTGTTGTCTCCAGTTTTCTAGGCTGTTCTGGATTTAAAATAGAAATCTGGGTCAGTCCCAAAGGGAATAGACTGAGAGGGCTCTTTGTTATTGTTTATTTATTTTTTTATAGAGAGAAATTTATTCTTGCCAAAGGAAAACTTTTCAGCAGGGCCAGTCGGGAAACTCTTGAGCAAACCGCCTTCCAAAATCAGCAGCCCATTGGCTCAGGGACAGAGTTTTGCAGGCAGAAGGTCCAAGGTCCAATTTAAAAAGCATTTATAACCTGCTTTTAGTGTGTGTGTGTGTGTGTGTGTGTGTGTGTGTGTGTGTGTGTGTGGTTGCAATGAGTACATAGGTAAAGGGACCCCTGACCATTAGGTCCAGTCGTGGCCGACTCTGGGGTTGCGGCGCTCATCTCGCTTTACTGGCCGAGGGAGCCGGCGTACAGCTTCTGGGTCATGTGGCCAGAATGACTAAGCCGCTTCTGGCGAACCAGTGCAACACACGGAAACGCCGTTTAGCTTCCTGCCGGAGCAGTACCTATTTATCTACTTGCACTTTGATGTGCTTTTGAACTGCTAGGTGGGCAGGAGCAGGGACTAAGCAACAGGAGCTCACCCCGTTGCGGGGATTCGAACCGCCGACCTTCTAATCAGCAAGTCCTAGGCTCTGTGGTTTAACCCACAGCGCCACCCGTGTCCCTAATGAATACACAATCTATTTCAAATGAAAATGCAACATGAAAGCAGTACAGTGGTACCTCGGCTTACAGACGCTTCAGGTTACAGACTCTGCTAACCCAGAAATATTACCTCGGGTTAAGAACTTTGCTTCAGGATGAGAACGGAAACTGTGCTCCGGCGGCAGCGGGAGGCCCCATTAGCTAAAGTGGTGCTTCAGGTTAAAAACGGACCTCAGGAACGAATTAAGTACATAACCAGAGGTACCACTGTAGTTATAGAAGCATAGGGCATAAAAACAAATATAAACAGGCATTCAGGGAATGCAAATAAACAAAAACGAGGTCTGATCTCGCGAGTCAGGGAAACCCTATGCAAAAAAGACATCGGTGTTTCATATTCTGACGGGGAGTCAGGTGGGCCTTTCAGAGCCGACAGGCTCAATATGCTGACAGGGCAAATCCTGGATTTCCGATCGAGAGAGAGGCTGTGTTTTTGCCTAAGTTTCCTGATTTAGCTCCGGGAGTCTTCTCTCATGTGCTAACAGCGGACCAAGCCATCAGTCTCTTGGAGATTCGCCTGGATGTTTTGTGACATACTGTGATCAGTGGGGATGACACATCCCTCCTGGTCATAGGTTAGCCTGTCCTTCCAGAAAAAGGAAAACTGATAATGGAATTCTCAAATTCCCCCCCCCCATGCTCTCAATGGATGGGAGGTGGGCGCCCTCTGCTGGGTATGCCAGGCAATACAGCCTTTCCAGCAGCAGTCACGAAATTAAAAGACGCCTGCTTCTTGGGAGAAAAGCAATGACAAACCTAGACAGCATCTTAAAAAGCAGAGACATCACCTTGCCAACAAGGGTCATAGAATCATAGAGTTGGAAGAGACCACAAGGGCCATCGAGTCCAACCCCCTGCCAAGCAGGTCCGTATAGTTAAAGCTGTGGTTTTCCAAGTATTGATGTATGGAAGTGAGAGCTGGACCATAAAGAAGGCTGATCGCCGAAGAATTGATCCTTTTGAATTATGGTGCTGGAGGAGACTCTTGAGAGTCCCATGGACTGCAAGAAGATCAAACCTCTCCATTCTGAAGGAAATCAGCCCTGAGTGCTCACTGGAAGGACAGATTGTGAAGCTGAGGCTCCAAGACTTTGGCCACCTCATGAGAAGAGAAGACTCCCCGGAAAAGACCCTGATGTTGGGAAAGATGGAGGGCACAAGGAGAAGGGGACGACAGAGGACGAGATGGTTGGACAGTATTCTTGAAGCTACCAGAATGAGTTTGACCAAACTGCGGGAGGCAGTGGAAGACAGGAGTGCCTGGCGTGCTCTGGTCCATGGGTCACGAAGAGTCGGACACGACTAAACGACTAAACAACATCACATTCTTTAAGCTGAATATTGTTCTCTTCTTATCATTTTTACACCCTAATTGTTTTCAGCTTACCTCTTTCTCTTTAATTTTATCCGATTATTACGTCTTAATCTCTATATCTGATTTGTTAATTGTAACAAACCCTGCTAGTGAGTCCACTTCTTTACAATATCTCTGTAAGTACGACATAAATGGTTCCCAATCTTTTCTGAAATCTCTAATGTCCTTATCTCTGAGTTTTCCGGTAAGCTTCGCCATCTCCGCCTAGTCCATAAATTTTTCTTGCCATTCCTCTTTGGGTTGGTATTTTGTCATCTTCCCGTTTTTGGGCTAGTAATATCCTAGCCGCTATTGTACCGTTCATAATTAATTTGTTCTTCTCCTTTGGCTTGTCCTGTAATGCCTAGCAAAAAGGTTTCTGGTCTTTTAACAAAGGTTGTCTTAAACATTCTTTAAATTTCATTATAAATCGTTTCCCCAAATCATTTCCCAGCAGCAGGTCTTTTAATGGAGTGCTTGGAATCACAGAATTGTAAAGTTGGAAGGGATACCAAGGCTCATTCTACTCCAGGCTTCCTCAACCTCGGCCCTCCAGATGTTTTGAGACTACAATTCCCATCATCCCTGACCACTGGTAGCTAGGGATCATGGGAGTTGTAGGCCAAAAACATCTGGAGGGCCAAGGTTGAGGAAGCCTGATCTAAACTAATGCTCATTTCTTGTCGTTTGACTCCACTGGTTCAGGTCCTTCCCTCTAACGTGTTCATCTTCCACGGGAGAAATCTTCGGATATTTGAAAATGGCTACCACATGCACAATTATCAAAAGCTCAACAATGGAAGAATCCATCCGAAATACCTCTGAACATATGGGAAAATAGTATCCTGGATACAGCAATGTCTGAGCATCTCACCAGAGACAGGGGGGCAATTAAAGGCATAACGAAGAGAGAGACACCTCCCAAGTAACGTGGACTTCATTCTTTAACTATGTTAATGAGAAACCAGCTCTCAGTGGGGAGGTTGCCTTAAGTAGCATGTTTGAATTTGAACACTGAATGTGTAAGTGGGTGTCTAAAGTCAATGGATAGAGCAAACATCATGAGACGTTCATTGCTGGATAAGTGTTTAATGGTTCTTGTGTTTGTATAAAAAATAAATAATTGTTAAAACATGGCTATTGTATCATTTCTTCATCTTCTCTTCTCTTCTCTTCTCCAGGCTAAAGGTAAAGGGACCCCTGACCGTTAGGTCCAGTCGCGGACGACTCTGGGGTTGCGGCGCTCGTCTCGCTTTATTGGCCGAGGGAGCTGGTGTACAGCTTCCGGGTCATGTGGAGAACCAGAGCAGCACACGGAAACGCCGTTTACCTTCCCGCCAGAGTGGTACCTATTTATCTACTTGCACTTGACATGCTTTTGAACTGCTAGGTTGGCAGGAGCTGGGACTGAGCAACAGGAGCTCACCCCATCACGGGGATTCGAACTGTCAACCTTCCGATTGGCAAATCCTAGGCTTTGTGGTTTAGACCACAGCGCCATCCGCGTCCCTTTTCTCCAGGCTAAGCATACCCAATTTTATTTTTTTAACGTATTTTTTATTAAAGATTTATTGGTTTACAAAAGTATGTGCAATGTCTCTTTTTTTCAAATTACATTTTCTACAGATCAGTTTCCTTTCTTGAGACGTTAGTGTTACATTAGGAAGAAAAGTGCTGGAGGAGACTCTTGAGAGTCCCCTGGACTGCAAGAAGATCAAACCTCTCCATTCTGAAGGAAATCAGCTCTGAGTGCTCACTGGAAGGACAGATCCTGAAGCTGAGGCTCCAATACTTTGGCCACCTCATGAAAAGAGAAGACTCCCTGGAGAAGACCCTGATGTTGGGAAAGATGGAGGGCACAAGGAGAAGGGGACGACAGAGGATGAGATGGTTGGACAGTGTTCTTGAAGCCACTAATATGAGTTTGACCAAACTGCGGGAGGCAGTGGAAGACAGCAGTGCCTGGCGTGCTCTGGTCCATGGGGTCACGAAGAGTCGGACACGACTAAATGACTAAACAACAAGAAGAAGGAAGAAAAGGGGGAACGAGGTGGAGGGGGCATGGTGAGTGGGGTTGGGGTTGGGTGGCGATGCTTCTATCCTACTTAATGTATGTGTGGGGTTTTGTGTCAGTGTCGCTTGTGCAGGTTCTCTCTACTATTTGCTTGTGTTCTTTTGGTGGTGAGAGAGGTTGGGGTTGGCCTAGGGTGTGGCTGTTCGTTTGTGGTTGGCTGTGGTGATCTTTGTTTTCATGTGTGAGTGGGGTGGGTGGGTGTTTTTGTATCAGGTTCGCCATATTGATTCATATGCTGTTGGTGGATTCTTGTCATTGTCTTGTTGGGCTCTGTGTGTGATAAAGGGGAGCCATACCGGGGTGAAGGCGTCTTCTTCCGTTTGTCCCTGTGTCAGTTTCAGTTTATTAGCTAGTTTTTCTAGTAAGGCTGTTTCCCATACTATTTGGTACCATTGGTCCAGGCTTACTCCTGACAGGTCTCTCCAGCGTCTGGCTATGATGTTTCTGGCTGCTGAAAGTAGGTGGGTTTTGAGTTCTTTGTGGTGTGAATGGGCATTGTTGTCTTGGAATATGTTTAGTAGGGCCAGTTCTGGGGTGACTTCTAATAATTCCGTCATTGGGGCACCGGCCAACCTGACAAGACTCCAGGATGTGTATCTCCATTGCTACCTTTAAACCACCATCTCCATCACAATTAAAGAAAAACCCTCTATGTTCAACTGGGCTTACCATGAAGTAAGAATGGCCATGGGAGTAGAGCACAGGCCCCAACTGTTCCCCTTAAGCAGGCATCCCCAAACTCGGCCCTCCAGATGTTTTGAGACTACAACTCCCATCGTCCCTAGCTAACAGGACCAGTGGTCAAGGATGATGGGAATTGTAGTCCCCAAACATCTGGAGGGCTGAGTTGGGGGGTGCCTGCCCTTAAGGCTCGGTTTCCAGGCCCTGGGTCACCTTGGTCGCCCTCCTTTGCTCACCATCCAGCTTGTCAACACCCTTCTTAAATTGGGTTGTCCAGAACTGGACACAGGACTCCAGGTGTGGTCTGACCAAGGCAGAATAGAGTGGCAGCTAGCTGACAAGGAGCCACCAGGCAGCCTTCTCTTTGTTAGCATAGTCCAACAGGTACAAGAAAATGTCAAGTACAGCTCTATCCAACGTGCAAATGAGGGTGGCACAGAATTTGGATGTGGCATTTTTTTCTGCACATCCAGCTTCTACAACCAGGTTGAGCCCATTATTTCTCCACAGTTTTAAATTCTCTCCCCTCCCCTTCCAAGTTGAATCATAGAATCATAGAGTTGGAATAGACCACAAGGACCAAGCAGGAAACACCATCAGAGCACTCCTGACATATGGTTGTCAAGCCTCTGCTTAAAGACCTCCAAAGAAGGAGACTCCACCACACTCCTTGGCAGCAAATTCCACTGTCAAACAGCTCTTACTGTCAGGAAGTTCTTCCTAATGTTTAGGTGGAATCTTCTTTCTTGTACTTTGGATCCATTGCTCCGTGTCCGCTTCTCTGGAGCAGCAGAAAACAACCTTTCTCCCTCCTCTATATGACATCCTTTTATATATTTGAACATGGCTATCATATCACCCCTTAACCTCCTCTTCTCCAGGCTAAACATGCCCAGCTCCCTTAGCCGTTCCTCATAAGGCATCGTTTCCAGGCCTTTGACCATTTTGGTTGCCCTCCTCTGGACGCGTTCCAGTTTGTCAGTGTCCTTCTTGAACTGTGGTGCCCAGAACTGGACACAGTACTCCAGGTGAGGTCTGACCAGAGCAGAATACAGTGGCACTATTACTTCCCTTGATCTAGATGCTATACTCCTATTGATGCAGCCCAGAATTGCATTGGCTTTTTTACATTCGATGTATCGCCAACAGCTTCATATCCACTATCTAAATGCCCACAGATTCACAACAAACCTTTGGGGAGGCTATTTGAGCTGAGATTCCTGCATCGCAGGGGGTTGGACTAGATGACTCTGGAGTAGGGTTACCAGATGTCCCCTTTCCCCGGGGACAGTCCCCGGATTTGCGAATAAGTCCCCGGACAAATTAATGTCCCCGGATTTCATCTAATGTCCCCGGGAAACGCAGCAGTGGCAGTCTCAGCAGCCTGGAGCAGTTGGCTCTGGCTGGCTTCAGGAGCTGCTCAGAAGTCCCCATGTGATGGTGGTGGCAGGCGCTCTCAGATGCAGCTTCTGGGCTGCCTCCACCTTCCCTGACCCCAGCAACTCAGCTGTGAAGGGAGGCTTCACGCTGCCTATTGGAGCAGCCTGCAAACTCCTACTTGCGTGCAAGCAGGAGGGGGCAGGGATCTCTCATAGTTAGGCAATGGGAAGCCCTCCTTCCCAGGTGAGGGATTCCCGCCCCTCCTACTTGCACGCAAGTAGGAATGGGATTGGGGCTGCTCCGAGCCTCGCCACTGCTCTCGGCCCTCCTTCTCCGCCTTCCATGCCTGACCTACCGCACGCTGCTCCCCCCTCCCCACCGAAGAACCGACAACTCTGGGGCTGAGCAGGCTCATGGAGAAAGGAGAGAGAAGCCTCAGAGGAAGTGGAAATGTGGCAGTTGAGGTCAAGGTGGTGGCTGCCCCTCTGCCACCGCCATTGCTGCAGCATCAACATCCCAAACGTGTAGTATGTATGTATGTATGTATGTATTTAAAATGTCCCCAGATTCATTGAAAAAAATCTGGTAACCTTACCCTGGGACTCCCTTCCAACTCTACAATTCTGCCATAAGGAGCTGGTTAGGAAGTCTCCCTGAAGGCATACAGGGCGAGTGGGCACTTCCAAAATGTGCAGCCGTAACCTGAAACCACATCAGAGCCTTGCGGCATCAGCTGATGAAGCAGACCCTAGCGTAACAAATGTGCAAGTCTTTAGGGCGTCACAAGACTCTTCGGCTGTTTGTGCGGCAGCAGACTTCACACGGCTACCTACCCTCTGGCAATGGTAGACTGCACCGGCCCCGGCGATCCGGAAGGTGGCGCTTGCTGCGAGATGATAAACCTAGACTCCTCCTCTGAGCCCCTTTTGCTCGGCACTCTTGCCTAGGGAAATCGGACCCCTTGCTTCTGCACTTACAGAATTGTAGAGCTGGGGGATCCCAAAGGTCATCTGGCCCACCCCCTGCAGTGCTAAAGAATCCCTGACAGATGGACACACAACCTCTGCTTGGAAACCTCCAAGGAAAGAGCGCCCAACGCCTCCCAGCTCAGTGTCAGAAAGTTCCTCCTGCAGGAACTTCAGGCAGCAGAGAAAGAGACTCTTAAACTCTGGGCTGTGGGTTCGAGACTCCTGCTATTGCCGGGGGCTGGTCTAGATGACCTTGGCAGTCTCTTCCAACTCTACAATTCTGATTAGGTTTTTTACCTGCCCGGTAGATAATGTTTTATCTGACGGCAGCGTTCTATTTGCTGTTCCTCCCGGGTTTAAGGCAGACCCCTATATTTGCAGGCTGATGTGCCAAGTGAAGCCACAGACCCAAATCTCCGCTGGAAACAGCGACTCTGCTATTGGGGAATTTCTGATTTTATAAGATAAAGAAGAAGCATGGCAGATTCTGGAAGTCTACCCAGCAGCCCAATGGGCAGGATGGTCATAGCACAGAGAGGTTGGGAAGTTTTAACTTACTAATTTGAAGGTCTATCGGTTTCTGCAGGGATGGTGCATGTTTCGTGCGCTTGTAAGCCGCTTTGTGTTTCTTTGGAGAAATATCCCAGGTAATTTAAAGTGAAATAAAATAAAATAAAAACACGTTGGAAAAAAATATTCTTGAAAGATACTCAAGGCCTTTTTTTTTTTTTGGAAACATTTTAATAGTTATCGAATGTTCTACATCTTACAGTAAATATCATACAGTTACAAACTCTTGGCTTAAATTTGTCTCAGGGAGATCACTAGCTGATCCTCAGAACAAAATAATAATAATAATAATAATAATAATAATAATAATAATAATAATAATAATACAGATTTACACTTCATATTCACAAGTTGAGGCTGTGGGGCTTTCCGACTGAAATCTCAAAGGCTCCTCTCTCTGTGCCCATTGTTTAAGTCCTTAGATTTAAAACTTGGAAGACTATTAATTTCTATTTTGTTTTTGTTTCCAATGAAAATTTAAAAACCAGGTTGTCCAACCTGCGGAGTCCATAATTATTATTATTATTTTAAAACAAAGAAGCAAATAAAATCCCATAGCTGCCTCTTGTCTCCACCTGCCCTCCCCAAAAGTTGACTTCCTAGGAGTCAAAGTTCTCTGCCATGGGCTATGGGAACCAAACGAAGGCTGGGGGGTTGAGGGGAAGAGATGTTTGGGGTTTTATTGGCGGCTACATTTGCTCAAAGGGACGCGGGTGGCGCTGTTGGTTAAACCACAGAGCCTAGGACTTGCCAATCAGAAGGTCAGCGGTTCGAATCCCCACGACGGGGTGAGCTCCCGTTGCTCAGTCCCTGCTCCTGCCAACTTAGCAGTTCAAAAGCATGTCAAAGTGCAAGTAGATAAATAGGTACCACTCTGGTGGGAAGGTAAATGGCGTTTCAGGTTTCGCCAGGAGTGGCTTAGTCATGCTGGCCACATGACCTGGAAGCTGTACGCTGGCTCCCTCGGCCAATAAAGCAAGATGAGCGCCGCAACTCCAGAGTCAGCCACGACTGGACCTAACGGTCAGTGGTCCCTTTACCTTTACCTTTGCTCAAAAGTGACATGATAAGAACTCCCCTCCCCAAAAGCTGTCCCTTTGCATAAGCAAAAGATGGAACCAGTTATCAAATTTTAGGAAGGCCCCAGGCCAAAGTGGGTGAGGGCAGTGAGAGAGGAGAGACAGCTTGGCGGGGCAGATAGCCAGCGGAGGTTCAAGACCAACAAATGCCAAGTCCTGGTGCTGCCAGCCAGTAGGAATCCACCCAGCCTTAGGGAACATCCAAGCTTCCATTTGCCCCAAGATTTCTCGGAATGGGCCCAATAGGCTCTCTCTCTCTTTGGTTCCCGTACTTTCCCTAGGGAAAACCCGCAGCGCCAACCCGCAGAAAAACCCAACTGGCGTTTCTTCCGAGTCAGCAGTTACCTGTGGGTTTTCTTGGGAAAAGCTCAGGGAAAAAACACCACCCTCTCGGGGCCCCGAGTACAAATCATGGGACAAACAGAAGTGCCGATGGGCCCTTAGTGCCTGCTAGGTTTGCTAATAGGATGGAACTATTCAGGGTTCAAAGGGGCTGCCCCTCTCCCTGCAAAAGGGGAAGGAAACCCAGACGCGGCCCCTCTCTGGAAAGCTCAAAAGCAGGCGCCGGGCATTTCTGCACGGTTTTTAAGCAGCAAGTGTATGTTCCTCTTGTTTGTTGGGTGCAGCCTTCTCACCTACAAATCCTCACTCAATTGCAAAACACAGGTTGGCCAGACCAGCCAACCTCGCAAGGTTACTGTGAGATTAAAGTGGAACACAGCCTGAGCTCCTTAGAGGGGAACACAAGTGAAAATTACCGTATTTTTCACTCCATAAGACACACTTTTTTCCTCCTAAAAAGTAAGGGGAAATGTCTGTGCGTCTTATGGAGTGAATGTGTGGTTGGTTGCTGGCTCTCTTTGCAGCCCCGGCCCCTTGCCCAAACCTCCATTTTTGAATGTTCTGCAGATGGAGGCCGTTTGTTTCCCCAGAGACATGAGACTGGCTGATTAGATTATCTGTCTGGAAACTGTGGAAACGGCTCCCTTTCCTTTCCAAAAGAAGCTGCAGAACTGTGAGTTGAACCCCATAAAAACAGGATTTTTCCCCTTTGCAAAGTAAGCTCAACAACTTTGAGCTGATCCTCAAAGGGGGGGGGGGCTTTTCCCTTTTGCAAAAGAAGCTGCACAACTTTGAACTGATCCTCAAAAAAACGGGGCTTTTCCCTTTTGCAAAAGTAGCTACACAACTGTAAGCTGACCCCCCAAAAGCCGGGGCTTTTCCTCTTTTCTCCTCTAAAAACTAGGTGCGTCTTATGGAGCGAAAAATACGGTACTTTGCTACAGAGAGATCCTGCTGAAGGATGCTGAGAATGAACCCGCAAAGCACAGCCTTCCCCGCTCGGTGGCCTACAACTCGCATAGCGCTGGCTGGTGCTGGCGGGAAATTGAGCCCCAAACTTCTGGAAGGCTGTCGTAGCCCATGGCAGAGAAAATGCATCTGACCCACTTGATGAACAACTCTGCCCGACTGACTGGATCCTCACAGGTCACCTTGGCTGGTCGATCCAAAGCCCTAAAACTACTAAGTGAGGACAGACACAATCCATAACCTACGGCGGTTTCGTTTGTTTGTTGAAAAGGAATGTCAACACCAAATTTGGCATGACAAATAGAGGTCACACCAGAATGGTCCCACAAAGCTTTGGCTGGTGCCAAGATGGGAAATGCAAACTGGGTGCAATGTGAGTGGCTCACCCCCCCCCCCCAAATTCTCTCTATCGAAGGAATTGCCTGAAAGCTTTTAAAAAGGTAACTGCATGATATTTCATGGTCCTTATTGCTATTTTAAGCTGGTGGATTTGATTCTCTGAAAGGTAATTTCTAGCTCAAGGGTTTTTGCGTGTGTTTAAAAAAGATGTATAAAAAGTGCAGAGATTTGACTTCACCTGAACAAAATTGTCTACGGCACTAAAGTGAATGGGAGGGGTGTGTGTGTCTTTTTAAAACAATTGCCAAGGAGATGGAGGTTTGCTGGGAAAGTCAGCTCTGCTGTTCCCACGGGAATGTCGTTGGTCGCACTGCAAGATTTCCGCACACATCCATGGAGACCCATCTGTCACAGCCCACAATAGGAGCCCTGTGTGTGCACGTCTGGGGACTGGGCTCAGAGGAACGTTACTGATTTGACAAAGGACGCCCTTTCCCAGCCTGTCTTGTCTGGGGGCATGCAATCGATGCACAACCATTTGCTGCCTCAAGAAATCTGGGCACTTTCCTTCCAGGGAAACCACACTTTGTCAGCACCCAAAATGCAAGCTTTTTTTTGCAAGGTGAACATGGACATGGCCCCAGCACCAAGCTCTTCCTTGTTTTGCAGTGGTCCTTATGTGGTTTGGATCCCCGGGCATTAAATGGGGGAAAGAATATTGCTGCAGTGCCAAGGGACGGCGCAGAGGAATAGTGGATTGCTGAAAAAAATACATATGTATTTTGGGGTGTGGAAAGGCCCAGTTTTTTGCAGGGGAGGCGGGCTGTTAGGAGACTGACTAGGTTTAGATGGCATTGTGGTGCCAGTATTCCCATGGATCCTTCTGTACACAGGGCACCCCTCAACCACAGTGCCCAATGCCAACATGTGTTCATTGCAATTGCCACTTAATGATGGTCTTCTGAATTCACATCTCAGAATTAACAGCTGAGACGTGTGTGTGTGTGTGTGTTTTCAAAAATCACTAGTACGTTTTTGCTTTCTCTTTCCTCTCTTTTTGTAGGGGAAGCCACCCAACAAACTCCTGTTGATCAGCAAAAGCCCACAGACTTGTGTTCTGAAGTGCTCCCTGTAGCTTGAAGAAGCTTCCAACCAGTTCAACCATAAAGTTCCTCTAGTGAAGAATAATAAACATCAATCATTAAAAACAAAAACTAAAACTTAAATAACACTTATGGTAAAAAGCGCCTTTTAAATTACATATCTGAACTGCAAATTAAAAAAAAGTAAAAAATTAAAATTGACTAAGTTATTATGGTTCATAAAATACAGGAGCAAATACTTGCACACACTGTTCCGTTTTCCTGGAGTCACGGTTGGGAGGCTGCTTTGAGGTGGGCTTGGGCCAGTACAATGATTAATATGCATTCTTTCGTGGGTCGATCGATTTCCAAGCACATGATTTTAAAGTGAAGGTTATTCTGCGGGGTCAGTTTAACAGCAGGAACTAGCATTGGCGGAGATCGTCACATTTTCTTGGTTTCGTTATTCACGGGGAAAGGGAGAGGGTGCAATGGATTCTTGAAATGCAGAAAAACAAAGGTGGTGTTGCAATAGAGAGCCAACAGAAGCAGCAAAAGGGACTGCCCTAAGATGGCATCTGGCTACGACTCAAACACACACACACACACACACACACAAAATTTCATTGCAGACATCATTCCCTGGCCCTCCGCTGATCTTCTTGCCTTCCCCAACCTAGCACTGCTCTCCCCAAATGCTTTCCAGCCAAGATTCAAAGCCTCTAACTTTATACAACTATATACAAACAGAAACTCCAAAGATTACTTGCATTATCTAAACATTGGATCCCAATTACTTTGAGCTGCCTTCGTAAGGCCAGGTTTTCAGGAAGTCTCAGCAGCTGCCAAGCAGATCCACCGGCCTCACAGTGGGTACTGCTGGGAGGAGGAGAAGGGGCAGAAAGTAAAGAGAGGGTGAAAATGGGGGCCATTGGTTAAAAAGATAAACCCCCGCCGCCGCCGCCGCCCACAACAACCTGCACAGAACTAGCAGGCCATGTGGCTCCAGGTGATAGAATTTGGCTCTCCAATGGCTTCTCAGCCCTGCGTGGACCCTCCGAGCCGAGGATCCGTCTAAAGGGCAGGATCCATAGTCGCTTCCTGCCTTTCAGTGTAGGGGAAGACGGGTCCATTTCCCTGCTTGGCCATAAAACATAAATAATGAAATGTTTCCTGATGCTGGGCAGATAGTGGCAGAAGCCACATTTATACGGACCAAGCGCTGTGGAAATAGCCAAGGTACCAAGAGGGTGTCCTGCAGGGCAGCGCCCTGTGCCCAGAGCAGAAGGGCGCTTTCCGCAATGCCATTGCCTCCCAAGCACTGATATTTCTATCGCCTTTGGATGGGGTGGCACTCAAGAAAAGGGGTGGCAGGATTAGGGAGCCTGGCTTGTGGCTAGCCCCCTTTGGAGCAGCTCCTTCTCCAGCACAGAAGGGTCCCACACACATCCTGGCCCATCCGGACAAGTTAGTTGGCCTTCAGAATGATGGACCCAAAGGTGTTTGTAGAAAGGATTCCAAAAATCGGGATGGGGCAATCTCTTCACAGCTCTGGACGTTAAATGAAACAACCACAATGATTAGCGGGGGGGACGGGGACCAGAGTTTTCAAAAATGATTGCCTTGGTTCTGCACACCACAAGAGATGCAGTAAGGACCCAAGAGGCCCCTGGTAAACTCTCGCAGCCTTCGTAGAGGTCCCCATCAGCAACAAAGCTCTTGTGCTTTAGACCTGCCACAAGCCAGCAACCATCCTGTGTGGAGCAACCAGTGTCAGATGAACAGGGCAGAGCCCCATGGAACTGTGCCCCCTTAGAGATTCCCCTTAGCTCTGTCCGCCTGGTATTTTGGCTCAGAAGACAGAGGCTTTGAACTGGACATTTGGGTCTCCTGGGTGCTCTTTGCTTTCGCAGCTCTACGGGCCCCTTCCTGCCTAAAAAATTCCACAGGGCAATGGCTCCAGCTTCAGCAGCAGCTGGCCAGGGTGGCTGAGAAAGCACAAGGCCTTGCACAAAAGGTTTCAGGGTGAGGCCAGACAGAGACACTGCTTGGAGCCCAGCGGCGCAGCCACATGGAGACCAAGCACACCCTCGTCCCTTCCAGTTTATTCAGCCTGAAACATTTGCACTTTGGGTGTCTCTAACTCCTTCTGGCTACAGGTGATCCATTGCACAGGTGATCTGGTTTCTCATCTAGGGCTGTCCATCGGCTTCATACTCCTGTCTCCTGTGGCGCGCCAAGACCCTTTGCCATGTCCCGTATGCAAGCCACAAGGCTGCCCGCTGCACTCCCAAGCCTATCCCACTTTCCCCCTCCCCTGCCTTTCGCCCCTGGGAGATGTGCTAGCTGGCAAACCATGCTCTGCTTCGGCTGTTTGCCTGGGCTCCTTGCCAGTGCTGCAAGCTCCGTCCCAGCCGACCTCCAGCTACTTGAAGCTTGCACTGCTCCCAGAATCTGCCTCCAGCAACACCCAGGGACCAAGGCAGGATGTTTACTTGTCAGGAACCAATGGCTGCTTCCTGGGCACAGATCTAACAAGCCAGCAGAGGTCTCTACCCGAAATCACGAGATGACGCCCACCACGGATGCGAATACGTTGTTTCCCTTCCACCACGCCAGCTTTCTATTCAAACTATTCCATTTTCTCTCTCCTTTGGCAGATGCCTTTTAGCCTGGCTACTTCTCTAGAGTAGGGGCAGCTGAGATGGTCCTCTATTGGCCATGCTGGCTGGAGCTGACGGGCGCCCACAGGGCACCACATTCCCTACCCCTGTGTGTTGGAAAGGAGGTCCCTTCCAATGAATGCTCTCCCCAGAGACCTTTCATCAGAAGCCACGTGACGCCAGGACTGCAATTAATCTGACAAAGAAGATCCTGGGAACATCCCAGGTGAATGGAGATCTCCCAGGACATTCCCAGGAAACCTAGAACACAATCCTGCCAGAGGAGTAGATTTTCCACCCAGCCAAATGCCCTACAAGTGCTGCCTCATGCGCCCAGAGGGACCTCAGCGCCACACACACGGCACAAAGGGATCCAGGCTAAAACTTCAGAGATGTTGGGCAGTGGCACACCCGCCAGTTGCGGCCTGTGCCCTTCTAAAGTGCCTAGAGGACACGGTGGAGCAGAGGAAATCCTAGCTCAATTCATCTCTGTTGAAAGCAAACAAATGATGGAGCGGCAGTCTCAATGTCCGGCTGCATAAGCATCTCTCTGAAATTGGCTACATTCCCCCGACTGTCCTCGCTCTGCCCACCCCCCTGGGGACAGCGGAAGAGCCTGTCCTGTGACCAGCACTTCCAGACAACCTCCCTTGCTTGGGCTATCACATATTTAAACCTCGCTTGCTGTGGTCTGCCCTTATCGCGATGGGCCCAGTCTGTCCCTTCTGCCTGACCTGCTGCCCACCCTTTTCACCCTGCGGGCAGCCATCCCAACTAGGAGGCTGCCAACCTTCCCGTGAGTTGCCCCACGCTTCAGAAATGAAAATTCAAAGGAACTGCCTCACTCCACTTTCAGGCCCACAGCGACGCTCGCTTAACCTCTCCAATCACATTCATAGTTAGCTGCATTCATTCGGGCTCGTACGAAAAAGAAGCCACGCACACTCATTCCCCAGACCCAGTCGGCTCCACACATCCTTGGGCCAATTCACACAACCAAACTGGCATGCCGGGAATGTGTCTTGCGCGAATCCGTGGTAAAAAATACCGAGTGCCGGAATCGGGAGCTGGAGCTGCTCAGTGCAACCCAATGGCTCGGATACTTCAGCACGTGCCAAACTAGAGAAGCCGAAAGGGAGGGGTGGAGTGAACGTTTCCTTTTATAGAAACACCACTTCGCTTAGTTTGACTGAGCAGACCGGCCGTGAAACAAGAGACCAGCTCAGCCTCTCCTTTGTTGCACTCCGTGGAAGCAACTGCTGAAGCCCAACGGGTTAAAAAACACACGTCCCCTCTCTTCCCAACTTCCCTGCCTGTATGCCAAACGTTAACTTGCCAACCTCTCTCACTTGATTTCACCACCAAGCTCTCAATCATTCTCCTCTCTGAATCCAGAACACGGTCAGATGGCCATAAACGCCAACAGAATGACTCTTGCTCACTTAAGGTTCTATGCCTGTATGCAAGTCCACCCCCCATTTCCTCTTCCTGTGGAGCAGGGAAAGACAGGGGGACGTCACAATTTAAAAATAAACCCAGGTTGGTTTTTTTAAAAAACCCTCTGAATAGTTAGCAGCTTTCCTGCTTCCTGTGACACGAGGGGTGGGGGTGGCCCGACACGCCATTCATCCTTTTGCCTGCTCCTGTAAATGAAGGAATGAGCTCCACGTTTCAACGCAGATATAATGAACTGTAAATCTAATTCTGACACCTTATCTGGAAGACGCCAATTTTCCCGTGTCATGTTGTGGAAGATGGAACAATTGAAGATACAGATATAGACAGATAGGTAGGTAGATATTAATGGAACTCAAAAGGGGGGGGGGAGCCTGCTAGCCTGCCAGCACTGTGCTTTTTTTTCCACTCAGAAACCCTGAACATCACCAGTCAATCATTTTTGCTAGTATTAAGAAAACCAAAATTAGACTCTGGGTGAAATGCATGAGATCAGGAGACACTTGCGACGTGGAACTGGGGGAAGAGAGGAAGGTGAAGACTGGGGGATGGAAGGGGGAGGAAGAGGGGGGTTCAAAAGCATGAATATTGCTCAGCATGAGTGGGTGGCATGAAACAATTCTGAGTGGGGGAAGACGAGAGGAGAAAGGCGGTGGCAGCGAGAGAATGGGGCTATGGCAGGGAAGTGGCTTTTACAAAATCAACTAAAAAAAAAAAGAATTAAAAAATTAAACCCTACAGAATGCATAAAGTGACCCTTGCACTTCTTTTGTTTTTGTTCTTGCTAACAGACTTGGTGCCTTGGGACAGTTGCACCAGCACCCATGTAAGACTTGAGTTGTTGCATACAATGTTTGACTCCAGATCTGCCGGAAAGAGAGAGAAAGAAAACAATAGGACGGAAGTTAGAAGCAGCAACGCAGAGAGACAGGCAAGGCTGGATTCACATCTCTCCCATCAGGGACCCAGCATTTAACAGATTTCACTCTTGCACCCAGTCGACTTTGCCTGCGAGACTGGGTCCCCACCCCAGCTAAGTTGGTGCATCTCTGTGCGGAGGCTCAATTTAACAACCTCAGAGGAGTTTTGCATGTCAGTTGTGGTCTGCCAGAAGAAGCATTTAGGACAGTGCTGCAAATTCACACCCAAGGTGCCTCTTCCCCAAGATCAAACTATGGTTATGAGTTTCCATGTGGCAACTGGAGACACCATCATTTTGAAGGCAAGCAAACATGGTTTCCCCACTCCTCTAGCGAAGCTACAACTCCCAAACTCACCGTTGGGCAAGGCTTTTTTAAGAAACAACAAAAGAGTCAGGTTTATTTGTGGGGGGGTTGGAAGGGGCTTGGGGTTACGAAAAGTATTACCCAATTGTGAACGGTGGGATTCTTTAGAAAGCTGCCTGAAAGAGGATTCACGTCCCATCCTGCCACCACACAAATATTTGTTTCATCCCACAGTCGCGCCTCCGGTCAAACAGATTGTGCAGGTTTTATTGAAAGAAAAGGCAAAAACCTGCACAACCTGTTTGCTAGAGGGGAACGTAGGGTGAGCCACAATACCAATGCTGCTAGGAAGAAAATTTACAGGTGTTCATCCATTTCCATCCTGTGTATGACATCTGGATCTGCCCTCTTCGTTCTGCAGTTTTGGAAGGGAGAGTTGGCACTTAGGAGGAAGACACTCTGCCAGCTCCCACCAACCAATGGTCCTAACTTCCGATATTTCAGATCAGACTCACCTATGCACTCCTATCAGAAGCTGAAGGGGCAGGGGGAGGAGTAGAACCTCTTCTAAGCTGGCCTGTGACCTGAACACAAGATCTCTTGGTAAGAGGGAGCTTATATTTAACTCCTCCTGCCCGATTTGCTGCCTCATGTTAAAGTCCTGTTCTGCTGAAGGTCCTGTTCTGACTAACACGCCCTGTGGCAGCAATTGGAAACCTCTCCGAACGATGCAGGTGGAGGAATTTTGGCCTGTAACGCTTCTCTCCATTTCCATTCTCTAAAGGAAGAAACAATTCCGCCATCGCTCCTTTCTCTAGGCAAAAATTGACCCTATTCAGGAGGAAGAGTTTTGTGTGTTGGCGAGCGAGTGCACTCCCCCACACACACAAATGCGTCCATGTCCTCTCCTCTCCAAAGCCAATGTGATCTTCTTGTCAATCTGCATTTCTTAGTACAAAAGTGTGCAGAGATCTTTCCTATTCTACTTAATTCAAGAGGGTTCTGGAAGCTTCTCTGTGTGAAAGAAACAAGCAGAAGGTTTGTGATGTTTGGGTTATTCCTTCTGAGAAGCTGAGTACAGGGGGGTTAAAGTGGTTCTGTTATCTTTTTCTGTCAAGGTCATGCTGACTATAAGGAGCCTCTTTCTCTTTCTTTCTTTCTTTCTTTCTTTCTTTCTTTCTTTCTTTCACTCTCTCTCTCTCTCTCTCTCTCTTCCTTCTGGTGTGGTTTCTATGCTTAGTGTTGAGGTTTAGCCTTATTATAAGTTATTGTAAGTTTAAGTTAAGTCTGCTGCAACTGGATTTCTTATGGACAGTGCCAATCCTGAATGTTTTGGATTTGTGACCATTATGCTCATCTGCCTTTAGTAGCAGTATGCTGGATGAAATACAATTGCCTCTGGTCTACTTTTTGGGGAATCTTGCAGCGTGCTTAAGTTTTTACTCTGTTAACTACACATTGGAGTTCTGCTGTGGATCAATACTGAGTAGAATTCCATGACACCTGTAGCCCCCATCAGTCATGATTCAGAAGGCAACAGAGAGGGGGATTTCCTAGTGCTCTTGAATATTATACCTCCCCGTGGCGCTTTCCCCTGAATACACTCTATTGCTGTAAGCTGCTTTAATGTTCTTTTGTGATACAGTGGTATAAAAATATTTTTTGATGAACAAGTAAATCATAAATAAATGCACCTCTTGATCTTCTGCACCTCTTAGCAGAAAGCCCAGTGGGTCTTCCGCTCCGCACAGGGAGGGCTGTGCAAAATCCACAGCAGCTGGATGTGCCCAGAAACTAGTAAAGGGTTGGTGGTGCATGCAGAAAAGCTGGGAGCAGAGCCAACTTCAGCAGAGGTCACTGGGCCTTGTTCTAGAGCAGGGCCGCCCAACAGGTAGATCGCGATCCACTGGTAGATCGTGAATGTTGACCCCACCAAATGTTGACTTCCCCAAAAAAGCTCAACAACCACTGCCCAGTTTTTTTATAGTGGGAGTAGATCTCAGTCTCTTGAAAGTTGGACATGCCTGTTCTAGAGAATTGGGATCTCAAAATGCCCCTGAGGGAGACTTCGGGCATCTGCAAAGGGAGGCTCAGGCCTCCTCTCGTCTGCCTTGCAATGGTTCTTGTGCTGCTGCTCATTGCTGGGTTGTGGGGAAAGCAATTCCTCACCACCTGCACATACAGACAAATATTTCCTTTGAAACCCTGAAGGTGAGAACCAGGGTGGATAAAAATCATTGATTTTTAAAATTAAAAAATGCCTTTTTTATTTTCAAATTGGATTTTTAAAATAAAATGCTTTGGGGGGAAAAATCTTTCTAAAGATAGTTTTCTATTTAAGTTACATTAGAGGCCAAAAGCTATTCATTAGGAAATAATAATTTGTTTTAAGTTTTTCATGTGTGCTAAAACTCAGTCTAAGGTTTTTGGTTTTTCTATTGTTTAACCACATCAGTTAACAAACATATATACTATAATGTTATTGTTTTAGTTAAATAAATTGTTTAAATTGTTATTAAGGAAATGATTGTTTTTCTCCTTCCAATAAAGCACAGCAGAAAAGTTGTCCAGATATAAACAGTTAACTTATTAAACCTCACAATAACTTCATAATTATCTGTCTATGTCTTTCTAATAGTATAACCAAATCAGTAATTTTTTATATAACTATAAAAACTACTCTGGAAATTTACAATTCCAAAAACAAAACCTTCATCTGGTTGTAAATATTAAGATGATACAGTACCAGCAAGGAATGAGTCTTTCTGTAAAAAAATTATTTAAATCAAGTCTTACTGACTACAGTCATACCTCGGGTTACAGACGCTTCAGGTTTTTTCTGGTTACGGACCTGCCGAAACCTGGAAGCGCCGAATCGCAACCCGCGCGTGCGCAGACGTACCGCTGCGGGTTGCGAATGTGCATCCCACACGGATCACGTTCGCAACCCGAGCGTCCACTGTAGTGATTTCCATCGTGATTTCAATTGATTTGGTTTAAATCAAATCCACCCTGGTGACAAGCCACTTCAAAGCTGGCTCCTGACTTCACCCTTAGCCCATGATGCAAGTACAAAAGCGAATGTTGTGTTTTGGACTTTTGGTCTCATTTGGGGAAGTTGCCTTTTGGGACTCCGATCTCAGACATCAGCTTACGGCCGAGTGGCCTCTAGAGAAGTCTTCCAAATGCAGCCCCCACCTCCCGTGACATTGGGGGTGTCCCTGCAAGTGTCCGCAACGACTTACGTGGCTTGGCCAATGGGATTACCAATGTGGAGGTACGTAGCTGTAGGCAGGAGTCCCTTGAGCCCTGTATGTTGGCACCGAGACTGGATGTGCTCCGATGGCAGTGTGTTGAGGGGTTGTCAGCAAAGTGCCTGCAACAGAAAGAGGGGGGGTCAGGCGGGAGGGGGGCACAAGGCGCTGCATCCCGGCCCCTCAAGCAGGTGTCAGAAGCGGATTCTGAACCCAGGGCCCCGGAGGAAGTGGGAGGCCATTTCCCTGGCACGTGCGGCTTGGCTTGGCTGTGATTCCTGCATTGCGGGGGTGGGTTGGGGGGAGAGAATAGATGACCCTGGGCATCCCTTCCCCCTCGACAAGCCTACGATTGTATGATTGGCTCTCTGGCACGAATCCCTTGCAAGTGTTCGCACACCTGTGGACTGAGCTCCTGGGAGCTGGAGAGGGTGGGGTGGGGAGACTGCAGAAGCAGCCGCAGGCCTGTGGGACACAAAGGTCTTTCCTCCTGTGGGGCTGGCGGGCGGCTGATCTTGCCCTTCGGGGTCCAACTTGGGGAATGACGCCCGAGGATGCAGCATGGCACAGATGAAATCCCTGGGCACAGGCCATGCAGAATATCCGATCCCTTACCTCCGACCATGTGCCAAGTTGCACCCGAGTTGTAACCAAACAAATAGACCTTCACTGGGGGAGGAGGGGGCGGGGCAGGAGCTGGCAGATAAAGGAGGCCATTTTACTTCAGCTTAACCGTCCTGCTGGTCTCAGGCATTTTTTGCACAATTAGCGATGGAAATCAGACATAACAAAGTGCGTACATTTCAAATTTTTTTAAATTTTTTTTTGCAGAGTGCTGTCCTGCCTGCCCCCAAGCTGCCTAGGACCCTCGTACCTATGGGACCGCCTCTCCTGGTATGTCCCATGGAGGACCTTACAGTCTTCAAACAAAAACGTCTTGGAGGTCCCAAGTCGCAAGGTGGTTAGATTGGTCTCAACTAGGCCAGGGCCTTTTCAGTACTGGTCCCGACTTGGTGGAACACTCTGTCACAAGAGACCAGGGCCCTGTGGGACTTGACATCTTTCCGCAGGGCCTGCAAGACAGAGCTGTTCCACCAGGCCTTTGGCCTAAGCACAGTCTGACCCCTTCCTTTGGTAATCCTCACAGAACTCTAGCCCAATGGTTACCATTAATTTGATTTTGAATTGATTTTAAAATGAATTGATTTTAGAATGCTGTGTTACTTTTATTGTTGTTAGCCGCTCTGAGCCCGGCTTCGGCTGGGGAGGGCTGGATATAAATAAAATTATTATTATTATTATTATTATTATTATTATTATTATTATTATTATTATGGGGTTTGCAGGCGACGTTTCAAGAGCTGCCGTTTCCTTGCAAATGGGAAGGGTGCTTTTGAAAGCGTCGCTTGGCTGTCAATTCTCGGCTTCCATCTTCTTTAGAGAAGAAGAAGAAGAAGAAGAGTTTGGATTTGATATCCCGCCTTTCACTCCCTTTAAGGAGTCTCAAAGCGGCTAACAATCTCCTTTCCCTTCCTCCCCCACAACAAACACTCTGTGAGGTGAGTGGGGCTGAGAGACTTCAAAGAAGTGTGACTGGCCCAGGGTCACCCAGCAGCTGCATGTGGAGGAGCGGGGAATCGAACCTGGTTCCCCAGATTACGGGACTACCGCTCTTAACCACTACACCACACTGGCTCTCATCTTACCCCCCAGACAGGGCGCTTTCAGAACAGAAACCTGCCTCGCCATCCTTCCATCAGGACAGGGACATCAGGGAGGGTCCTAGGCTTTCTCTCTGTTGCACAACGCTGCTCTTTCTGACAACTGGGAAACTGTGGTGCTGGGTGAACCCTGGCTTGTTCTCCTAGCTGAGGGACTCCAAATGAGCTCTACGCTGCTCATTGCAGCCTGGAAAGACCACCGACACTGTGGGGGCCAATCCCACCTCCTGCCCTGCAAGGCAGCATGTTCCAGCCAATGAACTGACACTGAGGGTAGCAAGGCAAGCAAGCTCAAACAAGATCAGTTGGACACCGGAGGTTGAATCCTGACAAGACAGAAGTACTGTTCTTGGGGACAGGGGGCGGGTTGGTGTGGAGGACTCGCTGGTCCTGAATGGGGTAACTGTGTCCCTGAAGGACCAGGTGTGCAGCCTGGGAGTCATTTTGGACTCACAGCTGTCCATGGAGGCGCAGGTCAGTTCTGTGTCCAGGGCAGCTGCCTACCAGCTCCATCTGGTACGCAGGATGAGACCCTCCCTGCCCGCAGACTGTCTCGCCAGAGTGGTGCATGCTCTAGTTATCTCCCACTTGGACTACTGCAACGCGCTCTACGTGGGGCTACCTTTGAAGGTGACCCGGAAACTACAACTAATGAAGAATGCGGCAGCTAGACTGGTGACTGGGGGCGGCCGCTGAGACCACATAACACCAGTCTTGAAAGACCTACATTGGCTCCCAGTACGTTTCCGAGCACAATTCAAAGTGTTGGTGCTGACCTTTAAAGCCCTAAATGGCCTCAGCTCAGTAGACCTGAAAGACCATCTCCACCCCCATCATTCTGCCCGGACACTGAGGTCCAGCGCCGAGGGCCTTCTGGTGGTTCCCTTGTTGTGAGAAGCAAAGCTACAGGGAACCAGGCAGAGGGCCTTCTTGGTAGTGGTGTCCGCCCTGTGGAATGCCCTCCAATCAGATGTCAAAGAGAAATACAACTATCTGACATTTAGAAGACATCTGAAAGCAGCCCTGTTCAGGGAAGTTTTTAATGTGTGACATTTTAATGTATTTTTAATCTTTGTTCGAAGCCACTCAGAGTGGCTGGGGAAAACCAGCCAGATGGGTGGGGTACAAATAATAAATTATTATTATTATTATTATTATTATTATTATTATTATTATTATTAGCATTTATGCAGATGCTGGGCAGCCACCTGTCAGGGATGCTGTAGCTGCAGCACCCTTCACTGATCAGGAGGGTGCGGTCAACTAGATGACTTCCACAGTCCCTTCCAACTTTAAAACTCTATGAAGGCACGGCAAGCAAATCAAAGAGTGCCAGCAGAGCGAAATGCCTCGCTTTGTTGAAACAAAGAGCTTAACAGGAAAGGTGACCTGGTGGTGTATTGGGAGAACTTTGGTTTATTACAGTTCCGTGCAGGACTGGGAACAAAGCAAGAGGGACTCAGCAGCAGGCATGAAGAAGCTCTTAGAAGGAATCGGTTCCCGTCAGTGGGGCCTATCTGAATTCTGCACTTGGAAAAGCTAAATCCTGCGAGCCGAATAAATTTTGTAGCAATCAAATGCACTGGCATGATTTCTCCAAATTTCACATCATCTGTGATCCCATCCCATCTTTTTAAATGGGATGATTTTGTCTTGTCAGCACCCCCCTTTTCAGCCAAACCTGGAGCCCAAAGTGGCAACCTGATGAACTTTTAATAGGCTTGTGTGCGGTGAGTTCTGGTTCTGGCAGCTGTCCTGGTTCCAGGCCCATCCTTCCAGAAAGAGGGGCAGAAACAGCTGAAATGGGCTTAAGGGCTGGCTGGTGGCAGAGATGCTATTCCATAGAATTAGCAGCCCTTCTCATCATTTATAATTTTATCCTTTTTACTAGTCGTGGGGAGACAAGAGGAGTCCAGAAAGTTTAAGTCCAACACCCAACTGTTGGAAATCTTATTCTGCAGCCCACTCCAGGTTCAGAGGCCTCATGTGGCTGCCAGCCTTCCAATAATATTTTCACAGCCACAAGAAAAGAAACTTTGGGCAGGGTTTCGCTTAGCCAAAAGGCGTGATGCTTAGAAATCCAAATTCCCCACAATGTCCTGGAACTGTGGCAGACAGAGACAGATCCGCAAATACAGTTTAGGAGTTGCAAACAGGACAACACAGTTCTGGTTTCATACAAGCTGTACTGCAGCCTTTGCCCAACATGGAATGGGAGCTCTAGTCCCACAGGGAGCACATGGAAGGTACCACCTTGGCAAAGGCTGCTCTACCGCAAGGGTTAACAGGACACGGTTTATTTCCATTTAGTTCTCACCTGCTGACATTGCCATGGTGGTCCCAGCTACCATCCCCATGGCCACGCCGTTAGTCCTTGGGGCAGCCACGGGAGCTGGATAAATAGCAGACGGGATGCTGTTTGGCTGGACCACGGTGGTGTGGTGGATGACATGAGGCTGCGCCGCATACACTGGCTGTGTATAATATGCTCCCTGTTCAGAAAGGGGGTGGGGAAGGAGAACCACGTTTCAGCAGAGGTTGGCTTTTTTAAAAATCGGCAACGATGTAGGACACACCATCACAACACAGCTGTGTTAGAAATTGAAGTAGGAAAGCTAGGAGCTAAATGGCACCTTAAACCGAGGTTACGGGCGCAATGATGGAATGTCTAAGGTAAAGGTAGAGACCCCTGACCACTAGGTCCAGTCGTGGCCGACTCTGGAGTTGCAGCGCTCATCTCGCTTTATTGGCCGAGGGAGCCGGCGCACAGCTTCTGGGTCATGTGGCCAGCATGACTAAGCCGCTTCTGGCGAACTAGAGCAGTGCACGGAAACACTGTTTACCTTCCCATCAGAGTGGTACCTATTTATCTACTTGCACTTTGACGT
Source organism: Podarcis raffonei (assembly GCF_027172205.1). Classification (NCBI taxonomy): domain Eukaryota; kingdom Metazoa; phylum Chordata; class Lepidosauria; order Squamata; family Lacertidae; genus Podarcis; species Podarcis raffonei. The sequence continues at coordinate 8,608,334 of NC_070605.1, read as the reverse complement.
GCTTTCGAAATGCTTGGTTGGCAGGAGCAGGGACTGAGCAACGGGAGCTCACCCCGTCGCGGGGATTCGAACCGCCGACCTTCTGATCGGCAAGTCCTAGGCTCTGTGATTTAACCCACAGCACCACCCACGTCCCGATGGAATGTCTAGGCACACTTTTTTATAACAAGAATACAGAGCTGAAAATGAATGAACTGCAGCTAAGATATTATGTGCATTTTTCACACGGTCTAGTTCTTCCCCTGCCCACCCGCCCCTAATCTTCTTAAGAGGGTCTCTTCTCCAGTCTTCAGAGAGTGGCTGGAAGTGGGGAGGCAAGAAAAGGTCCCCCTTTCCTTCCCCTCTGCAGTTTTAATCTGAAATCTTAGGCGCAGTACCACGCCCAGAGCTCAGAAACTGCTTGTGCAGTAATGAAATTCCCTGTCGCAAAATGCACCTGGAACAACGGGAGATTCGGACACTGCCACACAGTCCTCAAGTCACTTGGCTCATTCAATTCAATTTACCGTATTTTTCGCTCTATAGGACGCACTTTTTCCCCTCCAAAAATGAAGGGGAAATGTGTGTGCGTCCTATGAAGCGAATGCAGGCTTTTGCTGAAGCCTGGAGAGCGAGAGGGGTCAGTGCGCACCGACCCCTCTCGCTCTCCAGGCTTCAGGAAGCTATCTGCAAGCCTTCGGAGCGCTCCAAAGGCTTGCAGATAGCAGTCTGCAGCCCGGGGCGTGTTGCGCTGCACGCCCTGGGCTTCAGGCAGATATCCGCAAGCCTTGGGAGCTGGGCGGGAGTTCCCGCCGGGCTCCCAAGGCTTGCGGATAGCAGCCTCCAAACCCGACCTGGTTTGGAGGCTGGCAGTGGGGGAAGGCAGCGCTTCTCCCCACCACCAGCCCCACAAGCTCGAGGGTCAGCGGGGAGGCGGAGCACCCTTCCCGCTGTTCCCCGACCTGGTCTTTGGGGCTGGCAGTGGGGGAAAGCAGCACTCCCCCCCCCCCGCCAGCCCCAAAGAGCAGGTCGAAAGGAACCCAAAGCCTCCAGAGCCCAGTGGGAGCTCCCGCTGGGCTCCGGAGACTTTGGGTGAACGCACCTTGAACGTACAGAACACACCTTGACTTAGAGGGGGAGAACGAGGAAATTTTTCCCCCCTGTTCTCCCCCTCCTATGGTCCGGTGCGTCCTATGGTCTGGTGCGTCCAATAGAGTGAAAAATATGGTGATCTGGCTTTCAATTGTATGTCTGTGGGCAGGGCCTGCCCTTTTTTAATTTCTGCACAGTGCCCATCCATTAGGTTATAGCACCAATGTCTAGCTATACTGTGCATCACCCAGTACAAGGAGCAGATCAAAGACCTTTTTGTCTGGTAAAACAGTTCTGCTCCAATTTTTACTGGTATTTCCAAAAGGCATGTAAGTAATATCTCTGCACACCCCAGACTATGCCATGTCTTAGTGGACATAGCAGAGCAGCACATCCTTCATTTAGCAAGAGGAAGGACAAAGGAAGTTTGGCATTCCTCTCATCTACTATGTGTTTTGGAAAATGGTTTGTCTGCTTGTTCTTTTACTCGTGTGGAAAAGCTTCCTTTTGCCTGAATCCTCCTGAATCTTCCAAAATTCAGCTTCGCTGAATGTCCACAAATTCTAGTGTTATGAGAGAGGGAGAAAACCTACCTCTTTGCATCTTCTCCACACTACAAATACCGTATTTTTTGCTCTATAACACGCACCCGACTATAACACGCACATAGTTTTTAGAGGAGGAAAACAAGAAAAAAAATATATTCTAAACGAAACAGTGGATGTATGATTTTTGTGGTTCATGCTGTGGCCACAGACATGTGATCTGATGGTGAGTTTGGGGTAGCCCAATGCAAAAATCCTGGGGATCCATGCTTTGTAACCACGTTTTTGCACCACTGTGGCCCCAGGCTGTTTCAAAGCGAGCCACGGAGGAGGGAAGGAAGGGGAACCATGGATCCTCTGCTCATGACTGCAGCAGATCCCCCCGCCATCTGTAGGCATTCGCTCCATAACACGCACAGACATTTCCCCTTACTTTCTAGGAGGAAAAAAGTGAGTGTTATGGAGCAAAAAATACGGTAATCTCTATCATGTCCTGAATTACCTTTTACTATACACTAAAAAGACTCGAGTATTTTAACTGTTCCTCCCAGAGGAGTTGCTCCAACTTCTTCATAGTTTTGGTTGCCCTTTTATGGAACTCTTCCAGCTCTACATTATCCTATGCGATGGAATCATACACAAGCGTTCCACAACATTCTGATACTGGCATTCTTATTCTCAGTTCTTTTCCCTATGATCCTTACCATGGAATTTGCCTTTTTCAAGGCTGCTCCGTTATGGGTTGACATTTTCACTGAGCTACCATCGCCAGTTCAGACCTCATTAAGTGTATAAATATGCTGTAAGGATATTTTTTGCCTCAGTGTGCATCACTTCACACTTACTGACACTGAATCGCATTTGAAATTTTAATACCTGTTTACCCAGTTTGGAGAGATCCTCCTTGCCATCCCTTTCTTTTTTCTTACCACCCTGAACAAACTGGCATCAATAGCAAACTTGGCCACCTCACTGTTTAGACATAACTTCAGGACATTCATGAACAACATTAAAAAGCACCAAAAATGATGTTTGAGGAACCCCACTTCTTCTGTCCCTCCATCCCTGCTTCCTATTCTTTAACTAGTTACTGATCCGTAAGTCTATAGGGACAGCGGTTGGCACTGTGGTCTAAACCTCAGACCCTAGGACTTGCCGATCAGAAGGTCGGCGGTTTGAATCCCCGCGACGGAGTGAGCTCCTGTTGCTCGGTCCCTGCTCCTGCCAACCTAGCAGTTCGAAAGCACGTCAAGTGCAAGTAGATAAATAGGTACTGCTCCGGCGGGAAGGTAAACTGCGTTTCCGTGAACTGCTCTGGTTCGCCAGAAGCGGCTTAGTCTTGCTGGCCACATGACCCGGAAGCTGTCTGCGGACAAACGCCAGCTCCCTCGGCGTACAGAGCAAGATGAGCGCTGCAACCCCAGAGTAGTCCGTGACTGGACCTAATGGTCAGGGGTACTTTTACCTTTACCTTTAAGACAGCCTATGCTCTTATCCTTTAACTGCTAAGCTTACTAAGGAATCTTTGGTGAGGCACAAAACGCCAACTAGATCACCTCTATCTGTATGCTTGTTGACACTCTCAAAGAGTGAGGAAGACCGGATTTTGCCTTGCAGAAGCCAGGCTTGTTCTTCTTTGCAAGGCTTGTCCTTCCAAATGCTTAGTAACTTATTCTTAATCATGCATTCCATGAGCTTTCCCGCAATATGTTAACCAGCCTGTAATTTCCAGCATTGTACTCCCTGTAACCCTTTTAAAAACAGGCAATATAGTGCCCACTTTCCAGTCTTCAGCCATAGAGGCTGATGTTAGGGACAAGTTTGTGCGTTTTTGTTAAAAGATAGGCAATTTCCCATTCTGAGTCTTCAGTGGGTACCACCCAGACCCAGGGATCTGTTCCTTTTCAATTAACCAATGAGGCCAGGAATTTCAACTCATCTCACAACTATTTGCCTCGTTGCTGAGGCTTCCCTTTCCTAAGAAAGCTGCTTCAGGTACAGGGATCTCCCCGACACCTTCCACTGTGGAGACAGATGCAAAGAATTCATTCAGCTTCTCTGCAATCTTCTTTTCCTCTTTTAGCACACTTTTGACCCCCCGCCCTTTGTCATTCAAAAATTCAGCAGCCTTCCTAGCTGATTCAGAGGCCTGTTTAAAGGGACAAATTCATAGAGGATAAAACTATCAATGACTCCTAGCCATGATGGCTGGGAACTACCTCCAGCACTGAACACCGAGTGCTTGGAATTACAGGTGGGGAGAGGGCTCTTGCCTTAGTTCCTGCTTAAGAGCTTCCCTGAAGAGGCATCTGAATGTCCACTGTGATAAACGGATGATAGACTAGATAACCCAGAAATATTACCTCGGGTTAAGAACTTTGCTTCAGGATGAGAACAGAAATCGTGCTCCGGCGGCCCGGCAGCAGCAGGAGGCCCCATTAGCTAAAGTGGTGCTTCAGGTTAAGAACAGTTTCAGGTTAAGAGCGGACCTCTGGAACGAATTAAGTACTTAACCCGAGGTACCACTGTATCCTCCCAAGGGAGGACTGCCAAATCACCGTGTTTTAGGCATGACATAGAACGTTCAGATTTTTCCAATTAAATTAAATTTCAGTTTCTACGCTTAGATTAGCAGAGTTACTAAACAGTGGTCGCTTTTAGGCTCTTGTTTTTGTTCTTGCTGTTTGACATCAGCACGGCTGCCGGTTGTACTCACTTGGGCATACAGGTTCTGCTGCGGATAGGCACTTCGGATGGGGTACATAGCGGTTTGGTAAGGATTTGGAGATGGAGAATAGGGAGGAGGTGCGCTGTTGCTCTGGGTGGGAGGGACCTTGTAGGGCGTTCCAGCGGTATACCCTGTTGAGGAAACAAAAAGCAAGGCCCATCAATCTGGGAGGTTAAGCAATTTTCACCAACCACCTGGCTTGTTTCTGGCTTTCTCAGAAAGAGGCAGGTCTTATTCCAAACAGCCCCAAAAGCAACTGCTGCATCCATAAGAATGCAACTGTTACTGTTCTTAAAAAAAGAGGCCCAAAGCACAAAATGATGTTTCATAGCAATACAGCAGCTAACAAGAGTTAAGCGGACTTGAAAACGTGCCCCAAATTAGCTAAGCGTTGCTTTCCACCCCCCCCCCGGAGGGTGACGAAGGCGTCCAGTTCATGTCCATTATGTGCTCAATTGTGCAAATGCAAAAATTCATCCAAAATCTGATAGCGAGGCGAAAGAACGCTGAACTGCAGGAAACAGATGGCAAATACAGTAATTTCCTCCAAGAGGCACATAATTGCCTTCCTTTTCACTGACCTCAGAGTCAGACCCAGCATTCCTGCCGCCACGAAAACGGGCAGTGTCTCCCTGCTGCACATTGTCAGGGAGGTGCTATTAGCATCCTGGAACGAACTGAGTGGGCTATTCCAAGACAGAGGTATTTAACAAAGCATCTGTTGCAGTGTGTGCCATCAGCGGCATAATTAGAAGACAAGGCAAAAACCACTTAGGAACCCAGAGTGGGTGCCGCTGCTACTTCTCTGCACGGCATGGGGCTTATACGGAGGTTAACACAACAAAGGCCAAATAATGGTGTATCGAGTGGCAGGAACAGGTACAGGATCAGAACCTCGGTGATTACCAGGCTTGCAAGTGGGATTTTGTGCAACTCCACATGCAGCCAGGACTCAAGCAGAGCACTTGGGCATTGAGCTTCCAGCATTGTTTCTTCAGTACAATGACTACCACAAAGTATTTACTAGGATCCAAAGACTGCTTCGGCTAACAGTGGGAGCTTGTTCTAGCCCAGGTGCAATGTTTGGCTTCTTCTTCTATCCACCCCCCCCCCGCCCCGCTTGCCCCGGAGGCTCCATGCTATATCACAAACTAGTTTGAAATCTCCTCCTCCCTTCACAGTTTGAAGAGCATTTGGTGAGCAGCATGGGATGAAAAAAACAACTCCCTAGGCTCAGAGAATGAGCTTCGTGTTTCTTGGGATCCTGGCTTGTGCCTGAGCTGCACAGCTTCTCTCCTGAGTCCACCCTCATCCCCACCCCCCACAAAAAATTGTGGGATGTGAAACACAAGGGCAGTCAAGTACAACATTCCTAGAGTGAACATGTTTACACATGGGGAATGTTTGTCCAGCCAGCAGGTAAACTTCCTGTTTCCTTCTGGGCTGGGACAGACTTCCTCTGCATGTGACTAGAGGTGGGCGTGGCCTCACCTGTGCAGGTAACGGCAAAAGCACAGGGCAGGGCAGCCATCTCTCTCTCTTTTGACTACATGCATCAAAGAAGCAACCTCTGCTTAGCCAAAGATGCTCTGTTGGCTATAGCCAAGAGAGGACAAAAGGACTGTCTTCTTATGAGATAGTTTCTAGGTATGTGTTACTTTTCTAAGCTAAGTCTGCCTTCTGGGATCCTATTCTGAACAGAATGTGAGTGAGTAAACCTTTTTATACTTTTATAGAAGACTGTGTCATGTCTTATCTTTTATGAGGGAATAAGGGGAAAATACTAGAACAGTTATTATAGTGGCTTTAGCGAGCCTGAGCAAGCACATCTGCTGCAAGTTTAAAAGGGGGAATATTACTCTCCTAAATTGTGAACTTGTTAACACAAGTTGGAAAAGGATATAATCAGACAATATATCCTCTCCAGTATCCCTGAACATTCCCACAAAAATGGGGGGAACCTTTGGCCCAGATATTGCCGAACTACCATTCCTGCTATTTTATTTATCGTATTTCCACACCACTCTTCTGTCACATTCCTGGGACAGGTATTTGCCAACACTACTGGAATCGCAGGATGAGGAGAGAGGTGAGTCCTCAAACTTGCTAGAAGTTAACGATTCTCTTTCATCCCACTTATTCCCCAATGAAACCAAATCAAGATGTGGGCTACCGTATTCTGAATTTCAAATAAATAATAATAATAATAATAATAATAATAATAATAATAATAATTTATTATTTATACCCTGCCCATCTGGCTGGGTTTCCCCAGCCACTCTGGGCGGCTTCCAACATAATATTAAAATACAATAATCTATTAAACATTAAAAGCTTCCCTAAACAGGGCTGCCTTCAGAAGTCTTTAAAAAATAAGATAGCTGCTTATTTCCTTGACAGCTGATGGGAGAGCGTTCCACAGGGCGGATGCCACTACCGAGAAGGCCCTCTGCCTGGTTCCCTGTAACTTGGTTTCTCGCAGCGAGGGAACTGCCAGAAGGCCCTCGGCACTGGATCTCAATGTCCGGGCAGAACGATGGGGGTGGATATGCTCCTACAGGTCTACTGGACCGAGGCCATTCAAACCACACACATTCACCAACCACCACCCCCATTCATAATTTCAACCCATGCAATGCAGACCACAAGGAGAGAGAAGGCACATTGTTCCACTGCTTCCATTTTCACAGCGCTGTTTTATTTCTTTTGTTGAATGGGTTCGTTTTTTATTATTGCACTCTACATTGATGGAAGCAAATGCACTGGAGGGGAGGGTCGGTTTTCTAAATAAATAAATATTGCAAGGGCTGCTCCAGATGGCCCGGGGCATGTGAGCGCAGGCCAGCTAGCAGAGGCATCTGACATGATGTTTTCTTCCAGGTACAACATGCATGCCACCCAATGTTATTATTTGAGGACTGGGGTTTTGTCGGCGGCAGACTCTGCATGATTAAAAGCAGGCACCCTTCCAACACTTATGTTTCCAGGCACACAGACTTGGCAGGAGGAGGCTGCAAGCAGAGTCATTAATTGGTCTGCCTTAGCCTGTAAGCAAAGCAAACGCACAGCACCAGACCTGCCTTATTCCCTCCTTCCCATCTGAAATTAACAGGAGCTCCTTTTAGACAAAGGACTCAGCTTTAAGCAGCCACACCTGCTGAACAGGGTCCAAGTGGCAGGGGAGAGTTCAAAGCAAGCTCAGCAAGTAGGGAAGGGAGATCTCTGAACTCCTTGCAGAGACTAGGCTGTCCTGTATCACCAAAGGTCACCTTAGCCTAGCAGAGATTTCTCTGATAGCTTTGTATGCACCTCTGCGCTCTCTACAGGCCCATTTGCATTATTGGCAGAAGCCTTGCATCTGCTCGGCTCCTATTAAAAACAGAGCAAGGACTTGCTCTTTGCAAACATGCAGAAAAATAGAAAGCGGCAACCTTGCCTGAAAAGAGCAATCTGGGACGTCAACACAAAACCGCAGGAAGGTTGTCTCGCAGAGAATAATTAGCAAACAATGGGTTTTTAGGGGTGGGTGGGGGAGAAAGACCGCTTAAGGTTGCATTTGTCAACTAAATATCCAAGCATAGCTAAAAAGCTATCTGGATGGGAGCCAGTTTAGGCTTATCAGGTTGGTAATAAAAAAAATGTAGTATAAACACCAAGAATTGGGAAACACTGGCCTGCGAGCGCTCCAATTGGAGAACAGCCTTTTCCAAAGGTGTCATGGGCTTTGAAGACACTCAAACTCAGGATGCAAGGGAGAAACGTGCTAAGAGGAAGGCACGCTTGGCAAATCCACATCATGATCAACTCCCGCCCAGAAACCAATGTCCCCACTGTGGAAGGATGTGTGGATCCAGAACTGGCCTCCACAGTCACTTACGTACTCATTGTTAAAACCGTGTTTATGGAAGACAATCTTACTTGGCTATGAGTGATCAAAGAAGAAGAAGAAGAAGAAGAAGAAGAAGAAGAAGAAGAAGAAGAAGAAGAATATCCATCTAGCTCCAAGACCATTATCGTCTGGCAACCCTAAACTGAACGTGCAACACCTGTGAAACAGAATCCATGTTGCATTCTTCATAGGACTGAGCGCCACGTGGATCTCGCCACAGGCAAATCATTCTGGGATCTGAATCACAGCAATACTGTGTTGTAAAAATTTGGGGTACCCTCACACCCCAGACACAGAAACAGAACAATCCTGAAGCCATTTTGACTCTCCCAAAATGACCTCAAATATTCTTCTGCAGGAGGAGGAAGGAGATAGGGAAAGCTTTCCAGTTGTCTTTGCACTTGCAAATCCAGTTAATAAACTGCCTGGAATGTAGGGGCCAAATCCAGCCTGGCAAGTTTCTCTTAAGTTAAGCAGTCTATCAGTAGGTGTAAGTTTATAAATAAGGGATTCAGGAACCAAAGTATTTACCATCTCAAAGTAATGGCCAGACTGCCCAGTTAATGCAATCAGGTACCTTGACAGACTGAGGGACATGGGTGGTGCTGTGGGTTAAACCACAGAGCTTAGGACTTGCCGATCAGAAGGTCAGCGGTTCGAATCCCCGCAATGGGGTGAGCTCCCATTGCTCGATCCCAGCTCCTGACAACCTAGCAGTTCGAAAGCACGTCAAAGTGCAAGTCAATAAATAGGTACCGCTCCGGCGGGAAGGTAAACGGCGTTTCTGTGCGCTGCTTTGGTTCGCCAGAAGCGGCTTAGTCATGCTGGCCACATGAGCCGGAAGCTGTACACCGGCTCCCTCGGCCAATAAAGCGAGATGAGTGCTGCAACCCCAGAGTCGATCACGACTGGACCTAATTGTCAGGGGTCCCTTTACCTTTACAGACAGGAGAGAAGCAACACTCTCAAAGGAGACCACCTCCTTCTGTGATGTACGTAGGGTGCTTCTTGGGTGGTCTCTGGCTAAGGGGTTGGGCAAATTCAAAGTCTTTAAAGGTTCCTGCACACTTTGTTCTTGGTCTCTCTTGCAAGGAGGGGAGGGAGCTCTGTTGCAACAGAAAAATAAAGATCGGCCTTGCTTTTCTCTGGATCCCGCTTCCATCCATTCATCTTTGACTAATCATGGACTTAGGGGACTCAGTCCTTTGGGGAGGTGGCCAGCAAAAGCCAAACCCCAATTTTTCTACATCAACTGAAAGCTGCCTTCCAGTTTAAAGCCAGAATCTCACAAATCTCTCAGACCAGAACTCCCAGAAACGTCCTCCTCTGCACTGTACCCAATAACCACGACCAACACACACGAACGCAACTCCCCAGAAAACAGAAGCACACCTCGTTTGGACCACCGTCAACCCACAGCTTAAAAACCCAGAGGGAGTGCAAGCGTGTCCATTTTCAAAATGACAGCGCACTGCACAGGCTTACAGAAAAGCAGATAAACTACAAGCTACTGAGATGAGTCTTGCCACAGAGGCACTGTGTGTCTTCTACCCTACAAATCTCTGGGAAGGAGCCAAAATCTGTATGTGTATGCAGCCAAAGACTAGAACCTATTTAAGAGAACTTCAGCCGGTACAAAATGATAGAGCAAATCTTTGGGTGGGTTGAAGAGTTCATAAATGTACCAACCAAGTGGATACATAGATGTGTGGACCACATGTCTGGAGCAGCACAGAAGGACCGCCCTGAAACCATTTTAACACCCAAACTGACCAAAAGTTTTCTCTGCAAAGAGGGAGGAGGTGGGGGAGCCTCCCCATTGTTTTTTTGTTCCCAAATCCTGTCTGAAGGGTATGTCTGTGTATGAACAATGTGAGCCTGTGACCTGGCTCAGGAACAAAGTATTTGTCATTACAAAAGACTGGCCAGGCTCCTCAGGGTATCCAATCAAGTAAGCATTAACAGGTAACTTGCCAGACAGGAGATAAACAACACACTCAGATTTCTGTTGTAGACCGCCTCTTCTGTGATGTAGGTATGATGTATCTGGGGTGGTGGTCTTGGGCTACACCCCTTCTGTGATGTATGCATGACGTTTCTGGGGGTGTCCTGGACTCCAAGGCGGGCAATTTAAAATGTCTATATAAGGGTGGGCACACCTTGGTTCGGGGTCCCCCTCCTTTCCTGCGTGTGAAGGGGACACCCTGTTGCAACAGTTCGATAAAGATCAGGCTTCCTAGCTGCTTTGCTTCTCAATAATCTCTGGTTGGCCTCTGTTATTTTCTCTGACCGATGGAGAACCTGCAAAGAACTCTATAAGGGCTCTTGTGTCCCCCATGAGGGAATAAGGGCAGATTTATGTTTATTACACAGCCTGGGCTACATTAGCCAAGCCCTGAAGCATCTGCAAAAGTTGTTGCGTCCTGGGCTCTCTTCTGCACAGTAGTAATGACGCCTTCATGTACTGGGAGGGGAACCTGTGGACTCCCAGAAGTTATTCGACTACCTTCATCCCTAACCATCAGCCACGATGGCTGTGACAGATGGAAGCTGGAGTCCAGCAATGTGAGGACTGCCCCCTCTCAGCCTTAATGTGACGGGCTCCACTCACCCCTTACGGCCCCTCAAAGTGAATGAAACTATTTAAAAACTATTAAAAAACAAAACAAAACCGATTTACTGTCTCCAAAATGGGAGGAGGGGGCTTGATAACTGTACAGTGGTACCTCGGGTTACAGACGCTTCAGGTTACAGACTCCGCTAACCCAGAAATAGTACCTTGGGTTAAGAACTCTGCTCTAGGATGAGAACAGAAATCGCATGCCGGCGGTGCGGCGGGATACCCCATTAGCGAAAGTGCACTTCAGGTTAAGAACGGTTTCAGGTTAAAAAGGGACCTCTGGAACGAATTAAGTTCATAACCCGAGGTAGCACTGTAATGTGTTTTCTGATTGTAGCATGCTGTGACCTGGGAGGTCTCAGGCTTGAGCTCCTGACCTGGCAACTCTAATTGCAAAAATAATAATAATGACGATAATAATAATAATGATAATAATAGAAATAATAAATGCAAAGCAGGCAATACAACCCCCTCCCAAATCAAGAAAGAAACACAGACATACACACACAGAGAGAAAGAAAAACCACCAGGAAAAAAGAAATCCCCAGAAGTATAAAGTTCTATTTACTGAATGCGGCTGATGAAGCTTGGTAAGTTCTGTTCTCGGTCCCAGTGTCCACTGGGAGGTGAAAGGTACCCTCCGTGGCACAAGAGGATGATGTCTGAGGCCAGGCCTGTTTCATCAGAAGTGTCGCTTGAGTGAAGACAGAAGAGAAGATGTTACAAATGGGACAAACAGCGAGGGGGCAAACACAATGATGAAGGTGCAAGCATCCACTGTAAAAAAAAAACAAACCCAAAAAACCACTTTTTCGTGAAGTTCAGCCGTCCCCTCCGCTGCGGCGACACAAGGCATATAAAGGGACAGCTGAACCTGTTCTGAGAGATTGGTTCGAAATAATTTTATCTTGCACAGCAGGTGATTGTTAGAAGCAGTTGTCTGAGGCATCAATTAAAGGTTGTGGCCGATTTGAGGCTGACTAGGAAGTGGGGATCTGAAACTGGGACGCAGGGGGTATTTCGCTGGCTCAAATTGCCTAATTGCCTGTGGTGGGAGGAGGAAGATACAGAATATTCTGCAGAAGTAGAGCCTGAGAAAAGGAAGAGACGGTTGGGCAGGTCAGTTACTTCCTCGCCCACCTTCACACTATTCTTCTCCTCTGCACTTCTCTCGCTCTCTTTTTCTCCGCTTCTATCCATCACGAGAATTCCTATCCTGACATGGAGGGGGCCCGTCCATCGCCTCTCCTGCAGCCACTGGGAACACGGAGAAGGAGAAGCAGCAAGGCCTACGACGTGATGATGCCAGTTTTGGATGCTGGCATCTCTGCTGAAAGCACAGGTGACCAACCTGTAGTCCCCGGGATATATGTGATAGGAATTTCGAGGTCTTAGATATAATTGTACCAACCAAGCATGTACATAGATCAGCAAAGGAAGACCGACCTGAAGCCATTTTTGATTCCCAAACTGACCAAATGTTTTCTCTGCAAGGTCAAAGGAAAATGGAGAAGCCTCCCCATTGCCTTTTCCTTCACAAATCCTGTCTTAAGGGCACATTTAAGATATGAATAGGGTGGGAGCCTGTGACCTGGCTCAGGAACTAAGTATTTATCCTTACAAAAGACTGGCCAGGCTCCCCAGGCAATCCAATCAAGTGACCATTAAACAGGTAACCTGGCAGACAGGAAGTAAACAAAGCACTCAGATTTCTGCTGTAGACCGCCCTTTCTGTGGTGTAGGTATAATATATCTGGGGGTGGTGGTCTTGAGCTACAACCCTTCTATGATGTATGTATGATGTTTTGGGGGGGTGGTCTTGGGCTCCGGGTGGGCAATTTCAAAAGTCTATATAAGGGCTTGTGCACCAACCATTGTTCTGGGTTCCTCCTCCCTCCTGCGTGTGGTGAGTGGCGACCCTGTTGCAGCAGATCAATATAGATCAGGCTTACTAGCTGCTTTGCTTCTCAATATTCTCTGGTTGGCCTCTGTTATTTTCTCCTACCAATAGGGAACCTATGTAAGAACTCTATATGGCCTCTTGGATACCCCATAAGGGAAAAGGGCAGATTTTTGTTTACAACATATACAGGCCGCCCTTGGCCCAATCTCACAAGGGTGGCAAGGGGCAGGGCAATGGCGGGGGAGGTGGTAGCAGAAGGGGGGCAAGAAAGCAGAAAGGGAGGAGGAAGAGGAGACAGAGGGGGCAGAAAGAAAAAGAGGTGCCTCATCCTCTTTTGACTCCAGCTTGGTCCCCTGCTACTATGTGTGTCCCACCCCTCAGCAACAGGGGGGGGGGGAATGTGGTCCACTTCTGGCTTTAAGCATAGATGGGCCAATGGTATGATTTTGCAAAAGGAAACTTCATACTTGGCATAAGAATATTTATCAATGTCATGGTAGGAAATGGGTGAATAACGCAACAGTGAAGCACCGTATTTTTCGCTCTATAAGATGCACCAGACCATAAGACACACCTAGTTTTTGGAAGAGGAAAACAAGAAGGGGAAAAATCTGAATCCCAGAAGCCAGGCTGTCGTGGCTTATGGGATAGCTGTGCGCAGCCTCTCCAGGGCAAGGGGAGTCTTCATCCCTGCCCAGGAGAGGCTGCACGCAGCTAAAGCTCCCCCAAGAGCCGCGCTCCCTTTAAAGAGCGTGCAGAGTGTGTGGGCTTTTCCTCTTTGGGGAAAAGCCCCCAAGAGGGGGCTCCACGCAGCTCTTTAAAGGGAGCGCTGAGCAGAGCCTCCCGCCTGCATTCGCTCCATAAGACGCACACACATTTCCCCTTACTTTTTAGGAGGGGAAAAGTGCGCCTTATAGAGCGAACAATATGGTAGCCATTTTACAGAAACAACCAAGCAGCACCCGTAAAGCGATGTTCAGCAACGCCCCCGCCCCCCGATCCTTCTCATTGCCTCTCTTCTCCTATCTTTTTAAACTGCTACTTGAACGATGGCGCGTCCATCCCCTTTGAAGCCGTAATGGACAGTGAAATTCTGGAAAAATGCCCTACTTATTTCTACATACCTCCTCCCACCCTTCTGTGTTCCCCAACAGTAGTGGATTCGCTAATGGTCTGGGCTTTTCACCATGGGCAGTTTTGTGCCGGTGGGGAGATGCAACAGGGGTGCGAGAAACAGGAGGTTAGGGACAAGGCGGGCAGTTCTGAGAAGGTGGGCTCACGAGACGTGGAAGGGAGCGCTCCTTCGTTCACTGAGGCAGACGTAAGCGAAAGCTGGCTTTTCACAGGTTGGATCTCTATTGTCGGCAAAGCTTTTTGAGCTCTTCTCAAGGCCGTGCTTGCACACAGACGGAGGCGAAAATATAGTGGGGGAAAGGTATGGCTCTGGCTTCTGAGAATCTTGAAAAGGCTAATAACTGAGCGCCTTTCTGAAACGTTAGTGTTTTGCAGTGAACGTGAACATAGCTCAGATGCTGCTCTTGAGCGATGTGCCTATGGAGGGGTATAACATTTTCCCAGCACAGGGTGTCTGGGACATGCAACCCTCCTCGCTGAAAGCACATCCCTCAGTATTGTGATTGTGGTCAGGATGTTGCTTGTGCAAATGCCACATTTTTGTTGTTGTTGCATACAATCTTCTCCTTGGCTGTAGGCTTCCCTGGAGTGCAATTCAAGCACTGGTGTATTCATCCACTAGGGTGTGTGCGTGTTTTGTTTTCAATTTTCTGACTGGCTGTGCTGTCCTTTCATGCACAAAGCAAAGACTCGAATGCCCTCCCAGCCTTGTTTTCAGCCAGCTATCCTCCGCGGCAAAACGACCTCCCATACACTGAAGAACGCGAGGGGCAAAACCTTGAGCTTTTGCTTCAGGACTGTGGTTTGATCATGCAGTTTGCATGCCCATCGTTTCATGACTGGCTGCTCAGCTGAGCCCGCTGGAAAGGATGGCATCTGAGGCGACGTGTAAATCCTATGTGTCTCCTACGTCTATCTACTGGGATTGCCTGTTCGCAAATGGAAGTTATCGCTTGCTTTTGCAGCGATCGTGCAACAAACGTGCAGGTGTGAAGTTGCCCTTTGTGAACAGCAGTCATCAGAAATACAAATTCATTGCATTTCATCCTACTTAAAATTTATGTCCTGCCTTCCAGCTTTGTGGGGGTGTTTTTGCATGGCTTGCAAAGAATAAAAATGAATGAAACATCAAAAATAAAATTCTGCCCCACCCGTTAAAGCCTACCTTAAAACTGAGCAGATGAGTAGTAATAAAACAAATGATCCATCAAATGCTCAGCACTTTTTTTTAAAAAAAAATGTTTCAACCTGGCACTCTGTCATTAAAGTGAGTCTCATAGGCTCTCCAGGGAGGGATTTTCACAAATGGGGAGGGGCCACCAGAGAGAAGGCCCTATCCCTGACCACCTGATTTCAGAAGGTGTGGGGTACCTGGAGAAGGTCCAGAGAAGGTGCTTCTTTTAGGGGAAGGTAGTAGTTCGCATTGCAAGGGACGCAGGTGGCGCTGTGGGTTAAACCACAGAGCCTAGGGCTTGCTGATCAGAAGGTCGGCGGTTCAAATCCCCACGACGGGGTGAGCTCCCATTGCTCGGTCCCTGCTTCTGCCAACCTAGCAGTTCGAAAACACCCCAAAAAGTGCAAGTAGATAAATAAGTACTGCTCCAGCGGGAAGATAAACAGTGTTTCCGTGCGCTGCTCTGGTTCGCCAGAAGCGGCTTAGTCATGCTGGCCACGTGACCCGGAAGCTGTACACTGGCTCCCTCGGCCAATAAAGCGAGATGAGCGTCGCAACCCCAGAGTCGGCCACGACTGGACCTGATAGTCAGAGGCCCCTTTACCTTTAGTAGTTTGCATCAAGCAGGGAAGAGAAACAGTAAGAGTATAGGAAATGCAGCCGCAGAGTATAGCAGAAAGTGGCCGAGTTTCATTTACTTACTTGCCTAAATTCCTAGCACTTTCCATCAGTCCACTGCTAGCATGACTGCACATTCAGACATGCAGGAGAAAATAGGCCCTTTTGATAGAATGGGCCGCATTAACAGATCTTGCTTTGAAGCAGGTTCCTAGTAGGGTGAGGCTCCCCAGCAAGAGCCTCTCTCCACCATGATGCCCCTGAAATTTGCCACAAAGCTAAGTGCGAAGGGTCTCCCTCCGAGGAAGAATACACTCACTCCCGCTGGCCTTTACAGTAACTTCAGGTGAGAAGGTAACATCTTCATCCTCACTTTGCAGGGCTCACCACAGGGGCAAAATGATTCCCTCCTAAGCAATCCCTTCTCTCTGGCCAACCCCTTTGTCCCCTTAGCCAGGGATGATGGGACCTGTGGCCCTCCGGACACTGCCAGATTCCAGCTCCTATCAGAGTGGCTAGGGATGATGGGAGTTGTAGTCCAACAACATTTTTATTTTGTATTTTATTCTGTGAACCGCCCTGAGATCTTGTATAAATTTAACAAATAAATAAACACCTGGTGGGCCGCATCCCTGCTCTTGGTCAACCTTCCTCAACCTGGTGCCCTGCTCCAGGTTCTTTAGGATTACAACTCCCATCATCCCTGAGCGCTGACCATGCTGGCTGGGGCTGGTGGGAATTGGAGGCTGTCAGGGTGGGGGAAGACTACATGAAGCCACACACATCAGAGCCTAGTAACATCTCCCATTCAAGTCCTTCTCTTTTGCTTCCATCCCCGCCCCCCAAATCCTGATTCACTGCTATGTCTAGCCCACCAACTCATTTTCGATGCCCCCACTCATCAATTCCCAACTTCTCCCTGATAGCCACACAGACTCTGGAGTGAGTTCTCCAATCCCAGTATTCTCAATGCAGCAGAAGAGAGGGGCCAGGCCGGCAAAATGGCAGCTAGATCTCTTGCAAAGGCGTTGAGCATCTCAACATCACAACGGTTCCTTCAAGGAAATGAAGTCCTGCCTGACCTTCGAGTGACTCACTTGCCAAAACTGAACAAGCTTCAGACACCGATAAAATACTACTTAGCTGAAATTCAATAGAGCAAAAAGTCTGAAATGTAGAACACTTGGGGAAGAAGTTATTTCATGCATGGCTTTCTTTAAATAGTCCTGTGTTAAGGCAACTGCCTTTGTTTATACACAGCAAGGAGAATGGAATATAGATATACACCACTAGAGGCCTGCAGTCAAAGATTTGGCTGGCTAGTTAAAAATCAATATATGAAATTCAGCCACCCACACTCAAATATCATTTTCCCCCACCTCACTATAGTTCCCCCATATTCAAAGCTCCTTTGTCTGTCCAAAACCTGCAACGCCATCCCCCTAAACCCCAAGTGAAGGTTTTCTCCAGACAAACTGCTCTTCCACTGCCCTCGTTTCTCATAATTTCCTCTTAGCTGTAAGAAGTAACATTCCAGGACATCACAGCAGTTGAGCTAATGGCTGGTTTGAAAGGTGGAGACGAATAGCCACAAGACAAATGGCAGCCCAGTTTTAGCAAGAAATACTGGTGGAACAGGCAAACACCCATCACACACTCCCATCAGCCCCAGCTAGGATGGTATGGCATCAAGGAACCATACTTCAACATCATCAGGAGAGCCACAGGTTTCCCACCGCTGGTCTAGAGGCTCAGGTGATCCCCAGAGATCTTGTGTTACGGGGCAGCTATATATTTTTAAAAATTCAGTAAATTCAGAGTCAATGTAGTGTAGTGGTTAGAGCAGTGGTTCTCAATCTGTGGGTCCCCAGATGTTGTTGGACTACAACTCCCATCATCCCTGAGCTAGGGATGATGGGAGTTGTAGTCCAACAACATCTGGGGACCCGCAGGTTGAGAACCGCTGGGTTAGAGTGTCAGATTTGGAGCTGGGAGAGACCAGGGTTCAAATTGCCACTTGGCCATGAAGATAGCTGGATGACCTCGGGCCAGTCGCTGCCTCTCAGCCTATCCTACCTAACAGGGTTGTTGAGGGGATTAAATGAGGGGGCAGGATCATGTATGCCACCTTGAGCTCCTTGGAGAAAAGCTGGGATATAAACATAACCAATTAATAAATAAAGTTAACGAATGCCTCTAAAGAAATATCAAGGGGCCTTTGAGATTCTAGTAAACCACCGATTTCAGGTAAATCGCACTCAATTGTGGAAGTTCCACATCCATCACAGATGGAACTGCTCACCAGGGAGTCAAACCAGGACTAAGCAAAGGTATTTTTAATGAGTTAACTCTAGACAAGCATGTTCCTCCCCAAGCCCTAAGGAACGAGTTGACAAAAGTTCAAATGTGCCAATTTATTTCAACTTTGGGTATATTCCTTCCTTAGGGCTTCGGGTGCAATACAAATATATAAACATCACACTAAGCATAACATGTCACAAATCCTCACCCCCAATTAAAAGCTTAATCCTGGCCCCAAGCGCCTGTCTCAAAAGAAAAGAAAAATCTTACAACGCTGATAGAAAAAATACCAGCATGGTTTGCAGGCTGAAGACTGTATCAGAAATGCAGGAAGCCAACAAGCCTGGAAGATGCTCCTGTAAGCACTATGGAGGCTACTTGGCTTGTGCTGGTCCTGCTCTTACTATGGTGGCCTTACCTGAGGAAGGACAGCAGCAAGCCAAAGGTCTCAGTGCCATTGAAAGTAAAGGTAAAGGGACCCCTGAACATTAAGTCCAGTCGCGGACGACTCTGGGGTTGTGGCGCTCATCTCGCTTTACTGGCATACAGCTTCCGGGTCATGTGGCCAGCATGACTAAGCCGCTTCTGGCGAACCAGAGCAGCACACGGAAACGCCGTTTACCTTCCTGCCAGAGCGGTACCTATTTATCTACTTGCACTTTGACGTGCTTACGAACTGCTAGGTTGGCAGGAGCAGGGACTGAGCAATGGGAGCTCACCCCGTTGTGGGGAGTTGAACCGCCGACCTTCTGATCAGCAAGTCCTAGGCTCTGTGGTTTAACCCACAGCGCCACCCGCGTCCCTTCAAAACCATCATCAGTTGGGATCAGTTGGTCCCTCACCTTTCCCGCCCCGACCTGGCCACAGTGATCCATGCGACAGTCACCTCCAGGCTTGACTACTGTAACTCGCTCTACATGGGGCTGCCCTTGAAACTGTCCCAGAAACTCCAGCGGGTGCAGAATGCTGCAGTGAGGCTCCTCACGGGGTCCCTGCCATGGGAGCATATTCACCCAGTGCTCTACCAGCTGCACTGGCTCCCGGTGGAATACAGGGTCAGGTTCAAGGTGCTGGTTTTGACCTTTAAAGCCCTATGCGGTCCAGGACCCTCGTACTTATGGGACCGCCTCTCCTGGTATGTCCTGAAGAGGACCCTAAGGTCCATAAGTAATAACAGCTTAAAGGTCCTGGGGCCCTAAGGAAGCCAGACTATCTTCCACCAGGGCCAGGGCCTTTTCAGTGATGGCTCCGACCTGGTGGAATGCTCTGTCCCACGAGACTAGGGCCCTGCAGGACTTGATTTCCTTCCACAGGGCCTGTAAGACAGAGCTATTCCACCTGGCCTTCAATCTGAATTAGCCTGATCCTTCATTCCCTTTCCTCTTCTATGAAGAAACCCTTTCTTTAAATTGGCCAGTTAGCCCTGGTGATCATTTGATGTCTACTGACTGGGGTTTTGTCCCCCCCCCCCCATGACCCCTGAATTTTGAATTTTATTGATATGATGCTGTATTTTATGCTGTTTTAAAGTCGCATTTTAATCAATGTTTTATATTTGCTGTTAGCCGCCCTGAGCCCGGTTTTTAAACCGGGAAGGGCGGGGTATAAATAAAAAATTATTATAATATTATTATTATTGATGCAGTATCAAATAGGGGGGAGCTCGTGCAATGGAGAGAGAAGGAAACCTCAAGCCAATCGCAGCCAATTTTGTGGTTGAAGTTTAGCAAACATCTCTTCTGGGTGGGAGATGATATAATGGATGACCTGCATTATCATCTGCTGTATTATTAATAGAAATGGATCTAGGAGGAACTGGCCCCTGTGGAAATTAAATGTACACTTATATGGAAATCACAAAGCAGATACCCGCCCCTCAAAAAAAACCTCCACAGAAAGCAAGAAACCTAAAGAGGAATTAGGTTTTAATTAAGGGAGCTGCTGGAGGTGGAAGGATTCTTTACCCATCTTTTATTAAAATATAGGCAATTTTATCAAACATTCATTCTGTCTGCAAAAGTTCCTGACACACACATTTTGGGCCCCTGGGCTAAAAGGTTAGAACAAGATTTCCTGGCAGTCGGGCTCACATTAAGTTTGTTTGATCAATATTGTATGAATTGCTTTAACATGCTTTGCATCTCTTTCCAGCAAGCACAGAAATACAGGAAAATATAGGTTAAAATCTCCCTTTTAAAACGCACATTTGTAGGAGGAAAGGCGCTCACACCTTTTAGAAAGTTCTCATATGCAAATGAGCCAAATGAAGTGTTTTTTAAAAATATTGTTGCTATATATATAGCTTCAAATCAGAATCCATTTTGAGTAATTCAGTTCACTTGACTTCTCTGTAAGGTCTTGCCACTTGTAAGAACGTGCAAGAATAATGCAGGCAACAACATTTTTCCGGACGTCTGTACAGTGGTGCCTCGCAAGACGAAATTAATCCGTTCCGCGAGTCTCTTCGTCTTGCGGTTTTTTCGTCTTGCGAAGCACGGCTATTAGCGGCTTAGCGGCTATTAACGGCTTAGCGGCTTTAAGAAAAAGGAAACAAACTCGCAAGAATTCGCAAGACGTTTCGTCTTGTGAAGCAAGCCCATAGGGAAATTCGTCTTGCGGAACGACTCAAAAAACGGAAAACTCTTTCGTCTAGCGAGTTTTTCGTCTTGCGAGGCATTCGTCTTGCGGGGCACCACTGTAATTTAAAGCTTAGTATCGGTGGTTCCCAATCTTTACCCTTTCTTAGACTCTTTTCCTTGGGGGTAGACCCTCCCACACCCTGCTTCAATGGAAGCTAGATCATGGAACTAAGGAAGCTGCCTTGTACTGACCCAAACCATTGGTCCATCTAGCTGTCTACACTGAACTACTACCAAATTATGGCACTTTTCAACTGCATTTGTACATTTCTGCTGCCCATTTTCAGAATACAATGGACGCTCGGGTTGCATATATGATCAGTGCGGGAGGCACGTTCGCAACCCGCAGCGCCGTGTCGGCGCATGTGCAGGTTGTGATTCGGCGCTTCTGCGCATGCGTCAAAACCCGGAAGTAACCCGTTCCGGTACTTCTGGGTTCGGCGTGGTGCGCAACCCGAAAACACACAACCTGAAGCGTCTGTAACCCAAGGTATGACAGACAACCAGTGATCAAAGAAACCAGGCAGAATTGCCATGTATACCTACAGAGTGCATGCAGTTTTTACTGAGAAAGCACCTGACATTTTGTAAAAAAAAGACGTGTTGATAATGGCAAGTCTGTTAATGGTGCTTAGAGAATGAAAGATCTGATGAAAAACACACAGACACAAGAGCCACAAGATGTGGCTTACAAACAAGGAAGTACATACCGCCAAATGTGGCTAACTGGAAAATAGAAAACTCCGTTTACCTGGGGCATAGCCAGGGCTGGTGGTCGGGTACATATTTGGGTTGTAGGTGGGGGCAGCCGTGGGATATCCAGCAGGATAACCTGAGAAGAGAGATGAGGTACTTTAGCTGGGGGAAAGTCAAACAGCAAATATCTGTGCAAAGAGAGAGAGAATGAAGCGATTAAAAGGAATAAAAAGACGACAGGTCAGCAGGAGAACTAGCCAGGGACTCAGATTCTGCACCTCCTTACTTTCTCCAAAAGGCAATGAAACATAAAGACATACAAATAGCCCCTTACCTGACAATTGCCCCCAGTTTCTAAAATACTCCATGTGCAAAAAATGAGGATTTTTAAAAAAATATTATGACACCTGTATACATCTTTTCAACCCTAACCGTTCTCACAAGTGGTCCATGATAAAATAATCAGAATGTTTGGTGAAGTTTTCTCCTAGGGAGAAATAGCAGCTGTGAAAAAGAGATTTTTATTAGCACTGAGCAGAGGGGGGAAGTTTTAACTATCTCATTTCTTCTCCCCCTACCCCCCTCACAAACAGACACACGCCATGGTCCTCATTGTGATTCCTCCCCTCAAAAAAAGTCAGGGGTCCCTTTACCTTTACTGTGATTTAAAAAACACCAACAGATACAGGAAAACAACAATAATAGGAACAGATACAGGAAAACAATATTAATATTAACAATATTAATAACAATAGTATTCAACCATGCTGGAGGGACGGTGTTCTTCAGGGTCCGTGCCCCAGTTTACTACATACCCCAACCATTGATGTATTTTTAATCCTTGTTGGGAGCCGTCCAGAGTGGCTGGGGAAACCCAGGCAGATGGGTGGGGTACAAATAATAAATTATTATTATTATTATTATTATTATTATTATTATTATTATTACTGCTGCTGCTAAAGCCCTAAGAGGCAAAGGATGTTGGAGGCGGGGGGGGGGGGGAGAGAAGAAGCAGTTACAAGGAACTCTTCTTCCTGCTGCCAGAACAGCCCCCCATCACCAGCCCCCCATTACCAGAATCATGGATAGGCAAACTAATAAGGCCCGGGGGCCGGATCCGGCCCAGTCGCCTTCTCAATCCGGCCCATGGTCGGTCATGTTTTTACATGAGTAGAATGTGCCTTTTTATTTAAAATGCATCTCTGGGTTATTTGTGGGGCCTGCCTGGTGTTTTCACATAAGCTGAATGTGTGCTTTTATTTAAAATGCATCTCTGGGTTATTTGTGGGGCAGAGGAATTCCTTCATTTGCCCCTCCCCCCCAAAAAAAACCATAGTCTGGCCCCCCACAAGGTCTGAGGGACACTGGACCGGCCCCCGGCTGAAAAAGTTTACTGAGCCAGATGTTTTCAATCCCAATGCTGAACTAGTGTAGCTCCTGATTCTGCTCCTCTGAAAGGTGGAAGCAGCAAAAGGTGCATATTGTAGGGGGACGGACGATGCTTTTCAAAGCCCTCTGCCCAGTCTGCCAGCAGTTTTTCTTGCCCGATAACCAATGCACTTTTCAGGTGAGTAGACAAACCCCAAGTCCTATTAAAATGCAGCCACTGGACGACTAGGAAAGCAATCACCCGCCCCACAGAAGTGCTTGCAGGATGTGCCCCCTCTTCTACCCAACTCCATGGGCACCCTGAGTAGCTATGGGACATGTCTGGGATCTTTGCCTCCCCTTTACAAATTTATGAAGCCTCCTCCTTGAAGTTAATTAGAATCATCTATTTCAACAGTCATTACCACCGTGATGGAATAAATAACTATTTGTTCCAACCTCTCATTTTCATCAGCGTTGCAATTCTGCTACTAAATCAGGTTAATTAAAAATGGTTGCAGTTAATGCCGGA
The DNA here is from genome assembly GCF_027172205.1 of Podarcis raffonei. Lineage (NCBI taxonomy): Eukaryota > Metazoa > Chordata > Lepidosauria > Squamata > Lacertidae > Podarcis > Podarcis raffonei. The sequence goes on along the minus strand of NC_070605.1, from coordinate 8,585,116 downwards.
GATGCCGACGATTCGCTAATAGTATGTAAAGCCCATGCCACTGAGGAGGCTGTGGGGTGTACAGGATTCTGGCAATCAAACGTCTCTTTTGAGTGTTATTTATAGAATCAGCAGCGGCACACAGAATTCTAATGAGGGCATAGCCAAGTCAAAGGAAGAAATGCGCACTTGGCTTCTCATGCGAAGGCTCTTGACTGTGGATTCGGGGGGCGGTTCTTTTGGCTGCTTCTTTTTTTAAGAAGGAAAGGCAAATGCACTGCCGCGATGACTAATTCGCTGCTGTCTTTTTACTACACATCACATCCATCTTCCTCGCCTCTGAGCGTTTCGTAACAAAAGTGCCCTTTAGATGTTACCGCAGTGGCGCGAGAGCTTTTCCTCCGAGGGCTCCTTCCCTGACGCCACCGCAACGTCCCAGTGAAAGTGAAGCTCAGTCGCGCGGGGCCTTAGGACCTGGTTTGACGCCCTCGATATGGCTGGGTGGCAACTGTTCGGAACGAAGCTGCACAGCTGTAACTGCCGCCAGCTGAATCCACAGGAGAGCTGAGGCTGGAATGGCCCAAGTCCTAGACTACTTGGGACCATGGAAGGTCGACTCACCTCTTATATACCCATAGATTACTGTACTCTGCAAGTGAGGGCCTCCAGCGAACAATGGAGGTCCGCTTCAAACAATGTGGGAATTGGGTCTATAATAATAATAATAATAATAATAATAATAATAATAATAATAATAATAAATTTTATTTATACCCCGCCCTCCCCAGCCAAGGCCGGGCTCAGGGCAGCTAACAACCAAGAATAAAAACAAGTTGAATGAATACAACTTAAAAACAAGATTAAAATACAACATTAAAACATTAAATGCAGCCTCATCACAGGAAGAGAAAGGAAGGAAGAAAGGGGGGGGGAATCAGATTGACTCCAAGCCAAAGGCCAGGCGGAACAACTCTGTCTTACAGGCCCTGCGGAAAGGAATCAGATCCTGCAGGGCCCTGGTCTCATGAGGCAGAGTGTTCCACCAGGCCGGGGCCAGTGCTGAAAAGGCCCTGGCTCTGGTTGAGGCTAATCTAACTTCCTTAGGGACTTCTAGGGTGTTGCTATTTATGGACCTTGAGGCTCTCTGTGGGGCATACCGGGAGAGGCGGTCCCGTAGGTACGAGGGTCCTAGTGTCATGGCGCCTAGCCTTTGGAACTCCCCTCCCCTTGAATATTAGACAGGTGACATCTCTGTTGTCTTTTCAGTGCCAGCTGAAGACCTTTCACTCTCAGCAAGCCTCATAGTAGAGATCTTCCCCACTCTGCATCAGTACTGGGATTGTTTTTTAAAAGATGCTTGAAAGTTTTCTCTTTTTTAATGCTTTCATCGCTTTATTGCTTGTTGTCTGCTGCCAGGACTCCTTTCAAAGAAAGGTTTCAGGAACACTCTCTACCTGGCCTTGATAGCTAATGCAATGTTTTTTAGGACGCATCCTATTTTGGTGATTGTTAGTTGATTTAAACCAGGAGTCAGCAAAGACCCACTCTTTTCCCAAAGCACCCCCTCCCAAAAGGACCGCCCGCCACCGCCACTCACGCCGAAGCCGCCTTGTCTTCAGCAGCCAATCAGAAGCCGTGCCACAGAAGTCAGGCTCCGCACCGGTTTAGCACAGGGACTGACCTAGCGGGCGGCAGGGTCCGCAAGGTTCATGGGCCAGATTAACGAGCTCAGCGGGCCGCATCCAGCCCGCAGGCCTTAATTTGTTGACCTCTGATTTAAACTGAGTTGAACTGGGTGGTTTAAATTGTTGTAAACCACCCCTGCATCTTAGGGCAAAAGGCAAGTGATAAGTTAAATACCGTATTTTTCGCTCTATAGGACACACTTTTCCCCCTCCAAAAATTAAGGGGAAATGTGTGTGCGTCCTATGGAGCGAATGCATGCTCCTTGGCTTCAGCGATAGCAACGCGAAGCCTCCAAAGTGCAGAGGGAGAGTTCCCCCCGCGCTCTGGAGGCTTTGCGTTGCTTTTGCTGAAGCTGCCTGAAGCCCCCAGAGCGCAGCGCGAACTCCCGCTGCGCTCCGGGGGCTTCAGGCAGCTATCTGCAAGCCTTCGGAGCGCAGCAGGAGTTCCTGCTGCTCTCCGAAGGCTTGCGGATAGCCGCCTGAAGCCTAGAGAGCGAGAGGGGTCGGTGCACACCCATCCCTCTTGCGCTCCAGGCTTCGCTTTGCTGGAGAGGCGCTGCACAGTTTTCCCTCTCTGCGCAGCGCCCCTTCAGCGAAGCGGGAGGAGAAATGGAAGGGGCCCCGTTTCTCCTTCCGTTTCACTGAAGGGGTGCTGAGCAGGGGGGGGGGAGAATCCCACTCCATTTTCCCCCTCCTATGGTCCGGTGCATCTTATAGAGCGAAAAATACAGTACTAACCCCCTCCACCATGTTACAGCAGGGTGAATTGCTGCTGACCAATCTCTGGCGTCCAGATAGCGCTTGCTAGTGTGCTTCAAATGAAAGACGCAGGAGATACACAGACAGGCCCTTTACAACTGGCAGGGTCACCTGCAAGCAACTGCAACATGTGGAGCAAAACAAAAGCGGAGACGGTACCCAGAGATGCTATCGCACGTAGCGAATCGGGTGTAATTACTTTGGTAAAAATAGGTAAGCGAAAAGGCAGCCATGCTGACATGAAATCAATTCTTCTTCCCCTGCATTCGTCTTGCTTTTCGGTTCTCAGGGGCCGTTATTGTTTCTAGATCTATGTCAGAAAGGAAACTGACTGACCCACAGCCCAGCGCAGCAGACAACTCCGTGAGCTCAGATGCCTGAACCCGGGTCTCTTGCTCAAGTGCAACACAATCTACACAATCTACTCCCCAGCACAACGATGTGAAGCTAGAGAGAGAACGTGCCTTGCTCACGTGCAGACCTCATCAGCTCCAGCATTTATTTATTTTAATAAAAAGAGTAGGTAGCAGGTGATGTGAAAGGCCTCTCTCAGCCTAAGACCTTGGGGAACTGCTGCCAGCCAGAGTAGGCAATATTAGGAAATGGAAAGAAGTCGTCCCAGCAAAAGAAGAATGGATACAAAAGCTTATGGAATATGCAGAAATGGCAAAACTTCAAAGAAAAATAAGAAATCAAGATAGCCAACTTTTTTATCAAAGAATGGAAATGGTTTACTGAATATTTACAAACTGTAAACATATAAGAACATTGGCAGGATTATTGTAAGAACCTGCAGTTTTATAAGAGTATATATTTAAAGTAGATGAATAAATGAGCAAATTAAGTTAATTTGGATATGCAGAAAATATTAAAAATAAATTTAAGGAACTGCAGGAAGAGGGGGAAGGAAGTTGAGTTTTGAAGTGTTAAAATGATTGCAAAATTATTGAAATGTATAAAACTGAAAATCATAAATTATATGAGAGACGGTGTTAGGAAAACACCAGCTTCCTACCTGCTTCCTCCACCACCACCACCCCACCTCACCAAGATTGCACAGAAAACTCCAAAGTATTGATGACTGCAGCTCGAAACAAAATAGGCATCAGTTTTGCCAAATACAGTAGGCCTGAAGTGCAGGACGCTTTGCAAATGTTTAGCATGGTGCATATTCAATAGAAGGATGACATATCATGTAAAAGTAGTTCAGAGTACAAGCAGAGCTTTCAACCGAAGCAAAGGAGAGCTCACCGGAGGGAAGAGGAACACTCACCACTGGCAGATTTATGGAGATGCAGTAGCACCTCTTCCCATTTGCAACCCTTGCTGGTTTCTACAGTTATCTGGAATTTCTCCTGCTGAAGATTGAGCCCCTCTTGCTCTACTGCACTGGGGTTTCCTGTAGCTCAGGACCAGAATCAGCTTACCCAGTTGGATGGAACTGCAACACTAGTTTCCCCGAAAGGGCTGTCTCACGGAAGATGGAGCAAGCTTGTATTCTCTTGCTCTGGAACATGGGTTGGCAAACTAAGGCCCGTGGGCTGGATCCGGCCAAATTAGAATCATAGAATCATAGAATCATAGAGTTGGAAGAGACCACAAGGGCCATCGAGTCCAACCCCCTGCCAAGCAGGAAACACCATCAGAGCACTCCTGACATATGGTTGTCAAGCCTCTGCTTAAAGACCTCCAAAGAAGGAGACTCCACCACACTCCTTGGCAGCAAATTCCACTGTCAAACAGCTCTTACGGTCAGGAAGTTCTTCCTAATGTTTAGGTGGAATCTCTTCTTGTAGTTTGGATCCATTGCTCCGTGTCCGCTTCTCTGGAGCAGCAGAAAACAACCTTTCTCCCTCCTCTATGTGACATCCTTTTATATATTTGAACATGGCTATCATATCACCGCTTAACCTCCTCTTCTCCAGGCTAAACATGCCCAGCTCCCTTAGCCGTTCCTCATAAGGCATCGTTTCCAGGCCTCTGACCATTTTGGTTGCCCTCCTGGACACGTTCCAGTTTGTCAGTGTCCTTCTTGAACTGTGGTGCCCAGAACTGGACACAGTACTCCAGGTGAGGTCTGACCAGAGCAGAATACAGTGGCACTATTACTTCCCTTGATCTAGATGCTATACTCCTATTGATGCAGCCCAGAATTGCATTGGCTTCAGGATCCGGCCCGCGGATGGTCTGTGGATTGGTGTGGGCCGTGGGGATTCTGCTCAAATTTTTTTGCGCCACCTTTTTCTTTTTGTGACGCCATTCCCCCCCCCTCCCTCTCATGCACCAGGTATGGACCTGCCCCTCAGCCCATCGAGGGCTGCCAGGCTATGGCCACCATCCTGCCTGCAGGAGCCCTCGGGAGGTGGTGGATTCTCCTTCTTGGAGGTTTTTAAGCAGAGGTTGGGTGGCCATCTGCCATGGATGCTTTAGCAGAGATTCCTGCATTGCAGGGGGTTGGACTAGATGACCCTTGGGGTCCAACTTTACAATTCTATGATTTTATCCTCTATAGATATTTAAACCTCTGTGTGTATGCACACACACACACACAGCTGGCTCCCTTCCAGCCCTGTGAATGGCAAGACCTCAGAATCCAGAAATATTGCCCATTAATTGAGTCAGCCTTTGAAGACGGAGCTCTCTTTCAAGCCAGAATTTAAGGCTGCTATAAATAATATTTGTTTATCTCTTTCATCTACCTGTTAAATCTGTGTTGATTCGCTCAACATGAAAGGATTTGAAGTGTGCAAAAGACGCCATCCTTTTGAAGGAAGTGTAAAGGGAGAGGCAAAGAATGCAGCAGTTTCTGAAGCCTAGGCTGATAATGAGCGCATTAATACAAGGCACAAATACAAGATGGGTGACACCTGGCTTGAGAGCAGTACATGTGAAAAGGATCTAGGAGTCTTGGTTGACCACAAACTGGACATGAGCCAACAGTGTGACGCGGCAGCTAAAAAAGCCAATGCAATTCTGGGCTGCATCAATAGGAGTATAGCATCTAGATCAAGGGAAGTAATAGTGCCACTGTATTCTGCTCTGGTCAGACCTCACCTGGAGTACTGTGTCCAGTTCTGGGCACCACAGTTCAAGAAGGACACTGACAAACTGGAACGTGTCCAGAGGAGGGCAACCAAAATGGTCAAAGGCCTGGAAACGATGCCTTATGAGGAACGGCTAAGGGAGCTGGGCATGTTTAGCCTGGAGAAGAGGAGGCTAAGGGGTGATATGATAGCCATGTTCAAATATATAAAAGGATGTCACATAGAGGAGGGAGAAAGGTTGTTTTCTGCTGCTCCAGAGAAGCGGACACGGAGCAATGGATCCAAACTACAAGAAAGAAGATTCCACCTCAACATTAGGAAGAACTTCCTGACAGTAAGAGCTGTTTGACAGTGGAATTTGCTGCCAAGGAGTGTGGTGGAGTCTCCTTCTTTGGAGGTCTTTAAGCAGAGGCTTGACAACCATATGTCAGGAGTGCTCTGATGGTGTTTCCTGCTTGGCAGGGGGTTGGACTCGATGGCCCTTGTGGTCTCTTCCAACTCTATGATTCTATGATTCTATGATTCTAAGTTTTCCCTTTCTCCCCTGAACCCATTTGGATTCTAATCAGCCCAAGAACTCCCATCAGTCAGAGACTGCAAGGAAACGGACCATCAGACAACACTGCTGAGATTGTACGTTGATGACCTGCACAGCTTTGATCCACACCATTTCCCTCTTCTTCTTTTTTTGTTTCATTTTCTCTGTCGGTGGAAACTATGCCTGTACAGTCAGGGGTTTACTTTACTACCCATACTCCAGTGCAGTTGTGACAGTGGTCCCCTGCCAACCCTGAAAGCCAGCATTGGGGATGCAAGCCATCTTCAGAGCAGTTTCCCTTGAGCAAGCACACCAACATGAACCTGGTTAGCACTAACTGCCTTCTCTTCCAACCACAAATACCACATTGGCCTGAATATAAGCCACACCCACAAATAATAATAAATAATAATAAATTTTTATTTATACCCCGCCCTTCCTGGTTCAGAAAACCGGGCTCAGGGCGGCTAACAACAAATTTAAAACACTTAATTGATGCTACAAAAAACAGCATAAAATACAGGATAAAACGTGAATAACAATAAAATCAAAAATTAATTTAAGGGGTAAATCCATCCAATAAACATTAGATGACCACCAGGGCTAGCTGGCTAAATTAGTCCTGTTTGGGCCAGCGAGGAGACCAGGGGAGAATTAGCTGTGGGATCCCAGAGCGGGTAATCTTCATAAAAAGGAGAGGGGGAGGGAAGGAAGGGGAACAAAAGATCAGGCTAAGTTCAAATTGAAAGCCAGGCGGAATAGTTGTCTTACAGGCCCTGCGGAAGGAAGTTCAATCCTGAAGGGCCCTGGTCTCATGGGGCAGAACATTCCACCAGGTCGGAGCTGTCACTGAAAAGGCCCTGATGGAGGATAGTCGGACTTCCTTAGGGCCTGCGACCTCTAAACGATGATTATTCACAGTTATTCATTTGAAGGTTTGGGGGAGGCTTGGGAGCCGCAGACGGGACGGGAGCCGTTGCCCCACACCGCTTTCTGGGGGGGGGGGAGCCACGTCACTTTGCTGTCGGCCTTCCCCCTTCTCAGCCGGAGTAGGGGAGGCTTGGCAGCGGCGTGCGGGCTGTGCGCCATTGCCCCGCGTTCCTGGGCTGCTCTCTGGGAGGAGCTGCGCCACCTTGTCGCCGGCCTCACCCCCTTCCCCCGACGGCTCAGGGGAGGCTTGGGAGCGGCAGGCAGGCTGCGCGCCACTGCCTCATGCTCCCAGGCTGCTCTCGGGGGCGGGGGGGAGGGGTGCACCACGCTTCTTTGATGGTGGCATAGGGTCAGAAATATAAGCTGCACTTTAACTTTTCACCATAGGAATTTGGGGGGGGGGGGAGTGTGGCTTATATTCGGGCCAATACAGTAGCAAAATCTGCTTCGAGTTTAGCCTTAGGAGGGAATCAAGGATTGTGTGTGAGCACAGGCCTCCTGAAGCAGAGTAGATTGGGCAAGTCTGAGGACCAACATCTCCTTGTTGTCGTTTAGTTGTGTCCAACTCTTTGTGACCCCCCTGGACCAGAGCACGCCAGGCACTCCTATCTTCCACTGCCTCCTGCAGTTCAGTCAAACTCATGTTGGTAGCTTCGAGAACACTGTCCAACCATCTCGTCCTCTGCCGTCCCCTTCTCCTTGTGCCCTCCATCTTTCCCAACATCAGGGTCTTTTCCAGGGAGTCTTCTCTTCTCATGAGGTGGCCAAAGTATTGGAGCCTCAGCTTCAGGATCTGTCCTTCCAGTGAGCACTCAGGGCTGATTTCCTTCAGAATGGAGAGGTTAGATCTTCTTGCAGTCCATGGGACTCTCAAGAGTCTCCTCCAGCACCACAAATTCAAAAGCATCAATTCTTTGGTGATCAGCCTTCTTGATGGTCCAGCTCTCACTTCCATACATCACTACTGGGAAAACCAGAGCATTAAGTATATGGACCTTTGTTGGCAAGGAAGTAACCTGCTGATACAACACTCGACTGCTTGGGATGTGCTAACACATTCTGCAAAAGCTGGGTTCATACTGCGAGTGGGTTCCCTGCTCTGACTGCTCTTGTGTCTAATTCCATCCTGGTTCAGAGCAACCCTCCAGCATGGGAAAGGGAAAGAAGAGAAGTCAGGCCTGTCAAAATGTGGAGCCCTGGAATTCAGACCCCATCCTCGCCACAAATGAAGTATAGACAACACATTGGTAGTCTGCAATGCCTCTTCAGAAGAAACTCAATTGCAATATAACAGCCTGTTCCACTGAAAATGTCAGGCAACTGCTATTTAGCATTGCAGCATGCCATACGGCAGGCTGTGGGAGCCAGCACACACTCCCTGAAGTCGCAAATTGTTGTCAATCTGGCAGGGGAAGCATGCATATTCCTCAAAACAACTGGACAAATTCTGCAATTATAAAACAACATCTCTGTGCACCAGGGTGGTCATATCCTCATAGAGGAAGGTTTAAAAGACATCACCTTTCACCTTTAGGTGCTTAATTTCTGCACCCTAATTAACTTCAGACAGTCCCTGTGTTATTTTGGATGGTTCTGGACTAATACCAGCAGAGCAAATTGCTCTCAAATCCATTAGCTTTCGACAAAGGCAAAAGCAGATGGAGCGTGCATGGAATATTAGCAAAACCAGTTTTAGAGTGTTAAAAAGGCTTAATGCTTCTCTCCTGGGTCCCTGGGCCAGAATCAAAATGATGCTTCAGGGAACTGGGGAATTTACAGTATCTCGACTGGCAAAGCTGCACAGCTGTGTCTGCAGAAGAATCCAGTAAAAGTAAAGTCTAATATCATGGGCTGGAATAGTAGGAAGCCGTTGCTCAAAATAATAGAAGTCACAAGTATTAAAATACCAGCATACGTAGATGACTGTTAGTTTTGCATTTGTTCATTTCAAAGTTTTAATTAAAACAAATATTTAGCCACAAAGGAATTGTTACAGGAATTCTAAGGTCTCACATAAACATAAATCATATGTTCATAAATCTACACAGCAAATACATTCATAAGTATATAAACCACATATCTGAAATAGTACAGGAGAGCAATCCTGTAGGCATTTTGTAGGTTATTCCTTTCCAGGGGTCAGCAAACTTTTTCAGCAGGGGGCCGGTCCACTGTCCCGCAGACCTTGTGGGGGGCCGGACTGTATTTTTTTGGGGGGGGATGAATGAATTCCTATACCCCACAAATAACCCAGAGATGCATTTTAAATAAAACAACACATTCTACTCATGTAAAAATACGCTGATTCCTGGACTGTCCGTGGGCCAAATTTAGAAGGCATTTGGGCCAGATCCAGGCCCCAGGCCTTAGTTTGCCTGCCCATGCTTTAAACCGAGTTGAAATGGGACCATTTGCCAATTTGCTCAACTCCACTCACTCAAAATACAGAGAGAACAGAAATTTAAGAATTAGCAAACACCTTGGTACGCACTGAAATTATGACCTACTGCAGCTGATTTTAAATCACTCTAAGCTGAGCAAAAAGTTAAAATCTGTCGCTGCATGTAAAAGTTGGAGGGTGGGTGGGTGGATGGAAACACTGAAGCTTAGGTTAGAAATAAAAAATCGGCCTTAAAATCTCGAACTTTATATGAATTTAACCAGATAAAGCCTCATTTTTAAACTAGATGACAACACTAGGAAGGGTCTTAGCCTGAAGGATTCTGAAGGAGGTTTTCAAAAGCACAAATAAAGTGAGCAAAGGAAACCAGTTTATGAGGATGACACATCCTGCCCCGAAATATCTCTGACTCCTCTTTACTGTAGTTCAGCCTACCTGTCACCTGAAGTTATTCTGCCTGGATTCCCACTGACTAGTTTGTTTCCCAGCCTGCAGTTCACTTACGCTTTTAAACCCTTTAATGATTTCATTGCTTTTATTATGGATGTTAGCAGCCTTGAGCAGCTCTTGTGAAATGGAAATACATGTTAAGCCTCTCTTACTGGTATAGAACCTGGTTGACTTAGGATATTCATGGATAGAAGCACAGACCTTGCAATGTATGGTAAATGCAACTGTATGGCACCATCAAAATCTGGATAGCTGCCAAGTTCCACAAATGCAATATTAAAAAAAAAAAAGGAATACAGCAAAAACTCCCCAGTGAAATACACAAAACACCTTTTCAATTCCCATTCCTTCAAAAGGAGTCCACAGAAGAATTTACTGGTTAAAAAATAGGTTGCTTTTCATTGTTCCTTTTGTAATATTGATTTTATAAAACAACAAGACAATAATTCATATTAACATGGCCCCAGATTCCAGCCTAAAGCAGCCCACTTGGGCACAAACGCCACTTTAAGAAGAATTACAAGCAGAATGATTTGGCAATCCATGAAACAGTTTCTCTCAGAAACAGGCAACAGTAAATCCACGAGGTATAAAGGAATAATTATGGCGACATGCTGGCTGCGTCATTTTTACATAAATCTTCATCAAGGCACATGTCTGAGGACAGTAGAAATTATAGTGAATCATACTTCTGCAATTAGAGGGTTTTAAAAAACCATTTCTTCAGCTTCTGAATTTCCTTTTAAGCTGCATTTATTCACAGAGTCATGAACGATTCAATGGTCAGAAGTCAAAACCCACATATTAAATTAAATGGGAACTTTGGCCATGCAACTCAACTGTTTGGCCTGAGTCTTCCAACACATAGAAGGCAGAACACAACCTGAAGACACACAAACCACAACAGAGGACCTTTGATATGCAGGCCTATTTGCACAAGCAAAATGACACTTGGAAACAAAGCATATCAAATTATGGGTGCCCCCCCCCTGAATTTTTAAGGCCACACCCACAAATCTTGCTTTCCTCCCCCCCCCAAGCACTAGCTCAGTTTTTCACCATTCACTGAACCCATTCCAGAATCAGAATATTTGCCCTAATCACAGCAAAAAGACTGATACTGATGAATTGGCAAAATAAAAATGGGGCTCCCTTCTACGATTGGATTGGAGACTTACACAAACTCGCAACATATAAACAACATGCATATAAACGCAGACTTGCCATGGACAAATTCAATGATATTTGGACTCTGTTCTTACAAATACAGTAATAGGTTAAGATCTGGTGAAGTACAATAACAACTTTGTAAAGTATACAGTTTGGGGGGTTTCCCCACTCCCCCCTTTACTTTCCCTTCTACACGGGTGTTGTTTCTCTTTTTCTTTTTCTCTCTTTTATTTACATCTCAACATGTTTAGCACACATATCATTATGTATTTTTTAACTTGCAATAAAGAGGTCTGGGGAAAATAATATTAGAGTAAGTACCACACGCTGGCCTGTTTGACATCCAGCAAACCAGACTTTGCTTCAAGGCCACACGCTGGCCTGTTTGACATCCAAAGCGGCTGTAAAAACAGGCAAAAATTTGATTAAATATTATAACCTCATTGGTTGTAATGTGCCACACAGGACATTCTCAAGAAATAATATACGTGCCCAATTCAGTTTTGGGGGAGTCAACTTCAATTTTTTGTACATCATTTTGTACATTTTGTACTGATGGCTGGTAGCAGTGCTTTTTTTCCTGGGGGGACGCAGGAGTATGCATACCCCTAAACATTTTGTGAATCTAAGTTTGGCCTCATTGAGGGGCAGTATTTCAACATGTGTAGAAAAATGAGAGTACTTCTAAACATTTTTTTTTTTAACTGGCTGGTAGTACAATAGCTTTGTAAACAAGCATTTTGGTTTCCCTGCAAATGTCCCGGTTTTCAAAAACCCTGCACTTCAATTGGGAGAAAGTTGCACTTGCAGAGTTCAGGGGATGCTGGATTTCGGCATACTGCATCTTAAAGTAGTGCTGTAGCACAGTCAACAGTCCAGGCCCGGCCTATTCCCTTGAGGCTGGCAATCATTCAGAAGGGCAGTGATTTGAGCTGTAAACCTGGACGGCACTAGTGGATCTCCTGACATACTCCAAGAGCACTAGCAAGAGGACTCTCTAATCTTAAGACAGTCTTAATAAAGGAGGGAATATTTGCATATGCAAGCAACTAGAAAACCAATAGCCAAAGATATATCAAAGCAATGCAGAAACCAATACAGTGGCCGAATAATGGCTTGAGGCCTTTTGAAACCTATTTTGATGACCACGGCGACAAACACCTGCACTCTAAGGAGTTGTTCATTCTGTCTCACAGGCAGGATCTGTTGAACCCAACATTTAGAACTGTCGCTTAATTTCATGTCTCTTCCCTCCCTTTTAAAGTTCTTGCATGCAGCCTTCTAATTGCTTTCTCAACATATCCAGGATAATCTTCTCTCCCTGTTGTTGCAAGGATTATGGAGAAATAAAAAGATAAAGCTATGTTTTATTAATATGGAAATCAGAAATTAACTTCCATATGAAATGTTGAGACTCTTCTGCTCTCGCACTGCTCCCCGCACCCCTAGTCTTTGGAGGATTATAAATATACTGGAGAGTAATAAAAAGAGTCTTGAAGCTAACTAAGCAATCTAAACTGAGAACGGTACATTCAGAAATTCTTTTCAAGACAGAAAGGTAATACAAAACAAAAGGAACTGGCATAGGCTGGTGCCCAGAATGTGGGCATTTTCCCTGAAGAATCTCTATTCAACATAATAGACTGGCACCCAGGGAAGCTTATGAACTCTGGGCTTCTGAGCAACAACTCTCCATTAGTCCTCTTCAGCATAAGCTCTTCAGTTGCCCTTTACTATACAATTGTTTCTACAGATCTGGTCTTTTGTTGTTGTTTAGTTGTTTAGTCATGTCCAACTCTTCGTGACCCCCTGGACCAGAGCATGCCAGGCACTCCTGTCTTCCACTGCCTCCCCAGTTTGGTCAAACTCATGTTGGTAGCTTTGAGAACACTGTCCAGCCATCTCGTCCTCTGTCGTCCCCTTCTCCTTGTGCCCTCCATCTTTCCCAACATCAGGGTCTTTTCCAGGGAGTCTTCTCTTCTCATGAGGGGCCAAAGTATTGGAGCCTCTGCTTCAGGATCTGTCCTTCCAGTGAGCACTCAGGGCTGATTTCCTTCAGAATGGAGAGGTTTGATCTTCTTGCAGTCCATGGGACTCTCAAGAGCCTCCTCCAGCACCAGAATTCAAAAGCATCCATTCTTCGGCGATCAGCCTTCTTTATGGTCCAGCTCTCACTTCCATACATCACGACTGGGAAAACCAGAGCTTTAACTATACGGACCTTTGTTGGCAAGGTGATGTCTCTGCTTTTTAAGATGCTGTCTAGGTTTGTCATTGCTTTTCTTGTTGGGCACATAAGCTTCAAAAACCCCTCCAGAGGAAATAACTTTCTTCAACACTTACTGAACACGGCCAGTTTTTGATCTTAAAATGCTACGAAGCCTCTAAGCCAGGGATAGGAAACTTGTCTCTCTCCAGATGTTGCTGGGATGGAGCTGGTGGGAGCTGGAGTGCAACAACATCTGGATGGCCACAAGTTCCCCAACCTTCCCTCTAAGTCAGTGGTGTCCAAACTTTTTCCAAAGAGGGCCAGATGTGATGAAGTGAAGGGCCGTGAGTTGTTGACTCAACCAAAGTTGTTGACCTTTTTTTAGGATTATAGGATTAAAGTTGTTGAGCTTTTTATGATTTTACCCCAACGTTTTTGAGCTTTTTTTAAGGATTAAAGTCGTTGAGCTTTTTTGGGATTCAAATTGTTGTGGTTTTTTTTAGGATTGAAGTTGTTGTGGGTTTTTTTAGGATTTTACCCCAGGAAATAAACTGCCACAAGAAGAGCCGGATTAAACCAGCAGGCTGGATTAGGACCCCAAAACAGACTTTGGACATGCCTGCTCTAGGTGATCCTGCTGGAAGGAGACCTCTTTCTTCCCTGGGAAGAACAAACGTTCCTACTCTGCACATCTCTTTGAAGGTGGAGAACCTGCTAGACCTATCATGGCAGCAGTTCAGGTCTTTATGTTCAACAAGAGGCAGGTGGTCAGTCTCTCAGTCTCTCTCTCTCTCTCTCTCTCTCTCTCTCTCTCTCTCTCACACACACACACACACACACACGAGCATTACCGTATTTTTCGCCCCATAGGACGCACCGCCCCATAGGACGCACCTAATTTGGGGGGGGGGTGGATAAAGAAAAAAATTACTTCCCCCCCCCCAGGCACGGGGCAGGCGCGGGGGAAGCTTCCCCCGACCCCAGCCCCCAGAACAGCCTGCTATCCGCAAGCCTAGGGAGCCGCGGAGCTTGCGGAGAGGTGCGCGAAGCCCGGGCGCGCTCTTCAGCGTGCACCAGGCTTCGGAATGCAGGCAGCTCTGCGCCACCCTCCGGAGCCCCGCGCGGCTTCGCGCCGGGATCCGGAGGGTGGCGCAGAGCTGCAGGAAGCCCTGGAGCGCAGGCAGCTCTGCGCCACCCTCCGGAGCCCCGCGCGGCTTCGCGCCGGGATCCGGAGGGTGGCGCAGAGCTGCAGGAAGCCCTGGAGCGCAGGCAGCTCTGCGCCACCCTCCGGAGCCCCGCACGGCTTCGCGCCGGGATCCGGAGGGTGGCGCAGAGCTGCAGGAGGCCCGGGAGCGCAAGCAGCTCTGCGCTACCATCCGGAGCCCCACGCGGCTTTGCGCCAGGATCCAGAGGGTGGCGCAGAGCTGCAGGAAGCCCGGGAAAGCCTGCATTTGCCCCATAGGACGCACACACATTTCCCCTTCATTTTTGGAGGGGGAAAAGTGCGTCCTATAGGGCGAAAAATACGGTATATTCCTTTTTAATGGGAATGTGAGTTCTGAGTCCATATCTCAAATTCAGAGTTGCTGTTAACAAAAACTCTCCAGTTAAAGCAAGGGTCACTAAGCTTTTGGGGCCTTTGGGCACCCCTGCAAACTGTTACTGGCACCAAACACACCCTGCAACCAAGCACACAACACAACCTATTATACTGGCTACAGGATGCTTATTTCAAGACCAATTTCATTGGTGGGCAGGAGGACTGTGTGGGTGCCAGGGAAGGCCCCCCTGAGGGTGCATGGGTGCCCATGGGTGCCGAGGTTAAAGGCACTCACATAGTAAAGCTGGGAGAAATCTCTGCCTGAAACTTTGGAGAGCATTTGCCAGAGAGCAGGCAGTACTGGGCTAGAGGGACTAATGATTTGACCCTGCGTAAGGCAGCTGTGGGTTAAACCACAGAAGGTCAGCGGTTTGAATCCCCGCAATGGGGTGAGCTCCCGTTGCTCGGTCCCTGCTCCTGCCAACCTAGCAGTTCGAAAGCATGTCAAAAGTGCAAGTAGATAAATAGGTGGCGGGAAGATAAATGGCGTTTCTGTGCGCTGCTCTGGTTCACCAGAAGCGGCTTAGTCTTGCTGGCCACATGACCTGGAAGCTGTACGCCGGCTCCCTTGGCCAATAAAGCGAGATGAGTGCCGCAACCCCAGAGTCAGTCACGACTGGACCTAATGGTCAGGGGTCCTTTTACCTTTAAGGCAGCTTCAAACATACCCTGTGCTGTAAAAACAGTAGCGCAATCAAGCAAAAGGAACCCAGATAGCAAATTGCATGAATACTCATAACTGCTGATCTGGCATCTGCATGCATTTAAAGTTACTACATTATTATAATAACACTGCTTACTCTCTTGTTTTTTCATTTCCCCTCTGGAAATCTCCTTTCACATTATCATCATGTTGTGGCTGTTGTCGTTGTACTTTTGCACCAGAGTCCCAAACTGGCCATCAGCAGCCATATAGTACAGTGGTACCTCAGGTTAAGTACTTAATTCATTCCAGAGGTCCGTTCTTAACCTGAAACTGTTCTTAACCTGAAGCACCACTTTAGCTAATGGGGCCTCCCGCTGCCGCCGCGCCGGAGCACGATTTCTGTTCTCATCCTGAAGCAAAGTTCTTAACCCGAGGTACTATTTCGGGGTTAGCGGAGTCTGTAACCTGAAGCGTATGTAACCTGAAGCGTATGTAACCCGAGGTACCACTGTACAGGACCCCTGACAGTTAAGTCCAGTCCCAGACGACTCGGGTTGCGGCACTCATCTTGCTTTACAGGCCGAGAGAGCCAGCGTTTGTCTGCAGACAGTTTTTCCAGGTCATGTGGCCAGCATGACTAAGCCGCTTCTGGCGAAACCAGAGCAGCCATGGAAACGCCGTCTACCTTCCCACCAGAGCGGTACCTCTTTATCTACTTGCACTGGCATGGTTTCAAACTGCTAGGTTGGCAGGAGCAGGGACCGAGCAACGGGAGCTCACCCCGCCGCGGGGATTTGAACCGCCGACCTTCGAATCGGCAAGCCCAAGAGGCTCAGTGGTTTAGACATATAGTACTCATAAAACAAAACACTATCAAAAAGATTCACACACATTAAAGGAAAACCACCACAGAAAGGTAATGGCAGAATTAAGAGAGTTGCTCACCTCAAAGACAAGAAAATTCCAAGAAAGCAAAATTAAAGGGTAATCTTGATATAAGGCTAGAATTCATGAGTAGTTTAAAGCTTGTGTTAGAGGCGTTGCAAAATTTGGAAAAGAGAGGGGAAGGATCCAAGATGCAAGCCATAGTTTTAGTACATCGTAGCTCTAGGCACCGTTCCCCAATTTTCTTTCTGAATTCAAACACTTTATGGAAGAAAGAAGATGTACAGTTTGGACAGAAGACCTACAGGATAAGTCAAAGCTGGTAAGATGTCGTGTGGAATCCTGCTCTTCTTCAATACAGTAGAGCTTTCAGAGTAGTTTCCTTGCAATACACTCTGCGTATAGTTGCTACCACAAAAGCAATACAATTGAGAGGCATGTTACAAAAAGCCTCAAACGTCAACATTAACCTGCAGTAAAAACTTGCAACAAAGGCAACTTGGATCCCCAGTCCAAGCCCTTAAAATCGAGTAGGAAGCAAAAAAATTGTCTTAACCACATTCTTACAGCGTGCTAGGTGTATTTACAGGAGGAAATAAGGTAGTCTATACTTTTACAGTATACCCACAAATACCTCCTTCATCCCCAGGCTCTTGTCCAAAGAAGCCAATAGGTATTCGTGTGTAAGGGAAAATAAAGATATATTTTAAAATCTGCATTTTTAATGAAAGTGTCACCAAATATTGGAGGGAGTTTTTAACTGAATCAAAACCCACATGAGTATTCCATGATTAAATTTAGTGGGTGTGAAATTTCATTAGGTTGCTCAGTTTTAAGCAGATTGGATAATTAATTCTAAAGGACAGCATTTGAGAGGGGAAAAATAATACTGCCATGTTTTTTTTTTTATCTCACTTCCAGCCTTCTGCCATCTGTGCGATTATTCCCATTCATGTAATACATCAGTGTCTCACAGCCTGGTCTTTGATGAATTTATAAAGAATGTGACCTTATCAATCAAGGGAGGTTAACGGCTTCTAAATGCTGATAGATAGCCAAGAGCACATGGCCAAAGCCTTATGACCCTTTGGGTAAAAGTTGACACTGAAGTAGAAAACTCTATATTTCATTTAGTTCCAACTACAGTACAAAAGAAAAAGGGAAGGACAACAGGCTGGAAACTGAAGGAGGCAAATAGAATGCATATTAATAAACTTATTATTAGTTAATAAAATTAGCTGTTGCACATATAAGCAGAAGTCCCAGCAGGACCAAAAACAACCACTTGTCTACATCAATGCATATTTTCTCTTGTGCCCTGCTACCAATATGTACCAAACTGCTTGGTGCACTACTCATGAGTTCTGTGTCTGTGCATGGAACAGATTTTCTAGATCAACCTTCTCCAACATGGAGCCCTCCAGATGTTTTGGGCTTTCATCAACCCTAACCATAGACCCTGCTTGTCTGACGTTGATGGCAACTGAGAATTCAACATTTCGTTTTCCTCTCTCTCTCATAACATCATGTTAGCCACTGTGAGAACAAGATGCTGGACTAAACGGGTCTTTGGGTTTGGTTTCAATACCTATAATTAATACATTAACAATACAATGCGAGGAGAGTCTCGTGGATGCTCATGCACATGGAGAAAAATGACTCAAATTCCTAAAGTGTATCTGAAGAAGTGTGCATGCACACGAAAGCTCATACCAAGAACTAACTTAGTTGGTCTTTAAGGTGCTACTGGAAGGGAAAAAAAAATTTTTTTTATAATATTTTTTATTGAAAAGTTTTTATAACCACACAAACATAGCATAAACACAACAAATACATAAACAAACAAAAACAAAAACAAAACAGAAAACAAGTACCATTTCATATCTTAATTTCTTATACCTTTCTTCCCCGACTTCCTCATGCCTCCCTTTTCTGTATTCCAAATTCTAATCAATTACTCAGCAAATCTTCCCTTATTTTAATTTAAATTTAAGCTATTCTTCCTTATTCTCCTTGTCTTAACCATTGCTAATAGTAACCGTTTACTTTCCAGTCCAACATCATTCTAACTTTCATTAATTTTGTAATATTTCTTTAGATAGTCCTTAAACTTTTTCCATTCTTCTTCCGCTGCTTCTCTTCCCTGGTTTCGGATTCTGCTCGTCATTTCTGCCAAGCCCATGTAGTCAATCACCTTCATCTGCCATTCTTCCAGAGTGGGTAACTCTTGTGTCTTCCAGTACTTTGCAATGAGTATTCTTGCTGCTGTTGTAGCATACATAAAGAAAGTTATATCCGTCTTTAACACCCCTTGGCCGACAATACCCAAGAGAAAGGCCTCTGGTTTCTTAGGGAAGGTATATTTAAATACCTTTTTGAGTTCATTATAGATCATTTCCCAGAATGCCTTAATCTTCGGGCACGTCCACCAAAGGTGAAAAAATGTACCTTCCTTTTCTTTACATTTCCAACATTTATTATCAGGCAAATGGTAAATCTTTGCAAGCTTGACTGGGGTTATGTACCACCTATAGATCATTTTCATAATATTTTCTCTTAAGGCATTACATGCCGTGAATTTCATCCCGGTGGTCCACAACTTTTCCCAATCAGCAAACAAAATATTATGACCAATGTCCTGAGCCCATTTAATCATACTTGATTTAACCGTTTCATCTTGTGTATTCCATTTCAGCAGCAAATTGTACATTTTTGACAAATTCTTAGTACTGGATTCTAACAATTCAGTCTCCAATTTTGATTTTTCCACCTGGAAACCAATTTTACTGTCCAATTTAAACACTTCATTTATTTGGTGATAATGCAACCAATCTCTCACCTTCCCTTTTAATTTCTCAAAACTCTGCAATCTCAGTTTGTCCCCTTCCTTTTCCAAAATTTCCCAATATCTTGGCCACTTCGACTCCATATTTAACTTTTTAACTGCCTTAGCTTCCATTGGCGACAGCCACCTTGGAGTTTTATTTTCCAGCAAATCTTTATATCTGATCCAGACATTTAATAGTGCTTTTCTGACAATGTGGTTTTTAAAACTTTTATGTGCTTTAACCTTGTCATACCACAAATATGCATGCCACCCAAAAATATTGTTAAAACCTTCCAAATCCAAAATGTCTGTATTTTCAAGAAGCAGCCAATCTCTTAGCCAGCAGAAAGCTGCCGCTTCATAGTACAGTTTAAAGTCTGGCAGGGCAAACCCCCCTCTTTCCTTTGAATCCGTTAATATCTTAAATTTAATTCTGGGCTTCTTGCCCTGCCAGACAAATTTAGATATATCTTTTTGCCACTTCTTGAAACAGTCCATTTTATCCATTATTTGTAATGCTTGGAACAAAAACAACATTCTTGGCAATACATTCATTTTTATAACTGCAATTCGACCTAACAAGGAAAGCTTCAAGTTTGACCAAATCTCCAAATCTTTTTTCACTTCTGTCCAAGTTTTTTCATAATTATCTTTAAATAAATTCACATTCTTAGCTGTCATATTTATACCCAAATATTTCACTTTTTTAACCACAGTCAACCCTGTCTCATTCTGAAACCTTTCTTTTTCAACCTGTGTTAAATTTTTCTCCAATACCTTAGTCTTTAACTTATTCAATTTAAATCCTGCCATTTGACCAAACTCTTGAATTATTTCCAAGACTCTTTTCGTGCTAGCTTCTGGCTCTTGTAATGTAAGTACTAGGTCATCTGCAAATGCTCTCAGTTTATATTGTTTAGCTCCGACCTGAATCCCTTTAACCAACTGGTCCCTCCTAATCATATTAAGCAAAACCTCCAGGACCGATATAAAAAGTAGTGGGGAGATAGGGCACCCCTGACATGTCCCTTTTTCAATCTTGAACTCTTCTGTAACCACATTATTTACAATTAATTTTGCTTTCTGTTCAGAGTATATTGCACCTATACCATTTTCAAACCCTTGACCTACCCCCATCCCCCGGAGGTTCTTCAACATAAAACTCCAAGATATATTGTCAAAGGCTTTCTCGGCGTCCACAAATATCAAAACGGCCTTAGTGTTTATATTCACTTCCAACTTTTCCAAAATGTCAATTATATTCCTTACGTTATCCGACAAATGCCTTTTCGGGAGAAAGCCCGCTTGGTCCCCATGAATCTCCTCCATCAGAACTCTTTTCAATCTCTTTGCTAAAATATCAGCAAAGATTTTATAATCCACATTTAGTAACGAGATGGGTCGGTAGTTCTTAAGTTGGGTCTTTTCAGTCTCTGTCTTTGGTATAAGCGTAATGTAAGCCTCACTCCACGTGTCTGGTGCCCTTCTCCCCTCCATAATCTCGTTGCAGACTTCCTTCAAAGGTTGTATCAACCCTTCCTTCAAGACTTTGTAATATTTGGAAGTCAGTCCGTCCGGTCCAGGAGATTTGCCCAACGTCGTACTTTGAATGGCACCTTCTATTTCTTGTGCTGATATCTCCTGGTTCAAAATTGTCTTACTTTCCTGCGAAATCTTTTTCAGCCCATTTTTCTCGAGGAATTGTTGTATATCCATTTCTTTCTGCGGCCCTTGTGTGTACAGTTGTCTAAAGTAGCTCTGAAAACAGTTCCTAATTTCCGCTGGGTTACATATGTTCTTTCCTTCCACTTCTATATTTGTTACCGTGTTGAGTTTTTGTCTCTTCTTTATTTGCCAAGCCAATAACTTGCCACATTTATCTGCAGATTCAAAAGTCTTTTGTCTCATTTGTTTAATTTTCCATTCTATTTCTTGATTCATCAGTTCCATATATTGTGTTTGATATAATTTAATTTCTCTTAAGATCTCTTGCGATTTTGGCTTCAATCTTAGTTTCCTTTCCCCTTCTTTTATCTTTTCCAAGATTTTCTCTTTCCTCTCATTTTGCTTTCTTTTCTTTAGTGTATTTTGTTGTATCAAAAACCCTCTCATCACGGCTTTACTTGCGTCCCATACTATTCTTTTTTCTACTTTAGTCCTTAAGTTAATTTCAAAATAGTCTTTCAAAGTTTTTTGGGCCTTCTTACAAATCTCCTCGTCTCTAAATAAGGTGTCATTCATTCTCCATCTGAAGGAGCCAGTTGTTGTTTGCTTCATCACCATCTTTACTGCGTTATGGTCGGAGAAGGTTTTTGGGCAGATTTCCACTTTCTTTATGTTCGGCGCCATACTGCTAGTCACCCAAATTTGGTCAATCCGTGTCCATGTCATTTTGGCTTCAGAAAAGAAGGTTCCCTCTCTTTCTAATGGGTGTTTTGTTCTCCAAATGTCAATCAAGTCCATATTGTCAGTCATTTCAAAGAAAGTTTTTGGTAGTCTTCCGTCTTTTGTAACTACCTGTCTTTGTGCTTTGTCCATATTTGTTGAAACTACTCCATTCATGTCTCCCATCATAATTAAGTTGTAATCCATGTAGTCCATCAAAGTCTCATGCAACTTCTTAAAGAATTCAGCTTTCCCTTCATTTGGTGCATAGATTCCCACTATCAAAAACTTTTCTCCTTGAGATTGAATTTCAATTGCCAAATATCTTCCTTGATCATCTTTAAAAATTTGTTTCGGTTGCAAGCTTTCCTTTGCGTAGATCACCACTCCTCTCTTTTTTACTCTGTCTGAGGATATAAATTCTTGTCCCAATCTTTTATTTATTAATAATTTTCTATGTGCTCTTGTCACATGGGTCTCTTGTAGACAAATCAAGTCCAATTGGTCTTTCTTTAAAGCATGAAATATATTTTTTCTTTTTCTGGGAATATTTAAACCGTTACAATTCCAGGTTAAAAGTTGCAGAGCCATGATGGGGCTATTAACTCTTTCCTCCTACAGCTCCCAGTTGTTGTTCCTCTTTTGTCGGTGATTCCGTATCCGTGTCTAATGGTCCCTTGCTTGAAGGATGCCCTTGTCCTGGAAACGTCTCTTTCTGTAGGTCTTCTTCGTGTTCTCCTAAGAACTTGTCTTTATCACTCACTGTCTTTATTCTTCTTTTCTTCCCCTTATATTTAAAAGACAAGCCTTGAGGAAACTCCCACCTGAATGGTATGTAGTTCCTTTTCAGCAGTGTCACCAAGTCCTTGTAAAAACCTCTTGCATCCAAAATACTTTTGGGAATATCTTTAAAAATCTCAATATGAAAATCTTCAATTTGAAGGGTTGTTTGGTAGTGCAGGTTCAGTATTTTGTCTCTCTCCTCCTTTGATCTTAAAGTTATTAAGCAATCTCTGGGTCTGTTCTTCCTCTGCCTTGTTCCCAGTCTAAATGCACTCTCTATCTTAAATTCTTCCTTGTCCAGCTCCTGCTTCCAAAAGTCAGAGAATTCTTTTGTCAAGTAATCCACCAAGTTGTCTCCTTCCTTTTCCGGCACAAGTCTGATCCTTAAGTTCCTCTCCTTGCGTTGCATATCCTGCATAGAGAGTGCCAGCTCATACTCATCTAGTTTCCTGTACACCGGTGGAAACTTTTCCTCGGCAGCAGTTGCAATTTCTTTAGCTTCCTCAGCTATCTTTCGTGTTGTAGATGAATCTTCCAGTAATTTCCCAATTGCTTCTGCGTTAGAGTTCACTTTGTTCCCAAGGTCAGTTATGCTTTTTGTATTTAAATCAATTTTCCCAGAGATTTCCTCAATTTTCTTATTTGTTTCAGCAACTTGTACTCTAGTTTCTGCGCCTTGCTTTTTTAGTTCCTCCAAAGAGTCATTTATTTTCCCCAATACCTTAGCAAATGCTTCTTCTGAAGACATTATTTTCACTTTTGCCTTTGAGACAGCTGCAGTTCCAGAGGCTCCTGATACAGAAGCCCTTCTTTGCATAGAAAGATCGACTTTGTATTGTCTGCCAGATCTCAAGGTTGTTTCTTGTGAGTCCTCTTTCTCTTTACCATCTGCCATAACAAAATCTTTCACTCAAGGTCATTCCCACACTCTTAAGCTGTCAGACAAAAGTTCTCAAGTTTTAAATTCCACTTGTTGCTGAAACTATTCGCAAGTCCTCTAGAGGGCGTAAAACCAATTCTTTGCCTTCAAATTGGTCCCACACTTTCCAAAAAACAAACAAAAGCCCTCCAAGTCCCTTTCAATTATTCTTTTTTCTTTTTAAAAGATCCAGATCAATAGTGTCCTGCACATAACTTTGCTGTGCAACAAAGTAAAGTATTTCAAGTTGAGAGTAGCCAAAGTCAATATTACAGTTACTTTTTTACCTTCTTGTAGCGACAGTCCTTTTCTCCGGCAGTCCGATCCCCAGGTTTAAGAGCAGCGGTAAACAGTTCAGTTTCTTTTAAACAGGCAGGAAAACACTCTAAAATCTTCTTCCCCCCCCCCTCCTGCCTTCGGGGAGGGAGTTCTTTGCTTGGTGGTGGATTTCTTAGTTCCCACAACTCTCCTTTCAAAAAGTTACAGCTTGAATGCCTTTCGCTTTGATCTTGCTACAGAACGGAAAGCAGACTTCCTTTTTAGTGCTTGTCCGTCTCGGTGCCCAATTTCCTTAAATTTAACGTCCAATTATATTTTAAAGTTCAATCCTACTCACGGAAAGTTGTTCTTTTTAGTCCAAATTCACCGGAAGAAATCAGCGCTCTCCGCTAATGGCGACGCGGCTTCACTTCGCAGGCTGGGTGAAAGCGACTCTCAGCACCGCTCCACACACCCTCCGCTGTTCCGTAGCCTTTAAAAAGGCTATTTCACAACGTCGGGGGGGCGCAAAGGTGCCCGCCGAGTCTCCAGTTCACAGGCTACGCGCCTGTGATTTTTGAGGGTCCCCGCTCCGCCGTGGCTGCTGGACCCGAACCCACGAAGCAGATCTCTCCCGGAGCTCCGGGAGAAATCCGCCATTAAGCGCTGGCGCTGACCGGAAGTACCAGGAAAAAATTTTTTTGTTCCAATTCCTAACTATAACTTTCCACTGGGAAGAGCCCAGGGCTGATGGAATGGTTAAAATGAAAACAGTTTCTTTCTTTTTTTTAATAATAATTTTTATTAAGTTTTACAAATATTTTTTAACATAGCATCCATCTTGCATATACCGTATTTTTCACTTCATAGGACGCACTTTTTCCCTCTTAAAAACTAAGGGGAAAAGTCTGTGCGTCCTATGGAGCGAATGCAGGGGGGAGGCAGGCAGGAAAAGCCCCCAAGAGCCGCACACAAGCTTCAGCCGGGAGAGGCTGCGCAAGGCTAAAGTAGCCAAGGCAGTGAGCGCGATCCATCCCGCTCGCTGCCTTGGCTTCCTCTTTAGCCTTGCGCAGCCTCTCCAGCCGGGAGAGGCTGCGCGGAGCTAAAGAAGCCATAGCCACGGGCAGTCTCTCCCTGCCGGAGGGGCTGCGCATGGCTATGGCAGAAGCCAAGACAGCGAGCGGGATGGAGGCTGTGCGGGGCTAAAGAAGCCCGGCTGCTCTTTGGGGCTGGGCAGGGGAATAATATTTTTTTTTCTTGATTTCCCCTTCTAAAAACTAGGTGTGTCTTGTGGTCTGGTGCGTCCTATAAAGCGAAATATACGGTAATATATAAAAACCAATTGGCCATCTCGGCCTGAGACTTCCCTCTTCCTCAACTAATGGTTTTCTTGTTTACACTTTGATATTGCATTTTGTTAATATTATTATTACCCTTAAATCTTATTCTTAGATAATCAATTACAAATAATACTTAATAGTAAATGATACATTTAACCTTACAAAACTTCTTGGAACCCCACTAACGATGTTAATTGTTGACAATTGTCTTTCAAATACAAACAAAAATTTGCTCCAGTCTTTTGGAAAGGTCTGGTCCTGCTGGTTCTGAATTTTCCAGGTTAATTTTGCCAGCTTGGCATAGTCCATTAACTTCATCTGCCACTCTTCTTTCATCGGAATCTCTTCTTGCTTCCATCTTTGGGCCAAGTTTCTGACCTTCCATGCAATACAGCAGAAATACCTGTCAATATTGGCCAATGTGGTGACTTGGATGAAAAGAATTTGAGGAAAGGTGCTGTCATGATATCTTAGGAAACATGGTGTTGGGGAACACCCTACGATAAGCCCATTGCTTAGTGAGCCAACCAAAGCGGAGCTGGACATCATTTTCTTTGTCTCCGTTTTGAATTTAGCCCTAGCACTGAGCAGATGTGGGGTTCCTTCTCTAATTAACAGTATTAATAATCGCTGGGAGCTGAGCTGCAACAGTAAGCAGAAGATCGTGTCTGCAGCAGTTTTCTGCAGCTCAAGAAAATGACAGAGTCACAGGGTTATAATCTCCTGGTTCATATTTGATGTTGCATCACTTAGCACGAGTAATTACGAAGGGGTCGGCCAGCTCTACTTGCAATGGAAGCTTTTCAGATTGTGCAAATGTCGACACTGGGTTAGTGGCCATGCATTCATGAGCACTGGGCATAAAATAATTGACTGATGCTTCTCCAGATAAACAGTAATGTAATAGCTTATTATTTGTATAATGTCTTGCGTGCGGCAGAGTTTCTTGTATGCAGCAGTAATTCAGCTCAACATTCACAGCGGGATGAGCAGGGGAGTGGACACTTGACCCTGTGTCTTTCTGATCACGAGCACATGGATTGCCAACCGCAGTTGACCAGAACGTGGCACATTCAGGGGCTCTTTCCCTTTCTGCAGCTGAGAACTGGAACACGTTGGTTGAATGTGCAGCTTAAATCTCCTGGATCGTGGCCTCTATTTCAGATTTTTAACCTGAAATCCTTCAAGGCGAATTCTGCAGTTACAGTGGTACCTCAGGTTAAGTACTTAATTCGTTCCGGTGGTCCGTTCTTAACCTGAAACTGTTCTTAACCTGAAGCACCACTTTAGCTAATGGGGTCTCCCGCTGCCACCGCGTCGCCGGAGCACGATTTCTGTTCTTATCCTGAAGCAAAGTTCTTAACCCGAGGTACTATTTCTGGGTTGGTGGAGTCTGTAACCTAAAGCGTATGTAACCCGAGGTACCACTGTAAATGGGACATGGGGTTTAACTAAATCTGACAGTGGATTTTGCTGCTTTGAGTTTCATGATGGAAGAAAGGCAGGATATAAATGGAATAATAGAAAACAAACAGTTGCTCATTGACTGGGATAGAACAAGCCAACTAACACTGGTGCAGACATCTCCAGAACCTGGCTTTTATTTAAGACTCTTAAATAAATAAAAGCCAAGTAATCTTCCATAAAGGACTGTTCTATAGAAAGGCATTTAATGAAAATAAGCACCAAATAATGCTAATGCTGTCAATCTTGCAAAGGTGTACAACCTACTATTTCATGTAGGAACACATGAGCATCAAGTTTTCTATGAACTGTAAAATGTACCCAAATTGACATGGCCCAGCCTGATGGGGCATTTGCATGGAAATTTAAACAGGAAACTCAAAAGGTCCCATGCTGCAAGGTGTCATATCAACAATAAAACACAGCTGATGTTTCAAACAAAAAGTAGAAGTAATATGGAATAAGCGTGTTGTCACTCAAGCTGGCTCCTTGCTAGAGGATTGAAAGGTAACCAATTTATCAGACACTTTCAAAGAGTCATCTAACATGAACCAGGGAATTATAGGTCTGTTAGCCCAACTGTCTTATCTCAGGATAAGCATTGCAATAATTATGAAATATAGAAACGAACGGGACGCAGGTGGCGCTGTGGGTTAAACCACAGAACCTAGGACTTGCTGATCAGAAGGTGGGAGGTTCGAATCCCCGTGACAGGGTGAGCTCCCGTTGCTCGGTCCCTGCTCCTGCCAACCTAGCAGTTCGAAAGCACGTCAAAGCGCAAGTAGATAAATAGGTACCGCTCCGCCGGAAAGGTAAACGGCGTTTCCGTGCGCTGCTCTGGTTCGCCAGAAGCGGCTTAGTCATGCTGGCCACATGACCCAGAAGCTGTACGCCGGCTCCCTCGGCCAATAAAGCAAGATGAGCGCCGCAACCCCAGAGTTGGCCACGACTGGACCTAATGGTCAGGGGTCCCTTTACCCTTTACCTTTTTATAGAAACAAACAAGTCATGCCAAGGATTAATCAGCCCAACCTCTGAAAAGGGAAGTCCTGCCTCACCAGGCATCTAGATATTTTTTTTACAAAAAAATTGTTCATGGAAGATTCAAAGCTCTCCACTCAGAATTAATTAGAAATTTTGCTACTATAGGTTCAAGACTTTTCTCCATCCTTGGCTGGTCTCTCGTCTTAGTGGCCTGGACTTGAGGCATACATGGAGTGGTAGCTTTCAAATCATTTCCCCCCTAACACTTACAGTTTGTGCAGGAGGTGACATTCAGTGAAATAAAAGCCAACTTTGCTTTTAAAAACAGGATAAAATCATTGGCTTTGTCTTGGTCATGGCGTTTCAAAGCGAGTGTGAAAAAGAAACACAGCAAATCCAGGGCTTATCCTGAAAGCTGTTTGGAAGCAAAGTAAATACACTGCTATGAAGGAAAGGGCCTCTGCGTCTAAGGCATGCACACATTTGAAGGATTCATTATGTTGATGAACGAAGCATATATTGTTTGCTCAATGCTGATTTGGTTAAGCCTTATTTCATCCGTCTAAGCAAGGCGGTATGAAACCTCTTATCCAACCTATTAGGATGGTCTGAGAAACCTAACGTCTCTATTTAAGAGCGAAATTGCTTTGTTAGAAAGCTTGAGCACTACAGACATATTCTTTCCTTAAAGACCAGTGAGGCATAGAAGAGGAAGAGTACTTAAAGAAGAAAAAATAGAGTGCAAGAGGAGCTTGGATAGTTAAATAACATTCTAACCCACACAAACCAAGACAGGCTTTGTTACTGATTTTCTTATGATGGTGAATTCTGCAGCTGTGTCCCAGCATTGCATGAAGAGCCAGTCATGTCTTGGAGAAAAATATACGTGACGTGATCCAGTCAAAGTTAAGCATTTGTCCCATTGATTCCAATGACAAAAAAATTCACCACATATCCAGTCTGCACCACGGAAATCAACCTGACTTTAAAGTGCGTACCTTCAGCAAGGCCATACCCAGGGCTGCGAAATGGAAGGTGGCGCAAGCTGGTTTTCTGCTGCTTCAGATAGCAAGACCCGAATCAAAGGATTCAAATGGAAAGAAAGGAGATGCTGAATGAACATCAGGAAGAACTTTCTGATGTTAAGAGCTGTTCCACAGTGGAACGGACTCCCTTGGAAGGTGGTGGACTCTCCTTCCTTGGAGGTTTTTAAGCAGAGGTGGGATGGCCATCTGTCAGGGATTCTTTAGCTGTGATTCCTGCATTGCAGGGATTTTGACTAAATGACCCTTGGAGCCCCAACCTCTACCATTACAGTGGTACCTCGGGCTAAGAACTTAATTCGTTCTGGAGGTCCGTTCTTAACCTGAAACTGTTCTTAACCTGAAACACCACTTTAGCTAATGGGGCCTGCTGCTGCCACACGATTTCTGTTCTCATCCTGAAGCAAAGTTCTTAACCCGAGGTACTATTTCTGGGTTAGCGGAGTCTGTAACCTGAAGCGTCTGTAACCCAAGGTACCACTGTATATGATAAAAATAGCTCCCATACAAAAGAGCCACAGCAGCCCAAGATTCACAACTGATTTGCCAGCATCTTATCTAAACACTGGGCAAACATGACACAACTTCAATACTGATGAAATATCAGGTGCAAGGCATGTCAAGTACTGTATAGCACAGGGGTCAGCAACCTTTTTCAGCCGTGGGCCGGTCCACCGTCCCTCATGTGGTGGGCCAGACTATATTGGGGGGGGGGGGGACGAACAAATTCCTATGCCCCACAAATAACCCAGAGATGCATTTTAAATAAAAGCACATATTCTACTCATGTCAAAACACCAGGCAGGCCCCACAAATAACCCAGAGATGCATTTTAAATAAAAGGACACATTCTACTCATGTAAAAACCCGCTGCTTCCCGGACCGTCCGCAGTCCAGATTGAGAAGGCCATTGGGCCGCATCCGGTCCTACCGGGCCTACCCCTGATAGCATATAATTTATCCCAAAGTACAAACCAGAACCTGTACTTAACCCTTTACCGGAAGATAGTCTCAGCATGAGGTGAACTAAGCGGCTGCCTCCAGAGCTGAATCTCAGAGGTTGCCAAGAGGGGCAGAGTAGAAGACTAACAGCTCTAGGCCAATGGATACAATCCACTGGCAAGTTCTATGCAAGCCCTTGTAAATTCAAGCACATCTGTAAGATTAGAACATGGACGGTGGGGTCAGAGATAGAACATTCAAATGGCACATCTTCATCCACTAATTAACAAGGAATGCAACCCACTGGGAAGTTCTCCTCTATAAACCTCAGGGAAAGGAGCTAATGTCGGTTTTGTGTCCCTAGAGGGTGTCCAAAAAATTCCTCATGCTAAAGCCAACTTTGACTTTTTCACCAGGCTGTCATAATTTATAGTCTGAAATAGCAGAAATCTCCAACTCCTATTACTCCAAAAAGTCTTTAAGAAGAAGTGAAAGACGTGGGGAAGACTATATTTGCATGCACACCTACTTCCAACCAAGAGAAATGAGTCCTTGACCCACAAAGAAATGGTTGACAGCAGTCCTTGTAGCTGCAGTGTTATGCATGCTTAATTAATAGCCATTTTCCAGATCAGCAAAGTGCACTGGGCACTCTACAAAAGCGTGAGAGGCCAAGACCTTGCCCTGAAGGGCTCAACATCTAATTTACTGCGGCAAGTAGCTCCAATCAACTCCTAGGGATTGCACTGCCCATAAATCAGGCTATGAACATGAACCGTATTTGCTGAATCTCTAGATGGAGGGAGTAGATGGACACTTGAGAAATCTCTGGAAAGATTGTTTATATTGGCATAGGTACCAGGCAGCAGTTGAATTTCACATTGGGATATGCAAGAATCTGCGAGTTGGAAAAACTGTTTAAAGGTATCTAATCCAGCTAGCTAGACTACCCAGAGACTAAAGCCATGCCTGAGATGGTGAAAGGAGGGCTGAATTTTTTTTGGGGGGGGGGACAAAACCTTTCTGTTTTAGTGTGCAGAACCAAAGTTTGAAGGGCTTAGGCTGCAATTCTTACCTGAGAGTAAGCTGCATTAAATTCAATAGGACTTGCGTCTGAGTAGACATGGTTAAGATTGTGCTGTCAGTTGCTAAAATGTGTAAAATGAAGGTTTAAAGAGAAGCGGAATAAATTAAGTGGAGTCAGTCTTGGTGAAACACACGGCCACCAATATATGTGGTTGTCTTTCTGCCATGGGTAGTCAGATCACTATTTGTATCATTTTATTGTTTTTAGATCACCTGCAAAATACAGCTGCTATACTTAAAAAACCCCAAGCTTTCTAGTTCTGGTGGGCAAGACTATTCATCTTTTAAACAATCAGGGGATACCAAAGCAAACCAACTACATATCTAGATATCGGTACTTCATGGAAAAGGAATGTCTTAGTTTGTGGTCGGTGTCCTGATCCATCAGAGAATCTGTTGTTCCAGGATGTGGTGGTTCCAAGAAGATGCGAGGCAAGGGGGTTATAGCTAGAGCTGATCTGGAGCAAGGCAGGTTCAGGACCCTGGACAGCACTGCAAATTGCTGGCATCCGTCTCAATGGAGGAGTGCACCTTCTGGGGTTATGTCAAACCTTTGGAATTGTCACAGCGCCTGCTGTGGATGTAGAGACTGATAAGGGAGAGACATGTTTTATTGCAGGTGAGGGAGATGAAGGTGTCTGGTTTTGCTGCTAGTGGTCATTCCTTCTCTGGTCACTACTGGGGATACACAACCTGTCTCCACTGCAGCACTGCAGATGCTGCCCCAGATATTATTTATACCAGTTCAAGGCCACTGGTAGCAACCCTGTAGCAATAATAATAATAATAATAATAATAATAATAATAATAATAATATCATCTTTTTTATACCCCGCCATCTGGCTGGGTCTCCCCAGCCACACTGGGCGGCTTCCAACAAAGTATTAAAATACAGTAGTCTGTTAAACATTAAAAGCTTCCCTAAGGTACTTCTGGAGATTCAACCCCCACTTAGTGCTACAACCAGCCATCTTAAAGGACCTGCACCTTCTTTTCCAGCTACTGGCTCCTTCTTGTGGGTGAAGGTTGTGGTTAGTGGGGACCTGGTTGAAAAACACTACCCCAAGGCATTCTAGCTTTCTGGAAAAGTCAAAGTTCCACCCTTCAGAGTCTGAGTGCTGCGGTACTTCCTAAGGTGTTAGCAGATGGGGCACAAGATCGAAAGCAGAGGGTCCTGTGTGGGAAGGATTGGGGAGCAAGTCTGACAACCCCTTCTCAACTGCTGCCCGATATCTCAGTCCTGAGGCCATGACAACAGCAGGCATTTTCAATCATGTGAGCTTCAAAACAAGGATTGGAGACCCGCAGTGGTCTAGCTGTATAAACCTATTTTTAGTTCTGAGCGGAGCCTGGAGTTTTGACTGGACTTTCAAGTAATGAAAGAGATGGAGTTGTGCTGCCGAGGTTTAAAAATAGAAGATAGTTTTATTGTTAAGTGGACAGGTGTAGATGCTATAAGGATCTTGCACAGCGTTCAGTGAAGCAACACAGATTGTATTTAACACTCAAACACAGTTGAGACGCTAAGGGGTTATAGGAGGGGAGAACAGTGCATCATGTAAGTAATAAATAGTCATAAATAGTGTTTCCCCAACTTGGTACTGTGACATCCGCAGTCCTTGTGCAAAAAGAGGGAAGGGGTGGAGGG
This sequence comes from Podarcis raffonei, assembly GCF_027172205.1. Taxonomy (NCBI): domain Eukaryota; kingdom Metazoa; phylum Chordata; class Lepidosauria; order Squamata; family Lacertidae; genus Podarcis; species Podarcis raffonei. Next base: position 8,553,141 of record NC_070605.1, on the reverse strand, counting down.
GAAGAACCAGCAGGATACAGCAGTCTGATTGCTGAACTTTCACCAAAAAGAGAGATGGGACTGGGTTCAGATAATTGATTTCTTTCAGAAGTGTCTACAGCTGAACTGCCATCCCTCTCTCCAGCATGTTGCCCATAAAGCGGGTATTAGTCACTGGGTGATAGCTGTCACGTACCTCAGGAGCCACAGAGAAGTATTTTTGGCACAGACAATGTTAAAGAGATTAATAGTGAAATGCTGACTGTTCTTCCATATAGCTTCCGGGGCATCCCCTCAGAAGGACAGGATTTTTACAGCTCATGCTATACCCAGTTATTTTCATTGTGAAGATTTTGCAATCTTTTCTGTTCTTTTCTTGTTTGGAAAATTTTGAAGTACAGATTTTGTAAGATGGAAAGGGTGTGAAGCCCTAGAATAAATCAAAGCAGATTAAATATCTTTGGAGATAGGCTTAACCTTTAAGAAGTGTTATTCCTTGGCAGCAAAGGGTATTCATTTTTTTCAAAAGAGTAAATTTACTGCTCGTGATAGTTTGGAACACCAGGAAAAATTTAGCAGAAGCCTTCTGCTGAGCTGTGCCAATATCACATACTCCCAGTAGCTACAAATTATCCTGAGTGTTCCAAAAAGTTGAGAGGAGAATGCAGGTTCCAGTGATTTAGGTTTCTGCAACATACTTCACATTTTTATAGTGTTATTCGAATTGCTAACTGCAACATGTCTGCCTGCATTTCACAGAGGTATGTGGAAGTAATGTTCTGTACAAACAAGAAAAATTCTTACTATTTTAAATTAACTTTTTGCTTCGTCCTACCCTGAAACATATAGCAGGAGGAACGTTCCCTCCAAGTATTCAATTTGGATATCAGTAAGCAAGGATGTGGGTGGCGCTGTGGTCTAAACCACTGAACCTATGGCTTGCCGATCAGAAGGTTGGTGGTTCGAATCTCAGCGACGGGGTGAGCTCCCGTTGCTTGGTCCCAGCTCCTGCTAACCTAGCAGTTTGAAAGCATGTCAAAGTGCAAGTAGATAAATAGGTACCGCTTCGGCGGGAAGGTAAACGGCGTTTCCGTGCGCTGCTCTGGTTCACCAGAAGTGGCTTAGTCATGCTGGCCACATGACCCGGAAGCTGTACGCCGGCTCCCTTGGCCAATAAAGCAAGATAAGCGCCGCAACCCCAGAGTTGGCCATGACTGGACCTAATGGTCAGGGGTCCCTTTACCTTTACCTTTAAGCAAGGCAGAGAGCCTACAAGCTATCTGGTAAGGCATGATGGTGCACATAGGGACAGTTCCAAGGCAGTGGTTTGAGTATATGCACTTTTGCGTATACGTGCCATCCATGGAACGTAACAGCTGCATATGGTGTGCATGCCCTGAATCTAGTTAAAAGGATTTCAGATAGAAGACATCAGGCAGGCGCCTTTGCTTTTTTCCGATTGAAGTGAAGAGTGTTTGAGGACAGGGACATTCGCAGGGAAACCAAAATGCCTGTTTACAAAGCTATTGTACTACCAACCTCACTGTATGCTTGTACATGGAGCACTTATAAATGCCGTCTCCAACTCCCTGAAAGATTCCATCAACAGTGTCTCCAAGAAAATTTACACATCACTTGGGAAGACAGGTGAACTAATGCCAGGTTAGTGGAAGAAGCAAAGATCACCAGTGTCAAAGCAATAGAATTCATCAACATCAATGTTGCTGGACTGGTCATATTATGCGGATGCCTGGTTCGTCTTCCAAAGCAACTGCTATATTCCCTACTTAAAAATGGAAAGCGTAATGCTGGTGGTCAACAAAAAAGGTTTAAAGACTTTCTCAGGGCAAATCTAAAAAATGTAGTATAAACACCGACAACTGGGAAACACTGGCCTGCAAACACTCCAAGTGGAGAACAGCCTTTACCAAAGGTGTCATGGGCTTTGAAGACACTCGAACTCTGGTCACAAGGGAGAAACGTGCTAAGAGGAAGGCACACTTGGCAAACCCTCACCGTGATCAACTCCCACCCAGAAACATATGTCCCCACTCTGGAAGGACGTGTGGATTCAGAATTAGCCTCCACAGTCACTTATGGACTCACTGTTAAGATTGTATTTATGGAAGACAATCTTACTTGGCTATGAGTGATCGCCTAAGAAGACGACTCTTTCCAGCACCTGCTTAAAACATTTTGGGCTAGGCAAAGCTATCCATAGAAGTTACGTGTGCCTTAATTTTTTTATAGGTTACTGTTTATTTTAATTAGCCTGGAATGATTTTTTTAAATACCTGTTTTTTATTGATAATTATTGGATGGCATTCAATGTTGCACTTAGAATATTCTCCTCCTCTAAGCTCTCTTGACCCTTCCATAGCCACTTGGCGGGGGGCGGCGAGGGACGGGGAAGAGCAAGGAAAGGCCTACTGCACTAGCAAGACTCACTGTGAAGGCTCCCACTAGTGCAGCTATATAGTTGAATCCAGCCCTTAATGCCTTATTTTCTGTAAACCACTTTGAGGTTTAATTACAATCAAGTGGCATATGAATATTGTTAAATGGAATAACTCAACAAATGGCAAGTCAGCCACACGAGCCTGCGCTAATCAGAGTTGCTGTTAGGCTGCCTGTTTGCAGGTCACATGTTGCTAGGCATGGAAATCTCCCTCTTCAAATCTAGCAATATGGTGGAGAGGTAATGAATTCGCCTCATTTCCAGAAACTTCCTCTTCATGTAATATATGCTTCTTTGTGTACACACAAACACACACACACACACCAATGAGGAAGAGGGAAAGAGAGAATTATATACACAAAAGAGATTATGCAGCCATTTCCCATTCTGCCATAACACAATCAACTAGATTTTCTCAAGAAGCTAAAATATTATGCCAAATGGTTTAATCAACAGGCCATACAAAGATGTGATTTCTGGGTCAGATATCACGTCTTATACATAATATACACGTACAGAAGAGTGGTGTTGGTTATCTCCTATATCCTTTCTACACCAGCCATTGGAAGCATGAGCCTGTAGCTGTCTTCTTTTGACTCCATGACTTTCACTCTGCTCATTCACCAGCTCATTACTGCATCACTCTGCCGGAATGTAAAAAATATTAACTCTCCTTCAGGCAGAGATTGTATTGCTTCTTCCATAGCGGGGAACACAGCCTTAGCACAAAATTACCTTAATTCATTCTGACTCCACTGCTCGCTGCTCAAAACACTGTATGCTCACATAACGCTGTTAAAGCTTCAAAAGCAAATTTTAGATCGTAGCCACCATATACTCCACCGACAGATAACACACAACAAAACACAAAACAAAACAAAGAAAAATCAATGGAAGCAATCTACATTTTCAAGGTTATAGATCAAAGCCGGGCTGGGGAGGCGGAGGGAGAAAGCATATTGTGTTCCTAGCCTTTAATATATGAATGCAAAAGCTGAACACTCAGGAGGGTGAAAAGCCATTTTGATGTACGTTGAGAGATTATAAGCAAGACATTAAAAAAAACCTCATGCAATCTGCTCTTGACTGTTGTGGAGAGATAAAGCACAATCTTTGAAAGCAAAAGGAAGGCACCTCATCTTTAGAAACCTCATCTTTAGAAAGTCAGCCCTCCTGCCACCATTAATTCAGCCTGTCTTATTATCTAAGAGGACCTCAAGGCACTGATCTCCACATGCATGTCCCCTTGTCGTTAAAATATCTGGTTGCATCGTCAAGAGGACACGATTTCGCACCACCGGCACCAGTTCACCTGAAGGAATCCCTTTGATCGCCCCAATCCTGATTCTTACAATGGCAAACCCTTTCTCAACAGGCAGGTTGGAAAAAGGAAACCAAAGAAATTTGCACACCTAAAGCCGTGCTCACACCCTACATTCAAAGCACATTCCCATCCATCCCCAAAAAATTCTGGGAACTGTAATTTATTAAGGGTGCTGGGAACTGTAGCTCTGTGAGTGAAGTACAGTTCCCAGACTACTGAGAAGGGGAGAATCTGCTTCAAATGTGTGGTATAAATACAGCCTAATTTAATTTCCTGGATTGTGATTTTAGTGGGTCTCTGTTTAAATCCCAGTTTGTAGAAGGTGTTTCAGGTGACTCTGGATAATCTGTTATCTCTGAGGCCCAGTAAACTTGGTGTGGTGAGCAGTTGTTGCTGGGCTGTTCATGTTAGCCCAGTGGCAAGGAAAGAGCAGAACTGCTTCCTTAAAAATCCTGGCTCTATCAGTGAAAGCCTCATCCCTCAGCATTACAAGAGATACTCACGCAGCCTTCCCCAACCTTCTGTAGAGCTGGAAGGGCCATCTAGTCCAAATTGGAATCCCAACCAAAGAATCCCTAACAGGTGGCCATCCAACTTCTGTTTAAATACCTCCAATGAAAGAGTGTCCTCCAGCTCCAAAGGTTAGAGATTCATTCCCTGTGTCTGCAGTCATGGAATTGTTGTCTATCACATGACGGTGTATGCTTTCATTCCACAGTGTGGGAAGTGATGGAGACAGGATGTTTGTGTTACTATGTTCCGTGAAGTGGGACTATTGTCCTTTGTTTTCTCTCTTTGCTGTCTGATGAAACAGAGGCAGGAGCTAAGGCAGAATGCTCCAAGTGTATTATATGTAAATAAAGTAGATTAGCCAAAATGCTGTGCTACTGAGTTCTGTTACGCAAACTGCCAATACTCTGCAGGTCCCTAAGTATGCCAATACCTTTTGGTATTAGTCGCTGTGATGTTCGGGTTGGAGAAAGCTTTTGAAGCTCCCGAACGACCAACCAGGAGGGAGAGAACATGCCAGTCGGGCATGTGTCTCTACCAGGCTCCTACACAAGAGTAGGGTGCTCCCAACACCCATCTTACATGTGACAACCCTTCAGATATTTGAAGATGACTATCATATCACCTCTTAGTCTTCGCTTCTCTGTGTTAAATGTTAAATACATCCAACAACCTCATAAGGCTTAGTTTCCAGGTCCTTTAGAATCTTGGTTGCCCTCCAGCTTTGTGCGAGAGAAGAAACCACACACAATTTTGTAAGGGGTTGCCCCATCCCCTTAACCTGACAGGATGACTTCCCAGTTGCAGAAACCAAGGAGTCATCGGAAGCAGCTGGTGAAAGGGCCAAACAAAATAAGCTGAAGAGACAAAGAGATGCCTATCAGCAAACAGCTCCACAACCATGAGTGTGTCCCCCCTTCCCAGGATCATACAGCTCCATGCCTAGTAAGGTGGAAAATGGTTTTTTTAATGGGTTTTTTCAATGGGTTTTTTTATTAAAAAGTCAGATTTTTTTAAAATTTAAATTGGAATTTTTTTGATTTAAATTGGATTTTATTTTAAAATAAAATGCTTTCAGAGGAAAAATCTTTCTAAAGATAGTTTTCTATTTAAGTTACATTATAGTCCAAAGGCTATTCATGGGGAAAAAAGGATTTGTTTTTAATTATGTAGCATGAGGCTTTATATGCAATGTTTAAATTTTTTGGTAAATGAATTCCATTAATCCATTCACAATGTCATGCTCTTCCAGAGGTTTCTGTAAGGTTATTTGGGGCAGTTTTTCTAACGAGAAGATATTATCACAGATGCTTGTTTTTGCAGTTCTCAAAAGTGTGAATTTGTGTCTGCAGAGATAACATGCCTTTTCTTCACAGGAAAAATGTTACAAAATGAACATACAGAGTTGAGGGAAAAACCTTAATCCCATTGTTCCTTTGCAAATTTATACACACAGAAACAACCCCTTACCTCTTAAATGCTAAGTTCCAAGGGGTTCAATGAATAGATTGTTTGGGGTGGAATAGATCTGCACAAGTAGCTGAGTGTGAAGCAGTAAAAATGAAAGTGCAACCAATTAAGGGACTATGCAGAATTGGACAAAATGACAGGAAGGATTCGAAACCTGCGGGACCAGAGATTCACAGAAGATTGGAAGAAGTATATGAATTATTTGAAGAGCAACTGCAATCAACAAATTACGCTAGTAGGACTACAAGAGGTTTTGTAAGGAGAAATATACAAAGTGTTAAAAGGAGAAAAAGATAGAGATATTGGTCATGAGTTTGAAATGTAATAGGGAAGATAAGAAATGAATACTGAGAGATTAGATTGGAAAATTTTCAGACAGGATTGATGGAAGTCAAAAAAAATTGAATAAGATGTAAAAGTATGTTTAATTACTGTCGAAAATGATATGTTAAAAAAACTAATAAAAATTATATATATATATATTTTAAAAAATGAAAGTGCAACCTTGTGAGCAGAATACTCCACAAGTCTTGGGATCTTTGTGTAATGATTGTGCAAGTCAGTTGCATGTCTGTGCAACTCAGACTTGAGGCAAGTGCTGAAGGCACTTCAGGGCTGGCAACCTCTTCCCAGTCCCACTGGGTTCCAACAACTGCACTAACACTTAACTGTACAGAATAGGAACCTGAATGTAGAAGCAAATCCAAAGGGTGTATGCGTGTGTGGTGGAAATAGCAACTGGGATCTGTAAGTCCTTGGCGAGACCTTGAAGTGCTTGCCAGTCAACTAATAAGAGTTCACTGGATCCATGCCCTTCTTCCCAATTGTAAATATTAAGATTATACCAGCAAGAATGAGTCTGTAAAAAAGTGATTTATAATAATAATAATAATTTATTATTTATACCCCGCCCATCTGGCTGAGTTTCCCCAGCCACTCTGGGCGGCTTCCAATCAAGTGTTAAAAACAATACAGCATTAAATATTAAAAACTTCCCTAAACAGGGCTGCCTTCAAATGTCTTCTAAAGAGAAGATAGCTGCTTATTTCCTTCACATCTGAAGGGTTCCACAGGGCGGGCGCCACTACTGAGAAGGCCCTCTGTCTGGTTCCCTGTAATCTCACGTCTCGCAATGAAGGAACTGCCAAAAGGCCCTCGGCGCTGGATCTCAGTGTCTGGGCTGAAAGATGGGAGTGGAGACGCTCCTTCAAGTATACTGGACCAAGGCTGTTTAGGGCTTTAAAGGTCAGCACCAACACTTTGAATTGTGCTCGGAAACGTACTGGGAGCCAATGCAGATCTCTCAGGACCGGTGTTATGTGGTCTCGGCGGCCACTCCCAGTCACCAGTCTGGCTGCTGCATTCTGGATTAGTTGTAGTTTCCGGGTCACCTTCAAAGATAGCCCCACGTAGAGCGCATTGCAGTAGTCCAAGCGAGAGACAGCCAGAGCATGCACCACTCTGGCAAGACAGTCTGCGGGCAGGGAGGGTCTCATCCTGCGTACCAGATGGAGCTGGTAGACAGCTGCCCTGGACACAGAATTAACCTGCGCCTCCATGGACAGCAGTGAGTCCAAAATGACTCCCAGGCTGCGCACCTGGTCCTTCAGGGGCACAGTTACCCCATTCAGGACCAGGGAATCCTCCACACCCGCCCACCTCCTGTCCCTCCAAAACAGTACTTCTGTCTTGTCAGGATTCAACCTCAATCTGTTAGCCGCCATCCATCCACCAACAGCCTCCAAGCACTCGCACAGGACCTTCACCGCCTTCACTGGTTCTGATTTAAAAGAGAGGTCTTTTATCAAGTCTTACTGACGAGTGATTGAAATCGTGATTTAAATCAAATTGATTTAAATCAAACCCGCCCTGATGCCTAGCAAACTAAAATCAGGATAATGATTTTAAAACTGGCATGTCAGTGTCACACACCCGGACAGTGTCGAGAAAGACGTCCCACAGAAAGCATGCCCACTGGGCAAAGAAGCTGATGAAGATGTCAAGTCACGTGCTTTCCAGAATCCTTGCAGCATTATAGCATGAGCGCTGCCCTGCCGAAGCGACACACCATGCTAACTAACACCAGAGGGGGTCAGCTAATGTCATTTGCCAGCACAGATGTGCACACTGGCCTACGGGAGAAATATCTCAGCTCTAACCGGCTGTCACGTGGAAACGTTTACAGCTGCAAGAAGCTCGTCCTGAAATTTCAGTAGCAAAGAAGGAATGCTTAAAAAAATAATAATTCAGTATTAAATTGGCAGCCATAATTAAAAACACAGATGCCTGTGTCTTCTGCAGAGCTATCAAGCATGCAGCTGACCAAAGCACCCATTTACATGAACAGTTTCCCCCCTAGTTTTTCAAATGGACTTCAATATTAATTAACTGAGTGTTCGTTTGAAGAGACTGATGTCACAAAAGCAGCTCTTGGAATGAACAAGCTTTATTTAACAGTTAATTTGGAAGAGTGGAGGGGGGCTGTATTGGCATGCCAGTCTACTCCTGATAATTCTCCAGCAGCCGCCCATATCTCTCACCATCCAAGTAGCCACAGCTCCCTACAAGGAATGAAGCATAGAGGCTGGCATTATTCCATTAATTATTATTATTATTTATACTCCACCCATCTGGCTGGGTTTCCCCAGCTACTCTGGGCGGCTTCCGACAAAAGAATAAAAATTAAAACATCAGTCTTTAAAAACTTCTCTAAACAGGGCTGCCTTCAGATGTCTTCTAAACGTCAGATAGTTGTTTATTTCCTTGACATCTGGTGGGAGGGCGTTCCACAGGGCGGGAGCCACCACTGAGAAGGCCCTCTGCCTGGTTCCCTGCAAACTCACTTCTTGCAGCGAGGAAACTGCCAGAAGGCCCTCGGAGCTGGACCTCCGTGTCCGGGTAGAATGATGGGGGTGGAGACGCTCCTTCAGGTATACTGGACTGAGGCCATTTAGGGCTTTGAAGGTCAGCACCAACACTTTGAATTGTGCTTGGAAACATACTGGGAGCTAATGTAGGTCTTTCAAGATTGGTGTTATGTGGTCTCGGTGGCCGCTCCCAGTCACCAGTCTAGCTGCTGCATTCTGGATTAGTTGTAGTTTCTGAGTCACCTTCAAAAGTAGCCCTACATAGAGCGTATTGCAGTAGACCAAGCAGGAGATAACCAGAGCATGCACTGCAACACAAACACCTCACAGATCAGACTGCCTCCTCTCCTACAAGCAAGGGATTCAAGTGCCACTTTCTCATTTTCTTTTTTAACTGAAGCAATTATACATATATTTGCTTATGAGGCTGTTCAGAATTTGTTGTCTTTTATAGCGCTTCATTTGTTATGCCACATATAAGCAAACACGAACAATGAACTACTACAAGATCAGAAGAGTGGCTCAACAGACAAAATCTATTATTTCCAGTTACTACAAGTGTCTCAGACTGGGTTCCCCTCCACTTGCACACATCCTTCATCCCAAAATGTATTTCCATGAGAGGCAGGTTGTCGCCAGAGGTCAATAAATGCATATTTTTAAAGATAATGCTCAGGAATTGCTTGATAACAGTGCACAAGCTTAGAAAAAATATATGGTGTTTCATAGAAGACCCAACCATCTTCAAGCAGTCGTATTTTCATTTTGCAGGTTGATTATTCAGAGGGATGGAAGTGGGGAAAGTCACTGCTAAATCAGTAGTGCGACCACTGAAGGGACAAAAGGGGCCTGAACCACAAATTATCATGCAGCCATTCAGGTTTCAATATCCAGATAAGGAGTGCATGTTACGGCATTAAACCCAGGAGTCCTGGCAATCCACCTTTAAGACTGCATGCTACTTCCCTGGGGTGCATAAAATTTTTACCTTCCCCAAGGGCTCCTGTATAGATTAAGAGGTCTGGCTGGCTCTGCTGGAAAGAGATGCTCTGGCAGTGTCAGCCAAGTGCTGCCTTTTGGCTACAATAAAAAGGCGCAGAGATCAGCAAATGCCACGTCTTTCTGGATCCCATCCAGACAATAATCTTGTGAAACAGAAGCTGTTCTTTGAAATAAGTTTTCATTGTCAAATTTAAACTGTTCTGGGGTGGGGGGCTCCAGAAAAATCAACTCCCAGTCTGGTGAATGAAGAAAATAGAACACAAAGGCAAGTTTAAATACAAACAAATACAGTGGATGCTCAGGTTGCGAATGTGATCCGTGCAGGATGCACGTTCGCAACCCACGTCTGCGCATGTGCGGGTTGCGATTTGGCACTTCTGCGCATGCGCAAAGCACAATGCAGCCTGAAGCAGCTGTAACCCCAGATATGACTGTACAGTTGTTACTTCTCTTGCAATTTGCAAGTAACGAAAAGGAATTTGCACCCATTGAAAATCACACTTGAGTCCAAACTAGATATGATGTTAAATGTGTATATCCATTCGATGCGCACTTTAAAAAATGCAAATAGCAACTGCTTGGGGGATGGAGTTAAATTTCGCCAGCACCCATGCAGTAGTAATGATAATTATAATTTGTATCTTAACACAACAGCGTGTTAAATGCAAAGGTGCACTGAACATCAGTTTAGCCTGAGGGGCTCACAGCAGGAGCCAATTCCCCAACACTCCTAGCCACCACCAATACCTCTGGCTTGGCTACTCCTTTATGCCTCCCTTGCATACATGTACTGTAGTACCTCAGGTTACAGACGCTTCAGGTTAAAGACTCTGCTAACCCAGAAATAGTACCTCGGGTTAAGAACTTTGCTTCAGGATGAGAACAGAACAGCGGGAGGCCCCATTAGCTAAAGTGGTGCCTCAGGTTAAGAACGGTTTCAGGTTAAGAACGGACCTCCAGAACGAATTAAGTTCTTAACCCGAGGTACCACTGTGCACATGTTCATCATCATGAAGAAACATGGTGACCAAGACTGAGAGCTAGCAGCCACTGCAATTCATAGACACATCCAAGGGTGGCAGGCAGGTTACAGAATGGGACAAGAGAGAGCTTTCTGTACCTTAGTGGTTAAATGCAGCCCTGATTTTACGGCTACTGCATTTTTACAGTAACCAACCGAAATCCCACTTGGTCATGGAACAAACCCTTTTTGACAAGGCACTATAAAATCAGCAACAGAAAGGCTGCGCGTTTAACAAGGCTGTAAATCTAAATTAAATTCCATTGTAGCGGCATGAAATTCCTCAATTAAATGCCGGACGGAATTATCCCCCTGAGTTTCTCGGATGTCTGTAAAACATCCCATTTTATTTTCACTGGTTACTGGAGAGCAACAGAATACACGCGGCAATGTGTTGGTTGTATCTTGCAGGCGCAGTTCTTTCCCTTTGCTTTGGAACAGGATTTTTCTTGTATTTGATCCGACAGTATCAGAAGGTGAAAACTTAAGCAGCCAAAATGAAACCACACACACACACACACAGGGGCAGGATGTATCAGCAAGCTTGGAGGAATTCTAAGGTTTACAGAAGCACAAAAACTCTTAAGAACCACCAGGGAGAGAGGGGAAACAGGTCACCAAGCATGGAATACTGATTGGGCTTGATGGAGAGCTCTGTAAGTTCTGAGCCTCTCCTAACAGAGGAAACTGGAGGTGAAATGGAATGAATGGAATATCCTGGTGCAAAGGGGTGGCTGTCATTTTGAACAGGAGCACCCCACACAGAGACAATTTGTTTCAGGTCCCACTTTTCTTCTAAAAAATGCTAAACATTTGCATGTGAAACTGAACAAATGCTTTCACTTGAAGGCACTGGTATAGAAAGTTGAGTATCTGAAATGTGAGCATTTAGGGAAGCTTTTGCAAAACTGGATGAAAGTAGACAACATGATCAAAATGCTTGCCACCAATCAGACTGTGGGGGCACATTGTATGTATTTTATTTTGAACAAATACAGTGGTACCTCTGTTACAAACTTAATTCGTTCTGGAGGTCCGTTCTTAATCTGAGGTACCACTTTAGCTAATGGGGCCTCCTGCTGCCGCTGCATGATTTCTGTTCTCATCCTGAAGCAAAGTTCTTAACCCGAGGTACTATTTCTGGGTCAGTGGAGTTTGTAACCTGAAGCATCTGTAACCTGAAGTGTCTGTAACCAGAGGTACCACTGTAACAACTTTTAGTACATTTTTGAATTGGCTTTCTAACCTAAGATATTTCAAAGTGGGGTGAGTGTATCTACCTATCTATATATAACTTAATTCTTTTAAATCTGTACCCACTTTTTGATGCATTGGTCCCCACCATAACAGCAGCACACAAAAGGCATATGTAAAGAGTATGTGTATGCAAAACGTGCACGCATAAATGGGGGGAAAGTAAATGAAACCATAGAAAACCATACAAAGCATTTCAGAGCGGCCTCTTTCTGAAGGTTCCTGCTTTTGACTCATCTCCCTTTCTCTTAGGTACAAGCCACACACATTTAACACTACAGAATCTTCTCTCACCATTCAGGCCAGGGACCCAAAGCCATTACATCACCAATAATTGAGAAAATGAGCGCTAAAGTATTGCCCATCGCTTGAAAGAGAGGAACACCAATGACAGGGAGATCTTTGCTGCCAGTATCTTTCATGGTGCTTAAAATGAAGTTGTTTTCACGACTTCAGTCGAAGTTGGTCTCCATGGGAAGAGCAAATGAACTAAAAATAACTTGATGGCATGACATTTCAACAATCTCACAGCAAATTGTCATGGCAATAGAAGAGTTGTGACCTGTTGTCATGCTAACCAAAGTTTGAAGATTAATGGGAAAGCGGTTGGTTCCTACTTCATGTTTACGCTTTCAGATATTAGTCTGACACACTTGGTGGGATGGATTTACACAGTGTTGAGAAAGCAAAACAAAGCCACTGGGCTTTGTTCCTAATAGAAACATTTTAGAAATCCTTGTGCTTTAAGTGCCTACACCTACTGTTCATATTATTTAAAACAAAAAATTTTTTTCCTTCCAGTAGCACCTTAAAGACCAACTAGTGAGAAGTGAGAAGGTGGGGAGGGGTATTACTCAGAAGGGTGGTGGGAATGGGTGATTGGCAGATAGCTGTGATGAGCCTGTTGACGACTCTTAACGACTGCAATAGGTCTTACAGGTAAAAGCAAGGGGTGAGAAGGTGAAAAATGGCTTTGTCTATTAAGACCTATTGCAGTCGTTAAGAGTCGTCAACAGGCTCATCACAGCTATCTGCCAATCACCCATTCCCACCACCCTTCTGAGTAATACCCCTCCCCACCTTCTCACTATATAGAAGGATCTGGCAACTTCTGTTTCAGTGTATCTGAAGAAGTGTGCATGCACACGAAAGCTCATACCAAGAACTAACTTAGTTGGTCTTTAAGGTGCTACTGGAAGGAAAAAAAATTTTTGTTTTGACTATGGCAGACCAACACGGCTACCTTTCTGTAACTGTTCATATTATTTGTGTAGCATTTCTTGTTCACAAGACTCTATTGCCTTTGCAAGAGCCCATTTTACATATAGGAAACTAAGGCTGAGAGAGAGAGAGACATGGCCAAAGCCATATAATGGGGACGAGCCCAAATGCTACACTCAACTACAAATGGCAGCCCTGTGCTGGATTCTCTCCTCTTCCTGCCCCCCTGATAACTGCTTAAGTACCATTACTAACGTGGGGGTAAGAGTAAGAGTTTTTATACCCCTGCCAGTCTGTTAGGAAGAACTGGGATGAGCAGGTGGGAAGCAAGCAAAACAGGATGCTGATACCACAATAGAAAAACTGCATGCCTTCACTTTCCAGTATGAAGGAGAGAGAACCTGACACAGAAGTATAGAAATGTTGGTGAGACCCAAATTCAGGTCTCCCTAATTTTACTCTGTAATCTCCATACTCTAGCAACTTTTCTAGACTGTGGAAAGCTCAGCATCCATTCCTAGACCGCTGTGCTCTGAGGCTTACATGATTCACCAGTCACAAATCCTCTTGATTCGTACTTTTTGTTCATCTGAAGTAGTAAGCAATGCATGCAAGCTAAACAACCTGCTAAACTGGGTACAGTGGTATAATAATTTATAATAATAATAATTTATTATTTATACCCCGCCCATCTGGCTGACTTTCCCCAGCCACTCTGGGCGGCTTCCAATCAAGTGTTAAAAACAATACAGCATTAAATATTAAAAACTTCCCTAAACAGGGCTGCTTTCAGATGTCTTTTAAAGAGAAGATAGCTGCTTATTTCCTTCACATCTGAAGGGAGGGTGTTCCACAGGGCGGGCGCCACTACCAAGAAGGCCCTCTGTCTGGTTCCCTGTAACCTCACTTCTCGCAATGAGGGAACCGCCAGAAGGTACCTTGGTTTACGAACGTAATCCGTTCCAAAAGTCCATTCTTAAACCGAAACCGTTCTTAAACCGAGGAACGCTTTCCCTAATGAGGCCTCCTGCCGCCAGTGCCCTTCCACCATTCGGCTTCCGTTCTTAGACCAAGGTAAACTTCGCAAACTGGGACACTACTTCCGGTTTTGTGGAGTTCGTAAACTGAATCGTTCATAAACAGGGCTGTTCTTAAACCACTGTAATGCTATTCTGCTTTCAAATAATAATAATAATAATAATAATAATAATAATAATAATAATAATAATAATAATAATATTGTCCAGTAGCACCTTAGAGACCAACAAAGTTTGTTCTTGGTATAAGCTTTCGTGTGCAGAAGTGTGCATGCACACAAAAGCTTATACCAAGAACAAACTTAGTTGATCTCTAAGGTGCTACTGGGCAATTTTTAAATATATTTTGACTGCGTCAGGCCAACACGGCTACCTACCTGAATCTAGAACAATAATAAAACCAGCCTGTAAAATTTCAGTGGCTTTTGAGCAGATTCCTTGCCTGCACCCCATCGATCACACTTCCAAAATAAAAAAGCAGGGGGGGAAAGCAGGAAATGGTCCTTACCTGAGGAAAGATAGCGAGGGGCGGAAGCGAAAGCAGCTCTGAGTCAAATGATCAAAGGCAGACAGACAGCATCATATGATTGCCACCCATGTGGTTCTTTCACCCCCTTAAGCTAACATGAGTCTTCCTGCTATCACCTCCCACTGATGGTTATTACTATGCACTTTACCTCCTGGGGACCCCAATAAAAGAGGCAGCTAAATCCCTCTCCCTAGAGGAGGAGAATGCTCATTCCTACAACATGTAAGCCATTTAATAAATGAGAGGCAGAAACATAATCCTCAAGAGGACACACAAGGCAATAATGTCAAACGCAAAGCTATAACTGCCCAGCTACAATAACTGCTTCATAGAGGATAAGACAGGTTAAGGAACTCTCATTTCTATGGGACTCAGTTAGCTTTATGGACTAAATCATTACAATGAAAATTCAGCTCAAGTATCTCTGGGTGTTTGGAGGTTTTTTTAGTGAAATTTCCTAAGCAATCTCATTACACACACAAGTGGGGGGAGGCAGAGAAGCAGGGCTCTATGTAAGAAATGAAATGCGAGATCAAACCAGAGAACTTTGCAATAGCTCAGTTCCACAGCAATTTAAGATGAATATATTTTGTCTTGCAACAGTTCCAGTCTGAATCAGTTCAGATTGAAATTTATAAGCAGCACTAGCGATTGTGCTGAGTAGGGCTGGGCGATATCAGCTTTTCGACATCGCGGTGTATCGCCAGCCAAACATCGCGGTTTGGTGATATACCGTAATGCTGAAAAAACAAGATGCACTGGCCTCTGCATGCAGGGCACCGGGTGAAACTGCCCCAGCACTTACCTCCAGAGCTGAGGTGGTTTCACCCAGGCACTCGCGGTCTGAGACAATGCAGCTTGTTTGCACCGCTCAGCTGGGGATCGGGAAGGAACTCTTGACTCCCCCCAGCAGACGCGACTAGCAAGAGAGACTCAGGAGTGGCAGCAGTTTCACAAGCGATATAGCACTGAGTGAAGCCGACATGACAGTCTGCTCCTCATACCGCTCCAGGGCGAGATTCATATACAACAGGCACGTCCAACTTCGAAGAGACTGTGATCTACTTCCACTATAAAAAAACTGGAGTTGTTGAGTTTTTTTGGGGGGAGGGTGACCCAGAGTTGTTGATCTTTATTAATTATTATTATTATTATTATTATTATTATTATTATTATTATTATTACTACTACTACTACTGCTACTATTACTACTACTTAAAAATGGAAAGCATAATGCTGGTGGTCAACAAAAGAGGTTTAAAGACTGTCTCAAGGCAAATCTTAAAAAATGTAGTATAAACACCAACATTTGGGGAACACTGCTGCCCACTCTCCACCTTAGAGCAGATTTATGCCACAAGGTGCCATAGGAAGGCACTGGACATAGTAAAAGCTCCATCGCATCCTGGTCACTGTCTCTTCGAGCTCCTGCCGTCGGGACGGAGATACAGGACGATGAAGACAAGAACGAGCCGCCTTAAGAACAGCTTCTTCTCCAGAGCGATCTCGGCCCTGAATGGGAAGCCTGGACTTTGAAAGTCATCTAATCTTCCTTGCTGTACTATACTGTATTGTTTTAATTAGTGTTTTTATGGGGCAGTCAAGTAATTTCGTTGTCCCTGAGAGGGGGCAATGACAATAAAAATATTATTATTATTATTATTATTATTATTATTATTATTATTATTATTATTACACTGGCCTGCGAGTGCTCCAGTTGGAGAACAGCCTTTACCAAAGGTGTCATGGGCTTTGAAGACACTCAAACTCAGGACGCAAGGGAGAAACGTGCTAAGAGGAAGGCACGCTTGGCAAATCCACACCGTGATCAACTCCCGCCAGGAAACCAATGTCCCCACTGTGGACGGAATTGGCCTCCACAGTCACCCACCTAGTCATTGTTAAAACCATGTTTATGGAAGACAATCTTACTCGGCTACGAGTGATCGCCAACTAATTTATTATTATTATTATTATTATTATTATTGCTGAAAAATCAGAAACCAGCGATCGACCAGGGGCACCCTGCGATTGACCTGTAGATTGCGATCGAACTGTTGGACATGCATGATATACAAGGGAGTTAGAATGGTAAAACTGCTGGTTTTGCTTCCCTGAATTGTTACATACTGAGTCCAAACCCAGTTCATTCCAGGCTCGCTTGGTGCCATCTAACTCTCTCCACTGCCATGACTACTTCCTCCTCCCTTCCAAGGACAGACAGAGCCACTCAGTTAGGCTCTCAGCACTACTACTACTGGTGCAGCATCTGGGCACAAGAATCCATGACGGAAATCTCCTAGCAGGACCCACATTTCTTATGGATCCTTGAGCCCAGGATGCTGCTGCAAAAAAGCTGAGGGCCTAACAAAGGCACAACTGCATGGCTTCCCTGCCTGTCACCATTTTGATAATAATGTTGAAGTCACTAAGTGACCAACTTAGATTCATTTATTTCAACAGGCCCATTCTAAGTAGAACTTAGTTCATTTATTTTATGAAGATCACCGGCTCTGAAACCCCACAGCTAATTCTCCCCTGGCCTCCTCACTGGCCCAAGTAGGACCAATTCAGCCAACTGGCCCTGGGGATTATCTAATTGATTTTTTATTTTTATTGTTATTCATATTTTTATACTGTATTTTATGCTGCTTTTATAATTAAGTGTTTTAAAGTGTTTTAAATTTCTTGTTAGCTGCCCTGAGCCCAGTTTTTGAACCGGGAAGGGTGGGGTATAAATAAAAATTTATTGTATTATTATTATTATTTCAATGGGTCCATTCTAAGTAGAACTCAGTTCATTTATTTCAATGGGTCCATTCTAAGTAGAACTTAGTTGGATACAACACTTCCAAATAGGCTCAGAAATAAAGAATAAACCATATTATTGCTAGAGATGTGTGTTTTTCCAAAAAAATCCTTTTACCTAACCCTATTCCAAATTGAGCAAAGCTGGGTGGGGAAGGGGGGTGCTCATCATTAAGTAGCACAACATAAAAACAAATGCTTCGGTTTTATTGCCCTTCCTGAACACATGGGCAATGTGAAATACCAGGGTTTGTTTCCAGGAACCCTTTCAGCACAAAACCAGTAGCAGGTGCTTGTGTTGAGTTGGAGAGGTCACCAAGTGCGGCCGAGATGAGGCTTATGGGTCTGGGAACAGAGCCTGCCATTTACCTCTTGCATTTAAAGAAACGATGGCAGGTTAGTGCTGAATCGAGAGACAAACCCCCCGTTGAAAAAGCTCCCTTTCAACCAGGCACAATGCAAAACTGGTGGAGGCCAAAGCACTGGAAAGTCTTTCCGGACTCGTGTATTTGAACAGTGCCAAGCAAGCTCATTGAGACAATATTTTCTTCCTGTTGTCCTAGCCAGAGCTCTGGGAACTGATAAATCATTTCTGGCTGCAGATGCATTAACATTCCAGGCCGGTACTGGGTTAGATGAAATGAGGACGAAAGCCAGCGAGAGCACAGGGAGAGAGAGGGACACGGGGAGAATGTTTCAGAGCAAAATGAAGCCTTGCACGTCCTCCAGATTTTGAGAGAAACACAGGCGCACTTGGGTTATGCTAAAGGGACAAGAAATGCTTGTCGTGTGGTAGAGAGCAAGCTAAACAAGAAAACTCTCAAATCTGGCAGCACCACTCTGCTAAATCATTATTTTAGTGGGGTGGGTGGGCACGCATGTGGCTGCAATTTCCAGGGACGGGAATTTCCAGGGTGCCCTGGCAACTTAAGAACTGGGTCTGGCAACTGGACTGCTGAATAGGGGGTAGAAGCAGGTTTCCCTACCTTCCAGATGTGCTAAATAACATCTGGGTGCCACCAGCATCAACACCCCTCATATTCTCTTTTCCAAACAATGCTTTCTCCTGCCAGCCTCTCCCTCCCATCCACCAGGGCTTTACCCTGCTTGATTTTCTCATCAGTTTTGTTGTTGTTGTTCCTTTACATAACCTTCTCATACCTCAGCCTCCACTCTCTACCTCTATTATTTGTTTAGACTGTGAGCTGGCCCACAATCCAGCAATTTAAAGGGTAAAGGGACCCTTGACCATTAGGTCCAGTCGTGGCCGACTCTGGGGTTGCGGTGTTCATCTCGCTTTACTGGCTGAAGGAGCCAGCTTCTGGGTCATGTGGCCAGCATGACTAAGCTGCTTCTGGCGAACCAGAGCAGCGCACAGAAATGCCGTTTACCTTCCCACCGGAGTGGTACCTATTTATCTACTTGCACTTTGACATGCTTTTGAACTGCTAGGTTGGCAGGAGCAGGGACTGAGCAATGGGAGCTCACCCCGTCGCAGGGATTCGAACCACTGACCTTCTGATCAGCAAGCCCAAGAGGCTCAGTGGTTTAACCCACAGCGCCACCCGCGTCCCAAGTTAAAGGGGGGGGGAGTTAAAACAATGATATATACCAAGCTGGCAAAACATAAAATTAAAGACAACAGAGGGAATAAAACAAGCATCAAAAATAAAACCTGATTCAGCTGATGTTTTAAAAGGCTAGGTGACCTTGGGCCAGTCCCACTTCTCTGAAGTCTCTCAGCCCCACTCACTTCACAGAGGGTTTGTTGTGGGGGAGGAAGGGAAAGGAGAATGTTAGCGGGGGAAAGGAAGTAACAAAAGGAAGACAAAAGGAAGTAAGAGTTGGTGCCAGGTTAGAATGAAGGAATCTGCTTTAAATGGATTTATACACAGTTTTTAGTAGTTCTGACCCAAGTGAGCTTTGCTTGCATCAAACTGCCTCTTTCAGCAAGCATGTCTGTGCTGCTCCTGCATTGGTGGACGCTGTTTAAAAACCCAGCAAATTATATGCAAAATTACACGCGGAAATAGGCATAATCTGCATACGATACATACAAAAGTGTCAAGCCCCATGCTATACTTCTGCATCACAACTTTGTAAGTATATTAATAATATGTATTTAAATTCAGTTATATGTATCTGTATCTTTTCTGGCTACTTTAAGAAACCTGGAGCATATATGCCTATAGTATTATATACATAATATTATGTATAATATGTGAGAATTGTTTGTATTTTGAGCAGAAGGGGGAGGCAAATTCCACATCAGGATTAAGGAACAGGACAGTTATTAGAATAAATCTATTGAGATTTTCAAGAAATTCCATCCCCAGTGCTAGGCAAGCCTCCTTGGGAAGGCCTTTCTAATGGCAGGGAGTCAGAGCCAAAAAAAAGGTATTCTCACTAGTTAGTCACCAACTATCCAATTTCTGAAGAAGTGTGCATGCACATGAAAGCTCATACCAATAACAAAGTTAGTTGGTCTCTAAGGTGCTACTGGAAGGAATTTTTTTATTTTGTTTCAACTACGGCAGACCAACACGGCTACCTACCTGTAATTTCAGGGTGGGAGAATCTGAAGAACAGTCTTTGACAATGAGCTCAATCATGTATGAAAACTCAGTCCCACAGGTACACAAGCTCCAAGCCATAAGGCTTTAAAAAGTAAACGTCAGCACTTCGAATTATGCTCAGAAATGGATAACCAGTGAAGTTGTTTTAAATCTGGAGAGATAAAACCCACAGCTGATGTTGCCCTGTTGAAAAGACTGACTATCTCGCCATCCAATCTTGCAACCATTTTTCCACAACCGTAGCAGTCTTACTTCAACCGACGGCACCTTGAGACCAGGCAACTTGAAGGATCGCCTTGCCCCATATATGTCTGCTTGGCCACTTCAGTTTGCAGAACCAACTGACTTTTTAGTGTGCCAGCACCCACACTTTCGATCTCCCTGCCTACTGACACCAGGCAAGAACCTTCGCTGCATTCTTTCTGACACCTGCTTAAAACATTTTGGTTTGGGCAAATCTATCCAGAGATGTAGGATTTGAATTGTTTTAAAACTTGTTTTAGCTTAACTGTTGATTTTTAAAAATATATCTGCTTTAAAACAAAATAAAATAAAGGCTTTTATTTACAATTTCCATTTTTGTGTCATTTTTGTAAATGTATTAGAGGTTTTATTTACAATCAGGCAGTGCATAATTTTTTTGTTAAAAATAAACAATCCAGTTCCTTCAATGAACCTGAGATTGTCCCCTTCTTCAGAAATGTTGGTGCCACAAACAAGATTGTCACTCGATGTGGTGGCAGCAATGGATAGGACCGGCAGGTGGCAGTTTTGAGGCCCAGGACAGATGAGACAGGCCCAGCATGGTAAGCCATCCAGCACAAAGCTTACATTTCAGAACAATTAGATCTGCATCACAGTGCAGCACAGAAATCTGATACAAAGCACTGGAGGAAACTGATTTCTCAGAATGCTCTAGGCGGGATGTGCATGCTCTGTGCAAACGAAACAAGCAATTATAGAAAGCCAAATTCCGTGAATTGTGTATAAAGCTAAAGCAGGGGTCAGCAAACTTTTTCAGCAGGGGGGCCAGTCCACTGTCCCTCAGACCTTGGGGGGGGAGGCGGACTATATTTTGAAAAAATAATAATGAATCAATTCCTATGCCCCACTAATAACCCAGAGATGCATTTTTAATAATAATAATAATAATAATAATAATAATAATAATTTTTATTTATACTCCACCCTCCCCAGCTAACACCAGTAAAATTACAGTAAAAATGTAATAGGGGGAAAAACCCAATTTAAAATACAGGTTAAAATGCAATTTAAAATGCAGCCTCATTTTAAAAGTTGCCCACAGATCAAGACCGTAAGGGGAGGGAAACATAAGGGTCAGACTGAATCCAAACCAAAGGCCAGGCGGAACAGCTCTGTCTTGCAGGCCCTGAGGAAAGATGTCAAGTAAAAGGACACATTCTACTCATGTAAAAACACACAAACTCCCAGACTGTCTGCGGGCCGGATTTAGAAGGTGATTGGGTCGGATCCAGCCCCGGGGCCTTAGTTTGCCTACCCACGAGCTAAAGCATATCTATGACAGCCTGCTCACCACCACAAAATTCATCCTCTTTCATGGTTGAAGCTGCAACACTCAGAGCAAATCAAAGAAACAGAAAGTTGTAGACGGTGCCTTCTTCCCAACAAGGCAAAGAACAGAATTCTGGGACAAAAAGAAACAGCAAAAGGGTTAATTAAGATAGGGTGGGACATGGGTGGCGCTGTGGGTTAAACCACAGAGCCTAGGACTTACCAATCAGAAGGTCGGCAGTTAGAATCCCCGCGACAGGGTGAGCTCCCGTTGCTCAGTCCCTGCTCCTGCCAACCTAGCAGTTCGAAAGCACGTCAAAGTGCAAGTAGATAAATAGGTACCACTCCGGCGGGAAGGTAAACGGCGTTTCCGTGCGCTGCTCTGGTTCGCCAGAAGCAGCTTAGTCATGCTGGCCACATGACCCGGAAGCTGTACACCGGCTCCCTCGGCCAATAAAGCGAGATGAGCACCGCAACCCCAGAGTCGGTCACGACTGGACCTAATGGTCAGGGGTCCCTTTACCTTTACTAAGGAAAGGAAAGGAAGCCTTCACTTGGCTCCTACTTCCTTGTGACAACAAAGGTAGAGGGTTTAAGAAGGAGAGCAGTGTCTGTCCGGTGTGCCCCATGCAAACATCTGGCTGGCCAGCTACAGGCATGATGGTACCGCACAACTTCAGGGGCTGGCATGCGGCAACTTAGTCAAAAGAATTACTTCGACAACTTGTAACAGAGGCTTTACCAGCCAGCACTGGATCAGATTTCCATCCATAAAAGCTGACCTTTCAACAAAATTATAATGCCTGCCTAGAATGTAAAAAATAAAATAAAAAATTGTCTACCTGGGGAGGAGAAAATTTCAATATTTAATATACACCCTTCCAAACACAAAATCCTAATTCACTGCTCATAGAAACAGACAATGCAAACATTACCCAAATTGCTCATTGCTAAGCCTGCCTGAATGCAAGATTAGAAGTAATTCCAGCAGCAGGATCCAATTTTCATTTGTTCCTTCACGGAATCTACAAACTGTGCAAGCCCAGTAAAGGACAGCCTCTCTATGAAGGATGGTCAAAGAGCCAATTTTCAAGATTACAAAACTGGTCTTGCAAATATATATTTCTCAAGAATCAAGTCTCATGCAGGACCTAACTTCCACAGTATGTTTCAGGTAGGAAACAGACCCTTGCCTGTAAAAAAGAATATGCAAATCAGGACAGATGAAAGCCAATTTATTATTAAAGCTACATTTTGCAGGGAAGAAAGTTGTTGTGCATGACTCACGGAAGTCTAAAGATTGCAGAGGTGCAGATTTCAGAGGTTTACTGCTCTGAAAGCACACACAGCTCTGGATGGACAAACACAAAAAGTATGGCAAGAGCTTTAAGCAGAGTCCTAGCTACAGGGCGGGGGGTCTAGCCAGGTTTTTTGCCCTGGCTGAAGCTTCCAGAGGGGTGCCATTGTGTGTGTGTACGCAAATGTGCATGGGAGCGTGCTAAACTGGGTCTCTGACCCAGGCGAAATAAAGCCTAGTTTTGCCCCTGCCTTAAGAACAAAATAAGAGTCTGCTGGAACAAGCCAATGGCCCATCTAGTCTAGGGTTACCAGACGTCCCCATTTCCCGGGGACAGTCCCCGGATTTGCAAATCTGTCCCTGGAAAAATTCCATCCCTGGATTTCATTAAATGTCCCCGGGAAACGTGACACCCTGCTCTCCTGGAGTAATATTAGCTAGAGGGGTGGGAAGATAGTTTTTGTGCAGGCAGAGGCAGAGGTGGGGTCGAAGAGCGCAAAGGAAGGGCTTTGCACCTTGCCCAGCAGAGAAACCGTGCGCCTTGCGCCCCTCCTGGGCAAAGGCACGGCGCACGTCCGTGACTCCCAAGCCTCCCCCAATCTCCTGCCCCCTTCCCCCTTCATTTTGAGAGTTTCACAGGGTGCGAAAAAAGAGCTTTGCACCTTGCCCAACAGAGAAACCGGCCCCTTCCGGGAAAAGGCCGCCCGCCCGTGACTCCCAAGCCTTTCCCGATCCTTCAAAAGGAAGGGGGCAGGAGATCTGGTGAGGATCGAGAGTCACAGGCGGCCGCCACACCGTTGTCCAGGAGGGGCGCAAGATCTGCGGTTTCTCTGCTGGGCAAGGCACAAGGGGTGAGATGACTTCAATCCTCTTGGCAAACTGGAACGGTGGCAGAGCTGGGCAGCTGAGCGTGAGAGAAAGCGTGAACGAGAGCATGTCCCCGACGGCCGGGAACTGCAGAAGTCAAATTGGAGCAGGGAAGCGTTATGTTCTTTTAAGTTGAGGCTGCTTGAGTTGAAATACCTCCATTGCAGGGGGTTGGCCTAGATGCCCCTCAGACGTCCTTTCCAAATCTGTGATCATCCCACAGTCGTATTCTCAAACTCTGCTTCCAACTCTACCCCCCAGGTTTCTCTCCTCCTCTGGACTTCTCAAGATAGCAAAACAGCTGATGTATACAGTAGTACCTTAGGTTAAGTACATAATTCGTTCCGGAGGTTCGTATTTAACCTGAAATTGTTCTTAACCTGAAGCACCACTTTAGCTAATGGGGCCTCCTGCTGCCACTGCACCGCTGGAGCACAATTTCTGTTCTCATCCTGAAGCAAAGTGCTTAACCTGAAGCACTATTTCTGGGTTAGCAGAGTCTGAAGCGTATGTAATGTAATTAGGGATTATAAAGCATGTAATTTTTTACAGTCATACCTTGGGTTGAAGTAGCTTCAGGATGAGTATTTTTGGGTTGCACTCCGTGGTGACCCGGAAGTAACGGAGCGCGTTACTTCCGGGTTTCACCGCTCGCGCATGCACAGACGGTCAAAATGACGTCACGCGCATGCGCGGAAGCGGCGAATCATGGCCCGCGCATGCGTGAACGCGGGTTACGTTCGCTTTAGGATGCGAACGGGGCTCCGGGAAGGATCCCGTTCGCATCCAGAGGTACCACTGTGTTTATTTTTTTAAAAGTGTCCCCAGATTCATTGAAAAAAATCTGGTAACCATAATCTAGACTGCATCCTGTTCTCACAGTGACTAAGCAAGCGGCTATTGGTAACCCTTAAGCAGGATCCAAGCCCAAGAGCATCCTCCCCTCCTGTGGCTTCCTGCCACTGGTATTCAGAAGATAACAGCAGCCCAGAAAAATATTTACTACGTGTCTCCCTTTACCTGAAGGTGCCACGGTGACTTACGTAGTAAATAAATAAATATTTAAAATACACAACAACAGTTAAAAGTGATCACACTAAACATCCCCCAGGTACACATTCCCCTGCCATAAAATTATCACAAGCAATCACCATAAAACAGCAAGCAGCTAAACCATCCACTCATGGTTGTATATTGGGGGGGGGGGAATCATGGGGGGCGGGGAAGGATCTTAGACTTGGGGCCAGGTTCAGCTGCCTGGGGAAAATGTTCCAAAGACGGGGAGACACTACAGAAAAGGCCTTCTTTCATACAGCCACCCTCCACACCTCTCTTGGGTCTGGTGCTTGGAGAAGGGCCTCTGAAGATGAAGTAAGCGTCCCAAAAGTCTCATAAAGGAAACAGGGCTCTACAAGTTAATGGGGTTCTGAGCCATATAAGGCTTTGTAAGTTGAAAACCAGCACTCCAAATTCAGCTCAGAAACCAAATGCAAGCCGGTGCAGATAGGCCAGCGCCAGTGTTATATGTTCGGAGCTGTGAACATATATGTGAAAAATGAACGTAACATTTTAGCTGCATTCATTCATTTTCAGCTTTGTATTCTTGTTATTTAAAAATGTGCCTAGGCATTCCGCTGTTGCGCCCATAACCTCGGTTTAAGATGCCATTTAGCTCCTAGCTTTCATATCTGTTTCTAACACTGTATATGAGAAAGTGTGTATTTTCAAGCGTTGCTCCACTCATAATCTGCCATCTCAATAAAAATACTTCTTTTGAAAAAGAAGATTACCAGAGGCAGGAATGCTCCGTTTTCCAAGAATGAATCCAATTACTGTATGCCTCTAGCAAATATCTGATCTGCCGTTCCTCTGTAAGAAGCCTGAGGCTCCCACTGACATTGCCAGTGCTGCTCCTAGTGGCCACTGGCACTCTCAGCTCACCTGCTGAAAAGGTAAAGGTAAAAGGCCTGCTATATGTCCTCATGATATGCAGAGAGAAGGGTCTTTTGAGGCCTGGCTTTCACTGACTAGTAAGCCTACATCCAAACTGAACTGAACTGAACTTTGGACTGCAGGTGGGGCTTGTGTGATGGACTGCTCTTCCATATCAAACCTGGCACTGTGGTCTAAACAACTAAGCCTCTTGGGCTTGCCGATCGGAAGGTCAGCGGTTCGAATCCCTGCAACGGGGTGAGTTCCTGTTGCTCTATCCCAGCTCCTGCCAACCTAGCAGTTTGAAAGCATGCCAGTGCAAGTAGATAACTAGGTACCACTGCAGTGGGAAGGTAAACGGTGTTTCCATGTGCTTTGGCACTTGTCACAGTCCTCCATGCGCCAGTAGCGGTTTAGTCATGCTGGCCCATGACCCGGAAAACGCCAGCTCCTTCAGCCTGAAAGCGAGATGAGAGCTGCAACCTCATAATTGCCTTTGACTGGACAACTGTCCATGGGTCCTTTACCTTTTTTTTTTTTACCATACCAAACCACCACCTCCCAAACATTGAACATTAGGATTTCAGCAAAAAGGCTCCGCTAAAATCCTTTCCTATTCACATGTTGGTTTTCTATGACAGGGGGTTTGTTTTGAACAGCAGCTAGCAATGTGCCCCCCACCTATGGTCTGAAGTGTCGTTGCCCAAAGCTTAATTGTTTCATTTACTTAAAGATTTATATACTGCTCTTCAGACATGCTTCCAGGGAGATCTACATAACACATAACAGAAACATCGCAATGCAAAACGGAAAACAAAAACCCAATTGAAAGTAGCATAGAGTCACTTGCAGCAGGTAAACAAATACTTTAAGAGATTGGGAGAATAAATATGTGCTTGCCTGGTGCAAAAAATAACAATGATGGTGCCAGGCAAATCTCCGTAGGAAGGAAATTTCACATCACAGAAATGGGTCTCTCTGGTAACGGCCACCTTGCCTCAGATAGCAGGAGTCCTTGAAAGAAACTGTCCAAAGGCTGCCATAATACACAGGCAGGTTGTTGTGGGGAGAAGGCATTCCTACAGGTACTGAAGGTTAGTCAAAAAGCACTGTGCCTGGAAAGTATCTGGGAGTCAGTGAAGCTATTTCAGCACCAAGGAGATATATATCCCCACTGAATATACAGTGGTACCTCAGGTTAAGTACTTAATTCGTTCCGGAGGTCCGTTCTTAACCTGAAACTGTTCTTAACCTGAAGCACCACTTTAGCTAATGGGGCCTCCTGCTGCCGCCACGCCACCAGAGCACGGTTTCTGTTCTCATCCTGAAGCAAAGTTCTTAAGTATGAGAGCCAGTATGGTGTAGTGGTTAAGAGCGGTAGTCTCGTAATCTGGGGAACCGGGTTCGTGTCTCCGCTCCTCCACATGCAGCTGCTGGGTGACCTTGGGCCAGTCACACTTCTCTCAGCCCCACTCACCCCACAGAGTGTTTGTTGTGGGGGAGGAAGGGAAAGGAGAATGTTAGCCGCTTTGAGACTCCTTAAAGGGAGTGAAAGGCGGGATATCAAATCCAAACTCTTCTTCTTCTTCTTCTTCTTCTTCTTCTTCTTCTTCTTCTTCTTCTTCTTAACCCGAGGTACTATTTCTGGGTTAGCGGAGTCTGTAACCTGAAGTGTATGTAACCCGAAGTACCACTGTAATGGTATTGTGATCTAACTGCATTTCCCAAGTAATCCTCAAAGGCAGCCCTCTGCCTCTAATACATGGGTAGGCAAACTAAGGCCCAGGGGCCAGATGCAGCCCAATCACCTTCTAAATCCAGCCCGCAGACAGTCCAGGAATCAGCGTGTTTTTACATGAGTAGAATGTGTTCTTTTATTTAAAATGCATCTCTGGATTATTTGTGGAGCATAGGAATTAGTTCATTTTTCTCCCCAAAATATAGTCCGGCCCACCACAAGGTCTGAGGGAGAGTGGACCGGCCCCTGCTGAAAAGGTTTGCTGATCCCTGCTCTAATGCATCACAGTGATCAATTCACAGAATCACAGAAGTGTCAAGCTGGAAGGGACCACAAGGGTCAATATAGTAGCTGATCGTATCAGCAAAAAACTGGCCTGAGATCAAGGAACAAGGACAGAGTGACTGGACTTGTTGGCTGGGGATACTAAACAATTGCCTGACCCTGCTCAAAGCCATCCTCAAGACAAGGAACGAACACACACACACACACACACACACACACACACACACACACACCCTACTCTGGCTTTTACCTGTGAAGCCTCAGAGCTGTGAGTCATTCATAGTTATCATTAAAAAGGAGCAACGGAACACAATGTGCTTGCCCTTGTAAGATCCTCAAAGAATCTTTTTTTGTTTTGTTTATTAAAAGCAGAGGATTAGACTGCTTGAACACCAGAAGGCATAAGAGCCAGCAGTTTTCCCTCGCCCTTTGTTTTAATTGGGGCCAGCAGCACAGCACCTTCCCCTGGGAAATCATTTGGAAAGTTACACTGCAAACCAGAATTAAGGCACAGGTTTGTAACGCTGTGAACAACAGATGCAAAAATGCCCTCCCGTGTGCTAAAGAGAATCAAGGTCAATGAGGCTGAAATTCTCCACAAATGTCACCAAGCTGGAACTTGCACAATCTGTCCCTGAATCCTAAGCACCTCGCCTTTCTCTTGTGGTAAGAAAAGCATGTTTCTAGCCTTCTAGTCTACAGAAGATCCTGAAGTGGTGATCTGAACCTGACCAGGGCAGGGATTTAGCCTATCGACTAGCACCAAGCTCTAGCCAAAAAAAGAGAAGTAAATAGAGAACTATAAGTTCAACAGTGGAATTTAGATGTTTTGCTCTCTCAGTTGAAGAGACTGATTAAAGGAGTGTATTTCAGCATCGGACTATAGAGGGAGTAAACAGAAATGTCCATCTAAGATCTGACAGCTATCTGTACCATATCATGATTACACAGAATTTCCCTTTTGGGCAATTCCTTCCACTCCGATGTAACTGTGCTAATTTAAGAGATTTCAGCGCAGGGGCCTTGCAAGTACAGGTTTCTCTTTTGAGCAAAGACTATTCTAAGAACATAATTACATCAGCCAAATCCAAAGTTTTGAGCTCCAATAGGAATGTGCTTGGTTCAGAAAGCTTCAAAAAGTGCCCAGAATAGAGTCAGTCACTTGCTGCTTTACTTTTGATTATGTAAGCAGATCTTTGCGGTGCACTATATATATAAATATTGGCACTTGCTACGCAATGTAGAAGCCACGAAAATAAACCTCTAAATGTGTATAAAAGAGCCAGGAATTGCAAAGACTGGTTGGTTCGTAATGATGTGCATAGTTCAACTTTGGCACCTTACGGACGTCACCAGTGTGGAAACTGTTTCGATTCAGAAACAGTTCTACAGACCTCACCTGGAGTACTGTGTCCAGTTCTGGGCACCACAGTTCAAGAAGGACACTGACAAACTGGGACGTGTCCAGAGGAGGGCAACCAAAATGGTCAAAGGCCTGGAAACGATGCCTTATGAGGAACGGCTAAGGGAGCTGGGCATGTTTAGCCTGGAGAAGAGGAGGTTAAGGGGTGATATGATAGCCATGTTCAAATATATAAAAGGATGTCACATAGAGGAGGGAGAAAGGTTGTTTTCTGCTGCTCCAGAGAAGCGGACACGGAGCAATGGATCCAAACTACAAGAAAGAAGATTCCACCTAAACATTAGGAAGAACTTCCTGACAGTAAGAGCTGTTTGACAGTGGAATTTGCTACCAAGGAGTGTGGTGGAGTCTCCTTCTTTGGAGGTCTTTAAGCAGAGGCTTGACAACCATATGTCAGGAGTGCTCTGATGGTGTTTCCTGCTTGGCGGGGGGTTGGACTCAATGGCCCTTGTGGTCAACTCTATGATTCTATGATTCTAGAATACACCAACAGGATGCATTCATTCAGTAGTCCAGTTGACCATTAAAAAGTACAAAAACTTCACTACTTTTGGCTGTCCTCATTGGTTCATGCCATCAAATGCTCATGTGAAAATATTTACATTGGTCAGAGCTTTGAAAACACTGGCAACATCTGCACTTGTAGATCTGGCGCTTTTCTGGTGGTGCATTTGGAGAGCGTCACCACACCAATCACCACGCGTCCTTGAGACCATTAAAAATGTACATCAGCTGGCTGTCAAATTGCTGATGAAGAGGGAGCTGCGCTGGGTCCTTACCCTACGGTTTAACTCCCCGATGAAGTGGATTTCCTCCCTTTGCTGTGAACACATGTGTAGGATTTTCTCCTTCATTGTTTCTCCTCTGCTTCTTGTTTCCAGGTTTTCTAACGCACCACCTATTTATTCAGTTCTAGGTACTTTATACCAGTAAGTGGTTAAAATCACCTCTTCATTCCGTTCCATTTAGCTTAAACAATGCACCTGCTACAACCTCTCATCTTCAGAAAACTGGTTTCATTAGTAGTACCTGACTGCACAGACAGCTGATTCCAGTTTATATAATAGGTCCAATGTGTCACTAAAAATTGTCAGTTTATTTTCATGATCGTGATTTAGCTATCTCTGCATATATTGTTAAAGAGAGGTTTTTAAAGACGATATTTTGAGTTTTATTAATCAGGTTTTTATTGTTCTCAATTTTGGGGGGGTCGTATCATCTTTAAGGGTCCTGTTTTTCATTTGGTTCTGTTAAATATGTTTTCTTGAGACACACACATATATATATTTCACATTTCTGTATATGTTTCAACAAAGAAGCACTTTGGTAATTTTGTTTCATATGCATTTAGAAGAAGACTATGATAATGTATTAATACTTGACTGTTCCATGTTATTTGTATGTTTATAGCACATGTGGCTCCCAGGCAGTCACCGATCCAGGCCTGCTTAGCTTCATGGGCCTTCAGACCATAGTCTAGAACAGGCTTCCTCAACCTCAGCCCTCCAGATGTTTCAAGACTACAATTCCCAGCATCCCTGACCACTGGTCCTGCTAGCTAGGGATCATGGGAGTTGTAGGCCAAAAACATCTGGAGGGCCGAGGTTGAGGAAGCCTGGTCTAGAACAGGGGTAGGCAACCTAAGGCCCATGGGCCAGATGCGGCCCAATCACCTTCTCAGTCTGGCCCACGGATGGTCTGGGAATCAGCGTGTTTTTCCATGAGTAGAATGTGTCCTTTTATTTAAAATGCATCTCTGGGTTATTTGTGGGGCCTGCCTGGTGTTTTTACATGGGTAGAATGTGTCCTTTTATTTAAAATGCATCTCTGGGTTATTTCTGGGGCCTGCCTGGTATTTTTACATGAGTAGAATGTGTGCTTTTATTTAAAATGCATCTCTGGGTTATTTGTGGGGCCTGCCTGGTATTTTTACATGAGTAGAATGTGTGCTTTTATTTAAAATGCATCTCTGGGTTATTTCTGGGGCATAGGAATTTGTTCATTACCGTGGTACCTCGGGTTACAGACGCTTCAGGTTACATACGCTTCAGGTTACAGACTCCGCTAACCCAGAAATAGTACCTCGGGTTAAGAACTTTGCTTCAAGATGAGGACAGAAATCGTGGGGCAGCAGCAGGAGGCCCCATTAGCTAAAGTGGTGCTTCAGGTTAAGAACAGTTTCAGGTTAAGAACAGAGCTCCAGAACGAATTAAGTACTTAACCCGAGGTACCACTGAATTTTTTCTTTCCAAAATATAGTCCGGACCACCACATGGTCTGAGGGATGGTCGACCAGACCATGGCTGAAAAAGGCTGCTGGCCCCTGGTCTAGAACTTAGGTGTTTGTTCATCCAACCTGGTGCTAGACCACAAGTGTGCTTTTGACTGCATCTTTCCTCTTGTTTGCCAAATCCACTGTCTGACCACTAGCCCATCCATGACTATGCCTTCTGCCTCTGGCCCACATGATCCTCGGCTGCAGCCTATACTGAAACCAGGCCGCAAACCTGGTGGGTAGGTGGGAGCTGCTGCTATGGCCATGGCATGTGGCTCTGTTTGGTGGTAGCACATGCTGCTTTTCCAAGACCTCCTTTCCAGTCCTCTGCCTGCTCTTGCTGCCATTGGTGCTGTTGTGCTCCTCTCCCGCCCCTTGCTAATTTGGATTTTGTCATTCCAAAACGCTGGTTTTTAAGAATTCTGGGGACTTGCTAACGGACAGGAACTGTCACCCAGCCTAGAGTTATGAAAAACCTTGATGCGGCTGTTTTTTGTGGACTGTTGCCTTGGCCCAGCACGGACAGTCTTATGATAACAGCACAGATATTTCTCGTATGAATAAATGGGAGTCTTTTTCATTAAAACATCGAGTGATCTTTAGGCAACAAAAAATATATAGTTCTGTTCTCTTTTGTAATTCAGATTTAGCTCACCCCATGCAAGAAAAATGGTAGGACATGAAGAGCTTTTGATATATTTTGTGCCTGGGCTTTTCTTCTCCATCCTGAAGTTTTCTGTTTCATGGTTTTTAAAATAAGAGCCACTCTTATGACAACTGTTTGCCTCCTGGGCAGCCAAGACAAACATCTAAGGGCTCTAGTGGTTCAATTGATTCATCAGTGCTCTGTGTATGGGTTCTCACACTGGCAACATCTAAGTTTCCCTGCCTTTTGTGCATTCACTTGCATTCCTGGGGACCTTGTTAAGCATTTCCGTGTTTGAATTTGCCTTCCATTTCCTTTTCAAGCGATTCCAGCTCTCCCTGGGACCTCCAGCAGGGCAAATAAAGGTCATTTGAGTACCTGATTAGCTGGAATGCACATTCACTTGGTCCCTCAATTCCATACAATTTTGCTCAAAAGCACTCAGCAGAGCCAGCAGAGCCATTCCTAGACATCTTAGCAGGCTGACTCTCCCACCTATCAAACCTCAACCCTTTTACCTCTCTCAATTCTGCTAGTGAAAACAAAAGATGCTTCAGGTGGATTGCAGCCACTGGAGAGAGGAGGAAATAATAAACCTACAAATAGCTGAAATTAGCAGACATTTGAAGAGGAGCCTTCAACATACCTCTCCTGAATAATCCTTTGTTATCTTCTCTCTTAAATCCTGCATTGTCTCCGATTCTGGTGCCAAGGAGCCAGAGTGTGACACTGGTCAGAGACAAACAAAACAACCCGCTGTGGAAATTTGGCCCACGCTTTCTAGAAAGATAATGGGTTGCACAAAGACGGCTTGTGGTTTCCAACAGGACTTTGGTTGGCCACTGTGAGCAAAAAAGACTGAACTAGATAGGCTTTTGGTCTGATCCAGCAGGGCTCTGATTATTCACAGGTATCTCACAACATAGATTAGGCTGAGAGATCATGACTTGCTCAAAAGAGGCTCAAATAGTAAGTTCAAGTTCAAGTTTGGTTGGGAGCTGCCCATATGGGCGGCATATAATTAATACTAATAATAAAAACCACACACTCACTACTACTACTACTACCACCACTATTACAACTACCATTTCACTACCTAAAGCATGGATAGGCAAACTAAGGCCCAGAGGCCGGATCCGGCCCAATCGCCTTCTCAGTCTGGCCCGCAGACGGTCTGGGATTCAGTGTGTTTTTACATG
Organism: Podarcis raffonei; assembly: GCF_027172205.1. Lineage (NCBI taxonomy): Eukaryota > Metazoa > Chordata > Lepidosauria > Squamata > Lacertidae > Podarcis > Podarcis raffonei. The sequence goes on along the minus strand of NC_070605.1, from coordinate 8,519,890 downwards.
AGTAGAATGTGTCCTTTTATTTTAAATGCATCTCTGGGTTATTTGTGGGGCCTGCCTGGTGTTTAACATGAGTAGAATGTGTGCTTTTATTCAAAATACTGTACACCTCTGGGTTATTTGTGGGGCATAGGAATTCATTCATTCCCCCCCCCAAAAAAAAACCATAGTCCAGCCCCCCACAAGGTCTGAGGGACAGTGGACCGGCCCCCTGCTGAAAAAGTTTGCTGATCCCTGACCAAAAGCAAGTGAGATCATCAGTATATACATATGTTCAAGTATCAGGCTGGGATATTTCTTTAAATGCCACATACATTCATTAATGCAATGTAAAGAGAAAAGAACTTCATAGTTGCTCAATATGCAAGGCCGGAAAAATCCCAGGTGCGTGAACTCGTAGAAGTTTACTGCTGAGTCTTACTACTTTGAAATATTTATTTAAGCTTCTGCAAGTCGGCCGCATGAAAGATTGATGCTAGCACTGCCTAGACACTAGAATTATTTTTCTAGCCCTGTCAATATACTTTTCCTGTTGAATCAAGGAGACACTTCATCAACAGGGAAAAAATTATGAGTGCATTTATTGGTGAACGCTTTATCCAGCTAAGTTACCTCTGCTGATTTTTCAAAACATCACTATTTAATTACTATCACCACTCAATGGCAAAGAGAAATAGATCAAATTGCGGCTCTTACTAGGAGAGCTAAATTATATTATGGGATGCCCTGGGGAGCACCTCTGAGTTCATTATGATGAGGTTAGTCCTTTGGCCCGCCACAAATCCATGGCAATAGAATTAAGTAACAGAATGGCTGGTACTCCACAGAATATTTGCTGAATGGGAAGAGGAAGGCAGTAAACTGGAGCTTTGGGCTCATCCAAATCGGGGTCCAGCAATAAAGCAAAGAGCTCCCTGCACATACCTAAACTTTTAAATGGTGTTTCTTTCAAATACCTGGATCAGCAAACATGGCATATTCACATAAACGCTCATAAGTGTGTATGTTTGTACGTGTGTGTGTGTGTGTGTGTGTGTGTGTGTGTTTGCTTGCTTGCTTGCTTGCTTGCATGCATCAGGTTTTATTTTCTGTAACTGCCCACAATACTTTATCAAAGCATATCCCCCAATTTTTCACCAAAGCACTCGCTATTATTATTATTATTAATTAAAGAAGAAGAAGCAGGATATAGAAAAATACAAAATGGAACCAAATACTAACATACCTAAAAACATTTTGCTATGGCTTCTAAATTAATCCACCTTTATATTCCATAATCTTGGAAAGATTGAGCGAGGAACCCATAGTGTTAGCCAAAGGTACATAGTTGTGACATTTGACTGCATCATAAGACCCCAAGGGTACATACACAGCCCAACAAGACAACGACAGGAATCCACCAACAGCATATGAATCAATATGGTTGATTCAAAAACACCCACCCACCCCACTCACACATGAAAACAAAGGTCGCCACAGCCAATCACAACAAGCAACCGTACCCTAGGCCAACTCCAATTTTTCTCACCACCAAAAGAACACAAGCAAATAGCAAAGAGAACCTGCACAAACGACACTGACATTGTCTGCAAAGTGACACTGACCACCGGTCCTGTTAGCTAGGGATGATGGGAATTGTAGTCCCAAACATCTGGAGGGCCGGAGTTTGCCTATGGCTGATCTAGAGGATACCAGCTTCTCCATCCCTGCTTTGGGGGGGGGGGCTTATCTATTTTAAATCAATTCAAATTAGATAAGAGCACTAGGGCTTTCAGCAGGTCTATGTCACTGGAACAGTGTTGGTCCTGAAAGTGAGTAAATGCCTTTTATTTGGACCAACAGCTACTCAAACTGCAGCCTTCCCTTTCTAAAGCCAAGGTAGCTCAAATAAAACACTTTGGTGTAATCAATTCATATAGCTCATTTGATTCATCGGATGTTAAGACAGACAGAGCAGTTACCTGTCATTGACACGCAGCCAGAATAAAGCCAAGGCGCTTGACATTTCTGCTAAGCTGCAGTCATGCAAAAGGAAGGCAACCAGCCATTCCAATACATAAGGCTCACTCAACATTTCAGCGTCGCTCCAGCCATTTTGCTGCACGCTATCTCACAATATAGATTCAGCAGGAATAACGATGCTGAATTTGAAGGAGAAAGCGCATCGAAATAAGGAGATTTTTAAAAGGCTATTCAATATACAACTTCAGCCAGAAGAAGATAATTCATGGAAAACTCTGAACAAAGTGTATACTGCATCACTTGAGAGAAAACAAGTATTTACAAATGCCAGGAGACTGAGTGCTACCTTTGTCAACTACAGATGTGTCTTGTGGCACCTTCGTTAGTCTAAATGCAACAGGGTTATCTGTTATTTTAGCAAATAAAGCCCTTTCCTCCTTCAGCAGCCAAGACCACAGACAAAACTTCCTATTTTCCTATTTTGCCCTATGAGTCTGAAATAAGTTTTAAATGCATATCTTTCATACAGCTGCCTACAGAATACATTAGATTATCATAAGCTTGTCTTCTACGTTCAGGAGGTTAACATATTTTGACGCTATTAAACAACATTTATCTTCATGCATATTACAAAGACACACAAAGAACCAAGCTCAGACATGACATGAATGCTTATTCTCAGCCTCTCCTGAACTCTTATTCCCTTATAGCCATTTCCTGATTTTCTGCTGGAACACTCTGTCTGTTCCAATATATCGTTCTGTTTCCAGATCCTGTGCAGGTTTGCCTCTTATGCAATTCATACGGATCACCAGCCATGACATCATTCCTCCTCGGGTCTCTCTCTCCCCAGGTACCTGCACCTTTTAAGCTGCCCCATTCCGCCACCTTTCTATGCACTAGATGCTCAGCTCATATTTTAGGTCCCTGCATGCCAACTGGCATTGGTCAAAATGCCCATCTTCCTAATTTCCTACTGAGAAGGTTTTTCAGAGACGGGTCTCTTGCTACCGGCTGCGGCAGCAGGAATGAAGACACTTCCAAACAAAACAACTAGGCTCTGTAGGACACATGGCAGCTTCTTTCAAGATCTACAACATGGTGGTTGTAGACTCACAATAGTCTGTTATACTGTGGCAACTGGCGCATCCCAGAACAGCATCCCAGAACAGTGACAAAAAGATCTAGGACAGATAGATACTGGCCCCATTTTCTATTACAGTGATACCTTGGGTTCTCGAACTTAATCTGTTCTGGGAGTCTGTTCGACTCCTGAAACCGTTCGAAAACCAAGGCACAACTTCTGATTGGCTGCAGGAGCTTCCTGCACTAATCGGAAGCCACGTCAGACGTTTGGCTTCCGAAAAATGTTCACAAACCAGAACACTTACTTTCAGGTTTGCGGCGTTCAGGAGCCGATTTATTCAACAACTCAGCCATTCGGGAACCAAGGTACCACCGTACCTATTTATGGTATGTGTATGTCATCCCATAACATCAAGTTCTCTGGGTGGCTTACACTAAATAAGTAGATAATAATAAGTAGATGACAACAACAACAACAACGAATAAAAAGCTATGTAGAAGATGGAACAAGTTTGTTTTTTCCTGCTCTGGAAGGTAGGACCAGTACCAATGGATTCAAGTTACAAAACAGGAGATTCTGAGGAAACACCAGGAATAATTTTCTGACAGTAAGGGCTGTATGACAGCCAAGGGGCTGAGCAGTAAGCTCCCAGCACCACCTTCAGGAAACAGCCATCCAAGTAGGAAGAGAATCACTGCCAAAAACCACCTCCCACACCTAACCTGGACAGCCTATCCAGAAGGATACCGTGGCCAAATGTATCAAAAGGTCTAACACAGGGGTCGGTAGAGGTTTACCTTGCCTGGGCCAGTTCACTCCAGCCGAGATTCCTCCTTGGGCCGGATTGCGGGCGCACATAAGCGCCCATGCCCGCGATTTCCGGCGTCTGCACAGATGCGATTTCCGGCATCGCAGAAGCGAGTCCCCGCACCGTGCTGGTTTAGCGCAGCATGCAGGGACTCACCAAGCAGGCGGCTCGGCTCCTGGGGCGGTTAAATGACCGTGGGCTGCTTGTGGACCATCGGCCTTAGGTTGCCAACCCCTGGTCTAACAGAATCGTCAGGGTCGCATATCCCTTATCTTTCTCTCAGCAAACGTCACCCCACAGAACAACCAAGACAGTTTTGCTCCCCCAACCAGGCCTGAATTGGAACCAAAAAGGATTTGGAAAAACAGTTTCTTCCAAGAGTGACTAGTGTTGCCCTGCTCCTAAGTCTATTGTTGCTGACAGGGCACAGTAATAGAAAAGGGAAAAGGAAATGTCATATATTCCAAATCTAGCTGCCGATTCATCAATACAGTTGCAGAAAATAAACAACTTCCAATAATTACAGGGAAATTTTATCTGTGTTTTTCACTAAGGAACCCTAATGAGGAAATCTTTATAAAGTTGAGAGGCAAGGGCATGCAACTAAAACAAGAAACCATTAGCAATAAATAACTGGATTGGGGCCTCTCTTTTTTTCATTTTGTATTTTCAGCAGATGTAATTGCTAACATATGGATGAGTTTTCTTGTGCAATATTCACAGGTTACATCAGTGGTAATTCACGGCAAAGTTCATCACTGTAACCTACAGAGAATTATTTATGCAGAAGGAAGCAGCCATCAGCAGAGAGCGAAACCACTGACTTTTTTAAGGCGTGCAGACTGAAGATAAGTGATGAGATCCCATAGGGTAGACATACCAAATGTTAAGCCCAAATTGAAGTATCACATTAGAACATGCCTGAGGAGAGAAGTCTTATCGAAACAAAAGCTGGTGCGCTGAAGGAAACTCCAAGGGTAACAACAAGATCCCAGAAGAACAACAAAACTTGGTTACAGCAACGCACTTCTTGGAAGGGTTCAACTTATCTGAATTAACCAGCTGCCTGGTACACACAAAACCTGTTATCTGAACTACACCACTTCAAGCTGCCGATAGGTGCTGCTCTCAGGAACAAATGTACAAAGCAAAACACACACAGAGAGAACTTCACAAGGCTAAAACCCAGCTAAGACTTGCCATCCCGGATCTAGCTTTCTACATGCAGAGAGTGGAGGTGGGGGTATTAAAGAGCATTGTTTGATTAGCCCCACCTTCCATCTGAAATGGTACATCCCATAAAAAGGCACACGACCCGCATGGGAACTAGGCCTCTGAGCATGGGAATATAAGCAACCTTACCTGTATAGGCCATGTTCTTAGGGTTTCCATAAGGAGCCCCAGGTTGAACGGGGCTATAAACTGGATTCATTGTGGAAGACGTGAAAACTCTGAAAGAGAAAGGGGGAAAGTGATTACTGAAAAATATTTCCCACTCTCACATTAAGATGGTAAGGACTATGTTTACGATTCATGATATAGAGCTGCAAAGGTAAGTATTTATGAAAAGACAACAGCTTACTGAATTATTCTCACGGGTGACTTACCTGTCCTCCTAATTACAGCGAAAGAATTGCAAGAAACGCATTTTTCAGTACTGCGATGAAATGGTACTTGGGAGAAATCAGAAAGAACAATTCCCTCTTCCACCAGGGGGAGTCCAAGCCAAAGGACAGATCAAACCCCACAATGTTTGGGCCACAGGTGCATGTTGTACACTGAATGTAAGATTCATTTCTCGGGAAATAAATCATACCGATATCATAAAGCAACATTCATTACACTATTAGTGTTGAGTGGCAGCTGGAGCGCTGGGCTTGAGGTTCTGCTCAGCTGTGATACGCAACTACTATACGTGGGACTGCCTCTGAAGATTGTTCGGAAACTTCAGCTGGTGCAGAATTCAGCGGCCAACTTTCTCACTGGGACAAGACAGTTTGAGCATATTACACTGACCCTGACCTGACTGCACTGGCTGCCAATTAGTTTCCGGCCCCAGTTCAAAGTGCTCGTTTTGACCTAATGAAGCCTAATGAAGCTCAGAACCGCAATACCTCCAGGACTGCCTCCCCTAATAATAATAATAATAATAATAATAATAATAATATATTTATACCCCGCCCATCTGGCTGGGTTTCCTCAGCCACTTTGGGCAGCTTCCAACAGAATATTAAAATACAATAGTCTATTAAACATTAAAAGCTTCCCTAAACAGGGCTGCCTTCAGATGTCTTCTAAAAGTCTGGTAGTTGTTCTTCTCTTTGACATCTGGTGGGAGGGCGTTCCACAGGGCGGGCGTCACCACCGAGAAGGCCCTCTGCCTGGTTCCCTGTAACTTGGCTTCTTGCAGCGAGGGAACTGCCAGAAGGCCCTCAGAGCTGGACCTCAGTGTCCGGGCAGAACGATGGGAACCCGGGCAGACCTGCCATCATCACCTGAGGCCCTTCTTTGTGGTCCCCCCTCCACTAGAGGTCTGGAGGGTGGCAACACTAGAACGGGTGGCTGCCCATTGGTGAAACGCTCTCCCCAGGGAGACTCGCCTGGTGCCTTCACTTACACCAATTATTACTCTAAAATATCCAGGGGGAAATAGGGATTGGTGGAAATTCTGTCACGGTTTCAGTACTCCACAATCCCACTGGCAAGCCATTGTTAGGAAAATGAATCTGTCAAGTGATAAACATGGCTGCAACGTACATGCGACACACCACGGAAGGGAGGTGAGCTCTCAAGCAAACAGAATGATCCCCAAATTGGCTAACTATGGTGAAAAGAAACAAAATAAAAAAATTCCTTCCAGAAGCACCTTAAGAGACCAATTAAGTTTGTTATTGGTAGGAGCTTTCGTGTGCATGCACACTTATTCAGATACCACTTCTTCTTCAGATATTTAATTTTTTTATTTTTTATTTATTTATTTTTTGTGCCGACTACGGCAGACCAACACGGCTACCTACCTTAAACTATGGTTAAAAGGTTAACTATGGTTAAAAGGTCAGAACAGGTATCTATGCCTGAGCTTTGGCGGGAGGGGAGAGAAGGTACAAGGAACAAATAATCAAATCACATAAAGATGCAGATTTCCAGATACATTTAAACCAACTATCCAGGGAGCATCCTGAGTGGAGCTTTGGGCTCTGCTCTATAGTTCAAGCTTTGGCAGCACTGAGGAAGCGCCAAGGTCTGATGGCCTACTTGTGTTAAATGGCTGGCTGGATGCAGCTCAGCTCTTTATAACAAAAAGCTAGCTTCACATTTATCTCTCTGTTGCCAGACCAACATATGAACTAAAATATTCTTTCTGGCTGGCACAGCAACAGTATGTTCCGTACTATCCGAAATGTCGCAGCTCCAGGCAGAGAACTGCCTTTAAAAAAAATTAATAACCCTTTTGCCCATCATCTTACTAATAAAGATGATTAAAGGGAGCCAGGATCTTTTTTTTCTCTGGCTTTTATTTAGAGAAAAGCAAGGAACCTGGGAATTTGTGTCTAGGACTGACAGTTAAGCAACTAATACTCAGTTAATGATCTTAATGAAGCACATTCTTAGCTCTGATTAGTGGAGGGAAAAATCAGTCATTAAGCTTTATTAGGCAAACCATTTGTCTCCACGGCTACCTAGACAATTTTAAACATCATACCCATCACGTTTACACCACTTCTGGATTGCCTTTAAAAGGAAAAGGGGGAAAAAAGATGCCTACTTCATAAAATAATCATTCATACATACAACAATGTGGACATTTATGAGCGATGAGCAATTTGTTAGATCATTAGTTCTTTTCCTTTTTATTTCCAGATAGTAAACAAGTCAAATGTTAAGCCTAGCAACAATTGGCTTGACAATTAGTGCTTAATTAATTAGCTTTCCTGCCACTTCTAAGTTAGCATTGTATTAGCGGCTCTCTAAAGAGGGAGAAGATGGAGGCTGTAAAAAAGCAAAGAACTTGGGGGTGGAGAGTATGGCCAGGAAACAGACACCAACTGTCCAAATCAATGAATATTTGCAAAAGCCTCCCCTCGCAACTGGAAGAATGTGTGTTCCCTGTCTGTGAGTCTCATCCGCCACACAACATTGCAGCCGAAGATTTACATGTCACACATGCCAAGTTTATGGTCCTCTCAGCCTTTGCAGCTTGGCACTCCTGCCCGGCTGCAGTATTTTTTTGCTACTGTATTTATAGAGCCATTAAGTTTACACCGTAATATATGTATGCACTGTGGCCGTTACTTTTGCCGCAGGGACCATAAGTCTCAATTTCCTGACTGGTGTGAATTTAAAATTCTCCACCAGAGTGCTTCGCAGATAGAATCTTTTAATGCTGGAGATAAGAGTCTTTAGATTTAAAAAGGAATAACTTCAAAGAGCAATATCATAGATACTTCTAGGCTACAAACGCAGTGCTAAAGTAATTTAACAGTCACGCCCCCTCCTCCCAAAATTGACAGTTAAGAAACTCCTATCCACCCGCAATTACAACTCCCCCAAATTTCTTGAGATGAGATTCCAGGAAAGCTAAAACTTGCATAAAGTACAAAGTGCCATTGTCATTGGTCTGCAGAGTGATCTTCCAGTCCTCAGCTCATGGGTTCATAAAATCTACCATAATACATAGATTTGGTAAGGTTAAAGGCAGTCTTAAGAGGACAATCAGATCAACAATTAATAAAAGAATGAGACTGTGTTAAAGAGTATATGAAAAAACATTGTTCTGGAATTAACATATCGGTATGTAATAAATGAAGTTTGCAAGGTCAAGGGAATGAAGAAATGGTTATAAAAGGTCTAAAGCTAGAAATAACATATATATATAACACAATAATCAAGATAAAATGAAAAGTTGAAGTCTCAAAAGGATGGAAGGGAGTCAAAGTGTATGTGTGTTTGTTTACGTTTTTGTGGTTGTTCTTTTTCTTCCCTCGATTTTTTGATTAATGTATTATTTTGTTTATATTTTATGTTGTAATTTTGCATTGAAAATAAAGTAGAAAAAGAAAAAGAAATCTACCATAATAGAGACAGTGAACCAAGTCTGAGAATTATGAACACCCGGCAATTCCAGCAAGCAGCTACGGTGCTGGAGAGAGGTTCAGCACACCATCAAGGTACAATGACAGGCAACACAGCAGGGATGTCCTCTTGCTGCAAGCCTCACCAGGTAATATTTACAAGTACTATGCAATCAGACCACTTATTTGCTGTGCTGGCCAGGATGCGTGAAGACCTGGAGACATACCTCGGCTACTATATTCAAACTCATCACCATTTGGTTCCAGAACTGATCTATTGGAATCCATTGCAACCTGAGAGGCAGGACTGCAAGACTGCAGAACAGTGGCTTTCCACTGTTCCCATTCAAAGTAGTCATCATAAGAATTGGAGCTTGAGTTCACTTGTTCTACTCCTCCCTTCACCCAGCCCCCCTGTTTTTCGAGCTCTCAATCTCCCAACTCCAAATATGCCATCTTATTTTTTTAATCTTCTAAGCCCACCCCAAAATGGCCACACCCACTTTTACATTTTGGCTATGCCCACTTTGACCACGCAGCCCCCAGAAGGGTTGATCTTGGAGTCAATGTAGTCCTTAGCCCCAAAAAGGTTAGCCACCCCTACTTTAACCACCTACTGCAAATCACCAAGTGGTCTACAGCAAGGTGATCTTCAAACTTGGGTCCCAGACGTTGATGGACTACAACTCTCATCATCCCTAGCCAGCTCATGAATGATGGGAGTTGTAGTCCAAGGTTGGAGAGCACTGTACTAGGAGATCCAAATCTATTCCTTGCTCATTCCTGACCCGAGAGCCAGTGTGGTGTAGTGCTTAAGAGCGGTACATTCGTAATCTGGGGAACCGGGTTCGCATCTCCGCTCCTCCACATGCAGCTGCTGGGTGACCTTGGGCCAGTCACACTTCTTTGAAGTCTCTCAGCCCCACTCACCTCACAGAGTGTTTGTTGTGGGGAGGAAGGAAAAGGAGAATGTTAGCCACTTTGAGACTCCTTCGGGTAGTGATAAAGCGGGATATCAAATCCAAACTCTTCTTCTTCTCTTCTTCTACAGGTCTTTAGATGCAAAGTTCATTTGCTGCACTGGTTTCACTAGACCATGCAACCACGTCACCCGTTTAAAAGCGGGATTTACAAAATCATTTTTGTTTTGTAAGTGTGGACAAGCAGTTGCACTGGAAACATTTATTTCTCAGTTCAGTAACTGATTATTACATTGCTTATGCAAAAATCTAGGTTTGCACCAAATGGGGTCTGCCTGAAATAGTTTCTGCAACACTTCTACCTAGTCAAATACATAGTTCAACTTCACATTGGCACTGGAGAGGCAGGGAGAAGAAACAAGTCAGAAAGACAAGTAAAATCTAGGAGAGGGGTTGTGCCAGTCCATTGCAACAAACACAACAAATAAACTCGGGACACCTTAAAGCCTGAACACATTTTATTGTGGCAAGAGCCCACCAAAGCAGATGCAGGCTTGAAACTTATTTTATTACTTTAAAATTATTGGGAAATGATATACAATGAACTGAAAAAAATGTTTAAAATGACATTTGTAAAAAAACAACAACCAGGAGCATTTTTGTTAGGGATTGTAGGACAAGACCTGCCAAGAAAAACAAAGAATTTATTTATGTATGCTACAACAGCAGCAAGAGTCTTGATAGCACAAGCATGGAAGAATGAGGAAATCCCAACGAAAGAACAGTGGCAAGAAAAATTGATGAGTTATGCAGAGTTGGCTAAATTGACATACAAATTGCGGGAGAAGGACAACTGTGGATTTAATGAAGAATGGGAGCTTTTTACAAATTATCTAAAAAGACAACAAAATAAACTGGACTCCTTGGCAACACAAATTTATTGGTTGATAACACGTTAGATAGATAATGTAAGGATATGTAAAATTTTATAACATGCAGAGAATAATATGTGCTGAGAAATCAGAGAGAGGAGCTGAGGGAAGTCTTTGGTGGGGAAGGGAGGGGGGAGAGGGGAAATAATGTATACGATTATATGGTTTGATAATTTGTTATGTTGAAATTGTTAATAAAAAATTTAAAAATTAAAAAAGAAACTTATTTTATTACAGCAGCTTTGCAACGCAGACACAATGGGAATGGACAGACAACACACAACTAAAAACAGTGTGAGACTGAATATAATAGAAAAGACAGACCTAAAAGACATACAGTAGAAGTGCTCCAGTGCTATTTTTGCATAGAAACTGCCAAATACCCAGAGGAGCAAGAATTCTAGCAGGACAATCCTAAGAGGCCCCTACTGTTGAGCAGCCTCCAGCAACCTGTCCACCGCAACTTGGTGACTCTCCTATCGCATCTCTGCTGTGAAAGCAGTCGCCGGCAAAGGAAATTACTTCAGACGAAGTGTAAATAGCAACACAACAGAGGTCGCGCCATCACTCAATGGCCCGTGTGTCAGTCCAAGGGGGTGAGAGGAGGTGGGGGTGTGGATATGAAGGATATGCCTTGAGAAAGGGGAAAGGAAGCACTGTAAACACTCAACTTGAACTTTCCACGCTATTAAGTGGCTGCGGTGTCACACTCGGATGCTCTCGCCTCGCTGAACAATAGTGCGCTTCAAAGGCTGCGCGTGATAAAATGGAAGCTTTGCTCAGCAATCACCAAGAGCTGCAGACGGGAGATCCAGGAGCATCCGTAAGGCAGTAAGAGAGGTTCAGTTGCCTCTCCGCTTTTAGACCATTTGGGAAAAGTTACAAGGGAGTGTGGCATAGCTGATTCTCACAGCCTTACACCAGGGTTGTGCAAAGTAGAAAATAAATGCTGTTCCTTCTCTTTCACAATCCACCAGGACGATTTCCTACTCTTGCACAACTCTGGTTCATTTCAGTGGGGAGATTCCTGGCCAAACCATGCTCCATCAGTTAAATCTGTCTTCAATTTTGCTGTGCACCATACTGAAATTGAAATTGTAATACTTTATTGTCACTTGTACAACTTGTATACAGTGAGATTACACGAGCACCCCCCACTCAGCTCTCTTAGTCTTAATTCCCCTCGTTTACTGACACACACACACCAAACGCGAAAGTCAATTGCCCTGTTGTTATCTTTTCACTCAGCAGCCTAACAGCCCACGGATAGAAGCTGTTATTTACCCTGTTGGTGCGACTAATGTTTCTATATCTTCCACCCGAGGGCAGGAGATCAAGAAAGTGCCGTCCAAGGTGTGAATCATCCCTGAGAATTTTCCTCACTCTCCTGAGGCAATGTTCTTCCACTATTTCATCCAGCGGATTCACGGGACAGCCCATAATATCTTGTGCTGTATTCCCCACCCTCTGTAGGCACTTCCTATCAGCTGATGTCAAACCAGCGTACCACACCGTGATGCAGTAAGAAAGGACACTTTCTATTGTGGACCGGTAGAAGGAGATAATCAAATACTGCTCCAAATCCACCATTTGAGGTTGGTCGCTTCACTGCACTACAAAATCTGGAGAAGTGTGAAATTCAAAGGATAATCATGTTTCAGGATTTGGGGATCAGGCCTGTTCACGTCAGAATTCCTCAAGCATCCCTAGCTGGTGTCTTCTGCATGTCCAAGCTATCAACCAGAGGCTGATCTTACAAACAACCCTGAACATTGGAGGGCCCCCCCCAAAAAATGAAGTGCCAGGGTCCAAGCCCTAAGAGGCAAGAGGCAAGTGGGGCTTAGCTAAGCATATAAGAACACAGGCAAGATGAGAGCCTTGGAGCTATCCAAGGTCCTGCAGCTTCTGAATGACCAACAGCCATCTTCCGTTGGATGTCATACCACTTGGTCCTCCAGCTTAAATTGGACCACATTTTTTGCGTGGAATCACAGCTGTGCAGCCAAACACCCATCACTCCACACTTTAGTTTTACAAAGCATCTGAGTTGTAACGAGGTAACAAAAAAAACCCACAACAGCCTAAGTATAATTTTGTAAAATTCCAATTAGGGTAAGTTATGCGCAGATAAAGCAGTTTGAAGACCCTTTATTTCAGCAGGCGTTTAAAACGTTAAAACATCCCATTTTATTGCTTCCACTTTTTAAATGTGTAACATCTTTTACCCTTGCCGCTGTTGAGTTGTTGCTTTGTTTTTAAGTGTTAGCCACATTTTATGTTCCTTGTTATTGCTTTCAGAAATGGACTGCTAGTCGCATTTGAACTTTTTATTGATTTATATTATATAATTTCCTGATTATGCTATATACCATACCAGGTACTTTTCAGACTATATATAAATAAAGTATTATTAGTGATATAATTTTGTTTGACAGGGCCCATTTCTAATAGAAATTAGAAGTACTGCATAGGAAGAATTATTAAGTGCATTAGAGAGTTTTCCATCTCTAGATTTAATAATTAAAAGCAAATTACATGCTGATTAGGTATTTATAATTACACACTAGTCCAAGTTGGAGCCTATTTTGTCACACGGATACAATGGATGGAAGCAGTGTCTATGGGATGGTCAGTTCAGCAATCCTGCATCCTATTCCAAGGATTTAGGAGACGTAACGTTACATTCCACAAACATAAAATATACAATGCCTGTCCTGAAGGTTTGGTCGCTAAATATGCATCAGAAGATGGGAAGACAATGAAGTAAAGCACAGAGAAACAAACCCCTTTCTCTACCCTTCCCCACAACATTCAAGCCTGAAAATAGTCTACTCTGTCCCTCTTCACACAAGAGAACTGTGAAGTAGCTATCACTAAGCAGAATATTAGATCTGGAAGATCTGGGTTCAAATCCTGATTCAGCCACAAAGCTCTCTAGGTTGGCTTTGGACAAGTCACCATTACTCAGGCCACCCACACATCATAGCATAGCCTGGTACAGCACTCCCTTATTTCCACAGCAGGCCTTTCTGGAGAGTCTGGAGGCTGGCAGATTCATTTTGCAACTCTAAAACAGATGGCCCTTTCCAAGCATCTTAAAAAAATATAATGTACTTCTCCCTAGATTATTAAATGTTTCCTGCCCCATGAGCTGCCTGTGTGACATTTTCACCTTCTACTATGCCAGTGGTTCTTAACCTGTGGGTCCCCAGATGTTGTTGGACTACAACTCCCATCATCCCTGAGCTCTGGCCTTGCTAGCTAGGGGTGATGGGAGTTGTAGTTCAACAACATCTGGGGACCCACAGGTTGAGAAAGGCTGCACTATGCAATCCCCACGGTTACTCTTGCCTCCCTTCTTCCTCTTCCTCACCCACAACCCCACCTGCCGCTATGACCCAACATGAGACTAGAATGAGAATTCATCCTCTAACTAAGAGTTCTTGGTTCCATTTAAAATTTTGTACTTGTGTATGTACTTTGGGAGAAAAAAAAGGATGGTAATGTGTTTCTTCTTCAGGATCTGAAAGACTCATGAATAAGACTTGACACCTTTATCCACACAGGTTTCACTGCATTTTTACTACTTAGCACAAAGCTAATGCTCTCACAGTAAAACAGGGAGATGGTTTGCTTCAGTACTTAATGTAAGAGTTAAGTTTCAAATCATGTTATTCCTTCTCTTGTCAAATTCCACTGGAGAAGTTCTGGATTGTCTATCAGCTTCTCACCCCAAACACCGCACTTCCAATGATGCTTTTCAAGAACCCCTGGAATCATGCTGTATAGTCTTGTGAGACTGCAGGTCTTATATATAAGGGGAAGGATGCAGATCTACACATAGAGAGAGGCACATGACTTGAGGCCGTTAGAGTGGATCAAATAATCTTAAAGGGTTCAGAAGCTTCCCCAGTCAATGAACACACACACACACACACACACACACATTATTATTATTATTATTATTATTATTATTATTATTATTAACGAAAGGTGAGATTGGAGGAATATTTCCTTGCCACAGGTGGTGAAACAAACAGCTATTTACAAGCCTTATAAAAACATAAGGTCTGTTGGAACACTCCTAACAAAGCATTGTCTGAAATTTGAAAAGAGCTGATCTGCCTCGTTGTCAAACAGCACTGAGCCACACTACAGTAAAAATAGCATCCCCAAATCCTACCGCCATCAAAAATCACCTAAATCTCATTAGTTCACAGATCTGACTATCATTTCCAGCAAAGTCCTCAATGCTACAAGTGACTACAAGTGATAAAAATTCAACAGTGATTTTTTAAAAATCAAAGATTCTGATGCGATGCACGGATGGGGGTCAATTTCTTTTCTTTTAAATATAATGGCTTAATTTCATATTAATCCCCATTACCAGAAGCCAATTTTAGAAAAATTCGGTGATTCAGTTAGTTTTAATAATTAGAATCAATAGGTTACTCCAAGTCTTTCACACATGCTGCCAAAGTAATAATTGTGTCTAGAAAGACTTAATTATCCTCTGCATAATTTCTTCATGTTATACCTCTGATCCATGATAGTTCATCTTTTATAGCTAGGCTTTTGTTTGGAGACAATCTAATGGGCATAAGATGTGGTAGGTTAACGATTTAAATATAGAATTATTACTTTTTGCTCGTGGATTTGATCATATGGGCAAGACTTTGCACTGGCATGGGTCTCCATTCACATAGAACACACACGAACACATATAACAGCTGCTGGCGCCAGAATACAGGCAGTATGCTAAAGATTGCTAGTATACTGCAGCAAAATAATAATAATAAACCTGAGTTTAGGGCTCCCACACTAACATTGTTCACACAAGCAGATGACTTCTGAATGATTTTTCCCTCTCTCTTAGTCCTCAACTCTGAAACAACAGTGATGGTTGGGGCTGATGGGAGTTGGAGTCCAAACCATCTGGACGACACCAAGTTGGTGAAGGTTGATCTAGTCTAACCCCAGTAACCTCAGTACAGGAAATCCATAACAAGAGAGAGCATCTTCTGTATGGAGACCTCCAGTTAGGGAGATCCCAACACCTCCCTAGCCAATTGATTCCATTTTCAAACTGCTCTTTCTCATCAATAAGTTGCTCCTAACATTCAGGCCAAATCTACTCTCTGTTGTTGTTGTTGTTTAGTCGTTTAGTCGTGTCCGACTCTTCATGACCCCATGGACCAGAGCACGCCAGGCACTCCTGTCTTCCACTGTCTCCCGCAGTTTGGTCAGACTCATGTTTGTAGCTTCGAGAACACTGTCCAACCATCTCGTCCTCTGTCGTCCCCTTCTCCTTGTGCCCTCAATCTTTCCCAACATCAGGGTCTTTTCCAGGGAGTCTTCTCTTCTCATGAGGTGGCCAAAGTATTGGAGCCTCAGCTTCAGGATCTGTCCTTCCAGTGAGCACTCAGGGCTGATTTCCTTAAGAATGGAGAGGTTTGATCTTCTTGCAGTCCATGAGACTCTCAAGAGTCTCCTCCAGCACCAGAATTCAAAAGCATCCATTCTTCGGCGATCAGCCTTCTTTATGGTCCAGCTCTCACTTCCATACATCACTACTGGGAAAACCATGGCTTTAACTAGACGGACCTTTGTTGGCAAGGTGATGTCTCTGCTTTTTAAGATGCTGACTCTCTGTTATTTAAGCCTATTACATCTAGACCTTCAAGCTGTAGAGGATAAACTTTTGTCCGTTTCTATATTATAGCCCTTCTGGGATTTGAAAAGTGTTATATGTTAGTCCTCTATTTTCTCTCCTCCAAGCTAAATATCCTAAATCCTTCAACCTTTCCTCATAGGGCCGGTTTTCCATATCGCTGACCATCTTAGTAGCCCTCCTCTGAATCAATTCCAATTTGTCTATACCTTTGTTAAAGTGCAGCACCCAGAACTAGACACAGCATTCCAGAGAAAATTGGACCGGTGAAGAATAAAGGGGATCTACTACTTCCAGTGACTTGGAAACTATGGTCCTATTCATGGAGCCTAAAATCTCATTAGACCTTTTTTTATGCAGTTGCATCAGTGCTAACTTGTGCTCTGCTTCTGACTAACTGGAATTTTGAGAGCCTTTTCATATAGGTAAAGGACCCCTGGACGGTTAAGTTCAGTCAAAGGTGACTATGGGGTTGCAGCACTCATCTCGCTTTCAGGCCGAGGGAGCCAGCATTTGTCCAAAGACAGCTTTCCAGGTCATGTGGCCAGCAGGACTAAACCGCTTCTGGTGCAAAAGAACACCGTGATGGAAGCTGGAGCGCACAGAAACATCATTTACCTTCCTGCCACAGTGGTACCTATTTATCTACTTGCCCTGGCATGCTTTCAAACAGCTAGGTTGTAGAAGCTGGGACAGAGCAACAAGAGCTCTCCCCATCACGTTGATTTGAACCGCCAATCTTCCAATCAGCAAGCCCAAGAGGCTCAGTGGTTTAGACCACAGCGCCAAGGCAGTTGTCCCCCATCCTATGCCTGAGTATTTCACTCCATCTGCCTATACAAGTAATGAACTTTGCATTAGTCTCAGTTGAATTTCAATGTGTTAGTTTCAGCCCAATTTTCCAATCCATCCAGGTCATTTTGAATTTTATCCTTTTCCTCTGATGTGTGAACTATCCTTCCCAGTTTTGTGTGTTGTCTGCAAATATGATAGGAATTCCCACCACCCGTTTTATTGCTTTTTTTTTCTTTTGTAGGATTGCTTTGAATAATTTAAGTCCAAAAAGCAGTATATAAATAAACCATAACATAATGTATCACCCTTGACCGTTGAAATTGCTGGTTGGGAAAGTCTACACTAAGTCATAGTTGAGGCTAGCCATAGTTCTTGGTTTACACATAACAAACTGTGCTAAGCTGAAAAACAGAAGTGAAAACATTTGATTTCTTGGTCATGGCTGCACTGAAGGAGAGAGACATGCATGAGCACAGGGTTTGTGTGCATTATGTTTAAATATAGTTAAGTATCACACCTGAACCCAGCCGTAGTCAGTAACTTAAGTTTCCCAGAGCCCAGCACTGGTAACTGCTGTTACTGGCAAAAGGTGATTCTCATCCCAGAATCAGAAACTTCTGCAATGTTTTCCTGCGGGGGGACAGTCACCAAAGCCACAAGTCCTTGCCCAGCCTCTTTTTGCTATTTTAAAATAGCCTCCCAATTTGTTTCCTTTTTTACATCAGACAATGTGTGCTTAGCCTTCCCCACCCCCCAGACAACACACACACAACTCTGCTTCCTCCCATTTAATGGACATTGATCTACACCATTAGGACAGTGTTAAGAGGTAAGTCATGTTATCCTCCCCAAAAACAAGTGTCTGGAAAGGTACTAACTCTAAAGATTAGATACTCATTAGATGAAAGCTGCATGCAGGTTTTAATTTTTACTAGCTCTAGATCTTAAAAACAAGCAAAAGATTATTCTTTGTAATGTGTCTGGAGGCTATCTGGGGGTAATTTAAAAGACTTCCAAGTGCAACAGTTTACTTTCCCCCTAAGGCAATCCATTTGCCATAGGGAAACAAGTAGCCTTTAAGCATTTAACATCTTTGGAAAGGAAACACAGGTACTAAAAGATCTGGATTGCCTGCATACAGTAGAATTATCTGAATTTCTACCTCTCTCAGTTCCAACATTTTAAGGCATGATTTCTACTCCCAACTCAACAACTAATAAAGTTCTTATGACGCTTTCAAAGGATGGAATCTCACTAGATTCCAGAAAATGGCGTTGATGTTATCAAAAGTATACAATCCTCTTCTAATCAATGGTAAGGTAAAAAGTTAAAGGTAAGGAACCCCTGGATGGTTAAGACCAGTCAAAGGCGGCTATGGGATGCGGTGCTCATCTCACTTAAGGCCGAGGGAGTCCACAGACAGCTTTCCGGGTCATGTGGCTAGCATGACTAGACCAGTAGTTAAATTAATAATAATAATAATATTTATTCCCCAGCCACTCTGGGCAGCTCACATCCTATATCAGAATATACTAAAACATCAAACATTAAAAACTTCCTGATACAGGGCTGCCTTCAGATGTCTTCTAAAAGTCAGATAGTTGCTTATTTCCTTGACATCTGAAGGGAGGGTGTTCCACAGGGAGGGCGCCACTACCGAGAAGGCGCAACAGGACACAGTGACAAGTACCAGAGTGCATGAAAACGCCGTTTACCTTCCCGCCGCAGCGGTACCTAGTAATCTACTTGCACTGGTGTGCTTCCGAACTGCTAGGTTGGCAGAAGCTGGGACAGAGCTATGGGAGCTTACCCTGTCACGCGGATTTGAACCACTGACCTTCTGACTGGCAAGCCCAAGAGGCTCAGTGGTTTAGACCACAGCACCACCCTGTCAATGGTACTAAGGCAGAAGTGGATTTCTCAACCATGCGGTGCTGGGCAGCCATCTTGCTCATTAATACCATCTAGGGTCCAGCTGCTCATCACAAACACTCGTTTCCAATAACACAAAAGACGAATCTACACATGGACATCACCAGACGAGCAGCATCAAAATCAGATTGATTATATTCTCTGCAGCCAAAGATGGAGAAGCTCTATACAGTCAGCAAAAACAAGACCTGGAGCTGACTGTAGCTCAGATCATCAGCTTCTTATAGCAAAATTCAAGCTAAAACTGAAGAAAGTAGGGAAAACCACTGGGCAAGAAGATACAATCTAAATCAAATCCCTTATGAATACACAGTGGAAGTGAGGAACAGGTTTAAGGATTTAGATTTGGTGGACAGAGTGCCTGAAGAACTATGGATGGAGGCTTGTAACATTATATAAGAGGCAGCAATGAAAACCATCCCAATGAAAAGGAAATGCAAAAAAGCAAAGTGGCTGTCCAACGAGGCCTTACAAATAGCGGGGGAGAGAAGGCAAGCAAAATGCGAAGGAGATAGTGAAAGATACAGGAAATTGAATGCAGATTTCCAGATATATTTCTTCCGGGGACCTTTCCTTAACCACATTTGAGGACTGTGTAATATATGAACTCAAACAAGAATGTATTAAGAAAGGAAGAAATATATCTGCATTGGATTTAATTAAATAGGTTATATACCTTGCTTAGGAAGGGATGCGGGTGGCGCTGTGGGTTAAACCACAGAGCCTAGGACTTGCCGATCAGAAGGTTGGCAGTTCGAATCCCCGCGACGGGGTGAGTTCCCGTTGCTTGGTCCCTGCTCCTGCCAACCTAGCAGTTCAAAAGCACGTCAAAGTGCAAGTAGATAAATAGGTACCGCTCCAGCGGGAAGGTAAACGCCGTTTCCGTGTGCTGCTCTGGTTTGCCAGAAGCGGCTTAGTCATGCTGGCCACATGACCCAGAAGCTGTACTCCGGCTCCCTCGGCCATTAAAGCGAGATGAGCGCCGCAACCCCAGAGTCGGTCACGACTGGACCTAATGGTCAAGGGTCCCTTTACCCTTTACCTTTATACCTTGCTTAAGGATTGGATATGGTGTACATCCGGGACTTGATTCGTATGTTAGGATGTAACCAGTAAAGAAGTTTGTTACAAACATTACCATTCACCCCATTCCCACCACCAGGCACGGAGGCCAAATTCAGAGCAGGAGCTAAGCCAAGGAATTGCAGTGCAGGAGAAAATGAACTGGACATTAATTAATGAGCTGAAAAGGTATCTGTTAACTGAGCAAATGTTCAGAAAAGACTGAAACAGAGGCACAAACACATTGTCACTCAAATTCCCATTCTACTTGGTCCTCAGCTCCACCGTTGCTTGCAACTGGGTCACTGCCTGAATAGACCCTTCTTCCCAACTTCACACCTGGCAACACAATGGCTTGGCAGCCAATTGGACCACCCAAGAACAACTCTGAGGTTCCTGTTGGACCCAGGGAATAATTGGGAAGAATCAGGGATCAAGGCAGGGCTCGGGACAGAGTCAGAGGGGTTTATGGGGACGCCAGGCAAGGCAGACGGACAGCCCCAGGTCCTGTGTAATCTCAACAGGTCTATGTGAACCGGTTTCAGTGACTGCCAGTACAATTCTGGGCATCGTTCAAGTTTCTGCTTTTAGCATTCAAAGCCCTGAATATCTAATGGCCCACTATATGGAGCACTGCTCCGAGTACCACCTATTCTAGAAACCAGGCTTTTAGCGTTGTGGCTCCAGCCCTCAGAATCAAGACATGTTTGCTTAAGGAAGGACCCAGTCATTTGTGAAAGCTCACTTTTACATCTGATGAAATTGTTTCCTTGTTTTCAGAGCTTGTATGGACAGTCTTATTGTTTTAGAGTCTGTTTAAAAGATTTATTGTTCTTGTGTTTCTGTATTTTATTCTGCTATATTTACTATTATTATTATTAATGTTCTGATTGATGCTGCTTTGCTTCGCCTGGACACCAGTTTGGGGTGGGGAATTTGCTCATATACAAGACAAATAGAGGGCAACTGTCTCACAATTTATCTTTTTTTATCAAAAACTGCTTATGTCGGTAAGTAACATCAATATGTCTTGCGAAGTTTGGAAGGCTGCCAATTCTACACATAAATAAATATCAATAAACACCTGCTTTTTAAAAGATGAAAAGGGGAGAATTTCTTGAGATGTTCATCTCCCACATCATTGTGTCCTTTAATTAAAGAAGCATTAAAGCCTTGTTAAAACAGGTGGAAAGATTTCACAGCTGAATATTGATTGATCTCAACAAAAAGCATTTGCCAAAAATTGGGAATATTCAGCAAACAGGCAAAATTCATTGGAATGGGCCCATTTCCTAAAGGAGAACAATCACAGCTGATTTCATGCTTGCAGAGGAAAAACCACCACCTTGAAACCCTTCACCTTGGTGTGCTACAGACTCAAAAGAAATGAGGCAAAAAAACCTTCTGAGTTATTTCTGTACTTCAAAACTAAAGAGCCAGAGGCTGGTCTAATTATTTTGAATTGCTATAGAGCTAGCAATTTCAGCTACTCCAACAGGGATCGAAACCTCTTCTTTAACAACCAGGAGAAAAATATTGTAACCTGCGAGACTTGGGATGACTTAATGGAATGGAAGAAGTAAATCAGCACATTTTCATCATTTACTTAGCATTAGTATAACCCAATGTTCAAAGGGCTTAAAATAATTTTTATTAAGAACCTAAATAATAATAATAATATTAATAAAGTTTTATTTATATCCCACCCTCCCCAGCCGAAGCCGAGCTCAGAGCGGCTAACAACAGTAAAATGATACAACATTCTAAAATCATTTCATTATAAAATCAGTTGCTGTACAGTACACTGTACACTGTACAGTTGCTGAATATTATCTATGTGTAGCATTGTTATTTTAGCAAGCATCCTGATAGCTCTGAAATATAACCATCATCACCAGCGTTTTTAATGTTTTGTTATGTTTTTATATGTGCTGGAAGCTGCCCAGCATGGCTGGGGCGGGGTATAAATAATAAAATTGTTGTTGTTGTCATTGTTGTCATGTACACACTGCAGGCAGGAGACTTGAGGCAGAAGCTTCCTGGATTGCTCAAAGCCAGCCAAGTGGAATTCATGGGTCAGGATTTGAAAGAGGGACATGGGTTTGTATGACTACCCCTGCCTTCTGCAAGCTGGAACCCTCCTACACTAAATTAAGGGACTGAAGCTCCCCATTAGTTCTAGTCAGTTATACAGTTGCAGTCCAAATCACCTGGAAGACACTGGGTTGGGGAAGGCTGGCTTACAGAGTCTTAGGGAAAGCAATATACCATGGTACCTTGGTTCTGAAACGCCTTGGTTCTCAAATGCTTTGGTTCTCAAACTCCAAAAACCTGGAAGTAGGGTTCCAGTTTTCGAACGATTTTTGGAAACCGAACGTCCGATGCGGCTGTCGGCGATTGTTTCCGGGGAGCCTGCACCAATCAGAAGCTGCGCCTTGGTTTTCGAACATTTTGGAAGTCAAACGGACTTCCGGAACGGATTAAGTTTGGTGCTTTTGTTTTTGCTATTTATTTTGCGTTTTTGTTTTTGAAGCTTTTTCGGTTCATTTGTTTTTGTGACTGTGTGGAACCCAGTTCAGCTACTGATTGATTGTGTGACTGCAGAAATGGATAAAAGCCCCCCATCCAAACAATGTCTATCATCAGCGCAGGGAAGAAAAAAAATAAATTTTCATGTTTATCATCTACAATACTGTCTTATTTCTTTTATAGTACAGCACATTGATTATTGCTTTTATTTTATGGATCAATGTTCTCGTTAGATAGTAAAATCCATGTTACATTGCTGTTTTAGGGGTTGTTTTTAAAAGTCTGGAATGGATTAATTCGTTTTGCATTACTTTCTATGGGAAAGCATGCTTTGGTTTTGGAACGCTTTGGATTTGGAACGGACTTCCGGAATGGATTAAGTTTGAGAAACAAGGTACCACTGTACTACTTGCAAATGCCTGCACCAATACTTTAATGCACCAAATTGATGTTTTAATTGAAATCGGGTCCTGTATACCGGAAGGAGCGTCTCCACTCCCATTGTTCTGCCCAGACACTGAGGTCCAGCTCCGAGGGCCTTCTGGTGGTTCCGTCCCTGTGAGAAGTGAGGTTACAGGGAACCAGGCAGAGGGCCTTCTCGGTGGTGGCACCCGCCCTGTGGAATGCCCTCCCACCAGATGTCAAGGAAATAAACAACTCTCTGACTTTTAGAAGACATCTGAAGGCAGTCCTGTTTGGGGAAGTTTTTAATGTTTGCTCTTTTAGCATGTTTTTAATATTCTGTTGGGAGCTGCCCAGAGTGGAAATAATAATAATTACTATTATTATTTTCATCAGAAAATTTTTGGAAGGTATGGAGTTATGAAACCCCCGAGCCAAGGCGATAAGTAACTATGCAACCTGTACAACACCTCTGAAGGCAGACCTGTCTAGGGAAATTTTTTTAATGTTCAATTATGTTTTTATATATGTATTATTATTATTATTATTATTATTATTATTATTATTATCAGCAGGTCAGGTGTCTGGGAAGTCAAGAGGGGACAATTGCTCCTTCCCCCAGCCTGTTTTTCTACTCCAAATTGCAGAGTTGAAACCAGGCTTTCTTTCACCTGGGTCCAAGACCCAGTTTGGTACACACACAACCATGCACATTTGTGTAGACACACATACACAGGCTAGGAGCCTCAGTGGCGCCCCTGTGGAGGCTTCATCCAGGGCAAAAAAAAAAAAAAACTGGCCCTCCCAAGCTGCTCACAGGATGTCAGACACATGTGGCTGAAGAAAAATGTCCCAATTTCGCCACCCAATTTGCAGGCAGTGAAATGGAGAAGAGGGTTTTCAGGGGCGAAGGGGGGGTCATTACAGGTGCAAGCAATACTCCCTATGTGCGCCATTTCCATCCCGCCTCTCCAAATTAAAATTGGGAAATGCCAAGTGGTTCCTGCCGGACAGAACGCCACTGCTACGAAACCACACACTGAGAGACCAGCTTCAGCGCCTGCAGCCTGCCCTTCCAGTGTATCAGAAATTATCAACGGGATAATGGAAATGGATTTTCTGCACCCTAATGGTGGCCGCCAAGAGATTGATATTGAGGAATTGGAAAAATAAATATGATACCCTTCAATCAATGGACTGACGGAATGACATCACTGGCAATTTGTGAACAGACTGCTTACAGACTCTGTATGGATAAATATGATAACAATTGGAATGAATTTATACAAAATGTAGTAGGGCTATTAACATTTACATAAGCACTAGGACAATAACACTATACCAATTTATACAAGAATGTATGGGAATATTGCTCTCTCTTTTTGCATTTTTTTGCTTTAATATGTATCTTTGTTGTTGTTTTTCTCCCTCTCACTTTTCGTTCTTTTTTTCTGTTTCACTTTATTTCTTTTAACTGAAATCACCTTAATAAAATAAAAATATTCAAAAATATGTATTTTAGCTGTATCAGATGCTGTTTTCGTGTAGAGTTTTACATTTTTAAATTTGTTTCTCACTAGAGGCAAGATGAGAAACAAATTTAAAAATTTAAAATTTGTAAATTTTAAAAACAAATTTTAAAATTTGTTTCTCACTAGAGGCAAGATGGGGACACGGGTGGTGCTGTGGGTTAAACCACAGAGCCTAGGACTTGCCCATCAGAAGGCTGGCAGTTCGAATCCCCGTGACAGAGTGAGTTCCCGTTGCTCAGTCCCTGCTCCTGCAAAAATCACTTTGAGATAAGATTTTTTTAAAAAATAAAATGTATTTATTGTTTAAATGAAATGTATTTATTGTTTTATGCATTTAAACAATTCATATACCACTTAAATACAATCCAGGCATCCCCCCGACAGACTTACGTTCTACTTGCACGTGACCGTTGCTCTTACAATCCAGTGATACATAAATTTTGTTAAACAGATGAATGGAGGGAAGGAAAAGAGATCTCTTTAGAACTGTACAAGCAATAGTGTGATGATACTGCAGAATTCTCAACCATTCTCAACCATTCAGCAGTGTTCTTGTTCCACTAACAGCAGATACAGCAAAACAGAGTGGTTGTATAAGCAGCATCTGTGTCATTTGGACACGGCGCATCACACACACACACACACACACACACACACACACACACACACACCCCAAAGCTTAAGGAGATCTGATGAGGTAATCAGGAGAAGAATAGCTCATATTTCACAAAACACTCTACAAGGCAGGTTTATAAATTACCGTATGTATCCTCCAAGTCCGGACTAATCCATTATATTTTGGGTGCACGGGTGATGACTGATTTGTTAACTACATGAGTAAAGGTAAAGGGACCCCTGACCATTAGGTCCAGTCGTGGCTGACTCTGGGGTTGCGGGGCTCATCTCGCTTTACTGGCCGAGGGAGCCGGAGTACAGCTTCCAGGTCATGTGGCCAGCAGGACTAAGCCGCTTCTGGCGAACCAGAGCAGCACACAGAAATGCTGTTTACCTTCCTGTCGGAGTGGTACCTATTTATCTACTTGCACTTTGACGTGCTTTCGAACTGCTAGGTGGGCAGGAGCAGGGACCGAGCAACAGGAGCTCACCCCGTTGCGGGGATTCGAACCGCCAACCTTCTGATTGGCACGTCCTAGGCTCTGGGGTTTAACCCACAGTGCCACCCGCATCCCTTCTAACTACGTGAATAGTCCAAAGTAAATACAGTGGTACCTCGGGTTAAGAACTTAATTCGTTCTGGAGGTCTGTTCTTAACCTGAAACTGTTCTTAGCCTGAAGCACCACTTTAGCTAATGGGGCCTCCCGCCGCCACCACACAATTTTTGTTCTCATCCTGAAGCAAAGTTCTTAACCCGAGGTACTATTTCTGGGTTAGCGGAGTCTGTAACCTGAAGCGTCTGTAAGAAGAGTTTGGATTTGATATCCCGCTTTATCACTACCCGAAGGAGTCTCAAAGCGGCTCACATTCTCCTTTCCCTTCCTCCCCCACAACAAACACTCTGTGAGATGAGTGAGGCTGAGAGACTTCAGAGAAATGTGATTAGCCCAAGGTGACCCAGCAGCTGCATGTGGAGGAGCGGAGACGTGAACCCGGTTCCCCAGATTACACGTCTACCGCTCTTTACCACTACACCACACTGGCTCTCTGTAACTCGAGGTACTACTGTATGCTGTTTGCACATGCCCTTAATGCCCGCTAAATGCAGTGTCAAATCCCCAGAGTATTGCCAGCGGGCAGTTTCAATGCAACAGAAGGCTAAGGGACAATGCAGTAGGGATGATGGGGCAACTGGCGGTTCCCTCGCTGCAAGAAGCCAAGTTACAGGGAACCAGGCAGAGGGCCTTCTCTGTGGTGGCACCTGCCCTGTGGAACGCCCTCCCACCAGATGTCAAAGAGAAGAACAACTACCGGACTTTTAGAAGACATCTGAAGGCAGCCCTCTTTAGGGAAGCTTTTAATGTTTAATAGACGACTGTATTTTAATATTTTGTTGGAAGCTGCCCAGAGTGGCTGGGGAAACCCAGCCAGGTGGGTGGGGTATAAATAATAAGTTGTTGTTGTTGTTGTTGTTATTGCATCACCTTATGAATACAGATGCCCAGTGCTGTTTTTTTAGAAAAAGTGGTGCCAGAACCCACCATGTTCTCTTATAACAGCAATGGCGCCCACCTGAGAGGTGCCGGAACTGAATTCTGGTGAGTTCCAGCTGAAAAAAAGCCCTGTATCTGCCCTATTTGCGTATGAAATGAGGGAATCTTGCTGCAGCATCAAAAGGGTTGCATAAGGACAGCCCTGTCTTTCCACTCCACCTTCAATTCTTTATGATTTGCTGCTTCAGATCATTTCTGCTCTAGGCTTAGCTTCAGTTCAGGTATCAGATCCAGGCTGAAAGAAAGAGCCTGAGGTTGAGGGAGCAAAGGAAAGCAAGGCAGGGGAACCCCTTTTGAGGCTTGAGTAAGACTTCACCCTCACCCTGTTCTACGCATGAATCAGGCACATTCATGAAGAAATGGGGCTGCTGTATCACATCCAGCCTGGCCCTCAGTGTGAACCTGCTTACATCCTCCTCCCACAACACAAGACAGTTAGGCTGTGTTAGGGACATGGGTTTCGCTGTGGTCTAAACCACTGAGCCTCTTGGGCTTGCCGATCAGAAGGTCAGCAGTTCAAATCCCCGCAATGGGGTGAGCTCCCGTTGCTCTGTCCCAGCTCCTGCCAACCTAGCAGTTCGAAAGCACGCCAGTGCAAGTAGATAAATAGGTACCGCTCCGGCGGGAAGGGAAACGGTGTTTCTGTGCACTCTGGTTTCCGTCACAGTGTCCCATTGCACCACAAGCAGTTTAGTCCTGCTGGCCACATGACCCGGAAAGCTGTCTGTGGACAAACACCGGCTCCCTCGGCCTGAAAGCAAGATGAAAGCCGCAACCCCATAATCACCTTTGACTGGACTTAACCATCCAGGGATTCTTTACCTTTACCTTTTTAGGCTGTGTGCACATCTTGCTGTGCCAGGGAGCTTGGCGCTTGCAACTGGGAATCTGAGGCTGGGATCCAGCCTTTTACACAGTATAAAGCAGCTGGAGAACATTTCAGGCACAGGAGAGAATAAGAGTGTGTGGCCTAGAATCACCACATGGCTTCTGTATCAGCCAGGCTGTGTGCAAATATCATTTTCTAGTCAACAGCATAGGACCTTCAAGTTCCACCCCAGAGCTGAAAACTATCCAGGCCTAGATTCAGGTTGGTCTGCCATTTGTACATTGATTATTATTATTAATATTAATATTAATATTAATAATAATAATAATAATAATAATAATAATAATAATAATAATTTTTATTTATATCCCGCCTTCCCCAGCCAAGGCCGAGCTCAGGGCGGCTTACAAGCAATAATAAAAACAAGCTGAATGATTACAACTTAAAAACAAAATTAAAATACATTAAAAAAATGAAACATTAAAATATTAAAATGTAGCCTCATCGCAGGAGGAGAAGGAAAAGAAAAAAGAAAGAGAGGGAGGGAGGGAATCAAATTGGCTCCAAACCAAAGGCCTGGCATAACAACTCTGTCTTACAGGCCCTGCGTAAAGAAATCAGATCCTGCAGGGCCCTGGTCTCATGAGACAGAGCGTTCCACCAAGTCGGGGCCAGTGTTGAAAAGGCCCTGGCTCTGGTTGAAGCTAATCTAACATCCTTAGGGCCCGGGACCACTAGGGTGTTGCTATTTATGGACCTTGAGGCTCTCCGTGGGGCATACCGGGAGAGGCGGTCCCGTAGGTACAAGGGCCCTAAGCCACAAAGGGCTTTAAAGGTCAAAACCAGCACCTTAAATCTGACCCTGTACTCCACCAGGAGCCAGTGCAGCTTGAAAAGCACTGGGTGAATATGCTCCCATGGCAGAGACCCCGTGAGGAGCCTCGCTGCAGCACAAAGGTAAGGGACCAACTGCTTGATCTTTAATAGCCACAAAGATCAGTGGGACAACCTTTGCGCAAGACAAGCGCAAGACAAGGCTTCCCAAGCTCTTTAAAGTAAGAAGTCAATTGCCACCACTGCTGTTTGCTAACACATCTTTAAGGTTGTGAAGTTTGTACAAATCACATATAAAAGGTAAAGGTACCCCTGCCCGTACGGGCCAGTCTTGACAGACTCTAGGGTTGTGTGCCCATCTCACTCAAGAGGCCGGGGGCCAGCGCTGTCCGGAGACACTTCCGGGTCACGTGGCCAGCGTGACGAAGCTGCTCTGGCAAGCCAGAGCCGCACACGGAAACGCCGTTTACCTTCCCGCTAGTAAGCGGTCCCTATTTATCTACTTGCACCCGGGGGTGCTTTCGAACTGCTAGGTTGGCAGGCGCTGGGACCGAACAACGGGAGCGCACCCCGCCGCGGGGATTCGAACCGCCGACCTTTCGATCGGCAGGCCCTAGGCGCTGAGGCTTTTACCCACAGCGCCACCCGCGTCCCTAGAACACATATAGTTGCTGCCAAAAGACCTCTACCATCTGCATAAACCCATGCAGCCCTCTTCCTTATTCTTTTATCATACCGTACATTTAAGAAGTGTTACCATCCTCCAGCCTATATCACATATAAATAAATAAAAATAGCTGGCCTGTTTAAAATTTTATTATTTTGAAATTAAGACGGCAGAACCAAATTACAAGGACATAGCACAAAAGAATAATCATCTAATTTTACACTGTGCAAACACAGATATTGGTGTAGTAATGAGATTATTTCTCTCCAAGTAAAATGTTAGGCCCCATGAGAACTGCAGTTCTTTTCTGAACAACTTGCCCTTTAAACGCCAAACTGAAGGCAATTGTTCTGGCCAGCAAATTCAGAGGGGGCTTGTCACCTAAGCATAGCATCTGGATGCGCACAGATGAACTTTCAGGTGAGTTTGTTTGTTTGTTGAAGCGCCCTGAAATCTCCCTTAAATGGTGCTCAACTGCTTTCTTGGAAAGAAATTATCTACAGCAGCTGCTCCATCAAGCTCTAGGAAAGCGAGCGATACGGGACTGCAGGGCGTCTCCATTCACTCAGCTGGAAGGTCAGCTCTATCAGGCTCCATCTACAGGAGCCATTCCACAGGGCTGTCGATACTTCTGAATACCAGTTGCTAGAAGCCCCAGGAGCAGAGAGTGCTCTTATATTGGGGTCCTGCTTGCAAGAGTCCCACAGACATCTGGTTGGCCACTGTGAGAACACAATGCTGGACTAGATGGGCCATTGGCCTGATCCAGCAGACTCTTCTTATGTTCTTAACTCTGTAACTAAGAAATAGTTTTCTGTTTTCCTCCTCCCTGACAATCCCTTTTCCTTCTTTTGTGTAGGGTCCTTTCGACTGCAACTCTGCACTGGCTCCCAGTGGAGTATCGGGTCAGGTTCAAGGTGCTGGTCTTGACCTTTAAAGCCCTTTGTGGCTTAGGGCTCTCGTATCTACGGGACCGCCTCTCCTGGTCTGCCATGCAGAGGACCTTAAGGTCCATGAATAACCATAGTTTAGAGGTCCCGGGCCCTAAGGGAGTCAGACGATCCTCCACCAGGGCCAGGGCCTTCTCAGTGATGGCTCCGACCTGGTGGAATGCTCTGTCCCATGAGGCCAGGACCCTGCAGGATTTAACTTCCTTCTGCAGGGCCTGTAAGACAGAGCTATTCTGTCTGGCCTTTAATTTGAATTCAGCCTGATCTTTTATTTCCCTTCTCTTCCCTCCCCCTTCCCTTTTATGAAGATCACCCGCTCTGAGACCCCACAGCTAATTCTGCCCTGGCCTCCTCGCTGGCCCAAGTAGGACCAATTCAGCCAGCTAGCCCTGGGGATTATCTAATGCTTATTTCCCCTAAATTGATTTTTGATTTTTGAATTTTATTGTTATTCATGTTTTTATACTGTATTTTATGCTGCTTTTATAATTAAGTGTTTTAAATTTGTTGTTAGCCGCCCTGAGCCCGGTTTTTGAACCAGGAAGGGCAGGGTATAAATAAAAATGTATTATTATTATTATTATTATTATTATTATTATTATTATTATTATTACTCTTGAGACCATTCTGTAAGCTGAAGAGCGAGGTAAAAATGCTTTAAATAAGCTCTCTTTCTCTCTGAATACTTTTGAAAACTAAATGCTCCAGAGACATACATTATGCTGACAACTTTTTCGGCTGAAAGAAAAGAGTTACGCGAAGGAAATAACACTGGGGGGAAACAATCATTTTTATGCCATTTTATAAAAAGCACAGGGCTATCATTCTCCCAGCTCCCAGCATTTCCATAATCCCAGAGGATAAGCCGCACCAATTCATATGCCTGTTAATTAGCACTTATTGCCTGCCACATGCAAAAAGAAAAAGAAAAAAAGAACAGAGCGGAGCAGGCAGCAACCAAACTCATCTGTAGTCAGAATGTGTTTTTATCGCCATATCAGCTGCAGCCACTGCCAGGCCTGACAACAGCTGAACACGGCTTGGCAGAGTGCCTCAAATTACTGCCGACTAGAAGCACTTAAAGCATCCTCCTGGAGCTTGACATGACAAATAAAGCAATGATTCATAACTGAATTACAGCGAGGTTCTCTGGAAGGAAACAAACGCGACGTGGAGGAGAACAGCTTGGTCGTTCCTTCACGGAGCTGAAAGGGAAAAGGAACGCCAAGGATGTTGCGCTGACATGACACGAGACACAAGCCCGGGAGGAAGCGAATGCTCAAACCAAGGGCAACCTGGTTGCAGACAACAGAACGGATATAAGGTGCCACGGGAGAAACACCCCCAACACTTTCCTTCCAAGAGGTTGCATTGCATCAGTTGGGCTTTGAGGCCCAATGCAAAGAGTTCAAGGAATTGGTAAAATGGGCTGGTCCACCTCCTGAGCTGGCACTCTGGAACCATCACCAAGTCCATCGCAGACTGCTCCATAGGGGCTTCCACCGGCACCACGGATATGGCACATGCTGTGGACATCCCACCTCGAGCCTGCGATCAGATACCAGTTGCTGGCAGACAAAAGGGAGGTGGTTGCTGCCTTTGTGAGCTGCTTGTGGGCTCATAACATGCACCTTGTTTTTACACATGTACATCGCCTTATCTGTATGCCTCCTTTCAACAGCTAAAACCACACTCAGGGAGGCTGATGGCATGAAAAAACATGCCCATTTCAAACACGACCATTAGTCGTGAACAATAAAACATCAAAAAGTACACAACCAAATTGAACACAGTGGTACCTCAGGTTAAGAACTTAATTCGTTCTGGAGGTCCGTTCTTAACCTGAAACTGTTCTTAACCTGAAGCACCACTTTAGCTAATGGGGCCTCCTGCTGCCACCACGCCGCCAGAGCAAGATTTCTGTTCTCATCCTGAAGCAAAGTTCTTCACCGGAGGTACTATTTCTGGGTTAGCGGAGTCTGTAACCTGAAGTGTCTGTAACCCGAGTTACCACTGTAAATCATAACTAAGGTACAAAATAAAGGTATCGTAAACTGATGAATTAAATCATCAAATCAAACATCTATGGATGAATATCAATTTATATCAATAACAGCAACAACCCTTCCCCAACAAAAAATCCCCTATGCAATAGAACAGCAAGAGTCTGTTCAGGAGCATCAGCTTTTGTAGCTGGAGTCAGTCAAGGCCCTACTCTGCAAGGCCAGGTGGGAAAAGGCCAGCAAGGCAGGGAAGCAAGTCTTCCAGGAATCACAGCCAATATGCTTGTGGATGTGTTTTGAACTGTTTTTAATATTGCAAGCCGCCCTGGGGCCTTGCAGTGAAAGGCAAGCAATAAATAAAATAATAATAATCTGAGCACACACCATTGGACACAGGAAGCTGGAACCGTGAAGCACATCTAGCAGTGCTCTTGCAGCGTTTGTAGCCAGGTATACAGCTCAACACGGGCCGGCTGCAGCCCCTCTGGCAATCACTAGATGTAGCCTGCTGAGCTTCCCAATCAGGAAACACAGCAGGATTCTCCGCCGGCAGCCAGCTGTGCTTTCTCCCTCTCTGCCCCTTTGGTAAGCATAGAGGTTGGCAAGTAGGTGCTGAGGCACTGACACCCACAGACTCTCCCCCTCTCCCTTCTGACTTTAATACCAAAAGTCACAGCAATAGGAGTCAAACACTTCAGGGATGCATTGCACTCAGCCGGCAGACTAGCCAGGCTTCCCTAGTGTCTGCAAAAGCTGCACAGAAAGAGCAGAAACAGAACCTTGCTCTTCCATTCCAACTGAGCAGAACAGGGAGCAACAAGCTCAGTCCTCTTACATCATTTGAAATAATTTGCTATGGAAAGATGGGTGTGGCGAGATGCTTTCAAAGAAAAAACTCAGCAGAAGAGCCTGTCTGTATCCTGACTGTGTAGGTCAGGGGTCGGCAACCTGTGGCCCATGGGCCACAAGCGGCCCACTGGGGTTGTTTAAACGGTCCACAAGCCGCCCCTGAACCGAGCCGCCTGCTTGGCGAGTCCCTGCTGTGTTAAACCGACGTAGCGTGGAGCGGGGACTCGCTTCCACGGCACCGGATATCGCTTCTGCGCAGACACGATCCGGCCCACGGAGCAATCTCCGCGGGAGTGAACTGGCCCAGGCAAGGTAACCCTTGCTGTAGGCGATCCCAAAGATACCTTTCACCTTGGGATTGAGGTCACTGGGGTTTTTGGCCTCCAGATGAACAGGAGCAGCTTTCTCGGCTGAAATCTCATGCAGGTAAAGGTAAAGGGACCCCTGACCATTAGGTCCAGTCATGGCCAACTCTGGGGTCGTGGCGCTCATCTCGCTTTATTGGCCGAGGGAGCCAGCATACAGCTTCTGGGTCATGTGGCCAGCATGACTAAGCCGTTTCTGGCAAACCAGAGCAGCGCATGGAAACGCCATTTACCTTCCCACCGGAGTGGTACCTATTTATCTACTTCCACTTTGACGTGCTTTCAAACTGCTAGGTTGGCAGGAGCAGGGACCGAGCAATGGGAGCTCACCCCGTCGCGGGGATTCAAACCGCCGACCTTCTGATCAGCAATCCCTAGGCTCTATGGTTTAACCCACAGCGCTACCGGAGCTTCACAAATTCCAGAACTACATAGCTAGAACCACTTGCATGATAAATCCCCCCGTCCTCACCACCCTCCTGTCAAGATGGAGCTCAAGTGGGGGGAAAACCATGAAAGCAGCTCCAATGCACAAACTGCAGCTGCATGCAATGCTATCACTATACAGCAGCTTGCCGTGCGGCTGACTGAGGGCCCTAGATCCAATCCCGTCATCTCCCAGGAAGACTGGGAAAGGCATCTCTCTGAAACCTTAGGGAGCCACTGCCACTCAATGTAAACAATGCTGAACTAGGAGGACCAATGGTCTGACTCAGTACAGTGGTACCTCGGGTTAAGTACTTAATTCGTTCCAAAGGTCTGTTCTTAACCTGAAACTGTTCTTAACCTGAAGCACCACTTTAGCTAATGGGGCCTCCTGCTGCCGCCGCGCCGCCAGAGCACAATTTCTGTTCTCATCCTGAAGCAAAGTTCTTAACCTGAAGCACTATTTCTGGGTTAGCGGAGTCTGTAACCTGAAGCGTATGTAACCTGAAGTGTATGTAACCCAAGGTACCACTGTATAAGGCATCATCCTACATACTTCAGCATTATGGGCGAATGAAAGGTTGAAAACCTCATAGTTATTTCGAATGGAACAAGACATTATTGGGTTCTCTACAGTGCCAGCTGCATTCGGCTCCTTCCTTTTCGGCTTTCAACACCAAAAGAAGATAACTTTGTTCAATGTTTTTTATTAACACTGGTATTTTATGACAGCTCTGATGTTTTAATTATCTGCCATGCTGGAGTGTGTGCGTATGTAAGCACCTGTTTAGTTGTTTGAATGTTGAAACACCGGTATGTTGTTAGTGGCCTTAAAAGCAGCTTTGCTACCTGAGAAGGGAGAATAAATTATTCTTATTAAATAGGTAAGATACAGAGCCTTAATACATCCAGAACAGGTTTGGCAGCTCAAAGCCCCTTTACAGAAGAGAGAATGAGGAGAGGGGATTCCCCAAATTATGGAACTCCTTAAAAGCTGCAACTTTAGAGCCCTAGAGTCTAGACAGAACTAATTTCTTTGTCTGCTAAAAATAGGGATTAAATAAATCTGACAGTGCCATTCCTTCTTACACATGAAAGCTAAGACACTTGGGGCTAACAACCTGGCAAAATTCCAATAGCTACTTTGTTAGGAGACTGAAGAAAAGGTCTACAAAAAACCCCAATATTCCTACCTAGGAGCCACAACAATTAAGAATGTTGAACTGACAGTGGAAATTACACCGAAAAGCCCTAAGGCTTAAAAATAGAGAGCAATTTCAAAGACTATTTCATCTACTATATGGAATGCATAATGGTTAGAAAATTTATTTCAGAATGTTCCTGATCTACTAAGACATGCGCCACGAAACTCCACTGAACTGACTCTCATGCAAATCAGCTCTTCTAGATACTTTTCTGGTTTAGCGCTAAACCTCTTGTTTTACATCCAATGGTTAAAGGGGAATGGAAAAAAATCCTTGCTGTGCATGTACATGGTACCCCAAGTTCAGTCTCCCCAACTACCTTAAGAGGTGTGGGCCTGAAACAGATGCACTTCCAGAGCCATTGGACAGTTGAGTTTGAAGGTTGGCAAGACTGGGCTCATTTAGCTGGAAAGGAACTAGTTGGAAATGAATAGGTACTGTTGGGTAGCAGGCACCAGCTGACAACAGCTGCCCACAATTTTGCAGTTTGCTGGTGAGGAATACACTTCTTATATATCACTGTATGTATTTCTGTTTTAACTGATCTACTACAGATATAATTCATGCATGCATTTTAGTGGTGTTTTATTATGCTTTGTTCGTAAGTTTGATGTGCATTGCCCTGGGCACCTTTTGAAGAAGGGCAATCTCTTCATTTTGTTGTAGTCATCAACCAAAAGCAATGGTATCCCTTTAGTACTGGCACCATTCATACCATACCACAGCTATTCCCTTTGTCTGTCTTCCTTCTGTCCTGAACCAGTTCATTGGGTGGACCATTACCGGAGCAACCCTAAATGGCTTCTTCCTTGCTAGCATCTTACAAGTTCTTGTTGGAACCCAGAGATCTGAAATGTTTCCTCCAGACCAAACTTTCTCGGAAATCTGCTCATGTTGCTGGATCCTTTTCCTCACTCAAACCTCTTCTTGACTCTGCCACTGCAACATCCTCTCTGCCTGGTCTTCCCTCCTGCCTTTCCCACATCTCTAATCCATTCAGAATGCCTCTGAGCTCACCTCTCTGCTGCTGCTATGATCGTGTCATTCCCCATCAGCTTACTTTTAAGCCTCTCCACCTCTGTGTCCCTTCCTTCCCCCTACATCCCTTCTTGCTTACTTCAGATTCCTCCAGTTGTCTTGGCCTTTAATTCCAGTCTCTTTACAGAAGCCTTGCTGTCTCTCTTCTTAAGCCTCCCCTCAAAGTCCACTTTTGAGCAAAGCGTATTTTCATCCACCCTGAGCTTAAACAGTTTACCTGCTCTGTCTCTTTCACACACCTCCCAAAATATCCTAACACAAATTGTTAAGGTTGCTGCACACATTAAGGCAGATACCTAAAATTCTTTACACATATAGCTAAAAAATGGGGGGGGGGGTTGCTCACAGATATGTGATAGGAGTACTCAAACCCAAAAGCTGGGATTGGCCTCATTTCCCTGTGGAATAAAAGATGGATGTGCTGTTGCATGGTGTGTGTGTGTGTGTGTGTGTGTGTGTGTGTGTGTGTGAAGAGGCCATAAGGCTTCTTGGCTGGACCATGAGTCAATGGCAAAGCCTTGAATGTAGGTTCAGTCCCCAGCATTTCCTGATAAAAGGATCAGGAAGAACACAATTCCCCACAGAGGTCAGTCTGGAGATGACTCCTGTTTTATATCCCTTAGTGTC
The DNA here is from genome assembly GCF_027172205.1 of Podarcis raffonei. Taxonomy (NCBI): domain Eukaryota; kingdom Metazoa; phylum Chordata; class Lepidosauria; order Squamata; family Lacertidae; genus Podarcis; species Podarcis raffonei. The sequence continues at coordinate 8,483,227 of NC_070605.1, read as the reverse complement.
TTACCTATTTAAAAAAAATACATTATGAGAGAGTATTTAGTTTATCCTGCCTTCTCCAAGAAACTCAAAGTGGGAGTAAGTTAGGTGCTGTGTCTGCCTGCGTGAGCATGCACAGCGTGGGTGGCGCTGTGGTCTAAATCACTGAGCCTCTTGGGCTTGCCTATCAGAAATTTGGCAGTTCAAATCCCAGCGATGGGGTGAGCTCCCGTTGCTCTGTCCCAGCTCCTGCCAACCTAGCAGTTCGAAAGCACATCAGTGCAAGTAGATAAATAGGTACCACTGTGGCAGGAAGGTAAACATCGTTTCTGTGCACTCTGGTTTTCGTCACAGTGTCCCGTTGCGGCAGAAGTGGTATAGTCCTGCTGGCCACATAACCCAGAAAGCTGTCTGTGGACAAACACTGTCTCCCTCAGCCTGAAAAGCGAGACGAGCACTGCAACCCCATAGTCGCCTTTGACTGGACCTAACCGTCCAGGGGTCCTTTACCTACTTGCACCCGCCTCCAAAGCACTTAGTGATGGGAATGCAAACCCAGGTCAAAACTTGGCCCTAAAGAGTAATCTAAAAATCCACAGAAGATGCCAAGAGTGTTCCAAAAGTCTTTCCTGCCCACTCTACTGTTTTGCACCCAGATGGGAGGTTTATTTACTTATACAGCAGTGGAAAACCTCAGGCCTGGGAGCCAAATGCAGGCCTTGGAAGTATCCCAAGGCCACAGAGGTCATTTTCCACATCTTCAGGTGCTTTTGCCAGGCAAGAATGTATTCTCATAACGTGATAACGGTTCTTGCTTGCCTTGATGAAAAGAGGTGGGCGGGTGTAGAAACCTGAATTACGCATGGCTGCAATACAGTCTACTGTACAAATCACACACCCCACCAACTTTTTGCCTCTGCCCACTACATACGGCCCCCAGAAGCTTCCTTGGAAGGGAATGTGGCCCTCAGGTGGGACAAGGTTCCCCACCCTGGACTCAAGCTTCAGCGTTCGCTCATCTCTCACAGGCACTGCCGCATTTGCTTGTCTTTCTCAGGCAACGCATCTCAGTGGCTCTCCCACGTAAGCTGTCTAAAATTTAAATTAGGACTTGCCAAGAAAGCTGAAATCTTAATTTGCCTCTTACTAAATAACAAAGGCTTGTTTCTTTGACCCACAGCATTTATGGGGCATGTCTGGAGGAGGCACTTAATCACAATAATTTGTAGTGGCTCAGAAACTTTCAGATTTCATGACAGCCTGGCATTAAAAGACGCCACAAAACAAGAATGACAAGCTATAAGGAGCCCCAAAACCTTGTTCTGAGGCTGGCTTTGGATTTTATTTTAGAGAATTCGTGGGTTTTTTTCCCTTTTTTAACTAAGATAGCACTGTCATACGATGTCCATGGGACTATCCTGAAGGAAACCAGACTTGCAACTTTGGTATCTATTTAACAAAAGTAAGGCCAATGGAAACAGGAAGAGTTTATGGGCTAAGACGACCCAGCTTATTAACTCAACTTAGTGATTCAAAAGCACTTCACAAAGGCCCAGGTATATTCAAGCACAGCATGTTCAGCCTACAAAATTGTCAGGAGGCTGTACGCAGAGAACACACACTTACCAATACAAACAAGGCTGGCGCGCCAGGAAAAACACAGTAAATTATACATCAGAAATAAAGGGCTGCTACTTCCAGCCAGGCTTTTGAAGGCAGAACTATGTAGGACATGCTCAGTGGGAAGGCACCATGAAAAAGCAGGTACAAGCGAGCAAACCTCTTGTTCTAATCTCATCCCAGCCACTTAAAGATTTCCCACTGCTGAGAAGCCTGCTGCACTTTTCCAGGAAATAGGAAATCGCTAAGCTGGTCACCCACCAGGCTCTATTCAATAAGGTCTCTCGGCATCCTTCATTCTGCACTAGATTTGAGAAGATATTTATGTACTCAAGTTTTGGACTGACCGCGCTCTTCTCCCAATCCTTGCCAAAACCCATCAGACAATCTTATGCTTCAAATGTTTCGTTTTCAAAAGAGAAAAAAAATCACAAAGCAAATTGCTCAAAAGCCACATAGAGAAAGGACGGTGCTGCTTCAGAGGGTTTGGTTTCACGCTGAGCAGTAGCTACCAAATCACGTGATCTACAGAGGCTCAGGAGCAAGATCTGAAGAGCAAACAGATGAGCTAAGCTGAAGTCATTTTCCCTGCAGAGCTAAAGAGAAAAGCCTAGGCACCAGAAAGCCATGCATCAGGGGTGGGACATACAAGGAAGCTGCATGTTGGAATATTCAAGACAAGATAAAATAAAGTACTTATTTCAGCAGCACATAGTCCAAACTATGGAACTCACTCCCACTGGGGGCAGTGCTGGCCACCAACTTAAAGGTAAAGGTAAAGGACCCCTGACATATAAGTCCAGTCGCGAACGACTCTGGGGTTGCGGTGCTCATCTCGCTTTACTGGCTGAGAGAGCCAGCATTTGTCCACAGACAGTTTCTCCATGTCATGTGGCCAGCATGACTAAGCCGCTTCTGGCGAAACCAGAGCAGTGCACAGAAACGCCGTTTACCTTCCCGCCGGAGAGGTACCTATTTATCTACTTGCACTTTAACGTGCTTTTGAACTGCTAGGTTGGCAGGAGCTGGGACCGAGCAACAGGAGCTCACCCCGTCGCGGGTATTCGAACCGCTGATCTTCTGATCGGCAAGCCCTAGTGTCGGTGGTTTAGACCACAGCGCCACCAACTTAGATGGCTTTAAAAGAAGATTGTTACTGTTTTTCGTTTCTACATCGCTCTATATTTTTAAGAAAAAATCATGGAAGAGAGGGCTATTGATGGCTACTAGCCATGCTGGTTATGTTCTATAACCACTTTTGGAAACAGTATGCATCTGAATCCCAGTTGCTGAGAGTCACAAGTGGCGAGAGAGCTGTCCTGTCTGACTTGCCTTGTAGGCACCTGGTTGAACACCATGAAAAGAGGGTGCTGAACTAGATGGGCCTTGGACAGCAGCACGGCTCTTCTTAGGTTCTTAAAATGTTTTAATCTTATTGCATATTATAATCTCAAAATCTCTGCAAAGTGCCCAGTTAATACCAGAGTTTTACAAGGCCCTTCTCAGCAGATATACGTTCTATTGTGTGCTTTAGGATCTGGAGAAAAACTGGTTGAAATTCCGCACAAAGATGAAGCCTGTTGAGGCAGTAAGGATAAAGTTTGGTACCTTCAATAGATGAAAGATATCCTTCAGCTGAAAATAGTTCCAAACGTATTTCGTCTATGACTGTGGGGCCAGGGAAGTCTTCACAGCATTCCACAACTCTAAAACAGCAAACAACAAAGGAAGAGGTGAAAACACGCCCATAACTTGCTGCAAGACATGGCCCTGTAAAGAGCAATTGGTTAAATTTACCTAACAGTGTGGATAACAGCAAAAGCATGAAGCAGAGTCTTTCTTCAAAACCAGGCAGCATCTGACATGAACCATCTTGAGCAGTTTGATGCCTTTTAGTTGTAGCCTTACCAGCTTATTTCCCCATGTAGCCAATGGATGAAACTTTCCCCATGACTGAATCTCCACACTGGGAAAAGCATCAGCTGCGGAATTTCTTATACAACTGTTAAAAGCAGGAGAACCTTGCCAGTATTTTTTTTTTAAAAAAACCAACTTATTTTCAAAAAGACTTTGACCAGCTGGTGACAGCCCAGTAGCAGCTCCCCAAATTCCCATATAAAAGCAATATCATAGAAGATCCTGCAAAACAAAAAATGTCTGGGAGGTAGGGGGTGGAAATAATCTCTGGCGGAAAGTTCATTAGGCATTAAAGAAGCAGCCTGGCCAAGATCACTTGCATTCAAGCCCACATTTATCTTCAGCCTCAAAATCAAGGCTATTAAAAAGCACCTCACTATTCACCCAACCAAATTATGTCCAAAACTAACTCCAGTAAAATGAGTATGATATGGAAAATAAAAGAGATATTCTCAGATAGGAGTGCAGTGGGGCAGATCTCAGCTATTAACAAAAAAAAGCTTAACATGGGACAAAGATAAATCACAGCACCTGCACTAACAGACTCCAGGTAAAAAAAGGTAAAGGGCCCCTGGACAGTTACCGTATTTTTCGCTCTATAACACGCACCCGACCATAACACGCACATCGTTTTTAGAGGAGGAAAATCCGTAGGCATGCCACCCATAGGCATTTCCTCCATAACACGCACAAACATTTCCCCTTACTTTCTAGGAGGAAAAAAGTGAGTGTTATGGTGCAAAAAATACGGTAAGTCCAGTCCAAGGCGACTGTGGGGTTGCAGTGCTCATCTCGCTTTCAGGCCAAGGGAGCTGGCGTTTGTCCACAGACAGCTTTCCGGGTCATGTGGCCAGCAGGACTAAACTGCTTCTGGAGCAACGGGACACCGTGATGGAAACCAAAGTGCACGGAAACACTGTTTACCTTCCCACCGATGCAGTAACTATTTATCTACTTGCACTGGCGTGCTTTCAAACTGCTAGGTTGGCAGGAGCTGGGACAGAGCAATGGGAGCTCACCCCGTCGTGGGGATTCGAACCGTTGACCTTCTGATCGGCAAGCCCAAGAGGCTCAGTGTTTAGACCACAGCGCTACCCGCATCCCAGACTCCAGGTACTGTATTGTTGACAGTCCAAAGACTTCCCAAAATCCAAATCGCGCATATGCACACAAACTGCCAAACAACATTTTCAAGGAGTAACATAAACACAGGCAGCAGCCTGGGCAAACACCATCATATCAACCCTCTGTGATGTCTTGGCATATTTCCCTCCAGGCACCTTCATCCAAGTTGCATTCCTAATTTCAGAAAGCCATCTCTAATGTTATTCAACTTCATTTTATTACGTTTGCTTCACAAACGCACACACACATTTGCGGAGGCAACTAGGGACACAGGCTCACATCCAAGACTCTTGGAACAAACTGCCTGAACAGCCCAGTACTAAGCGACTCAGATGAAAGTTTATGTGAAAGATCATGAAGTAATGCATAACCTGTCACTCCTGCTCCGTTTCCTGTACTTTAAGGTTACATATTTGAATATGTAGCCGGGTGCATTGCAGTGAAAGAGAGAACACATGCAAAAGTACAGAGGTGGGCATGAATTAGGATACATGGACAGGGATCTAGTTGCCACAGGAGATCAATCAGTTGGAGTTTGATCAAGCTACAAAAGGTCTGCTGAGGAACACTGACAGAATGGGCTACAAATGACACAATCAAGAATGGATTAAGAAGTGAAGGAGGATTCAGTAGGAGAGCAGTGGTGGTAGCAGCAGCAGGAGAAAGGTAAAAGGTAAAGGTAAAGGACCCCTGACAGTCAAAGGCAACTATCGGGTTGCGGCACTCATCTCACTTTCAGGCCAAGGGAGCCGGTGTTTGTCCACAGACAGCTTTCCAGGTCATGTGGCCGGCAGGACTAAACCGCTTCTGGCACAACAGGACACCATGACAGAAACCAGAGCACACGGAAATGCTGTTTACCTTCCCGCCAGAGCGGTACCTATTTATCTACTTGCACTGGCGTGCTTTCGAACTGCTAGGTTGGCAGGAGCTGGGACAGAGCGACAGGAGCTCACACCATCGTGGGGATTCGAACTGCCGACCTTCTGATCAGCAAGCCCAAGAGGCTCAATGGTTTAGATCACAGCGCCACCTGCGTCCCCCAGGAGAAAGGATTGTGAGATGGCTCACAGGGAGAGAAGAGCAGCAATAGAAGTTCCATGTCTTCTGTTTCTTAGCCTTAGGAAGTCTTCAGCAGGTGACTCCAAGTTGATTTTGCAACTCTGGCCACCCAGGTTCTAGGTGATGCTCAGCAACTCCAGACATTTTCCAACATTACTCAGTGCCTGGGGGGGAGTCCATATAGCCTTGCAGTCTCAGACCAATGTTCATTTAGTCCAACATGCAATTTCTAGCATCAGCCAGCCAAATGACCCATCAAAGCTCACCAGAAAGGACACAAAGGTGGCTGCATTCAACATTAATCACATAAACACATAATCTGAAGGCACTCATAAAGACAAAAGAAAAATAACCAGGCCAAAGAGAAGGAGAGCCTAGACCATCTCCAGGAAGCTGAGTGGCACTGCTCACCTAAGCCTCTAATATCAGCCCCATCCCGCACACTACCACTATCCCCTGCACATCTCGATCCATCACCCAACTCTTGTGTCACCAGGGGAAGAGTCTCCTTTTCAGAGGAGGGATTTTCTTGTGCCACAAACAGACCTTGTTTCCTAGCTTACATAAGAACGTAAGAATAGCCCGTGGTGCCTGTCAGTAGCTATGCTTCATATGTTAATGGGTGGCAAAAAAATGCTTTTTTTTCAGAGCTTCCTTTTTTTCCCTTGTCGGAATGAAGGTTCATCACTAACACAGCAGGAATGGAAACCTATGCATTTCTGAGAGCTAAGAATAAGATGAAATGAAATGGGCAAGTGTCTCCCCATCAAATAATTCATGGCAGAGGCTGATGTTAAAATCTGTTAAACTAGCTGGCATGCACGCTCACACACACACACACACACACACACACACACACACCTTCTCAATCTATTCTTCCCCCATGCCTGCTAGAAGGTTATTTCCTCTTCCAGTGGAGAGACAGCAATACCTGCAGCCTAGTGATTTTGGAAGACACAAGAGGAGAAAAGTACAGATATTATGTGGCCATCAGCCACAGTGTTTCACCCCTATCATCCAACCTTGTCTTCTGGGTTCTCTTGCTTTCAATAAATAAATGAAATCCCAACTCCTGCATGATACTCCTTGTTGCCTTTCATAGCCAAGACTGTTTAAGGAAGCAACATCTCACATCCCTTCACACAAATTAGGACCCATCACTCAATTTACCGAATCGGCAGGTTGCTCCTTAACTCTGTTTGTCATCACAACCAGGTTGTCAAAAAGCATTAAGAGGTATGGATTTTTCCATATTTTCAAACTAACACAGGCTCACTGTACAAAATCCTGACTATACTCCTGAGTAAGCTCAACAGTTCTTAGTGAACTGGTCACAATGACTGCCAGTCTATTACTGGGCACAAATCAAGGTGCTGCTTTTAGCAATCAAAGTCCTAAACAATTTGGGATTAGGATATCCAAGGGACTGCCTTGACTACACTATGGGGAACTCAAAGTACCATAAGCCTCAGAGGTACGTTTAGCCTGTGCAAGAAACCAGATTTTAGTATTGCAGCTGAGGCTGAAATCAGGCAGGTACCTAGAATGATGGTGTTTAGGTATCTACTGAATACATGTTTGTTCATAAAGTCATTCCCTGAGGTGTAACCCAGCCATTTGTGAAAGATCAATTTTATATCTGAAAAAACTGTTTCATCGTTTTTAGAGTTTGTATGGACAGTTTTATTGTTTTAGAGTTTGTTGAATTGATTTTATTGTTTTACAGCTTTATTGTTTTTACTCTGCACACCATTTTGAAGGCTTTATACTGTGAAGCATACATTTGTTTATTAATAATAATACTAATAGTAGTAGTAGTAATAATAATATTAAGTGCAGGGGTCAGCAACCTTTTTCAGCAGGGGGCCAGTCCACCATCCCTCAGACCTTGTGGGGGGGTGGACTATATTTTTTTGGGGGGGGGGGGAATGAACGAATTCCTATGCCCCACAAATAATCCAGAGATGCATTTTAAATAAAAGCGCACATTCTACTCTTGTAAAAACACCAGGCAGGCCCCACAAATAACCCAGAGATGCATTTTAAATAAAAGAACACATTCTACTCATGTAAAAACACGCTGATTCCCGGACCATCCGTGGGCCGGATTGAGAAGGCTGCATCCGGCCCCCGGGCCTTAGGTTTCCTACCCCTGAATAAGTGCAAGCCATTCTGGGTGTGTATTTTGTGTGGCATACATTCACTGGGAAATATTAACTGAATTTCAAATCCAAGTTTGATCCTCCCCTTTCTTTTTAAACAAGGAGAACTTAAGATTAAGAGGGAATCTTGTGCTTCAACACAACTGAACCTTTGAGCCCCACCTTCCACAGGGGCAGTAATAAACTTTGCTTACTGGAAGGATATTTGAGTTGGTTGTGTTTCTTCACCTGTGCTTTGGGGGGGGGAGTTTTGCAATTTAATGAAATTCCTTTCTCGACTTGCAGGATGTGGACACGATTATTGGCAAGAGTCTGAGGATGTGTACTTTTCCCACAGATGCTGTCTGGCTAGATTTATAGCCAGTAGAAGCAGGCTGGCACGTTGAGGAGGATGAAAAGGCATTTGTTAAGGGACTCCTTTAGGGGGTGGGGAAGAAGAGCACTCATGAGAACAAAAAATATATAATACCATAGGGGAAGGACAGAGGTGACACACCCAGGGACATATTAACTGAGATAAAAGCCTATTTTATGGAAAGTGACCTCAGATGATCTGCATATTAACAAATGAAGCTCAGAATCCTGGAAACCACGCAAAGCTGCAGCACCGGGAAAAAATGCAAGCATCAAATTGAGTGCAGAAACTTAGCAACTGGGAAGGAAGCTTGAGTGGCTGAGTTGCTGGCTGAGGCTGAAAAACTATCATACTCTTTAATCCAAAATCATTCTCATCCTCCTAGTTCACAGCTTAAAAATATTCACCATAATATACTTGTTCTCCAAGAGTACAAAAGGTATTTAAATAAGGGTATTTAGAAGACAAGTGCTGTGCATTATCTTGTCCCTGTGCTGTGACCCAAATTCCCCAGCATCATAACCTGCCTCAGGACCAGAAATGGAAACCATGGTTTCAAATAGATTGCCAGTTCTGACTTGGAGCCAAGGGATGGTTTGCGGCAATCACAGTTGCCAGATGTAGATGTAGTAGTTAGTGTTGGTGTAGGACTGGGGAGACCTGGGTGTAAATCATAGAACCACTGAATTCCTCGTAATAAAACTGTTAGTACATTTACAAAGCTAAGCGGTGCCCATTTGTTGTTGTTGTTGCTGCTTAGCCATTTAGTCATGTCCGACTCTTCGTGATCCCATGGACCAGAGCACGCCAGGCACTCCTGTCTTCCACTGCCTCCCGCAGTTTGGTCAAACTCATACTGGTAGCTTGGAGAACACTGTCCAACCATCTCGTCCTCTGTCGTCCCCTTCTCCTTGTGCCCTCCATCTTTCCCAACATCAGGGTCTTTTCCAGGGAGTCTTCTCTTCTCATGAGGTGGCTTGGAGCCTCAGCTTCACGACTGTCCTTCCAGTGAGCACTCAGGGCTGATTTCCTTCAGAATGGAGAGGTTTGATCTTCTTGCAGTCCATGGGACTCTCAAGAGTCTCCTCCAGCACCAGAATTCAAAAGCATCAATTCTTCGGCGATCAGCCTTCTTTATGGTCCAGCTCTCACTTCCATACATCACTACTGGGAAAACCAGAGTTTTAACTATACAGACCTTTGTTGGCAAGGTGATGTCTCTGCTTTTTAAGATGCTGTCTAGGTTTGTCGTTGCTTTTCCCCCAAGAAGCAGGCGTCTTTTAATTTCGTGACTGCTGTCACCATCTGCAGTGATCATGGAGCCCAAGAAAGTAAAATCTCTCACTGCCTCCATTTCTTCCCCTTCTATTTGCCAGGAGGTGATGGGACTAGTGGCCATTATCTTCTTTTTTTATGTTGAGCTTCAGACCATATTTTGCATCTGACAGGCCACTATTAGAAGAGAATGCTGGACCAAATGGGCAGGGGTCTGATCCAAAAGGCTCTTCCTATGTCCTTAAAAAGTAGAGATGTCCAAAAAAATTGCCAAAGCTCTGGCTCAGATTTGAGCTCTGGGGCCCGTTAAAAACCTACCTCAAAAGAGAGGAGAGTTTCACAAGCTCCCAAATTCTTCTCCAACCATAGAAAAATTCCAAGCTTATCCACCGTGTGTAACCAGAGAGGGAAATAAGAACATCTGAATGCCTTCTTTCTCCTATTCACTCAGTAAGTATAATTTAAAGGGATGAGAGGAGGGGGTTTAAGGGGAGCAGGAATGGGAGGGAGGGGCAATTTCCAGAGTAAAACTGGCTCAGAAAATCAAGCCTTTTCTGACTTTTGAGGGAAGAGCACCACTTGTTTCCAAGCCATTCCAATTTGCCCATCTCAATGAAAAATATTGCTAACTTTCATGTGGTCACTACCCCATACTCCCGGAATTAATGAGCCGCTGAGATGTGGGCTGCAAGACAATGCACACTATGGCTGAATGAATGTTGTACCAAATTATTTGCTCTTCGGCAGCTCTTATTTTCCATCTGCAGCAGGAGACGGTTGTGGCAGCAGAAATCTCCACAAAAACTCACCCTGGTGAGTTTTAGGTGAAAGCTAAGGCCATTCTGTTCATCAGAACACAGCACTTCAAAAGAGCATATATTATGTGTTCATGAAAAGATACACTGACTGCAGTTTTACACAAAGTGGTCACATTCCGGTGACAGAGAAAGAAATGCAGTCAAAGCAGAAATACGTTCTCTCTCACACACATGCTCAACCACTTTTCTTCTAGGACTTGCTGTTCTTTTAATAATGGCATTAGACATGTACAGAGACAGCGACAGCTTCATTTTCAGTGTTATATTATGTGTTTGTTTAGATCAGGGACTCAACTCCCATACCCAAACTACAGCATAAGATCCACTCTGAAATTTACGCAACCCACACACAGCCTCATCTTTTTAACACTAAACACGGTTTAGCAGTGCATGTAAATGCAACCCGTGAGTTAGTACCAACGGACAGCTTCAGAAATTACAACTGCATATTAATCTCATCTCCCAAGTGAGAACATCCAGGACTTAGAAAACCACTGTTGTGTTGAACACACAATTAAAGCAAAAGAGGCGAAGGGAGGGCAGTCCAATGTTTAAATAAAACATGTGTTTCACGTAAGATGGAATAGTTGTACAACACAACCATAAAACCTTCCTTGTTTTTTAATATTCTGAACTATTAACAGAGCTGTAGGTGTTTTCTCTGCTCATCACAACAAATTTCCAACCATGCTACCATTTCCACTGCTTAAGTTTATGATGTAGAAAGAAAAGTTTGTCATCTATAAAAGATGCCAATCCTTTAAGCCACCCCTCTTAATCAGACGCTCATTTTGGAACTCAACTGTTTTCTGCACACAGATCTCCTCAGGCTCTTTCTCTCAACTGATTGTTTGATGGTTTTAGGCATCATTATCCCTTATGCATTCTCAGCAATATTTAAAAGTGTGCCGTACCATTATTATAAATTACTTTGACAATGGGGGGGGGAATCAAAACTTTTCTGTAATTATTAATTCATCCTCCACCTGCAAGTTCAAAAACCCAGCTCCAATAAGGCACTAAATGTATTTTCAATCTGTTATTGATAAAACACAGAACAGAGAGATCTTATCCCTTTAGGGGCCTCTGTTTGTACCTAGAATACAGTCCAAACAAACCATCCTTCTGTATAAATTTCCCTCTAGCACTGTCATGAGTACAACAGAAAACCATGTTTGTAAACTTGTTTACTAGCTCCGCCACTTTCTGCTGCAATGTGAAATTTATTTATTTCTTAATTTAATAAATTTACATCCAGCCTTTGGGGAAAACTTTCTTGCAAGCTGACTTACAACAATATATTACGACAACACATTTGCAACATCATAAGGAAAAATAGTCAAAAATAAAACCACACAATCACAATAAAATTAAACAGCAGCAGCTAAGCAATTGGTCATCAAAGGATCTAGTCCAGGACAGCATACTCTCAGCTAGAGGTATGGCATACAAGTTACTGCAGTTAAGCACTCAGGTGATAGCCATAAGGAATTGAATGCAGGTGAGGAGGAATCTTTGATGTAGGCTATAAAGAATGACACAACCTTGATGGCAGAAAGTGAGGAGGAATTAAAGAACCTTTTAATGAGGATGAAAGAGGAGAGCGCAAAATATGGTCTGAAGCTCAACATCAAAAAAAACGAAGATCATAACCACTGGTCCCATCACCTCCTGGCAAATAGAAGAGGAAGAAATGGAGGCAGTGAGAGATTTTACTTTCTTGGGCTCCATGAACACTGCAGATGGTGACAGCAGTGACGAAAGTAAAAGACGCCTGCTTCTTGGGAGAAGGGCAATGACAAACCTAGACAGCATCTTAAAAAGCAGAGACATCGCCTTGCCAACAAAGGTCCGTATAGTTAAAGCTCTGGTTTTCCCAGTAGTGATGTATGGAAGTGAGAGCTGGACCATAAAGAAGGCTGATCGCCAAAGAATTGATGCTTTTGAATTCTGGTGCTGGAGGAGACTCTTGAGAGTCCCATGGACTGCAAGAAGATCAAACCTCTCCATTCTGAAGGAAATCAGCCCTGAGTGCTCACTGGAAGGACAGATCCTGAAGCTGAGGCTCCAATACTTTGGCCATCTCATGAGAAGAGAAGACTCCCTGGAAAAGACTCTGATGTTGGGAAAGATGGAGGGCACAAGGAGAAGGGGATGACAGAGAATGAGATGGTTGGACAGTGTTCTCGAAGCAACTAGCATGAGTTTGACCAAACTGCGGGAGGCAGTGGAAGACAGGAGTGCCTGGCATGCTCTGGTCCATGGGGTCACGAAGAGTCGGACACAACTAAATGACAAAACAACAACATAAGAATCAAGACTTTGGTTCTCCCCATCCCTAGTCCTTCCTTCCCCTCCCCTTTAATGCCTAGCCACACACTTTCCCATCCCATCCCATCCACCCCACCCCATCCCAGGAGGGTTTCGTCCAAGTGAATAAAGTGGCAATTAACTTCTGTGTTGTACACAATTTGCAATTCTGCTCTGTCTATAAAAGGACTAGTAAAAATGGTGCAGGCTAATAACTTGTCCAGGCTTATTCACAGAGCTGCCAAGGCAGATGTTAAACCAGGTTATCAGAGCAGCACTGGCAAGTTCAACAGGCTAAAGTGCCAGGTTGCAGCCTCTAAGCGGCAGCGTCTAAGGTCGGTACAAAAGTGCAGAGGGGGGAAGACAAGGTCATTTTGATAGAAGTCGCAAGCTTACATCAGGGCAGGCACACAGGGTTGGAAAGTAAAGGGGGAAGGAGAAAGACATAAAGCAGAGTTGGAAATAGGAGACACCAGGTTCGGAACTCGAGACAGACAAAATCACTTGGGAACAAAAGAGCAGAGGATCTTCCTGTTGAACAAGCAACAACCAAGCATTACGCTTCTAGTATTTAGTACTGAAAATGGTAACACCAAACTGGAACAGATAGAAAAAGTTTGAAAGTTCTTTGTCTTCTGCCCAAAACAGTTTCTCTTAATATGCAGCTTTTGTGCACAGTTAGATCTCAACAGCAAGGAGGACTGCTGCAGAAATACAAATACAGTGGTACCTAAGGTTACATACGCTTCAAGTTACAGACTCCGCTAACCCGGAAAAAGTACCTCGGGTTAAGAACTTTGCTTCAGGATCAGAACAGAAATCGTGCATCGGCGGCGCGGCAGCCCCATTAGCTAAAGTGGTGCTTCAGGTTAAGAACAGTTTCAGGTTAAGAACGGACCTCCGGAACGAATTAAGTACTTAACCCGAGGTACCACTGTACCTAAATTCAAGGCCTGCCCATCTTGACACTACCTGTCTATGTCCCACTAAGTACTGTATATTGATTTCTTTTCAAAGTTTGACAAAAGCCCCATAAAGCAACAACATGTGTTATCCATGCAGAGGTTTATCACCTGAAAGCTATTCTGCGTCCCAAGAAAATTACTTCTAGGACTACCTATGGTCTACTGTCATTGTAGCAATGCTGCAATTTTCAGGATTTTATGTCAACACTAATACTCATTTATATTCACATCCACTAGGCAGTTCAATGTTGATGTCTTCAACAGAGTTCCTCAAAGGAATAATAAGACTTTGCATGGCACAAATCAATCACTGCAGTGGAGAGATTATCTCTTGTAAATATCTCTCCTCAGTAGTAAAAGAAAAAGAGAATCAGAATCACTGATTTGTTTAACTTAAAAGTATATTTCCCAGCAGTTAAAGCAAACTAGGTTTAAGCTGAAAAATTCCCTATCATCCTCTTTTTGAAACTCTAACATGATCAGCGAAACAGATGCTCTGACATGGCATGCTAGTATTTCCATAATATACTTGTTAACACTTTTATATCTGTGGATAAGTGTAACACCTCGTGCCATTTCCTTTCCTTCTTATGTAATTGCAACATCTGCAAACTCTAATGCTCATCACCCCATCCTTAGTGGGGTGATCTATACCCTAGATCTATGAAGCTTTACAGAATTTAGCCCTTTTTAAGGTGAACTGGAGTACAAGAACACTGAGAAATACTCAGTGGAACGGTTAACTCCACCAGCCAATGCTAAAATATAGAGCACTTTAGAAAAGCCTTGAACTTTACAACTTACCTGGTGCGGGACCATGAGTTCCACAAAGGCATATACAATGGAATTTCACATCGGCTACTAACATGCTTGCTACGAGCTTGTGGGATTTCCAGACTTATTTACATTGTTCAGAGTTTCACATCCACACGACAATTTGGTACAGTAGGTCAGTATCAGCCTTATATCGCAGGCCAGGGGGGCGGGGTTGAAATGGAGAAAAACAGTAGCTCGGCTAACGCTTCTGCCTCGTTTCAAACAATGGTTGGTTTAACGAGCCAGCTTCATTACTCATTTTTGGGAGGGGGCACAATGTGTGAGGCCAAGACTACGCTCAGGCTCATCCAAATAGCACTAAACAGAGCCAGAGAACCTTTTTTCAGCTCAAGGGCCGCATTCCACCGAGGGCAGCTTTCCGGGGGCCACATACCAATGGTAGGTGGGGCAAGAGGATAAAGTGGATGGGTAAGACAGGGTTGTCTATTGGCCCCACCATTGTTCAGCTTCTACATTAACTCACTGGTGACTCACATGGCCAATGATGCCTTCCACCCCCCCAAATTAGCAGGCCGATCTCTGAATGTTCTTCTGTATGCGGATGACGCCGCACTTCTTGCCAGATCCCCTATTGGACTGAGGAGAATGCTGCAAGCTCTACATGAATACTGTGATCAGCATGAGCTCCAGCCCAACTATGCTAAGACCAAGATCATGGTCTTCTCTGCCCGACCGAGACTCCATCGATGGTCGATGAACGGGATCCCCCTAGAGCAGGTTAACTGCTTTAAATATCTGGGACAAGTAATACGGTCAAATAGGTCTTTTCTGGCCCATAGAGACTATATAACAACTAATGCATCTAAAGCAGCCACCCAGATTAGATCTCTATATGCTAAGAATCAGGCTCAATCAGTGAAGATAGCTTTGAGACTCTTTCAAATGAAAGTCCTCCCCCTTCTTTTGGTGGGCATCTCTTTAGGCTCCCGTAGGGATTTTTTTGAAACTGGATTCTATCCAAACACGATTCCTTAGAGCCATTCTTAGGATTCCCCCCTCGGTAGCGGGTGCGGTTATGAGATTAGAGGTCGGCTGGCAAGCTCTACGGTATGTGGCCTTGAAGACAAAGCTCTGGCTATGGCTCAAGCTTTGTTTTAAACCAGTGGGTATTGCCCCCTTGATATTGAGGGACGATTTCCAATCATCGTGGGAAAGGGAGGTCATTAACAAGGTTCAATCCTGCGGATTGTCTCACCTTTACTTTGAGTCTATGACGTACAATCAAGCTAGAGCTGTGATCTCCCGGAGACTGAGTGACATTGCCAGACAAGAGGACATAGCCCAGGTAAAACCAGGGATGTTCCTAGGGGACCAGATTTATCGGACCATACCAGCCCCCTACCTTGCAGAAATCCACTATGTGGAATACCGCAGACTTCTTACAGCGGCTAGATTAAATGTCCTTGACTCTGCGATATTGTGGGGAAGGTACAGGGGAGTACCATACGCCCAGAGAACCTGTCATTGTGCCATGGGTGTGGTTGAGTCCACTGAACACATTCTCTTGACTTGCCCTTCTTATGCAGAGCTTAGACAAAATTTTATAGACCCATTCCTATGTCAATTTAGCTTCCTACCCGGAGAAAACCAGGTCTTACACTTGCTGAATAATGTCACTAGAGCTATACCTTCCTTGGTGGCCAAATTTCTTTTTTTAGCTTTTAAGCGTCGCAAGACTATAATTGACTGTATTGATATGGGGCTATCTGTTTAGCCCATTTTAGTGTTGGCTAAGTTCTAAAATCTTCCTGGATGTTTTAACTGTGTATTGACAAATGTACTTTTTTCTGACTGACGGTCGAATAAAAGGTTGATGATGATGATAAAGTGGGTGCAGCAACGGATGTGGCTGCTATCTTTGTACAGTGGGCTACATTTCAGCCATGCAAAAATGTTTTTTCTACACAGATGCCCCCACCCACACAAAACCTCTCCATATAGGCAAGTAAGAGGCATTAACACAGCTCAAGAACACTTTGCAGCCCCTGAGGAAGGCAGAGGGCAGGGCTAGTAAGGGGTGTGGCCTAAGGAGTGGGTGTGGCCTTGGACGTAGGCATGGCCTCAAGGCCTGGAGAGTGACATTTAGCCTGTGGCCTTAAGGTTTCCCAACCCCTGCAGTAAACCATGGTTTGGTGTTAAATATGTTGCACATATTCTAGAGAGTCTAACATTCTCAAACATACCAAAGAGAAGTCTAATCTTAGAACGCTGTGTGCTAAAATTTTGATAAAGTCAGTTCTGCTAACCATGAATAGCAAACTAAGGCCCGGGGTCCGGATCAGGCCCAATCGCCTTCTAAATCCGGCACACAGACGGTCCAGGAATCAGTGTGTTTTTACATGAGTAGAATGTGTCCTTTTATTTAAAATGCATCTCTATGTTATTTGTGGGGCCTGCCTGGTGTTTTTACATGAGTAGAATGTGTGTTTTTATTTAAAATGCATCTCTGGGTTATTTGTGGGGCATTGGAATGCGTTCATATTTTTTTTCAAAATACAGTCCGGTCCCCCACAAGGTCTGAGTGACAGTGGACCGGCCCCCCTGCTGAAAAAGTTTGCTGACCCCAGTGCTAAGCAGTACAACGGCTGGACAATCACACTTTAAATTCAACTGCACAATGTGAAAGACCCGAGAAGGCAACTGTTATCAGGAGAAGCACTTCAGCAAACAGAATAACAGATCTTACTCACAGAAGACCACAGCTGTTAGGTGCTAAAATACTAGGCTTGAGCAATACACACCAGTTAGTGTATACCCTGTAAAGGATTTGGATTCTTAGATACAGAACTGCCTTATACCTTCGGTCCTTCTAAGCCAATATTGTTTCCCTTAACTGACAGCAATCCTCCACTGTCTCATTCTTCCCAGTCCTGGTACCCAAGAGATGCTGAGTGCTGAATCAGGGACCTTCTCCGTGCAGAGCAGATGTTCTACACTAAGCTATGGCTCCTCCCCTAATTAAGTGCATTACTTGTTGCATCAAGCTCCTGTGGCACCCAATTAAGTAATGACACCAAAGAGGCACTCCTAATTAATAAGGAAGTCCTCCACAAGCCTATACACATGTGAATATCCCAACCAGAGCCCAAGACAGCTGACTAGATAATTTATTCCTCTTTAAAAACACTCAAGGTGGCACACAATTAACTCCAGAGGAGAAGTACTACTCTGTGAAGGCATTTCTTTTGAGAGGCTTATATTTCTCTCAGCAATGTTCAGCTGTTAAATAGGCTACACGAGGAATTCAAGGCAAAATAATGGCTATGACCAATAAAGAAATAAGCCACATCATTGAAACATAGACAATATAATCTCCATAGGGATAGCTGTCCTAGTCTGTCGAAGCCAGAATAGAGTCTCGTGGCATGTTAAAGTCAGACAAATTTTATTATGGCACAGACTTTCATGGATTAGATGCCTGAGCACTGTGGTCCATGGATACATGTAGTAGATTAGGAAGGAACAGGTTAGCTTCTTGCCTAGAAGGAATTATTACTTGGCCCTGGAAATTCTAAGGAATGGAGAGCCCCCAAAGATAATCTGATTTTATGTATTTATATAAATCTCCAGCATCCCCTTCTTCCTTAGGCTCCAGCGGGTAAAACAATGACACAGGCACACTTAAATAATCTTAATGATCATACAACCAACCACTACAAGCAGGGCTGTCTTAAGCATATGCAGCGCTGGGGTGCAAAGATCATCCGGCACCCCCCCCCCAGGTTGCCCAGTCCCAGGCACGCAGGAGGGCGGAGCCGGCCGGCCGCCTCAGCGTCTCGCTGGGTCGCCCGAACTCGTGGCGCAGAGCTGCCCACAGAAGAGCCCACCACAGCGCTCCAACCGACGGCCAGGCTGTTCCCCGGACTCAACTCGCAGGCCCCGGACTCTTGGCCTGGTACCCCTGAGAGCCCAGAGCCCCGCACCCCTAGCGCCTATGGGTAAGACGGCCCTGACTACAAGCAAGTTTGCAAGGGTGACCTGCAATAATATGCTGTCTGGTAGTTTGCTCCAGAAGGTTATGGCCAGACTGCTAAGCACTTTTCCAGGATACTAGAAACTGGCTAACATGTGGCCCTCCAAATGGACTTGGATCAGCTCCAGCTAGCATGGGCAGTGGCCAAAGATGACGCAGTCCAATACCTGGAGGGCTGCGGGTTAGATTTCTTTATCTATATGTTTTTTGGTTCCATTCTAATGCCTCCATTCTATCCCGGTTCCTGCCTCTCCCCACTGACAGTTTCTTCCCTCCCAGACACACAAAACCCCACACCATTTGAGTTATTGTGGAGCTGTTTTATGAGGCAGTTCATCCTCCTTAGGGTTCCCCCCACCCTGCCCGCAGAATTCTTTGTATTCTGCAAACCCTGGCGCCACTTCCGATACCATTTTCTTATTTGTGTGCAATGCCATTTTTGCTACAATAAGAGAAAGCACAGGAAAAATCGAATTGTTACTGGCATATACGGAGGAGTAAGATCCTTCGAAGCAAACCTACATCATCCTGTTCTTCCACTGTGTAAACACCTCAGGCAAGGCAATGCTTCTGAAAGACCCAAAACGTGAAAAAGTTCAACTCAATCAAAATGAATACGGACAAGTGGCAGGCAAACATTAGGCGCCTAACCTGGGAGGCAAATCCCTAGCATTCCTTTATACAAACATTTCCTAACTTCTTGCTCACCCTGTCTTGAAAAAACAAAAACAGGCAACACTCGTGTATCATTAAAATACACTAAACAGCTTGCACACACACATTTATACATGATTTACACACGGCCTACCAAATACAACCAAAGAGTCTTAGTTTCTTTTTCTACATAACACACAGATCAGAGAGCATCTTCCTCAGAGACGGCAAGGAACATGATCCTTTCAAAGCATGCAGTACTTTGAGAAATGGAAGAGACTTGCAGGAGAAAGTATCTCGGGGACATAATTCTTGAAACACTCAGGACTTAAGCTGCCTCGACTGCTGTCAGATGCTTGAGGGCTAGATAATGGACTACATAAGGCACACCCTGAACAGCTGCAGCCCAACACATCATGCAGAGCACAGGAGATAAACATTTATTTAATCCACCCTATAAACATGAAAGGAAGTAACTTCTCTGTAAATCCTCTCCAGAAAACCTTTTATGAGCAACTCCCCATTATCACCTTCCAGGGGAAATTCACAATGGCGAGGTGTCAAGACCAGGACCAGCATTCAGTCATGGAGGGCACTTGCTGAGGACCACTCACTGGCCCAACCTGCCACCCATTCACTCACCACTGGGCCAGACTCCCATCCGCAGCAGCTGCTCATCTCTGTCCTCCCTGCTTTATCTGAGCAGTAGCACTGGCAGGTTCTTCACCACCACCTCCCTGGCCTGGGCTCTGCAAAAGAGCCAAGATCAAGCACCCCCAAACTCGGCCCTCCAGCTGTTTTGGGACTACAATTCCCATCATCCCTGACCACTGGTCCTGTTAGCTAGGGATGATGGGAGATGTAGTCCCAAAACAGCTGGAGGACCAAGTTTGGGGGTGCCTGGCCAAGATGATCCTTCCCAGAGGCTGGCATTACGGAAAACGTGGCCAGGCATCACCTGTGCTGCTGCAGTGGTTTGCCAAAACAGCTGGAAAGGCTCTTAAAATAGAGACATTTTTAGAGCTTTTTCAGATACATATAGGTTTTTAAAGTCTTTCTAGCAAACTGTGATAGCGGCACAGGTATTCTCCTGGCCACCTCTTGGCCCTTTCACAGAGCCCAAACCATGGATTAAAGAGTAGGTCTATCCTAATGGATCTATCAACCATAATTTGGCACCAGCAGGACACTTCAATTATGCAAAGTTGCTACAGCAAAATAGGTCACGACATATGTAAGGTGGCCTTTGCTACTGGCAAATATTTCTTCCTGACTTCCCAAGAGCAACAGTAACACACATTTCTAAATTGCAACTCAACCTTTTAATCACAGGGCTATCATGAATTCTTACTCAGGGAGACTAGCCAGTTACCTAGTAACCACCTGGCAGCCCATAGCAAAGGAGAATGGACTGTGTGTTGGGCTAATTACCAAACCATATGGGAAACACTAGACTAGATCTGCAGAGGATAAAAAGAGTAGATTAGCTAGCATATTATAGAAATTAACCACAACAGGAGACTTTTGAGCCAAAATACGCGAGCTATTTCCATGAGAATAAAATCACAGGCATTTATGAGTCCTGTGGATCATACTATCATTAAAAACAAACAACCCATTTAAGCAACTATTTGTAAGATAAAAGAGCATTATTGTATTTATTGTTCCATCCACTGCATCAGAGGGCTTGAGACTGAATGATCGTTTACCAGAAGGAGCAATTTCTAGGAAATTGCAGTTCAAACCTCCATCTTATTACTCCCTTTGTGATGTGCAGATATATAGTCCATGGGAAAGAAGAAGAAAAATTGCACAGCAACATACATAAACTAGCCTCTTATGACACGGCATCTGCAACGGTTAGGGCTTATTTTACTGTATCAATGCCTGTGTTTTCATAAGATAGAATTTCTAAGTCTGGAAAAAAGAACCGACTTGTAACCCAGCTGCAACACTGTCTGAGAGGGAGATCTTGGCTTCCATTGTTTATGCTCAAATAACCTCTAGGTTATACCGCAGCAATGTGTTATATGTAGAGCTGCATTTGAAGAGAGTTCATAAATTATAGCGTAGAACATGGTGGCTAGACTGTTAACTGGGACAGGAAGGCATGAACATTTAGCACTGGTTCTGGCCCAACTGCACTGGCTGACAAGATGTTCTCTGGGCCCTATTCAGTGTGCTGCTTTGACCTACAGCTTGGAACCTGCCCAGAGGCCCCTCTCTGCACATCACCTCCAAAGGGAGGCTTGGGAGACAGCAGCAAGATTATGGTCCTTTTCTGTAACAGCTCTCCATCTTGTTGGAAGCTAGCCAGAGTGGCTGGGGCAACCCCACCAGATGGGCAGCATACAAATATTAACTTATCATCATCATCATTCTCTATGCCCTCTCCAGGAAGGCCTGCCTGGCACCACTGTCTTAATTCCACTGCCAGGCAAAGCCTTTTTATGACTATTTCCCAAGGGTTTGCACGGGACCAACAACTGAATGTTTTTATTTTACACTTTATTCTATGACTCAAAGTCACTCCTCCTAGTTAAATACAGAGTGAACATTTAAATGGCGGTGCACAATCACTCTGGGAAGAGGAGAATGGGAGCTCAAACTCTTGGGTTTGGTACAGCAGTTTCAGCTGTCCTGTCCCCATCTGTTTATCAGGTAGCTCAAAGTCGGCTCCCAGCAGAACTGTGTTTTTGCAAATGGCAGCTTGCTGCATTTGGGGCTGATCAGAGACACTGAAATGCCAAGGCATTTTCAATGTAAATACTTCTGTTTCATTACCAGTTCCACATTATAATATGCTAAGACTACATTTGGTAGTCTTCTGGGTTATGATACAAGACATCAGCATAATTTGCCTTCGAGTATATCTGGGAGGGCATTATCAACTTTGATAAGAAGGGCTGGAGGAATCACTTATCCCCATTTGAAAACAATTATCATTTTGTTTCCTTGGGCTTAATTCTGCTATGATTTGTTAATGCACTCAAATGTGACGCGAACGGTGTGATACAGATTGCAAAATTAACAGCTATTCTGCAGTACAAAACCAAGTGCAAGAAAGCTATAGAGCCTACATAATAAAGTTTAGTAATAAAATAATTACAAAGTGAGATTATATCACTTTCAACTCAGTAAATACAAAAGGACATCTTAATTCTGATCTTATCAGTCCATCCATCACAGTTGTTTTGTGGACAAATCAGAGGGGTCAGGCTGAGGAAATTTGGCAGACAGGAAGACAGCCAAGATCTCTTGGGATATGGTTACCAACTCCCCATTTAGGCTCTTGGGAAGCTGTGCTTGCTCCCTTCAGAGCAAGTACAATTTT
This sequence comes from Podarcis raffonei, assembly GCF_027172205.1. NCBI lineage: Eukaryota > Metazoa > Chordata > Lepidosauria > Squamata > Lacertidae > Podarcis > Podarcis raffonei. Next base: position 8,460,844 of record NC_070605.1, on the reverse strand, counting down.
GCTGCTCTCTGTAGGGCTAAGACAAGAGTCTGTGTGTTGCTTTCCACGGCTGGTACATTCACCAGTGACACAGGAGAGATACATATATGTAAAAAAGGATCCACAATTCCACATGCCATGGTGTGCATTTGACCCCTATTGGGTACAGATAGCCTAGCCACAGCTATCCATGTCCTAGTAATTTCAGGGGTGGACCACTGCAATGTGCTTTATGTGGGGCAATGTACTTTTATGAGGCACATCATCAATATGCTGGTGACACCTAGATCTACCTGTTCCATCCGAATCAGGAATGGCAGTTGAGCTGCTAAGCCATTGCCTGGAGGCAATAATGGGCTGGATGTGAGCCAATAAACTGAAGCTGAATCCAGACAACATAGCCGTGCTATGTATTTGGGGTTCTTGATTACAGGAAGTAGAAATACTACTAGGTGTGGATGGGGTTGCACAGGGGCATTATTTGGGGTGGTCCTTGATGCAGTACTGTCACCTGAAGCCCAGGTAGTTTCAGGTTGCCAGGAGTACCCATTTCAAACTGTTGTACCCAGCCTTCTCTAGGGTGGAGGGGAGGTAAGGCACATACGTAATAAATAAATATGTTACTCTAATCCATTGTTTCTCCACCTTGGGTCCCCAGATGTTGTTGGACTACAACTCCCATCATCCCTGAGCTCTGGCCTTGCTAGCTAGGGGTGATGGGAGTTGTAGTTCAACAACATCTGGGGACCCAAGGTTGAGAAAGGCTGCTCTAATCCAATATAAACTCTAGGATTTTGAAAACTCAGATATCCATATTGTTATATTACTTATGGTATATGGGTGCTAATTTCTGTACGTTGTAACTCATTATAACCTAAAAGAAATGGGTAGACAAACATATCACTCTTTCTGTTGATAAAGTGGATGTTCTGCGTGCACCAGGAAAATCTACCCTGAGGTGCTTCTATTAACATGGCAGGATCAGGCAATTAGTTTTTAACTTTGTTTAAATTTAAGAACGTCTTCTTAACTGGATTATGGACAAATTAACTGGCTTGAGGCTTTACATGACTACACAGACCAAGACCCCAGAGAGATAAAAATAGAAAGCTTATTAAGACATACAGATAAGCAGGCAAAGTCCTATGGGGTACAGAGTCAATCAGCCTGGGGGGAAATGTTGATCTGGTCAAGTGTTCACAGTTTTACGAATCCCTAGGAAAAACACTACTCAAATTACGTACCACTAACCTTGCTAGTAAGGGATTTCTACGTGGTCAAAATAATTATATTTAACAGGGAAAAGCAATATATAAATATGGCCTGAGGCTTGCAGGCCTCTTAGGCCTCCCCTGTGCAGGAGAATAAGATAATTTAGCAAGTGCTTGCTCAAGTACTAACTTTAAGAGAAGAAAGGACCATGATGGGAATTAGCATGACCTTCTTAATAGTGGCCCCTGAGTTGAGCTGCAAAATTTTACCTCAGTATTTTCACTGAGGGACCTGTATAAAGCTCGTTGACACTGCTTAACGTCTGGAGATTGCAGAGAGGTTTCAAACTTTACTGCTGCTTTTGGAGCTGGGTGCTATAATTAACTTGGTGTGTTATATTTATGGTTTCCTATGTAATTAAGGAGTTATTAATAATTATATTGGGATCCTTTTTTCCTGTCATGAATTGCCTTGCGCTTACCAAGAGGCAGGATACAAGTGTTATAAAACAAATAAAGAGTCTGCCATCTGAAGCTCTGCTATTTTTCACTTCCATTTCAATTAACAGAAAAAGGCAGAGAGAAGATGTGATTGCGCCACTGTGGCTGCCACTTCATTTTTGTTATTTGCAACATTATTTTTTATGCTAATTTTAATGTTTTGTATTTTAGGTACCTTTCATAGTTATTTTCACTAGCTGCTTTGAAAGGCCCATTTCTAAATTAAGACACCCATTTAACTTACATTTTTAAAAAAAATCAACAGTCCAGATTCAGGTAACCATGTTGGTCTGACGCAGTCAAAATAAATAATAAAATAAATTGTCCAATAGCATCTTAAAGACCAACTAAGTTTGTTCTGGGTATAAGCTTTCATGTGCATGCACACTTCTTCAGATCAGTAGCACCTGAAGATATCTAAAGATATCTGAAGAAGTGTGCATGCACATGAAAGCTTATACGCAGAACTAATTAAGATGGTCTCTAAGGTTCTACTGGACAATTTTCTCAACAGTCTAGTTAGCAGTCCTTGACAGAGTCCAATCAACTTGCTTTGAAGGGCAAAAGGTAAAGGGACCCCTGACCATTAGGTCCAGTCGTGATCGACTCTGGGGTTGCGGCACTCATCTCGCTTTACTGGCCGAGGGAGCCAGCGTACAGCTTCCGGGTCATGTGGCCAGCATGACTAAGCCGCTTCTGGCGAACCAGAGCAGCACACGGAAACGCCGTTTACCTTCCCGCCGGAGCAGTACCTATTTATCTACTTGCACTCTGACGCGCTTTCAAACTGCTAGGTTGGCAGGAGCAGGGACCAAGCAACGGGAGCTCACCCCGTCGTGGGAATTTGAACCACCAACCTTCTGATCGGCTGGTACCTCCTAAATGAAACAGCCTGTTATTCCTGACTCTCTAGGGAACACTTGTAGTGCATCTTTGTTATCACAGGGATTCAAAGAGTGGAGAGACACTACAGTGGAAGTGATCATCACCTCAAGAGTTTATCGGCCCTTCAGTGAAAGGAAGCTGTGGAAGTTATGCTATCATTTGGAACAGTGGTAGGCAACCTAAGGCCCATGGGCCAGATGCGGCCCAATCGTCTTTTCAATCCGGCCCATGGATGCTCCGGGAATCAGTGTTTCTACGTGAGTAGAATGTGTTCTTTTATTTAAAATGCATTTCTGGGTTATTTGTGGAACATAGGAATTCGTTCATATTTTTATTTTCAAAATATAGTCCGGCCCACCACATGGTCTGAGGGACGGTGGACAGGCCCATGGCTGAAAAAGGTTGCTGACCCCTGATCTGGAACAACAAGCTGCTTCCCTGGAACCAGTCACCTGGCCCCAGGCTCCCTAAGACCCACAAGCCCCCTTTCAGACTCTATGCCTTGAGAGATGTTCCTGCCCCTGGGGTGTGGAGAAGTGGGATGAACCCTGAAGATCACAACCAAATTTCAAATGTGTTTGGGAAGTCAGACTTTGCATTCTTTCTGAAATTGTCAAGCTTTATGGGGGGGAAATGTTAATTAGCATTCTGCTATCTGAATTGCTTGGGTTTAATTACCAAGGGCTGATTAATGATGTCTCATACTCAAGGCATGTTTTTGTAGTCCCAATAATATATATTTTTGGGTGGGGGTGGGGGAGAAAACCTAAGCTCATCACAACACTAGAAAGGAATCACCACGCTTCAAGGGCAAATGAATACTGTATTCCTATTGTTAATATCAACAACCTCAGATATGCAGATGCCACAACTTTGATGGCAGAAAGTGAGGAGGAATTAAAGAATCTCTCGATGAGAGTGAAAGAGGAGAGTGCAAAATATGGTCTGAAGCTCAACATAAAAAAAAACTAAGATCATGGCCACTGGTCCTATCACCTCCTGGCAAATAGAAGGGAAAGAAATGGAGGCAGTGAGAGATTTAATTTCTTGGGCTCCATGATCACTGCAGATGGTGACAGCAGTCACAAAATTAAGAGACGCCCGCTTCTTGGGAGAAAAGCAATGACAAATCTAGACAGCATCTTAAAAAGCAGAGACATCACCTTGCCAACAAAGGTCCATATACTTAATGGTCTGGTTTTCCCAGTAGTGATGTATGGAAGTGAGAGCTGACTGATTGCCGAAGAATGGATGCTTTTGAATTCTGGTGCTGGAGGAGACTCTTGAGAGTCCCATGGACTGCAAGAAGATCAAACCTATCCCTTCTGAAGGAAATCAGCCCTGAGTGCTCACTGGAAGGACAGATCCTGAAGCTGAGGCTCCAATACTTTGGCCACCTCATGAGAAGAGAAGACTCCCTGGAAAAGACCCTGATGTTGGGAAAGATGGAGGGCACAAAGAGAAGGGGACAACAGAGGACAAGATGGTTGGACAGTGTTCTCAAAGCTACCAGCATGAGTTTGACCAAACTGCGGGAGGCAGTGGAAGACAGGAGTGCCTAGCGTGCTCTGGTCCATGGGGTGACGAAGAGTCGGACATGACTAAACGACTAAATGACAACATTGGTAATACTTCTGTTCAGGAATGTTCAACACTCCCAGTTAGCGTGAATGCCAACACGAATGATCCAGCACTAACCTGCACCATTCGAGTCTATGCTTTTCCCATTTGAGCAAATACTGATTTAGGGTGAAGACCATGTTCCCTGCTATTTTCCCCAAGTTGTCATTAGCCCTGAGTGCTCACTGGAAGGACAGATCCTGAAGCTGAGACTCCAATAAGGAGTCTCAGGAAATAAATAAATGTGTGTTAATAAAATTAAAGTTAAAGGGACCCCTGACCATTAGGTCCAGTTATGACCGACTCTGGGGTTGTGGCGCTCATCTCGCTTTATTGGCCAAGGGAGCCGGCGTACAGCTTCCGGGTCATAGAATAATAGAAGAATCATAGAATCATAGAGTTGGAAGAGACCACAAGGGCCATCGAGTCCAACCCCCTGCCAAGCAGGAAACACCATCAGAGCACTCCTGACATATGGTTGTCAAGCCTCTGCTTAAAGACTTCCAAAGAAGGAGACTCCACCACACTCCTTGGCAGCAAATTCCACTGTCAAACAGCTCTTACTGTCAGGAAGTTCTTCCTAATGTTTAGGTGGAATCTTCTTTCCTGCAGTTTGGATCCATTGCTCCGTGTCCGCTTCTCTGGAGCAGCAGAAAACAACCTTTCTCCCTCCTCTATGTGACATCCTTTTATATATTTGAACATGGCTATCATATCACCCCTTAACCTCCTTTTCTCCAGGCTAAACATGCCCAGCTCCCTTAGCCGTTCCTCATAAGGCATCGTTTCCAGGCCTTTGACCATTTTGGTTGCCCTCCTCTGGACACGTTCCAGTTTGTCAGTGTCCTTCTTGAACTGTGGTGCCCAGAACTGGACACAGTACTCCAGGTGAGGTCTGCCCAGAGCAGAATACAGTGGCACTATTACTTCCCTTGATCTAGATGCTATACTCCTATTGATGCAGCCCAGAATTGCATTGGCTTTTTTAGCTGCCGCGTCACACTGTTGGCTCATGTCAAGTTTGTGGTCAACCAAGACTCCTAGATCCTTTTCACATGTACTGCTCTCAAGCCAGGTGTCACCCATCTTGTATTTGTGCCTCTCATTTTTTTTGCCCAAGTGCAATACTTTACATTTCTCCCTGTTAAAATTCATCTTGTTTGTTTTGGCCCAGTTCTCCAATCTGTCAAGGTCGTTTTGAAGTGTGATCCTGTCCTCTGGGGTGTTAGCCACCCCTCCCAGTTTGGTGTCATCTACAAATTTGATCAGGATGCCCTTGAGTCCATCATCCAAGTCGTTGATAAAGATGTTGAATAAGACCGGGCCCAAGACAGAACCCTGTGGCACCCCACTAGTCACTCTTCTCCAGGATGAAGAGGAACCATTGATGAGCACCCTTTGGATTCGGTCAGTCAGCCAGTTACAAATCCACTGAGTGGTAGCATAGTCAAGACCGCATTTTACCAGCTTCTTTACAAGAATATCATGGGGCACCTTGTCAAATGCCTTGCTGAAATCAAGGTAGGCTACATCCACTGCGTCATGTGGCCAGCAGGACTAAGCCACTTCTGGCGAACCAAAGCAGCGCACAGAAACGCCGTTTACCTTCCCGCCGGAGCGATACCTATTTATCTACTTGCACTTTGACGCGCTTTCTAACTGCTAGGTTGGCAGGAGCAGGGACTGAGCAACGGGAGCTCACCCCGTCGTGGGGATTCGAACCGCCAACCTTCTGATCAGCAAGTCCTAGGCTCAGCGGTTTAACCCACAGCGCCACCCACATCCCTTGTTAATAAAATTAAGTACTAGCAAAATGTTTGTCATTATAGTGGGGTGAGTGTGCGTGTGCACATATAGGGATGTTTTGTATAGCTGCTAGGACAAGATCTCGGTTGAGCAAGATCTCCGAATGGAAAGCCTGGGAAGCATAGAAAAGGGCTGGAAAAGAGCTCAAATCAAGAGCTGCAGCAGATATAATCAAGCCTGAAAGGCATTAAGTGAAGACAAATGAAGATTGTAAACTGGACTGAAGGGCAGACAGAGCGCTTGGGAGGGAAAGCACATAAACAGTGTTTCCCTTTTAACAAGCTCATCATCTCCAGCCACCCAGCATTTTATGAAAGAAGATCAAAAATCCAGCCATGATTGTAGCATTTTTAAAAATGAGTCAGAAACAATTGTTAGGCTGAAGGATACACTCAGCCTGCCTAAGCAGGGTGCCTCTGCAATTGTGGCCATTTCAGGGCTTACCTGCATTTCCAAGACTGATTAGAGTGGATGAAATTTTGCTATGCTTGAGCCGAAATACTGCAGGGAGTCAGAACAGGGACAATTTTCTAAAACATCCTGGGTTGTTGCCTAAGAGATGTTTTGTGTTCTCGGATAACAGCAATTATTCCTCATTGGGATTTCTCAATTGTCGAAAAAGTATAGAGGGCCATCAATGCTGTTCTCTCTTTTGGGGGAGGGGGGTCATACCAACCATTATATATTTCACACACAAAAAAAGTTCATTACAGGCAGTTTCTCTTTTTAGATGTACTTTAGTGAAAGCTCAGTCCGACAAGTGACACAGCAGCATTTGAATAAACTGACAGGTGCATTATTCAGCCTCACTAGAGAAAAATAATCAAATAGACATTTCACATCATAACTGTGCTGTTGCTCAGATTTAACATTTAAGCTATTCCCAAGTGTTATTTCTTAGCAAATTAGTAACAAATTATTCATCGAACAAAATTTCCCTCTTCAAATATGCTTACTCCAGTACTATTATTTGGGGGGGGGGAGGAGAATACAAGGTCCAAGGTTCAAATCTCTACTCAGCCATGAAGCTCCCTGGGTTACGTTGGGCCAGTCACTGTCTTGGCTATCCTACCTCAGAGGGTTATTGTGATGATATAATGGGAAGGTGAAGAAGCATATTCACCACCTTGAGCTCCTTGCAGAAAAAAGTGGAATATCAATGTAAAAATAAAATAAACTGCCATGTGGATTCTCCCCTCAATGTCCATGGTATGGGTTTGCTTTAATTTCCTCCTCCCTTTCTCGTGTGCCCATTCTTTCAAATGGAAACTGGTAAAAAAGCAGTATGTAAATGTGACAAGCATATACATTAATACGGTAACCCTTCCTCTATTATTTTGATGATTGCAGCTCAAGCCTATGAACACAGTCTGGGTGGAATCCAATATAGTACTAAGCCTATGCACCCAAAATCTGTTCTGGAGCAGATCTGGGGAAGGCATTGGGGAAGAAGGGGGGGAAATCCCGGTTCACAATGATGGGACACAGCAGAATACCCTCTGCTACAGGTGCAACCTACTAAAATCAGTTCGCTATCCTGACAGTTAACCTGCTAGAGGCCAGAGTATGAACAGCCTTGCAGGATCAGGGCCAAGAGGCATACTACAATACCAGGTGAATCATAAGGTCCAAGGTCTATACCAGGGGTCAGCAAACTTTTTCAGCAGGGGGCCAGTCCACTGTCCCTCAGACCTTGTGGGGGGCCAGACTATATTTTGAAGAGAGAAAAAATGAACGAATTCCTATGCCCCACAAATAACCCAGAGATGCATTTTAAATAAAAGGACACAATCTACTCATGTAAAAACACGCTGATTCCCGGACCATCTTCGGGCCGGATTTATGAGGCGACAGGGCCGGATCCGGCCCCTGGGCCTTAGTTTGCCTACCCATGGTCTATACAGAGGGTCACAGTCCTGAAATGTGGTCCTTCTATGCACTGTCACATAGGGAACAGCTTGGGGTTGTTTCTTTGCATTCAGAAAATATGAAAGGCTGATTACAACACCAAAGACCAGAAAGAGATGGAGCCTCGCGGATGCAAGCAGAGAAAGAGGGGCAGTAAAGGAGGCTGGAGGTCCCAGCTACTGCTAGCTGGCAGAATTTATACTATCAACAGCTAATACCAGCCAGGAAGGAGTAAATTGTTTCCAGGTGCAAAATGAAGCACAAAAAACCCCAGTCAATTATTTAGCAGTCTGCTATAGGGTAACTGCTTAGCATTGCACAAAGGCTACTGAACCAGATAACCTGGGTTCAAGATGTAATACCCAACCATACCCCCTTCCCAATAGTATTATGATCGTAAGTCATGTTATCACCAGGAATAAATTCCATTCATTCAAACAGGAGCTAAAAGTAATTATGTTGATTAGCACTGGATTGCCAATCAACAATTAATATTGTTTATTGAGGGATTAACACGGAGTTATTAAGCTTACTTGCATTCAGTAAAATTGTTTACAAACATTAAATGTTATTTCTCTATTAATTCATTAGTAACTGAAATGCATGTTCCAACACCTGTAAGTTGTTAATATGTATAATTTAATAAACCAGGCAGATATTGCAAAAAAAGGTGGCAATTGGGGGAAAAAATTAAATGGCCAAGATGTGATTTGATGGCAGAATGATTTTTGGTCTGCAGCCTGTATTCTGCCTCATTATGCTCCCCTCTGGCTCTAACCAGACTATAATCAGCAGCCACTTCACAGTTAACATTTCATCACCAAATAACACTGTTGATTCAATCAAGCCCAGCAAAATGTTTCCCTTAAGATGCTTTTATCATCTGCATTTCTTGAAGAAATGCCCTTCCTTTCACCATCGCAACTTCTCAGTGAGAACAAATACTCTGCTGCATCTGAAATCATATTTTGATTAAAACATAAATGGAACCAATTGCCTTTCCCGCTCGTTGGCTAACACAACATGCCTTTGTCTGAAGGAAGGCAGGGAGACAGATGAGAGGAAAAACTCAACCTGCTCATTTTTCCACATTTGACAGTTTTCAGCACAAACTGAATTCCTTCTGGATGAAATTCAATCAACAGGAAATACAAGCTATAACCTGAATGCTTATCACCAAACAGGGCAGGGGTGGGAGGAACTGCTGGAGCAAAAAAGCCTTTCAGCAATGAATAGGGGTTGTTGGTTTTTTTGCCATATTTCATGACTGTTTACAAAGAAGGATGAACACAGGACTACTTTCACCTCAACACTATTAATCAGCAATATAATGATAAACTTAATTGCCCTTATTATTGCTGTCCCAATAAATGAACTCTTGCAGCAATCTCTTTAAATATAAAAAACCTTTTATCCCCATTTCAGCCTGTATTCATGACAGAAAATTAATGCAGCTGAACATTTCTCAGTCTTGCAATATATCTGCTTTCAGCCCACGGATGTTACATGATGACATTTTCAATCACATCAAATCCAAAGCTTGGGTTCCAGCACATCATTAAAGACAAGGCAGAAACCATTTTCATTCCCCACCACATAGGGTTACACAACACCCATCCATTTGCTTTTCCCAGTATGTACAAGGGCAGCCCTAGTTACATTTTAGGCACATATACTGATGCCGATTTTTATTTTATGTGGTCACTACCATCCATACAATGTCCAAAGTGATTTGCATGCAAAAAAGGAACGTTGCAGAACACACACATTCCCCCAGGGGGCTTCCGGGTTAGCGCCATCGGCTAATGGCGGATTCCCTCCGAGCTCCAGAGGGAATCGGCTCCACAGGATTAGGGTCTTACCGCTGCGGCGACGCGGGGACCCTTAAAAATCACAGGCGGTGAAGCCTGTGAACCTGGTGACTTGGCGGGCACCATTTGCGCCCCCCCGACCTGCGAAGGAGCCTTTTTAAAGGCTTCGGAACGGGGGACGGGGTGAGCGGCGCGGTGCTGAGAGTCGACTGCTTCTCCTGCGGAGTGAAGCCGCGCTGCCATGGCCGGAGAGCGCTGACTTCTTCTTGTGATTTGGACTTTAAAATAACAACCCGTGAGTACTACGGAAATTGGATTTCTAAGGAAATTTTTCTTTTATGAATTAGGCACGATCGGGGAAGGCGTAAACAGGAAGTCCGTCTCCCCGTCTTGTAAACAATCTAAAGCAAGGACCTGCTAACTAAGGTCGAGAGAATTCTTTCTTTTATTATTGGGTGAGAGACATTAATTTCACGATTTGGCACTAGGAGAAATTTTACTGGAGGATAGGAGCTAGTTTTGGGAGCTGAAGTGCCGCCACCCCCCGGACCCGGGAGTGATCCGCGAGAGAGCGTGTTGAAAAGACATTGAAGAGTTTGACAGCTGTCAAATTAGCTGTCAAGACGGAAAAAGAGAACTTTGTTTCTGCTGCTTCTGCTGGCTATATTTGTTACAATTTGACTATACTTTGTTGAAAATAAGGAAGAACTGATACAAACTAATTTGACTTTTGGATTTGAACTGGAAGGAATACTAAGTAACCAAAATCCCTCTAGAGGGGATTTTGGGACATTACAAGAATGGCTGAAGGAGGGAAAATTCAGGCTGAATTGGACAGAGTGTTTCTTCTCTTGGGAAAGTTACAAGGCCAAATTGATGTTTTGGCTACAAATGTTGCAACTCTGGACTTAACAGTAAACAAATCCATTGAATTTGATAAGGAATTGACTCAGGAAGCCCATGCAGCTGGACAAGAAGAGAAACTTGAGAGTTTTGAGAGTGTGAAGAAAGAGATATATGTTGTTCCTGAGGGAAAGGAAGGAGGAGATGTAATGTTACAGAAAATAAAGGAGGGCCAGAGGCCTGACATGATGGTTACAAAGGAAAATAAGAACTTGATGGTGAAAATTTGGTCTGAATTGGAGACTGAAGAATGGAGAGATCTCCTTATGTGGAGATCGGAAGACCCAAGGATTACAAATTTGATTAAGGTGGAAGTTGGAGCTTTGGGGACATTTGGACTTGAAAGGAGTAAGAAACAAGATTCAGGCTCCATTCTTAAGTATGGAGGTCTGGCTGGAAGAAACATGGACCCTATTGGACTAGTGCTTCTCCGAGATTTGGTGCTTAATACCAAGGACTATCAAAAAAACCGGCAGAGAGGAACTGAGAGAGAATTAAGAGCCTTGGACGTGAGATCTCCAGGCTGATAGTAGATTGATTGATGGACGTTTGTTGGGGATTGAAACCGGGAAAGGGGGGGTGGAGTTTGGGAATCCAAAGGGTGTATAATTATAATCTGTTTTGTTTTTACTTTTGTTATCTGTCTGAGAATTGAGGAAATCGTGGAAGGGAATTTAGGCCGACTTTAGAAAAAGGTTTTAAGAATAAAATAATATAAGGCAAAATTGGTTTTTTAAAATGAACTAAATATAAAAAGGTTAAAAATTAGGGATAAGAACTTGTTGAACCAACAATTTGAATTGGAATACAAGAGGGGGAGGTGTGGGGAAGTCAGGGAAATATGTTATTGAAAATAAGGATTGTGAATTCTATGTGCTTTTAAACTTTTTTGTTTTTTCTTTTTTGATTTTTTAATGTATTACAATGGAAAATTTTAATAAATATCTTTTTTAAAAAAAACAAAAAAACACACACACACACATTCCCCGGTTTCTCTAAAAGAATCCTTCTGCACAGCGCCAGAGTAACTTCCAAGAGTTGCCCTTTGCAAAGCTCAGAGGAGGTAGTAAAGGTTCAGAGTATTTGCCATTCAGGAACTGCAGTGATGCTAAACAAGTATATGTGTGCTCTTAATTCTCCTTCTAGCTCCCAAGAGGAGGGGAGGCAAATTAGAATCCCAGTTCTTACCTTCCCCATGCTCTTGCAAAATGCAGCGTTCCTCTGTCTAAAATGTGCATGTAACTCCCACAGCACCTCATCACAGATCAGTCTGGCATAGTACACGTAGGAGTCATTCTCTAAGTGTGCACATTCCAATACTCTGCATTGAACATTCATGAGGTGCTATGCTTATGAAACATTGCTGCAGAAGCTCAGCTGAGGAAGCATATATTTAGGCTGCAATCCTATACACGCTTAGCTAACAGTAAGTCCCACCAAACTCAAGGGGCACTTTTGAGAGGGCATGGGCAAAATTACACTGCGCTGATCACTATTCAGCTGGATGTATGCCATCTTTACATGCTCCCTATTTTCACAGCCACTCCTGTAATTTGGTTCTCTCCCTACTGGTACTGCCACCCTCGCTCCAAAAGGCATTCTTCCCAGTGTTAGAAACTGAATGGCACCTTAAACCGAGGTTATGGGCACTGCAATGGAGTGTCTATGCACGCTTTTCTATAACAAGAATACAAAGCTGAAAATGAATGAACTGCAGCTAAAATCTTATGTTCATTTTTCACATGGTCGAGTCCTTCCCCTGCCCATCCCCCTAATATTCTCCTGAGGGTCCCTTCTCCAGTCTTCAGAGAGTGGCTGGATGTGGGGAGGCAGAAAAAGGTCCTCCTTTTCTTCCAGAAGTGGCAGTTTCAATCTGAAGTCTTAGGCTCAGTACTGCGCCCAGAGCTCAGAAACTGCTCGCATTAATGAAATTCCCTGTCGCAAAACACACCTAGAACCATGGGAATTTCGAACGGCAATTTCTCCCAATCTCTTCCCCAAATATTAACCTTTGATGGCAGGATATACATGCTGAGTATGAACAAGTTTAGATAACCCATCCCAGACCCCTCCCATCAAGATGTTATCTACCCTCACCTGCCTGTTACCTATCTCACTATCAGCAATACCCCTATTTACCCTCACCATACTGTACTCCCTTTGCCTAAACAATCATATTAAACAACTGCTTCATTAAGACGGAAACATGATGGGCCCATCCAGTTCTCTCCCAGGGGCCAATGTTTTTATGCCACACCCCTCATGCCTACACTAGTGCCATGATCAAGTTCACGCATGGCACCATGCTGGAATTCTTTCAAAACTTCTTGCCGGCATGCGGGCTTGCAATCCCTCATTCCCGTGCACTCCTTTCATATGCTCACTCTGGCTTTTGGTATATCCCCCTCATCCACCCCCAAAGCATGCTGTTCGATCCCTTCACGATTTCCACTACAGTGTTTCTTGGTCCATCCTGCTAAGCACCTAGAAAGATTCCCCATTTCATGCTATGGCCCTGTACCAATCCACAGTGTTCTAAAGCCATCTACCTTAAAGCCTTTATGGGCAATGCATCATCTTGCTTTTCCTCCAGAATGCCCAACAAGCATCCAGAAATTATCCCAAATCCATTTAATTATCCCTTTTGTCTCACCCACAAACACATTCCCCTTCCCAAACCCAGGGCTTTTGTGATACCCCTGTACCAGCACACCGCGTCCCCACTCATGCTACGCTTCTTTGCCCCTGCTACACCAGATATCAGTGCCCTGTGTCAATGCCAAGCCAATGCCCTTTACCATCTCCCATTGCCTCAGTGCCTGTTGCCATCCTGTGCCTCGTCCCAACCCTTAACTCCAACAGGGACTTCCTCTGTCCCCATCACAGGCACACCAATGCCACCTGCTAAAGCCATCTTGCCCATGGGATACTGCCACTCTCCAAGACAACCAGCCCGTGGAAGTGCCAGATTCCAAACATCTTGCCAAACCCTGTATCACCTCTACATCAACCCCCCCAACCCACTGAGATCAGTATCCTTTTACTATCCTGCCCCTACCCAATACTAACATGCTATGTCCCCCAATGCTTACTGTAAAGTCCTCATGACATTTCCGTCCTTTTTAAACTTATACGTATCCTGATTCTCCTCCTCCTCCAAGGAACTCAAGGTGCAGTTCTCCCTGCCATCTGATCCTCAACCCTGTGAAGCAGGTGTGCGCCAAGAGGCTGGCCGAAGGTCATGCAGCGAGTTTCGTGGCTAATCAGGGATTTGAACCTGGGGTCTTTCTGGTTCTCAGTCAACCATTCTGGATTTTCCCATTGCGCCACCACCCCAGAACACACAAAAGGACTCACAAACTTAATCTGCATGTTCCACACCACACTGAGGCATAGCTGTCAACCTTCCCTTTTTTTGCGGGAAATTCCCTTATTCCAGTGCCGTTTCCCGCTGCTATCCCGGATTGTTAGATATCCCATAGACTGTCCCCAGGACAGGGGAGGCTGCTGATCCCTTATTTTCGAGGCTGCTGATCCCGTATTTTCAAATCTGAAAGTTGACAGCTATGCACTGAGCCATCAACACACAAATGAACCCCAGCACACTCCTGACAATTTCCCCCACCCTTCATGCCACTAGAGGTCAGGGGTCCCAATGCAGACCCACAAACCCTGTCCTCACGCAGCATGGCATCTCTTTCCTAGATCCCCCAGCTAAAATATTTTTAAAGGGTGCATACAAATTAATAAGAGTACACAATCTCTCTCTCTCTCTCACACACACATACACACACACACACATATATATATATACACATACATACATACATACATACATACATAACATGCATGCGCACAAATTGCCTCTGCTCCCCCCCCCACCTAAAAAAACAATCCTTTAACCTTAACAAAGCAAGCACTCTGGGGGTGCATACAAATTAATAATAGTACACAATCTCTCTCTCTCTCTCTCTCTCTCTCTCTCTCACACACACACACACACACACACATATATATACACACACACATATATACATACATAACATGCATGCGTGTGCACAAATTGCCTCTGCTCCCCCCCACCTAAAAAAAAATCCTTTAACCTTAACAAAGCAAGCACTCTGGGGCAGCCCCTCCTCAGTGATTCTGCACCGCCCCCCAAAAAAACCCTGCCTTGAGCCCTTTCTTGTGCATAACCCCCCCACACATTTCACATACGCACCACCAGCATCCTCTGCATCCCCCTAAACACGCCAATACCCTGAGACTGCAGGCCAGAAATAATAAAACCACTAACAAGCCCGACCCCACATTAACTTCCCAGACACACACCCCGCCCCCCACGACTGCAAGAACTTGGCGGAGGGGGGCACAGAAAAAGGGACAGAAAACCGAGGAGACCCCTTACACTTGACCCTGCTAGGGTTTCCCCTCTCTCCCACACTCTCTGAGGCTAAGGGGGCGATAGATAAATAGACAGATAGATAGATGATAGATCAATATAGATGTAATATATTATATATATTATACATATTTAATATATTATCACATTATATCTGTCTATCTATCTCCCACCTTTTTCCCTGACAGAACTCAAGGTGGCTATGAGGGTGTCTCAAGGGGGTGGATACGGAGGGGGTCTATGGGGGGTTATTGAGGGGATCTATGGGGGGATATCAAGGGGGTTACCGAGGAGGTCTATGGGGGGTTATTGAGGGGGTCTATGGGGGGTTATCAAGGGGGGTTACCGAGGAGGTCTATGGGGGGTTATTGAGGGGGTCTATGGGGGGTTATCAAGGGGGGTTACCGAGGAGGTCTATGGGGGGTTATTGAGGGGGTCTATGGGGGGTTATCAAGGGGGGTTACCGAGGAGGTCTATGGGGGGTTATTGAGGGGGTCTATGGGGGGTTATCAAGGGGGGTTACCGAGGAGGTCTATGGGGGGTTATTGAGGGGATCTATGGGGAATACCATGGGGGGTTACCAAGGAGGTCTGTGGGGGGTTATTGAGGGGGTCTATGGGGGAATATCAAGGGGGGTTACCGAGGAGGTCTGTGGGGGGTTATTGAGGGGGTCTATGGGGGAATATCAAGGGGGGTTACCGAGGAGGTCTATGGGGATCTATGAGGGAATCTATGGGGGGAAATCAAGGGGGGTTATGAGGGGGGTCAATGAGGATCTATGAGGGAGGCTCTGAGGGGAGTCTATGGGGGGGTCATCGAGGGGGGTCTATGAGGGAGGCTGAGGGGTCTATGGGGTGATAAAGAGGGGGGTTACCGAGGGGGTCTATGGGGATTTATGAGGGGGTTTCGAGGGGCTCCCCTCCCCCCAGCGAAGGGGGGAGGGGAACTCGACGGCGCGTGCGGGGGAGGCTGTTGTTGTTGTTGAGGGGTTTTCTGGCGGGGGGCGTCCCCCTCCCCCCTCGCCCCCCTTTCCCACCTGCGGGTCTGGGGTCGTCCTCGTCGGCGGGGCTCCGGGGCTCCAGCCTCCCCTCGCGTAGCAGCAGCAGCAGCAGCAGCAGCAGCGTCCTCCGGTGTCGAGGGGGGAGCAGGAGGCCTCTGCGAGGGAGCCAAGGACGCGGAGCTTTGTGGGCGAGCGGCGGGCGGGCGAGCGGGGCTGTGAGGGAGCGCAGCGCCGAGGCTCCTGGCTGAGGCGGGCGGGCGGGCGAGGGAGGGAGGAGGGAGCCGGAGAGGGAGGAGGGGGCGGGGGCAGCGCCAGCCGGCAGAACCGTTACGGGAGCCGGGAGGGCGGCGAAACTACAGGTCCCGGCATGCCCCGCGCGCACAGGGATCGGCCCCGCGAGGCGCCCGCCTCGCCGCGGGGCATCTCGGGGGTTGTAGTCGCCGAGGCGTCTCCGCCTCCTCCTCTTGGGCTTCGGCGGAAAGGGGAGGGGCCCGCGGGGCATGCTGGGAGTTGTAGTAGGCTAAGCACAGATTATTACTAGCTGCTGGGAGAGCTAATAAAACGGAGCCCCCTCGCCGGTGATGGCGATCGCCGTCATTATAGATTTTCCTGGGCGGCTTAAAATGCGAAAAGCACAACGTTGTTGTGGTTGTTGTTTAGGAAAAGAGGAAGGAAAGGCAGCCACACACTTCTCTGCGCGGAGGCTGCGTGAAATTGCTTGAAGTCCAGATTTAAATCACAGTTAAAAGGCTACTTGAGTCATAAAAAAGGGTATTCACCCGGCGCTAAAAAGACCGGAGAGACGCACAGAGAGAGAGATGTACTTGCCGAGTCTCCACGACGCACCATTGCACATTTATCCATATTTTTATCCTACATCTTTTACATCTCTATGGCGCTCATTTATTAAGCCTTACTTGGCTTTTAGGAAGTGCCATTGGAAAATATTGTTCGTATTTATATGAATTGAAATAGGACGTTACTTTTATTGTTTTCTGTGCAAATAGATTACTACTACTACTACTACTACTACTACTATTATTATTATTATTATTATTATTATTATTATTATTATTTAAGCGAAACGTGTCGTCTGAGCGGTTAGTTTGTTCTCTCCCTGCCGCTTTTCAGACCGAAGGCTCCACAGTTCGGCTCAAAGCATGCAATGAGAACCATTCTATAATATTAATAATCGGAGGATGCAATGCAAATAATAATAATAATAAATAATAATAAAGAAGCTGCCTGGTCGCATGGAAGCTAAGGACGGGTTATTCGAGCCTTGCGAAGTGGATATGGTAAACAACGTCTGGAAAAAATAATAATTGCTGTGGAGGCGAGACCTGGGAAAAGGTTAGGCGGAAAACTATTCACCTTTTAATGTTCCAGGAGCTGAAAACGCGTTGCGGGAAGGGAGCGGGGAGAGAAATCTCCATCGTTTGGGACCTGCTGCAAGCATTGCAAAACGATGCCCCTGCAAAACGATTCTGGAGGAATAAATAAGACATTATTCTTTCCTGGCAGCGGTGCCGAGCTGCCCTCCTCGCAACTTGTGAGCATCGCTGCAAGCATCCCAAAATGAGCAGTGAAATGCAATAAAATGGACCGGCTGCAGAGGCTGCAAGCGAGAGACCCAATGTGGTCTCAGGCGCTTTCCCACAAGCAGAGCCCGATGGGAGATGTAGTTGGAATAATCCACCCATTTTCCTAGTTTAAGGTTTCCTCATATGCTGGGTAATGTAGTCTCTCATCTGCTTGGGTGGTTCATGGACAAAGAATATAGGAGGCAGCAAGGAGCAAAGAATGTCAGATCGCGGAGGAGATGGGGGGGAAGAGTTTTTTCTATGGGGAGTTTTTTCTATGGGGAAGAATATATTTATTTTGCAAGATGCGTTCAGGGTTGCTCTCAGCTGATACATGCATTCTGGCAGGGCTGGGAGAGAACTGCAAGCAGTGAATGGCTCATGAAAACAAAAACAAAAAATCAGTTTCCTGACTGGTGAACGTGTTGAGTCCTTCAGCAAAAACACCAAGGTCAGTGCTGGATTTACGTATAAGCTAAACAAGCTATAGCTTAGAGTCCCACTCTCTTGGGGGCCACCAAAAAAATTAAAGGAGGAAAAAACTGGATGTACATTTTCCAAAATATAAGATAAAAAATAAAACCTACATGCAGCAACAGTTTTGTGTAGTGTAGGCTCCTATGATGTAAGTCATGGGCCCCAACTGCTGGCCTGCTCCCTCAAATATCACTGGTTTGCTCATTTCTATATGCTAAGTTGTGGGCGAACATAGCAGACGACACAGCGATTTCTCCAAAGCAGCTCTTTATTTTGTAAGCTGGCAGAACTGAACAGCAAATAGCTCAGCCAGCCTGCTTTTATAGGCAGCCGGCTGTCAACATTGTAGCAACAACAACCCAGGGTTTCCCGCCTAAAATAACTGACGTGGACCTGAGTGAAAACTATCTACAGTATCTCCCTGCTGGCCCAGGGTGAGAACTTCAGTACATAACACTATATATAGGGTGCATACATTCTGCAAGGGATGCAGGTGGCGCTGTGGGTTAAACCACAGAGCCTAGGGCTTGCTGAGCAGAAGGTTGGCAGTTCGAATCCCCAAGGCGGGGTGAGCTCCTGTTGTTCAGTCCCAGCTCCTGCCAACCTAGCAGTTCGAAAGCACGTCATGTGCAAGTAGATAAATAGGTACCGCTCCAGTGCGAAGGTAAATGGCGTTTCCATGTGCTGCTCTGGTTCGCCAAAAGCGGCTTAGTCATGCTGCCCACATGACTCGGAAAAACTGTCTGTGGACAAACGCCGGCTCCCTTGGCCAGTAAAGCAAGATGAGCGCCGCAACCCCAGAGTCGTCTGTGACTGGACTTAACAGCCAGGGGTCTCTTTACCTTTACCTTTTTATATTCTGCATGGACTGCTTGCGTGGCAACATGTGCAAATGTCTTTTGATACCTATTAGGTCCATAAATGACCATATAGTGTATATTCAACACGAAAAACAGCAGCAATTTGTTGTTGACAAAGGACAGCTAGACATATAAAGGGCCCCATCACCTTCAGTAGCTTAGGGCCTCATCAAACCTAAATCCAGCCCTGACCAAGGTATTGTGGAACCTTAAACCTTACTAGCGTACAAGGTATTTGTGGACTACAGCCTGCTGAAGGGGTCACAGCTCACAAGGCTGGCTGCCAATTCCAGTCCACCGGCTCTTTAAGGACCAATGATAGATAATTTGTTGAAAACATTTCTGCATTATACTGCTGTCCATATATATGGGGTGTTAGGGGAGGCGTAGTACCTCTGACGGGAGACACATTGTGCTCCTTCTGGGGTTTGCCAGTTTGCCCACTCAGCTCTCACCTGTGGCTCCTGGAAGCTGCCAACATGTGGCCACACCTTGGGAAAGGCTTTGACTGGACAGCTAAACCAGGTGAGGGTAGCCAATACATCTCAAATCTTCTGTGAGTTAGGGATCCCCCCTGCATGCAAAGTCAAGCTCCAGTGGATGGAGCAGATGAGACCTAGAGTGGGTCGAATGGTCAAGGAGGCAGTTTCTGTGCTTGCTGTAGATAATAATATAGTGGTACCTTTGTGGTACCTCTTGAGAGTCCCATGGACTGCAAGAAGATCAAACCTCTCCATTCTGAAGGAAATCAGCCCTGAGTGCTCACTGGAAGGACAGATCCTGAAGCTGAGGCTCCAAGACTTTGGCCACCTCATGAGAAGAGAAGACTCCCTGGAAAAGACCCTGAAGTTGGGAAAGATGGAGGGCACAAGGAGAAGGGGACAATGGAAAACGAGATGTCTGGACAGTGTTCTCAAAGCTACCAACATGAGTTTGACCAAACTGCGGGAGGCAGTGGAAGACAGAAGTGCCTGGCATGCTCTGGTCCATGGGGGTCACGAAAAGTCGGACAAGACTAAAAGACTAAACAACAACACCTCTGGTTGCAAACGGGATCCATTCTGGAGGCCCATTCGCAACATGAAAAGCCTGCAACCTGAAACGCCGTTATCTACACAGGTGCATGGTGCAATTTGGCGCTTGTGCGCATGCACGAAGCATGATTTATCGCTTCTGCACATGCGCGAGTGGCGAAACCCAGAAGTAACCCTTTCCGGTACTTCCAGGTCGCCGCGGGATGCAACCTGAAAAAACGTAACATGAAGCAAACGTAACATGAGGTATGACTGTAATAATAATAATAATAAATTATTATTATTATTATTATTATTATTATTATTATTATTATTATTATTACTTATACCCCGCCCATCTGGCCAGGCCCCCCTAGCCACTCTGGGCAGCTTTCAACAGAATATTAAAAACACGATAAAGCAACAAACATTAAAATCTTCCCTAAACAGATGTTTTATAAAAGTCAGGTAGTTGTTTATTTCCTTGACATCCGATGGGAGGGCGTTCCATACTACCGAGAAGGCCCTCTACACTGCCCAAGCTTGCGTCCCGGAGAGGTCACTTTGGTGCTGCAAACTCAGCAAAAACACTGAAAGAGGCAGCAGTTATGAGTCTCTCCAGCCACAGCAGACGCTGTGATTCCCTTGAGATATGGCTTTACCTCCAGAGGCTCACTCCCTTATCTTTTGAGACAGACAGATGCCCCAAAACAATGGTAGGCAAACTGGATTGGGTGGCTCCTGCAGACCAATCAGACTGCTGCATTCTGGATCCTATTGTTCTAGGACCAACCAGACTGCTGCGTTTTGGATCCTATTCAACTCAGTACATAACACCTCCCCAGGACTCATGTGAAAGCTCTCCAACATGCGGATGATTCTGGTAGTGGTGAACCCTCCTTCATTTGATGTTTTTCAGCAGAGGCCTTCTGTCCCGGATTTTTTAGCTGTGATTCCTGCATTGCAGGGGGTTAGACTAGAGACCCTTTGAGGTTCCATCCAACAATGCAATTCTGTGATTCTCAGATCTCGTTGCCCTGTCTATCCGGCACCCTGTGCAATGGAGGAGGGAGGTGACGGGGAGACACGTGACCCTCGCAGATCAGATCCCCTTCTCCTAATACAAATATTTACTGCTAAGAAACCCGCTACCAGCGAAGAGCCATGCCTCCAGGGGTGCTCTCCCTGGCAAAGAGACAGAGGACAATCAGCAGTCATTTAAGTGCGCCACGCTGTGGCTCGTAGCCTCCAAGAGTGTCCCCCCCCTCCGCTTTGTGTGAATTTTTTATAAAGCAACAGGCATGCAATATTTAAATGAAACCCTGCGGGAGCCATTACTCGCTGAACAAAACAAGAGCAAGCCCGGTTCATTTTGGGCACAAACATCTGCTGCTTGCATCCACTCCTCAGACAGGGAAGAGCAGGAGGATTTGCGGATGGGAAGGAGGGAGTTGCGCATCGACAGAACAGTTGGAGCAACAAGCTTTCCGCCCTTGGTGATGTTTTCCACGGTGCGTTGCTGTGGATTAGTTCACCACAGCTATTCTTCAGATTGTGTATGTGTGTGTGTGTGCTGCAGGAGTCCTTTTTACAATGAATTTGTGATGATTCGTTCTCACGATGCTGCCAGGGCAGTTATATATAGCCAACCCAACAAATTCAAATGACAATTATAATTCCTATTTTATTTTACTTGATTATTTATTGAGTTTACAGTCATACCTCATGTTACGTCCACTTCATGTTACCTTCTTTCAGGTTACGTCCCGCGGCAACCCGGAAGTAATGGAAAGGGTTATTTCCGGGTTTCGCCGCATGCGCAGAAGCGGCGAATCGCAACCCGCATGTGCACAGACGCGCCGCTGTGAGTTGCGCTCTTTTCATGTTGCGAACGGGCCTCCAGAACGGATCCCATTTGCAACCAGAGGTACCACTGTATATTCCCGCTTGGACTACAGTGGTACCTCGGGTTAAGTACTTAATTCGTTCCAGAGGTCCGTTCTTAACCTGAAGCACCACTTTAGCTAATGGGGCCTCCTGCTGCTGCTTTGCCGCCGGAGCACGATTTCTGTTCTTATCCTGAAGCAAAGTTCTTAACCTGGGGTACTATTTCTGGGTTAGCGGAGTCTGTAACCTGAAGCGTATGTAACCTGAAGTGTATGTAACCCGAGGTACCACTGTACTGCAATGCGCTCTACATGGGGCTACCTTTGAAGGTGACCCAGAAACTACAACTACAACTAATCCAGAATGCGGCAGTTAGACTGGTGACTGGGAGCAGCTGCAGAGACCATATAACACTGGCCCTGAGAGACCTGCATTGGCTCCCAGTACGTTTCTGAGCACAATTCAAAGTCTTCGTGCTGACCTTGAAAGCCCTAAACAGCCTCGGTCCAGTAGACCTGAAGGAGTGTCTACATTCCCATCGTTCTGCCCGGACAGTTCCCTCGCTGCGAGAAGCCAAGTTACAGGGAACCAGGCAGAGGGCCTTCTCGGTGGTGGCTCCCTCCCTGTGGAACGCCCTCCCATCAGATGCCAAAGAAATAAACAACTATCAGACTTTTAGAAGGCATCTGAAGGCAGCCCTGTTTAGGGGAGCTTTTAATATTTGATGAATCATTGTATTTTAATATTCTGTTGGAAGCCACACAGAGTGGCTGGGGAAACCCAGCCAGATGGGTGGGGTATAAATAATAAATTATTATTATTATTATTATTATTATTATTATTATTATTATTATTATTACATATTATTATTATTATTCCGCCCTATACCTGGAGGTCTCAGGGCGTTTCACAGAAAACATCACAACATATATAATCAGAATAAAAACAATAACCCAATAACACTCCCTGCCCATTTTAAAAAAGCATAGGATGTCAATAAAATCAACCAAAGTAAAGGTACCCCTGCCCGTATGGGCCAGTTGTGTCCGACTCTAGGGTTGTGCGCTCATCTCACTTAAGAGGCCGGGAGCCAACGCTGTCTGGAGACACTTCTGGGTCACGTCGCCAGTGTGACGAAGCTGCTCTGGCGAGCCAGCACCAGCGCAGCACACGGAAACGCCGTTTACCTTCCCGCTAGAAAGCGGTCCCTATTTATCTACTTGCACTTAGGGGTGCTTTCGAACTGCTAGGTGGGCAGGAGCTGGGACCCAACGACGGGAGCGCACCCCGCCGCGGGGATTCGAACCGCCGACCATGCGATCGGCAAGTCCTAGGCACTGAGGTTTTACCCACAGCGCCACCCGCGCCCTAAGATCAACCAAAGGCCTGGTTAAAAAGGAACATTTTTGCTTGGCGCCTAAAGGTGTGTAATGAAGGCACCAGGCAAACTTCCCTGGCAAGAGCATTCCACAGATGGGGAGCCACTGCAGAGAAGGCCCCGTTCTCAAGTTGCCACCCTCCGGACCTCTTGAGGAGGAGACACGCAAAGGGGGGCCTTTGAGGATGATCTCAGGGTCCGGGTAGGTTCATATGGAAAGAGGCGGTCCTTGAGGTATTGCGGTCCTGAGCCTTTTAATCATCCGGTGCTATATCAGCTGCACTGGCTCCCGGTGGAGTACAGGATCAGGTTTAAGGTGCTGGTTTTAACCTTTAAAGCCCTATACGGCCTAGGACCCTCGTACCTACGGGACCGCCTCTCCTGGTATGCCCCACAAAGAAACCTACGGTCTGCAAATAAAAACATCCTGAAGGTCCCAGGCCTCAGAGAGGTTAGGCTGGCCTCAACTAGAGCCAGGGCCTTCTCGGCTGCGGCTCCAATCTGGTGGAACGCTCTGTCAGAAGAGACTAGGGCCCTGCGGGACCTGACATCTTTCCGCAGGGCCTGCAAGACAGAGTTGTTCCACCAGGCCTTTGGTCACGGTGCAGCCTGACTCCCTCCTCTGGCAACCTGCACAGAGTTTTGCTTAATGGTTGCCATCAACTTGATTTTAATTAATTTTTATAATGAAATATTTTTAGAATGTTGGTTTATTTGATTGTTTGATTATTTGATTGTTGTTAGCCGCCCTGAGCCCGGCTTCGGCTGGGGAGGGCGGGATATAAATAAAATTTATTATTATTATTATTATTATTTAAGGCTTTATAGGTCAAAACCAGCACTTTGAATTGGGCCAGGAAACTAATCAGTAGCCAGTGCAGTCAGAACAGGATCAGTGTAATGTGCTCAGACTGTCTTGCTCCGGTGAGCAATCTGGCCGCTGAATTCTGCACCAGTTGAAGTTTCCAAACCGTCTTCAGAGGCAGCCCTATGTAGAATGCCTTGCAACAGGGGTCAGCAAACTTTTTCAGCAGGGGGCCAGTCCACTGTCCCTCAGACCTTGTGGGGGGCCGGACTATATTTTGAAGAAGAAAAAAATGAACGAATTCCTATGCCCCACAAATAACCCAGAGATGCATTTTAAATAAAAGCACACATTCTACTCATGTAAAAACACGCTGATTCCTGGACCGTCCGCGGGCCAGATTGAGAAGGCGATTGGGCCGGATCCGGCCCCTGGGCCTTAGTTTGCCTACCCATGTTGTAGATCCACTGATCTCAGGTTAACCCTTTGAAGCACACAAAAGCTTTATTGGAAGTGGTACACCTCTGAATACTGCATATGCATATGCTCCCTGTCAAGTATTTTTTTATTATTAAGTGAGAGGCTGCAAAGTCATCTGAAGCGCTTTCCTCCTCTGGCTTCCCTTCCTGTGTTAATTGTCTCCGGAATATATTTTTCGAGCTGTTCCGACTGTGTTCTCTGCGTGCTCCAATAAGCCCAATAAATAAATAAATGCTAATAGCGGCCTTGGGAAAAAAAGATTGCCTGCACAAACATCCCTAAGTGTGCATGCAAATTTATTTAGATGCTAACCTCAAACGACCATTTAGATACACCAGAAACGGCAGTGCGCTTGTTTCAAGCTATTAGCAGCTTTGCTGATGTGAAAACACCAGCCTTTGGAGAAAAAAAATGTGATTTGTGCACAGAGAGGGCTTCATAAAATATGGAACGCTTGATCATTTCATTAGGGATATGGTAAGAGAGATACCAGGGACGCGGGTGGCGCTGTGGGTTAAACCACAGAGCCCAGGACTTGCCAATCAGAAGGTCATCGGTTCGAATCCCCGCGACGGGGTGAGCTCCCATTGCTCGGTCCCTGCTCCTGCCAACCTAGCAGTTTGAAAGCACATCAAAGTGCAAGTAGATAAATAGGTACCGCTCCGGCGGAAAGGTAAACGGCGTTTCCATGCGCTGCTCTGGTTTGCCAGAAGCGGCTTAGTCCTGCTGGCCACATGACCCGGAAGCTGTACGCCGGCTCCCTCGGCCAGTAAAGTGAGATGAGCACCGCAACCCCAGAGTCAGTCACGACTGGACCTAATGGTCAGGGGTCCCTTTGCCTTTACCTTTAAGGGAGATACCAGCTCCTGAACCCTCTGATTGAAACCATTATTGCCCTGTTTCAAACATGCCCTTTTGAGGCAAGTGCCCATTGGTCCATAAATTCCACCTTCTCTTGGACGAAACTGATATTTTGTTTTAGATCCCTGATTACAGTCTGGTTTCTGGCCGGTCCTACTCTGCAAACATTGACCTCAGCAGAGGCAAGGCCACAGCGAGATGCGTGCTCTGCGGCCGACAGGACGGACCATATTAAATCAGTTTAATTGGCTTGCAGCATGAAATGGCTCAGGGTATCATATTTTTACCTGGAAAGCCCGAAATGACCTGGGATCAGGGTATCTCAAACAGCTTCATGGACCTCTTTGAGAGTCCTGCATTCCTGAGACCCTCCTCATTTTGCCTTTGCCAGTGTGGTGTAGTGGTTAAGAGCGGTGGTCTCATAATCTGGTGAACCGGGTTCGCGTCTCCGCTCCTCCACATGCAGCTGCTGGGTGGCCTTGGGCTAGTCACACTTCTGTGAGGTCTCTCACCCCACTCACCTCACAGAGGGTTTGTTGTGGGGAAGGAAGTGAAAGGAGATTGTGAGCCGCTTTGAGACTCCTTCGGGTAGTGATAAAGCGGGATATCAAATCCAAACTCTTCTTCTTCTTCACCACCACCAACAAAAGTGGGGATGGAGGGTGAAATATACCCGGAGTTGAGTGTTGATTTCATGCTCTTTAATTCAGCTCATGGTAAACAGTGAGTAAGTGCTTCTCCCCAAAACCCCTGGCTATATATACATTATTTACACAATGGGTCCTGTGTGATTGGCTGATTCAACTCTCCTCCTGAAACCTGATTGGGCTGTTCCTGCAGGCCAATCAGGTTGCTGATTCACTTCCCCCTGGAGCCGGATTGGGCGGCTCCTAAAGACCAATCAGGTTGCTGCCTTCTAGGTGTTAGAATTCCTGCTCCACGATTACAGTCATGGGATTTTTGTCTATCACATGACGGTAACAACAACAACAACAACAATAATAACAATAATAGTAATTTATTATTTATACCCCACCCATCTGGCTGAGTTTCCCCAGCCACTCTGGGCAGCTCCCAATCGAATGTTAAAAACAATACAGCATTAAATATTGAAAACTTCCCTAAACAGGGCTGCCTTCAGATCTCTTTTAAAGATAATATGTTTTGACTCCACAGAGTGGGAAGTGACAGAGACAGGATGTTTGTGTTACTGTGTTCCGTGAAGTGGGACTATTGTCCTTTGTTTTTTCTCTTTGCTGTCTGATGCTAGAGAGAGAGGGAGCCATGTTGCCATGCTCCGTTTGTGTTTATATGTAAATAAAGTAGATTAGCCAAAATGCTGAGTTGCTGAGGTCTGTTACGCAAGCTGCGAAGACTCTGCGGATCCCTAAGTGTGCCGGTGTCTGTTGGCATCGGTTGCTGTGACCGCAGTGAAGTTCGGGCTGAAGAAAGCTTTTGAAGCTCCCGATCGACCAGGAGGGAGAGAACATGCCAGTCGGGCATGCGTCTCTGCCAGGGTCCTACTCAAATGTAGGATGAGCTCCTGACACCAGGATCCTACCTGCCTATTGTTCTAGGATCCAAGCTCAGTACATCACAGAGGGGAAAGGAGAGAGCCTTCACGGTGGTGGCACCTAAACAATGGAACCTATTTGCTGTCTTTGTTAATAAGAGCTGGAGAATACAGTGGAAAACCAACAGAGGGCCTATTACCTGACCCCTTCTCCCCTTCTCTCCACAGTAGAGGAGAGTCCATGGTAACCTGCTCTTCTGAGAAAGTTCAGGGTTTGGAGGAGGCACAAATGCTCGTTTTAAGCCTGTTGTCAGTAACTGCAGATTTCTCCAGGTTACAGATATTGTTGTGGGAAGCAGCAGGGAAAGCTGGCAAGAAACTGTGAGCTTTATTCTGATCAGAACAACATGCCCTCCTGCTGTTGGTTCTGACTTCATGCATTGACTGGAAGTCAGCAGAAACCACCAGGTTGATTAATCTCCCAGAAATCCGTTCAGTTGCCTCCACATTTTGCATTGCTAGAAGGCTAGAGACTTATTTCTTCTCCTCTTCCTGCTCTTTCTTTTCAAAAAGATAGCTCACGGTCTGGGATGCGGTGCAGTCCAGCCCTGGTTCCCAGCAAGACTCATCCATGCTTGCTCAGTGTTATGTACTGAGTTGAATAGGATCCAAAATGCAGCAGTCTGATTGGTCCCAGAACAATAGGATTCAGAATGCAGCAGTCTGCTTGGTCCACAGAGCCACCCAATCCCGCTCCAGGTGGAAGTGAATCCGCAACCTGATTGGCCTACAGGTGAATCCCGGAATTAGCCAGTCATGTGGGGCCTATTGTGTAAATAATGTATATAAAGCAGACATTCTGGGGGAACTTCCATTCCTCCTCACCACTATGAGCTGAATAAAGAGCACGAAATCTACTCCGAGTACATTTCACTCAGGAAGCCATTTTTCCCCCGTCCTACAAATTCTGTAACAGAACAATGTATTTGCTTGTTGGTTTTCCTTGAGCTTTTCATTACGACAGACAGAACTTGGCAGAAGACCAAAGGGCTCCTTCCGATCTCTCAGAGGCTTCCTGAGAGCACAGATGGATGAGCAAGACTCAGCTGGCCCTGGAAAAGGAAGAGGTCATGGGAGCCAAACTGGGAGCAGTGGGGGATTCTGGGAAAACCCAGTGCAGAAGATCCTGGGTGAGGAGGACACCCTCTGCTCAGAGGTGCAGAGCCAGCAGTTGAGGCAGTTCTGCTGCCAGGAGGCCAAAGGACCCCGAGAGGTTGGCAGCCGACTCCAGCACCTTGACCATCTGTGGCTGGAGCCAGAAAGGCACACGAAATTTCCCATCGCCGGATTTTTAACATTAGCGGTCACCAATTGCTCAGCTGAAGTCTCTTAAAAATCGCAGAACAACCCTGCCTGCCTTGTCTCTACTAAGTATAGAAGCAGATGCCTCGTGTAAAATTAGTTTTGATGATCTGATCAAAGACTTTGCAAATAGGAAAAAAAAGTAGGAGAAAAATGTTCAAATATAAATAAAGTGAAATATACAAAAATAAACATTGCTTTTCTTTTTATCTTACTGTAGGTCTCATTCCATTTCGAAAATCAAAATGTGTATTGTTTATTTATGCGTTGCCTGGAAAAGAGGAGATACAATAGCCATCTTCAGATATCCGAAGGGCTGTCACACAGAAGATGGAGCAAGCTTGTTTTCTCCTGCTCTGGAGGGCAGGACTCGAACCCATGGCTTCAAGTTACAAGAAAGGAGATTCCGACTAAACGTCAGAAATAACTTTCTGCTTGTAAGAACTGTTTGACTGTGGAATGATTTCCCTCGGGAGATGCTGGACTGTCCTACCTTTTTAAGCGCCTCTAACCTGAAGCGTCTGTAACCCGAGGTACCACTGTACATGTGAAAGGGATCTAGGGGTCTTGGTGGACCATAAGCTTAGCATGAACCAACAGTGTGATGCAGCAGCAAAAAAGGCTAATGTTATTCTAGGCTGCATCAAAAGAAGTCTAGTGTCCAGATCAAGGGAAGTAATAGTCCCACTCTATTCTGCCTCAGGCAGACCACACGTGGAATGCTGTGTCCAGTTCTGGGCACCACAATTTAAGAAGGATATTGACAAACTGGAATGTGTGCAACCAAGATGATCCAGGGTCTGGTAACTTGAGGAGCACTTGAAGGAGCTGGGTTTGTTGAGCCTGGAAAAGAGGAGACGGAGAGGAGATAGGAGAGCCATCTTCAAATATCTAAAGGGCTGTCCCATGGAAGAGCGAACAAGCTTGTTTACTCCTTCTCTGGAGGGCAGGACTCGAACCCATGGCTTCAAGTCACAAGAAAGGCAATTCAGACCAAACATGAGGAAGAGCTCTCTGATGGAAAGAGCTGTTTAACAGCAGAATGGACCCCCTCAGGATGTTGTGGGCTCTCCTAAGAGGTTTTTAAGCAGAGGTTCGATGGCCATCTGTCATGGATGCTTTAGCTGAGATTCCTGAATTTCAGGGAGTTGGACTAGATGACCGTTGAACCTATTACAACTCTAAGAGATATAGATATAGTCTCTCAACCCATAATTTTCTTTAACAATATAGATATAGATTTATGGGGCACCAACATATTTTCCCTGATTAGGGCCTTAGTCCGGCCACTGCCCGTTGCCAGAAACCCACCCCACGCATGCGTATTGTTATCATTTTCAAAGCTTCGTCCTCACAGTAGGGCAAAAGGCATCTACATACATGGAAATTTTGATACTTTTCCATAAAAGAAGTTAGGTGACTCTCAGTTTGTGTTTTGTTTTTATTTATTAATTACTGTTAATTAATTAATTAAAAGACGCCTGCTTCTTGGGAGAAGGGCAATGACAGGCCTAGACAGCATCTTGAGAAGTAGAGACGTCACCTTGCCAACAAAGGTCCGTAAAGTTAAAGCCATGGTTTTCCCAGTTGTGATGTATGGAAGTGAGAGCTGGACCATAAAGAAGGCTGATCGCCGAAGAATTGATGCTTTTGAATTTTGGTGCTGGAGGAGACTCTTGAGAGTCCCATGGACTCCAAGAAGATCAAACGCATCCATTCTTAAGGAAATCAGCCCTGAGTGCTCACTGGAAGGACAGATCGTGAAGCTGAGGCTCCAGTACTTTGGCCACCTCATGAGAAGAGAAGACTCCCTGGAGAAGACACTGATGTTGGGAAAGATGGAGGGCACAAAGAGAAGGGGACGACAGAGGACGAGATGGCAGAACAGTGTTCTCGAAGCTACCAGCATGAGTTTGACCAAACTGCGGGAGGTAGTGGAGGACAGAGGTGCCTGGCGTGCTCTGGTCCATGGGGTCACGAAGAGTCGGACACGACTAAACGACTAAACAACAACAATTAATTACTGTATTTTTTCTCCATAAGACACTTTTTTCTTCCTAAAAAGTAAGGGGAAATGTCTGTGCCTCTTATGGAGCGAATGTGTGGTCCCTGGAGCCAAATTGCCCAGGGGTGAAAAGCAAATCATGCTTTTTTTTTTAAAAAAAAAAAAAGGCACAAAAATGTGGTTACAAAGCATGGATCCACATGGATTCTCAGGATTTTTGCATTGGGCTACCCCAAACTCACCGTCAAATCACATGTCACAGCATGAACCACAAAAATCATACATCCACTGTTTCGTTCAGAATATTTTTTTTCTTCTTTTCCTCCTCTAAAAACTAGGTGCGTCTTATGGTCTTATGGAGTGAAAAATACGGTATATATATATATTTTTTTAATATAATATTTTATTAGGTTTAACAATAGAAAAATAGAACAATAAAAACACAGAGAAAATATAAAACACAATAATACAAACTTTCACAATACATAAAATACAAACATTTAGCAAGGGGGGGGGAAAGAACAATCGACACACTAAAAATAGAATAAGAAAAACACAAATCACTCTTTTCTAATTATTCATCTTCAATTAACTTATTTTCCTGACCTCCTCACGCCTCCCTTTTTTATATCCCCAATTAGTTCAGCAAATTCGTATCCTACTACTTTATCCTTATATATTTTACTTCCCAAATTTATAATTTATAATTTTTATCTCTTATTACTAGAACCCCTTCATTTTATTTCAATGTCATCAGCATTCATACATTTTACAATACTTCTGTAAATAAATTTTAAATTTCCTCCAATCTTCTTCCACCAACTCTTCTCCCTGGTCTCGGATTCTGCCAGTCATCTCAGCCATTTCCATATAGTCAATTACTTGCATTTGCCATTCTTCCAAGGTGGGTAATTCTTGTGTCTTCCAATACTTTGCGATGAGTATTCTTGCTGCTGCTGTAGCATACATAAAGAAAGTTCTATCCTTCTTTGGCACCAATTGGCTAACTATGCCCAGGAGAAAGGCCTCTGGTTTCTTCACAAAAGTGTATTTAAGTACCTTTTTTATTTCATTATAAATTATCTCCCAGAAAGCCTTAATCCTTGGGCACGTCCACCAAAGGTGAAAGAATGTACCTTCAATTTCTTTACATTTCCAACATTTATTATCGGGCAAATGGTATATTTTTGCAAGCTTGACTGGGGTCATGTACCACCTATAAAAATACGGTATATTTATATGTCTTTATTACTTTTTCCAATGTGTTTAGCTGCTTCTATCCTAAATATCCTAAATATAGGCGCCTTGAGTCCCTGTCAGGGAGAAAAGCAGGGTAGACACCATGATGATGATGATGATGTGCTCTTGCCCGTGTTCCTGTGCTCCTTGAAACTGCACAGCAGTAAAGGTTGCCATGATCACAGAGTCAGAGAATGGTAGAGCTGGAATGGACCCCGGGGTTCATCTAGTCCACGGGGGGGGGGGGGATCCCTTGGCCTATGGCTTTATTGCAGAGGGAGGGAGGAATTCTGCTTCCTCCCATATTCAGAACTTTTGCACTTGCCTTAAGAGATTTTTCCATATTGTCTCTTGAAGAAAGGAATTGATGGTCGGTCTTGTGCAGTAGTTAGTTTGCGCCTCCTCAGCTCTATAACTTAAGAGGAATACAGTGGTACCTTGGTTTGCAACCGTTTTGGATTACAACCACGTCAAACCCTGAAGTGTTTTGGGGATTACAGTGGTACCTTGGGTTAAGTACTTAATTCGTTCTGGAGGTCCGTATTTAACCTGGAACTGTTCTTAACCTGAAGCACCACTTTAGCTAATGGGGCCTCCCTCTGCTGCCGCGCCGCCGGAACACAATTTCTGTTCTTATCCTGAAGCAAAGTTCTTAACCTGAAGTACTATTTCTGGGTAAGCGGAGTCTGTACCCTGAAGCGAATGTAACCTGAAGCGTATGTAACCCGAGGTACCACTGTACAACCCTTTTTTTTTTTATCACAACCCATTTTTTGGGGGGGGAGGCCCCATTGGTGAAAGCGCCACTTGGGTTACAACCTGTTTTGGTTTACAACTGGACCTCCAGAACGGATCATGGTTGTAAACCAAGGTATCGCTATACAGTCATACCTCGGATTACAGATGCTTTGGGTTGTGCAATTTCAGGTTGCGCACCGTGCCGAACCCGGAAGTACCAGAACAGGTTATTTCTGGGGTTTGGCGCATGCGCAGAAGCGCCAAATCGCAACTCGCACATACGCAGACGCGGCGCTGCAGGTTGCGAACGCTGCGGGTTGCGAATGTGCTTCCCGCATGGATCACGTTCACAACCCAAGCATCCACTGTATTCCTAGGAAGCTGCCTTGGACACAGTCCTGTGACCTGTCGACCTCAATAGCACCTACACTGACCAGCCGCAGCTCTCCAAGGTTCAGACGGGGGGGCATTCCCAGCCCCCCCGGAGATGTCACCCAGGACGGAAGACCTGCATGCAAAGCAGATGGTCCAATCCTGCGCTATGGAGACCCCTGGCCTGCCTGGAAGGATGTGGGGCTGGTCTCCCTTTGGAAGATGGAGCTGCAGGAAGAAGGTCCCTGGTCCTGAATGGGGTAACTGTTCCCCTGAAGGACCAGGTGCATAGCCTGGGAGTCATTTTGGACTCACAGCTGTCCATGGAGGCGCAGGTCAATTCTGTGTCCAGGGCAGCTGTTTACCAGCTCCATCTGGTACGCAGGATGAGACCCTCCCTGCCCGCAGACTGTCTCGCCAGAGTGGTGCATGCTCTGGCTATCTCCCGCTTGGACTACTGCAATGCGCTCTACGTGGGGCTACCACTGGAAACTACAACTAATCCAGAATGCGGCAGCTAGACTGGTGATTGGGAGCGGCCACCGAGACCATATAACACCTGTCTTTAAAGACCTAAATTGGCTCCCAGTACATTTCCGAGCACAATTCAAAGTGTTGGTGCTGACCTTGAAACCCTAAACGGCCTCGGTCCAGTATACCTGAAGGAGCGTCTCCACCTCCATCGTTCAGCCTAGACACTGAGGTCCAGCGCTGAGGGCCTTCTGGCAGTTCCCTCACTGGGAGAAGCCAAGTTACATGGAACCAGGCAGAGGGCCTTCTTGGTAGTGGCACCCACCCTGTGGAACGCCCTCCCACCAGATGTCCAAGAGAAAAACAACTACCAGACTTTTAGAAGACATCTGAAGGCAGCCCTGTTCAGGGAAGCTTTTAATGTTTAATAGGTCATTGTATTTTAGTGTTTTGTTGGAAGCCGCCCAGAGTGGCTGGGGAAACCCAGCCAGATGGGCGGGGTATAAATAATAAATGTATTATTATTATTATTATTATTATTATTATTATTATTATTATTATTTCCTCTTCTTGCAGGTGTGCCATGGGTTTTCTTCCATCCAGCAATGGTGAGTATTGAAGAAAACAAGAGCAGGGAGAGGATCCCTCAGGCCTGCTCCCTGCTGCCAGGACTCTCAGTTGCGAGACAGCCTGACTTTTGCTGGAGCCAGAGCAAGATCTCTTGCTCCAGGTGATGCAGAGCTGCCAGGAAGCTGCCCTGAGAGGCCTCCACGCCCTTCAGGTGTCCAAGCACTGGACAGCAGAGGAGGCCGTTCTGGTGAGTGACCAGTGGTGTGAGGGACCCCCATGGCGAGGTGAGGGGCTTTGGAGAAGGGCTTGCCGGAGAGGAGGACCCTGCCAGCTTAGGGCATGGGGTTGCCGATTGTGGCGTTTGCCCGTTTGTTTGAAAAATGTTTGAACAGGGGGAAGAGAAAGGGTTAAAAATATAGACCAATAGGAAAGCCAGAGGCGAAGCCTACCTGTATATAAAAGGGCTTAGCCAAGGTTTCAGTTAGTTGTTGGTGGTTAGTTGGTTGGTTTTAGTGGGTTGTTTAGTTGGGGAAATGGGACGTGGGTGGCACTGTGGGTTAAGCCACAGAACCTTGCCGATCAGAAGGTCGGCGGTTCAAATCCCCACGACGGGGTGAGCTCCTGTTGCTCGGTCCCAGCTCCTGCCAACCAGTTCGAAAGCACCTCAAAGTGCAAGTAGATAAATAGGTACCGCTCTGGCGGGAAGGTAAACGGTGTTTCCGTGCGCTGCTCTGGTTCGCCAGAAGTGGCTTAGTCCTGCTGGCCACATGACCCTGAAGCTGTACGCCAGCTCCCTCGGCCAGTAAAGCAAGATGAGCGCCGCAACCCCAGAGTCGTTCACGACTGGACCTAATGGTCAGGGGTCCCTTTACCTTTACCTTCTTGGTTGGGAGAGGCAGTCGGAAAGGCAGTTGGCAGGCAGTTGGAAATAGAGAGACAGTTAGTGCAATGGGTCCTTGTGTGAGGGGAGGTAGAAGAGATAAAGGTAAAAGGTAAAGGTACCCCTGCCCGTACGGGCCAGTCTTGACAGACTCTAGGGTTGTGCGCCCATCTCACTCAAGAGGCCGGGGGCCAGCGCTGTCCGGAGACACTTCCGGGTCACGTGGCCAGCGTGACAAGCTGCATCTGTCGAGCCAGCGCAGCACACGGAACGCCGTTTACCTTCCCGCTAGTAAGCGGTCCCTATTTATCTACTTGCACCCGGAGGTGCTTTCGAACTGCTAGGTTGGCAGGCGCTGGGACCGAACAACGGGAGCGCACCCCGCCGCGGGGATTCGAACCGCTGACCTTTCGATCGGCAAGCCCTAGGCGCTGAGGCTTTTACCCACAGCGCCACCCGCGTCCCTAGTAGAAGAGATAGAGACAGGATAAAATAAGACTAAGAAGGTAAAGAGTAACAACGTTTGGAATGCAGTTAAAGTTTGTTTGTGTCTGAAATAAACTAGACTCTTCTTTGTTAACTTGAGAACCCGACTGAGACTAAGTGATTTACCGGGGAGGAACTGGTTGGTGGCAGCGGATTAGTGGAGGACGGGTCAGTAGTCTGTGAGACGACCGGGGGCTCCATACAAACGCCACACCGATCCCGTAGAAAGCCAAGCCTGGCCTTTGGGGTCGGAGCCATCCTCCGGCTGACCCCCGGAAGGAGCTGATGTCTCCCCCTCTGCTCTCTTCCAGGACATCCTGGGTGCCTGAGCCAAAGGCAGGAACATCCCCTGACCCTGGCCTTGACGCTAGAGGCCCTCATGCAGCTCAGGTGAATGGGGTCTTTGGGATGGCAATAGGGGCAGAACTCCAGGAGCAGCTCTGGGTGGGCAAGAGCAGGAAGGAGGGAGAAGGGGCAAGGGAGACTTGGAGGGGGCAGCGTCTAACCCCTTCCCTCTCTCTCTCCAGCATCGTGAGTCCAACTCCCTGAAATGCAAGTATCTTGGACTACAACTCCCATCAGGCCCTGGAAACTAGCATCCAGAACATCTGGAGGGCACCAGGCTGAGAAAGGTTAAGTTGTGCGAAGGCAGGGGTCAGCAACATGCAGCCCATGGGCCAAATGTGGCCCACAAAGACTGTTTTACCAGCCCACGAGCCGCCTGCAAACCAAGCCACCCGCTCGGCAAGTCCTCCATGCGCTGTGCTAAAGTAGCGCATCGCAGCACGGGGACTCGCATAGTGGTGCCGGAAATGGCGTCTGCGCACGCGCAGATACCAGAAATCGCATCTGCGCATGTTCAGATGCCGAAAATTGCTTCTGCGCAGGCATGATTTTCAGCGTCTGGGCATGTGCAGAAGCGATTTCCGGCATCGTGCTGCGCCAGTCCAGCCCACAATCTCCGTGGGAGTGATCCTGCCTGTCAGGTGGTGGTGTGGTTGCTCAAGAGCAAACAGGCGAGACTCCAACCAGGCTATATTATTAATACAGTAGTACCTCGGGTTAAGTACTTAATTCGTTCCGGAGGTCCGTACTTAACCTGAAACTGTTCTTAACCTGAAGCACCACTTTAGCTAATGGGGCCTCCTGCTGCCACTGCGCCGCCAGAGCACAATTTCTGTTCTCATCCTGAAGCAAAGTTCTTAACCTGAAGCACTATTTCTGGGTTAGTGGAGTCTGTAACCTGAAGCGTATGTAACCTGAAGCATATGTAACCTGAAGCGTATGTAACCTGAAGCATATGTAACCTGAAGCGTATGTAGCCTGAGGTACCACTGTACAAACTACAGTGCAGAGCGTCGCAAGTCCATGCCTGCTCAGTCGCTAGCAGAATCTGGGCATGGCCGGTCCTTGTGCCTCCCCCAGCATAACAGTCGTGTGACCCCCATCCTTCTCCTCCCCTCTCTGTGCCCAAACCTCCTGCGCAGAGTGGGCGCTGGCAAAGGGGGACTTCCCTCCTCTCCGGTTTGCTCAGGCTCGGTGTTAAAGCTCTCCCTAGCACCCCCTGGTCCCTGCATCCCCTTCCCACCGGAGGTGGGGCTTTCCTCCTCGCCAGAAGAGGAACAGCTTCCCAAGATCTTCAGAGGCTCCCTGTAACACAACTGCCCTTCCACCTCTCGCATCTGAACTGATGGCAGTTCCCTGACACTGCCCATGGCCGGTAAAGCTTGTTGGCCCCTGTGCTAAGGCAACAACTTATTGCGGCGCCTAAGCGAAACCTGCAACTCTGGCAGAGGAAGGACGGTTGAGAATAATTGGACTCAACCGCAGAGCCCACATCCCTGCTGAGTTTTGAGCTAATAGCAGATAGCCTGGAGCGGATAAAAAACCCCTGCTAAAACTTCCGCACTCCTTGCCTAAGGGAGCGACTTTAATTATTGTTATAAATTCGCTTTAAGGGTGGGGAAGGGAGCTCAGCACTTCGCTTAATTCCAAGCCGTGCAAAAGGCTGGCATGTTTAGAGGCTTGCCCACCCTCCCTTAGCAGAAGATAACACACACATCCCACTTTGTAATCAACTGGTTATGTCGCAGGGTTAACCTAATTCCTTCTGATGATTTCACTTGGCAAGTCCCGTCAGCGCACAAAATGGGTGGGGGAAGCTTTAGATAGCGAGACTGCTTGCCTGGAATAGAGGGCTTAAGTATTTAAGAGTTGCCAAGTGGTTATTAATCAAGCCAGGCTTTGATTGACTATAAATAATTCAACCAGGGGATTCATTTTTAAGGCTTGAAGTCATAAGCACCGGTGTGTGGGTGGGTGTTTACTGTATGCTTGTGAAACATGGACCACTTAGAAACGCCATCTCCAACTCCTCGAAAGATTCCATCAACTGTGTCTCCAAAAATTTGACACATCACTTGGGAAGACAGGTGAACTAATACCAGTGTACTGGAAGAAGCAAAGATCCCCAGTGTTGAAGCAATGATTCTTTGACATCAACTTCGTTGGACTGGTCATGTTGTGAGGATGCCTGATGATCGTCTTCCAAAGCAACTACTCTATTCCGAACTTAAAAATGGGAAGCGTAATGCTGGTCAACAAAAGAGGTTCAAAGACTCTCTGTAGGCAAATCTTTAAAAATGTAGCATAAACACCAACAATTGGGAAACACTGGCCTGTGAGTGCTCCAGTTGGTGAAAAGCTTTTACCAAAGGTGTCATGGGCTTTGAAGACACTCGAACTCAGGACGCAAGGGAGAAACGTGCTAAGAGGAAGGCACACTTGACAAATCCACACCGTGATCAACTCCCGCCCGGAAACCTATGTACCCACTGTGGAAGGACGTGTGGATCCAGAATTGGCCTCCACAGTCACTTACGGACTCACTGTTAAGATCTCATTCATGAAAGACAATCTTACTTGGCTACGAGTGATTGCCAAAGAAGAATGTTCTTATTCTCTGTGTGTGGTATACATCACCTGAAGAGGAATGTGACTCCGTCCCTGACACCAGGTTCCTGGGATAAGCTTCAAACTTAAACCTTCTGGCTGTTGTTTCTCAATCTCTTGCTGGCCTGAGCAGCTGGCTGGTATCTTTGGTCCGGTCCTGGTGGGCAAGATGGACCCAAAAGTATAGAAATCTCACTGCTGGCGTGAAATTCTAATGCTTAAGGCATTAGGATGAATAACTCTCAGGCTGTCTCCTGAGCATGACAGTGAGGTATGACGGAGCATAAACTGAGCTGACAAGGTGGGAACTAAAAATAGCTGCAGTGACATACAGTATTGTCAAGAACATAGAGTCATTGTAGTGTAGATTTGTTGAGCTGGAAGGGACCCCAGGGTCATCTAGTCCAACCCCCTGCAATGCAGGAATCTCAACTAAAGCATTCAGGACAGGTGGCCATCCAATCTCATCTTAGAAACCTTCAAGGAAGGAGAATCCACCACCTCTTGTGGGAATTTGCTCCCCTGGAAATAGCTCTTACCATCAGAAAGTTCTTCCTGTTGTTTCGTCGGAATCTCCTTTCTTGTAACTTGAAGCCATGGGTTCGAGTCCTGCCCTCCAGAGCAGGAGAAAACAAGCTTGCTCCATCCCCCATGTGACAGCCCTGGAGATACTGGAAGATGGCTATCATATCTCCTCTCAGCCTCTTCTTTCCCAAGCTAAACATACCCAGATCCTTCAACCGTTCCTCATCAGGCTTGGCTTCCAGACCCTTGATCATCTTGGTCGCCCTCCTCCGCACACGTTCCTGCTTGTCAACATCCTTCTTAAATTATGGTGCCCATAACTGGACAAAGAACTCCTGCTGTATCACACTGTTGACTCATGTGAAACATGTGATCTACTAAGACCCAGCCTTTCTCAACCTGTGGGTCCCTAGATGTTGTTGGACTACAACTCCCATCATCCCTGACCACTGGTCATGTTGGCTAGGAATGATGGGAGTTGTAGTCCAACAAACATGCCCTAGACCCTTTTTACATGTAATTAAAAATGTCCTAGAACATCAATGCATGAATATTAAACATTCATTGCAACATCAAATGTGAGATAATTACCCTTCTTCTTCTTCTTCTTCTTCTTCTTCTTCTTCTTCTTCTTCTTCTTCTTCTTCAAAGAACTACCCAGAATCCTCATTTAGGCTTGAAGTCATTGTGTCAGCTTTGTAAATCAACTTTTGCTCTGCAGCTCCTTCTTTCCAGCTTAAACTTTAATCATTACCACTCTTACTCTTCTCCCTATGCTAGCGAGGGCCTCTACAATCAGAGAAGGTCTGGGAATATTGAAATCTCCCTTCATTGGACACCCAAGGAAGCTGAATCTTGGAGGATTCTGAATTAACTATTTATTTGTGCTTTTATCTCGTGTTTTTATCTTGTGAACTGCCCTGAGATCTTTTGAGGAAGAGAAGTATATAAATCTAATAAACATAGGTATTGCCCTACTGTCTTGAACATGTTCTCTCTAAAGCATTGGTTGTGCATGACCAGAGATTGCAAACACTGCTGCTTGTGTTAGAGCCTTTGTGTTAGGGGTGGTCAAAAAGGTGCTTTTCAGATGCTATTGGTCTGAAATAGCAATCAGTCCCAGCCAACATGGCCAATGGTCAAAGGAGTTTGTTACAGATTGCATCTGTCAGGCAATTTGCCCAAGAGATGCTCATAAACATTCTTCCTCTTCTTCTCCTTCTCCTTCTCCTTCTCCTTCTCCTTCTCCTTCTCCTTCCCCTTCCCCTTCCCCTTCCCCTTCCCCTTCTTCTTCTTCTTCTTCTTCTTCTTCTTCTTCTTCTTCTTCTTCCTCCTCCTCCTTGGCAATCACTCGTATCCGAGTAAGATTGTCTTCCATAAACACAGTTTTAACAATGATTCCATAAGTGACTGTGGAGGCCAATTCTGGATCCACACGTCCTTCCACAGTGGGGACATCGGTTTCCGGGTGGGAGTTGATCACAGTGAGGGTTTGCCAAGCGTGCCTTCCTCTTAGCACATTTCTCCCTTTTGTCCTGAGTTTGAGTGTCTTCAAAGCCCATGACACCTTTGGTAAAGGCTGTTCTCCAACTGGAGCGCTCGCAGGCCAGTGTTTCCCAATTGTTGGTGTTTATACTACATTTTTAAAAATTTGCCTTGAGACAGTCTTTAAACCTCTTTTCTTGACCACCAGCATTATGCTTTCCATTTTTCAGTTCGGAATAGAGTAGTTGCTTTGGAAGACGCTCATCAGGCATCCGCACAACATGACCAGTCCAACGAAGTTGATGTCGAAGTCCAACAGTTAAACATAAAGAACCTGCCTTGTTTTACTGGTGGTGGATTCTCAGACGGCTCAGCAATGGAAGTCATGTGCAACGCTCCCTAAAGAGGAATGTTTCTTCACTGATGGGATATAACCTTGTCTGAACATCTTTCACAATGCAGAGGATTAGTCAGAGGTGAATCAAAGAAATCAAAGAAAGATCCAGGAAGTGTTTTGTTATTATTATTTCCCTTTTTAAAAAGGACTAAAAAATTATCAGGCCTTCCAGACACCTGTGCCTCACTTTGGAGGGGCTGCACCGCTGCATAAAAATCAAACAAAACTGGTAACGATTCTTCTAAAATCATTTAATCCAGGCATAGGCAAACTCCAGCCCTCCAGATGTTTTGGAACTACAATCCCCATCATCCCTAGCTAACAGGACCAGCGATCAGGGATGATGGGAATTTTAGTCTCAAAACATCTGGAGGGCCGGAGTTTGACTATGCCTGATTTAATCATTTGCTGCAAGCTCATCTGACCCTGTAGAAGGCATTATATAATGTGTGTCTCTAACTAGGTTGTGTTATGCATGTTTACTCAAAGTTGTTTTGTTTTTTAATTATTATTTTTTAAAAAGCCTGCTAGACTCCAGGATGCCTGTCCAAATCAGACATGTCCTGATTTCCGGGTGTAAAAAAGGTGTTGGGGGGAATTTTGCCGAATCTGCAGAATGTCAAGGGGAACCCGGCTGCATGGCAACGTGATGGGAAAAGCACTGGTAAGCTCAACAACTTTGTGGGTGTCAAGTATTTGACTTTTTTAAATATGGCAATCCTATCCCTGACTGATCAGAAAGTCAGCGGTTTGAATCCCCACGACAGGGTGAGCTCCCGTTGCTCAGTCCCTGCTCCTGCCAACCTAGCAGTTCGAAAGCACGTCAAAGTGCAAGTAGATAAATAGGTACCACTCCAGCAGGAAGGTAAACGGCGTTTCCGTGCGCTGCTCTGGTTCGCCCGAAGCGGCTTAGTCCTGCTGGCCACATGACCCAGAAGTTGTACGCTGGCTCCCTCGACCAATAAAGGGAGATGAGCGCCGCAACCACAGAGTCGGCCACGACTGGACCTAACGGTCAGGGGTCCCTTTACCTTTACCTATCCCTGACTGTGGGCCTTGTTTGCTGGGGCTGATGGCAGTTGGAGTCCATTAAACCTCCAGAGGGCCAGAAGTCCCCTGCCCCTGATTTAAACCTTATTTTTAGAGCGAAAGGGCCACAGAAATTGGGAGTGAGCTCTACTATTTGAGCTGCAGCAACAATGGCTGCCTGTTTGTTAACTGAGCCCTGAGAGAAACCTCTTCTGCTGTTCCGCTAGCAAGACAAACAGGCCTTTGAAACCACCGGAGAGCAGTATGGGCATTAGCATCGAGGCTAAGCAGCCAAAGTAAACCGCGAGCTCATTGTAAAATGTGATCGCAGATAGAATCAAAGTTGGAAGGGACCACAAGGGTCATCTAAATCCAGCCCCCTGCAATGCAGGAATCTTTTGCCCAACACGGGGATCAAACCCACGACCCTGACATCTGGCAAACCAGAGCTGCGCACGGAAATGCCATTTACCTTCCCGCCGGAGTGGTACCTATTTATCTACTTGCACTGGTGTGCTTTCAAACTGCTAGGTTGGCAGGAGCAGGGACCGAACAACGGGAGCTCACCCCGTCATGAGGATTCGAACCGCTGACCTTCTGATCAGCAAGCAGTGGTTTAGACCACAGTGCCACCTGCATCCCTTGTAAGGGAATAGCTGAAGTTATTGGTGAATTTTTGATGAGGGTCACCAGAATTGAGTCTTGATCCTCCACCTTCCTGCATGGAAGCCTTCTTCCGATTATTTCCAACTTTCTGACTCTTGTCTGCTGCTGTGTCTTTACCAGACAGCCAGTGTGGCATAACGACTCGAGTGCTGGACTGCGACCTGGGAGACCAGAGTTCGACCACCGGAGACCAGGCATGAAGCTCGTTGGGTGGCCTTGGGCAAGTCCCTGTCTCTTGGCCCAAACTACCTCACCAGGTTGTTGTGAAGGTAAAATGTGGAAGGGGAGAAGCACGTGCAACACCTTGGAAGGGAATGGTGATGTATCAATGTAAAAAATACAATCAACCACGGCTTGAACTTCAGGCATCAGCAGCTGATCCCGTTAAATAAGTTGGAGTTCTTGTTATTAAATAAACCAAGACAAAAGCACACCAAGAACTCTGGCCAATATAAGTTTCAATAGTGGTCCCTACTCCAAATCAATAGTCAATACTCGCAAATCAATAGTCAATTGTAACAAAAACTAATCCATTCAAAAGTATGTATTCTGACAAGGATTACAATCTCAAATAGAGATTACAAACCCAAACTCATAAGGATACGTATAACACAATAATTCGTTACAGTATTAAAGATAAGAGTTTATGAGTAGACCTAATTTCATGTTAGTCCATGGTCAGTTTTGACGTAAAGATCTTAATTTCAATCATTGAGCAGAAGTCAATTATGGATCAGAAACCAGGACAGGGCCCTCTTTCGATGCATTCACCTTCATCAGCTGGAAGTATCAAACATTACATGAAAATACATTTAAATTCTAAATTATCATAAAGTATAAAACAGTCATGCAAAATGTTGCCTGCTGATTTCTGCTGATCAAGCGGTGTAGCAGCCATGAGACAGGGCAGGAAGGACACAGAAACACACCCCGACAGCTGGTCATCGTGGACTTTCTTCCAAATTCCTAATATGTCCGCAATGCCTGTCGTTAATTGGTAGGACAGTGAACAAACACCATCCGTGCTCAGAGGTAATTCTCCACAGTTGTTTTCAGCAGCAAAACTCCTGTGCTGGCCCCGGGGGTAACCTATGAAACACGGTCCAGGACCGGACCAGAATCCAAAGGTTCTGCTAGGAGTCAGTCTGACAGGGTCAAGGCAGGATACCAGGCAAGAACAGGTACAGGATCACAGGCAGGATCTAGCATACAGCAATGTTGCTCCCGCAACCTGGGGCAGGGTCCGACAGCCTTTTATCTCTGTCGGGGTAGCGGCTGGTCCTGATCCCCCGGCGACTCACCTCCCTGTTTCGCCCGAAGGCAAGCACTCCTCCTGCGAGTACTCAGGTCTCTCCTTCTCTCAGACCTTAGTCTCTACAGCTCAGGAGACGTCGGTGGGTTACTAGGCCCAGGGGCCGCCTCAGCCTCCCCTGAGCCAGCTGGAGCAGCTGTAAGTGATGGCCCAGCTGAAGGCAACAAGGTCATCCCCGCATCTGGAGCCAGAGCAGGCTCAGGCCCCTGACTCGGCCCAGCTGGTGTTTGTTGCAGGGGAACCTCTGCAGACTGGGACTCTTCAGAATCAGGCCCCAGACTTGGTTCAGATGATCCCTGAGGCAAAGGATCCAGTGCAGACTGAGACTCCTCTGGTTCAGAGTCCGAGCCCAAGTCCCGGGCCATCACAACTCCAAAGGAAACAATTGCACACCCGGTTTCTTACACAGCTTGGTGCAATGGCGCTCTTGAAGATTCCTCTTCCCACCTGCCCCTGTGCTCTCCCTCCTTGTAAAACGAGCCTTGATATCA
The DNA here is from genome assembly GCF_027172205.1 of Podarcis raffonei. NCBI lineage: Eukaryota > Metazoa > Chordata > Lepidosauria > Squamata > Lacertidae > Podarcis > Podarcis raffonei. The sequence continues at coordinate 8,416,981 of NC_070605.1, read as the reverse complement.
ACAAACTTGTTTTCTTCAAGACGTCAGAACCGTTTGGATGCAGATTGCAGCTCCGGGGGGGGGGGGGGGAGCGCAGATTCCCCAGAGTCTCATTCATGCGCATGGTAAATAAGCAGATGGCGTCAGTGTCTGTCCGTGGGAAGCCACGAGCAACACTGTAGTAAATTCTGCCTGCTCAATCTTTGCTCTTGAACGAAGGGGGATCTGTTTTCTTCCCACATCCCAGAGGGAGAAACAGGTCAATCTCTTGGCTGGGTAAGGAACAGGCCAGGTAACCACAGGTTATCAATCAGTTTCTGGGCACAATTCAAAGTGCTAGTTAGGTCCAGACCATCCAAAAGACCATAGTTTCTCTCAGGAATTTGCCCAGGCTCTGAGGTTTTCAGGGAAGGCCCTTCTTTCAGCCCTACCACCCTCAGGACAGGGCCTTCTCGGTGGTGGCTGCTCCCATACAACTTTGGAACTCCCTCCCTAGAGAAGCCAGACTTGCTCCCTCCTTTTTGTCCTTCCACCAGCAGGTGGAGACTCTCTTATCCCGAGAGGCCTTTGGGAACTGGCTCCCCCCCTCTTTTTATAAGGGCTTTTAATAGTACGGTGCTGTTTTCATCACCTATATTTCAATAGGCTGGGTTTTTTAAAAAATATTATTAAATATTATTTTTATATTATTTTAAGTCCTTTAGCGTTCAATTACTTTTAAACGATTGTTTTTAGCGAGCCGGGGTGAGGAGCGGTGAAAACAACTTGGGGCACCTCCTCCTGAGGAGATGCGTGCCTTGCACATGCCTGGTTGTCGTGGCCCCAGAAGCAGAGGAAGGATGCCATTGTCTGCTTCATCTGGCCATCGTTTTCCTCTGTTTTGCCAAAGCCTTACGTAAGGAGGGACACAAGAGTGTGGGCCTCGGTGGGTTTCTCTTTTGGCACGGTCAGTGCCTCTTGTCCTTTCTCTAAGCCAGAGGGCGGCGTGGGGGGGGGCGGAAGTCACCGGAGCATCATTTGAGCAGCCGATGTGCTGAAGTGCCACTAAAAATAGAGCATGATGAGAAACACGCTGCGGGGAACAGATGGGAGCATCGCTGCTGCACACACTTCCAGCTGCTTCAACTGCACCTGGCCAGGCTGTGTATGCATTGTGCATTTAAAGTGCATCTCCTCTCCATCAAGAACCCCGGGAACCGTAGTTCACCCCCTCGGACAACTACAATTCCCAGCATCTTAAAAAAATCTATAGTTTCCAGGATTCTCTATGGATGTGGGGTGTGCGGGGTGTCCTTTAAATGTATGGCGTGGACACAGCTTGTGGCTCTTTCCTGTCTAAAACCTGCTACTCAGCCAGCAGAACAAAGCCCCACTCGGAATGGAAGATTGGAATGCCCAGTGCTTTTTTCTGGGGAGGGGGAACAATGCAGGGGAATGCATTTGTTGTTGTTGTTTAGTCATGTCCGCCTCTTCGTGACCCCCTGGACCAGAGCACGCCAGGCACTCCTGTCTTCCACTGCCTCCCGCAGTTTGGTCAGACTCATGCTGGTAGCTTTGAGAACACTGTCCAACCATCTCATCCTCTGTCGTCCCCTTCTCCTTGCGCCCTCCATCTTTCCCAATATCAGAGTCTTTTCCAGGGAGTCTTCTCTTCTCATGAGATGGCCAAAGTACAGTCAAACCTCAGGTTACAGACGCTTCAGGTTGCATTTTTTCAGGTTACAGACGCTCCGAAACCCGGAAGTACCAGAAAAGGTTACTTCTGGGTTTCAGAGGTCACACATGCACAGAAGTGCTAAATTGCTCTTTGTGCATGCACAGAAGCGCCGAATCGCAACCTGTGCGTCCGCAGATGTGCCCCTGCGGGTTGTGAATATGTATCTCGCATGGATCACGTTTGCAACCAGAGCGTCCACTGTATTGGAGCCTCAGCTTCAGGATCTGTCCTTCCAGTGAGCACTCAGGGCTGATTTCCTCGGATAGGTTTGATCTTCTTGCAGTCCATGGGACTCTCAAGAGTCTCCTCCAGCAGCATACCCCTAAACATTTTGTGAATCTTTGTACTTTTGTCCATTTACTGTATTTATTTCCCCCGATTTGAACTATAAAACTGTGATTTTCTTGGGTCAAGATGATGACGGAGGGAGATCTAGCTCCCCAGTTTTCTGTTTTCTCCAAGGCTGCAGATCATAGATGCCCGTATACCTGGGGGTCTGCCCCAGGAGAAAGCAATGGGGCTGATTTTTGAGCAGGCACCAGAGAGCATTAAGGACCTTCCTCCCCTTTGCAAAGGATGCACAACGAAACAGGGGGAGTCAGGTGAGGGGGGCTTTTGGGGGAATGAAGGCGAGCATCTCCTCCTCCTCCTCCTCCTCGTCTTGCATCCTGGGAGCTGAAGTCCATCCCGGGCTGCGCTGCCCAGTGCAAACTACGACTCCCAGAATTCTGTGCAAAGAGAGAGAGGGAGAAAGAGAGCTGGCGTTTGAAGGGAGGGTGTTGTGTTCCCATCTGCCAGAGGTTTGATGTGGCTGCCCGGCGAGTCCCGGGAAAGGGGGCAGCGCGCGGCGGGGGCTCTCTAGGTAAAAAAACAGGGAGAGGTGGGTGGGTGGGGAAGAGGGGACTTGGACCTGATGGGCTGGGCGAGGGATGGTGCAACGGGGTGGCGCGTGGCGGAGTTTCTTTGCGCGCAAGAAGGCAGGCAGGCGCGGGCGCACCTGGGCATCGCGGGCGCAGCTTTGCAACCCCGGGAGAGGCGGCGCAGCTTCTTATTTGCAACGGATCCACAAGGTGGGAAGGGAGGAGAGAGAGAGAGAGAGAGAGAGAGGCAACAAGGCAGCCCTGAAGCCACCCGCCCCGATCCCAGCCTTGGCGTGGGAAGGAGGGAGCGGAGCTGATCCACCTTACCCAGCCCCAAGGCGCACCCAGCCCCTTCGTTCAGGAGAAATGTGAGTGATCTGGGCGGTCCAGCAAGCAGGTGTAACCGAACCCTGGTCCGGACAACGTCAGAGCGCGGCGACCCGGGTTCGTTTTGAGTTCTCTCTCCTCTGCCGGAGGTGGAATCGCAAAGAGAGTTTGGGTCCAGTTTCAAGCTCCAGATTGGCGGGACAGATTTGTGCGGGCAGAGACGGGAACGCAGAGGTAAACTTTGGGGATCCTTTTCCATCAGGCTTTGGGTTTCTCCTGCCGCCACCGAAAATATATATATATCTCTCCTCTCTTCTCCCCATTTATCCCTCGCCTTGCAGGCTTCAGCCAGCCAGGTAGATCCGAGACACGTTTACCTGGGGGGAAGCGCCAGGAAGAGTTAGATGAGGCTTGCTCCCCTATAAGCGTATATTGGTCGACAGCCTCAATGGTACTTTTCTGTAGTATTTTTGTTGCCCTGTTTGAACGAAACTCCTGGACTTTTCACCACTCGTTTTCGTCTTCATTATTTCACAGACTAAAAACAGATTTTTTTTATTTTTAAAAAATGTTTAATTTAGGGTTCCATGTGCTTCCATGTGCTCCTATGATTCTGCAGACCCGAATCTTCCTTCCCCTTTCTGTTCTGGGTTCCTGGCCACCCACCCCGTTCATTGATTGATTGATTGATTGCATTTATATCCCCTCTGATTGGCTACAAGGAACTCCAGGTGGCCTACATGGTTCTTCTCCTTATTATTATTGTTTTAAATATTTTTTTTTGAAAGATTTCCCATAAGGAACAAGAGTACATTCAGCGTCTCTGTTTTCAAATTGTAGAGTCTTTCATAAAGGTCAATTACAGTCAATATGAGGCTTTTTTTTTTTTTGTCGTAAGCAATGTGGGGTTGAGGGGGGGCGATAAGGGGGGAGAGAAAAGGGGAAGGAGAGTTGATGTGAGAAGGCAGTGGCTGGGTCCAGGCTTACCCAGCGAAAGGTTCATGGCTGAGTGGGAGGATTTGAACCCTTATCTCTCCCAGGTCCAAAACCAGCACTAACCATTATACCACATTTCCCCCAACCCCCTTGCCTGGCCATGCTTATATTCCCCACCGTCTTGATCCCATTTCTGTACTCCTGCCAAGTTCTGTGCTCTGTGTGTCTGCGCAAATTAGCAAAATCATATGCTTTCAAGTGGTGTGGGTTTGTTTACGTGGCAGAGCCCGCAATGGGTGGGTGTTTATACTCTCTGTCTCCCCCCAACTTGGTTTTCATTGTGAGCCTGACTGCACAGCGAAGGGGTGTTTTGCAACAGCTCAGCAGCAGAAAGGAGCCGGGACGTTTAGAAAGCAGTTTAAAGCAGCCTTCTCCAACCCAGGTGTATTGGACTACAACTCCCACCAGCTCCACTAGGGGGTGGAATGATGGGAATTGTAGTCCAGAACAGCTGGAGGGCCCCAGGTTGGGGGCTGCTGCTTGGAAGCGATGCCCTGGGCTCCAGGTATGTTCTAGAGAGCTTCAGTTAAAGATAGAAGCAAAATGCTAATCTCTAAATCCCGCAGAGGGAAAAGGCGCCGCAGCCTCCCCTCCCCACCTTTTTGTAATTTACATAACAGAGATAATTCGAGAGGAGCATTAAAAAAAGATCTGGTTAGCCGCACACTCTGTGCCTTTATTTAGAAGTCCAGTGACCCCAATTGCCGCTCTCCTCCCTCCTCTCCGCCCCACGGTTGGAAAATTCCCACTAGCAGAAAAAAACAAGTTGTTTTCTCGGACAGGAGAGAGAGCAGCAAAGGTGATCTGATGTTACATCCTGATAGTTCTGCATTCCTAACTCCTGCCTTTCCTCTTTTTCTTAAGTTCTTCTCCTCCCGGGATAGATCAGCCTGGAGATCACTGCAGAAATGGCCCTGTTGAAATGCGGTTGGCTCTGGAGGCAGAGTAAGTCTTAGCCTGGGAATTTACGGCTATATAAGAGGCCCTTTCTTCTTCCGAAGAGAGGCGGGGAAGCTTCTGGGATTGGTGCCTTTGCTGGGTTCATGATGGGGTGCTTGAGAGACCAGTTTATGTCTTGGGGTTCCTTGCACTGTTCAGACCCCCAGCCCTGTAACAGTACACAGCCCATTTGTGTCTGCTTGGGAGCAAGGGCTTACTCCCAGGTAAGCTTGCAAAAGATTGGATGTTTGCTCTTGTTGGGGGCCACACTCTTTGTAAAAAACCAGCTAGAGATGGACAAAGCTGTCTTTGCTTCCCAGACACATCTGGCTAACTACTGTCGAAAATGGGGAGGTGAACCAGGCACGGTTTGATCCAGAAAGGCTCTTTTCGTACTCTTTTCGTGTTTTTAATATTCTGTTGGGAGCCACCATGGGTAGCTGGGGAAATCCAGCCAGATTGTTGGGGGGGATAAATTATTATTATTATTATTATTATTATTATTATTATATCTTAGGGCATTAGGTACCATAAGCAGAAAATCCATCAGCACTCCCCCAAAGGTGGTGGAATGCTACAATCCCTTTAACAATGTTCACTTTGCTTTGCTGTGATGATATTCCAACTGCCCAATGGTAGGACAGGCCCAGAAAATGACTGGGGCAACTCACTCAGATGGGGGGGGGGGATATAAGCAAGATATTATTATTAAAACCAGCTTTTGGTGATTTTAATTGACTGGTAGCCATTGCAAAATTGTCACCGAAATTTATAGACGTTTAGGAGGAGCAACTTTTCTCTTTAGGGACCTATCTATAGGCTTGAAAACTTTTTTAAACTTTTTAAAAAACCCATATACAGTGAGAAAGTCCAGGTTCTCAGAATTGCATGAGGTGGAACTGGCAGTTTTTGGAGGCCATTTTATGCATATGGAGGCCAAAAATATGCATATTTTTTAATTGCCTTGGACTTGTTTTCCATGAAATAGCAGCATAACTATAAACAAATATTCTGTATGAAAGTGTTGGGTACCAGTTACGTATTTTTCGCTCTATAAGACGCACCAGACCACAAGACGCACCTAGTTTTTGGAGGAGGAAAACAAGGAAAAAAATTTCTGAATCTCAGAAGCCAGAACAGCAAGAGGGATTGCTGTGCAGTAAAAGCAGCAATCCCTCTTGCTGTTCTGGCTTCTGGGATAGCTGTGCAGGCTGCATTCGCTCCATAAGACGCACACAAATTTCCCCTTACTTTTTAGGAGGGGAAAAGTGAGTCTTATAGAGCAAAAAATACGGTATTTCGTAGATCGCCACCCCCCCTTCCAAACATATAGAGCAGTGTTTCCCAAACTTGGGTCTCCAGCTGTTTTTGGACTACATCATCCCCCACTACCGGGACCAGTGGCCAGGGATGATGGGAATCCGGAGCAACACCTGGGTTCTTGGATGTGCACAGGTGTGTGGGGCGCGTTTTGAGGGCTGCAAGCTTCTCCACCCATTAGCTTACAGCACAGTTCTTTTTTTAATTAGAAAAACCTTAAATTAAAAATGCAGTAACAATGGCTACATACAAATTAAGTAAAACAGAGAATACAGCACAAAGCAACATGCGACAATAGCAGTTCCAGGGCAGCTCAGGAAACCCAGCCACAATGTGTTGATTAAAACAGGAGAAAATAAAATAGTTTTTTTAAACTACCCGCCTATATTATATGAGGCAGGTGCCAGGCATAGGCAAACTCAGCCCTCCAGATGTTTGGGACTACAACTCCCATAATCCCTGACCACTGGTCCAGTTAGCTAGGGGTGATGGGAGTTGGAGTCCCAAAACATCTGGAGGGCCGAGTTTGGGGATGCCTGTTTTACATGGTCTTCAGATGCTGACAGTCCACATCGATTCTCCATAGGCAGTTTTGTGAGGTTGGGAGCCCAGGTTTCATCGGAGGCATTTTCCTCTATCGCCGTGTCTACTTAGGAGCAAGTCCTGTTGCATTCAGCGGGGCTTCCTCCCACGTAAAGGGGGTCAGGATCAGAACCTTATTACTTTGCTCTGCTTCCATCCTGCTTCTCTGCCCCTGCAGTTTGCCACTTTTAAATCCAAAAAATGGGGGAAACCAATAAGAAGTTAAAGCAGGCAAAATAATACAGTGGTACCTCGGGTTACATAAGCTTCAGGTTACATACACTTCAGGTTACAGACTCCGCTAACCCAGAAATAGTACCTCGGGTTAAGAACTTTGCTTCAGGATGAGAACAGAAATCGTGCTCCGGTGGCGCGGCAGCAGCAGGAGGCCCCCATTAGCTAAAGTGGTGCTTCAGGTTAAGAACAGTTTCAGGTTAAGAACGGACCTCCGGAACGAATTAAGTACTTAACCTGAGGTACCACTGTAATGAATTTGATGCCCCCTTCTGATGTTGGCATGAGCTCCAGCTAGCAGCCAGGGAAGATGACAGTTATATTCCATTTTGGCTACCGTCGCTCCAAAAGCAAAGGTCTCCCCCTTTCCCCCGCCTGGCCTCCTCCTCTCCTCCTGTTTACTTGGAAGCAAGGCCCGTTGCTTCCGACAGAGGATGGGCTGAGGACTGTAGCCTAGGCAACATTTTGTTCCAAACCGCTCTGCTCAAGGCAATCATCCACCTGAATAACTGCTGAAGCCACCCAAGCAGAAGAAACCTCTTCTCGCTCTCTGCGCTGCCGTCGTCCCCTTGAAGCTGGACCACCTGTTCCCACTCGCTGTCTCCAGAGAGATGCATTGGTGAGAGCAAACACACAGGGTCCCCTCTCCTCTCGTCCTCCAGAACCTTCCACGGGGTCCTTGCTCAACGCCTGCTCTTCTCTAATGCAGAGAGACGCCGGTGGCGCTGTGGTCTAAACCACTGAGCCTCTTGAGCTTGCCGATCAGAAGGTCGGCGGTTCAAATCCCTGTGACGGAGTGAGCTCCCGTTGCTCTGTCCCAGCTCCTGCCAACCTAGCAGTTCGAAAGCACACCAGCGCAAGTAGATAAATAGGTATCGCTGCAGCGGGAAGGTAAACGGCGTTTCCATGCGCTCTGGTTTCCATCATGGTGTCCCGTTGCACCAGAAGGAGTTTAGTCCTGCTGGCCACGTGACCCGGAAGCTGTACGCCGGCTCCCTCGGCCAGTAAAGCGAGATGAGCACCGCAACCCCAGAGTCGTCCGCGACTGGACCTAACGGTCAGGGGTCCCTTTACCTTTACCTGTCAGCCACAGGATAGCGCCTGACGTCTCCCCCATCTGGAGGCGCAGGCCTGGAGAGCCTGGTGTTATGTACTGAAGTTCTCGCCCTGGGCCAGCAGGGGGCTATAGTAGATAGTTCAGGTCCACATATGCAAATAAGGGATCGAAAGTGACGTTCAGTGATTGGATAGTTACAGAAAGTGGTTACTGTTGCGTTGTAGTGGAGTTCTATATAAGCAGGCTGGCTGAACACTTCAGTTCAGTTCTGTTCTGGCCTGTGAATAAACAAGAGCTATTTGAAGAATCGTTGTGTCTTCTGCTATGTTCACCCACAACTTAACATCTTGGATCTCGACTGTTTTCGCACACTAATACCCTGTCCTGTAGAATTCCATCAGTTATATTTTATTGGCATGGTCGGAATGAATTTCTGGGACCGAAATGCTTTTTCTGGGCAGCCTTGAGCAGGAGAAAAAGGGGTCAGAATATGCCAATAGATACATGGACTGTCCCTCAATCAAGCAAGTTTTCTCCTTTGAGAAAATTTCCGACCCCATTGTATCACACCCTCAGTGGGGTCTCCTAAAACCCGAGAGAGGCGAGATGTGGAAAAGGGCCTGATTCTGTATGATGATATTGTTGTTGTTGTTACAGTGGTACCTCAGGTTAAGTACTTAATTCGTTCTGGAGGTCCGTTCTTAACCTGAAACTGTTCTTAACCTGAAGCACCACTTTAGCTAATGGGGCTTCCCGCTGCCGCCACTCCACCGGAGCACGATTTCTGTTCTCATCCTGAAGCAAAGTTCTTAACCTGAAGCACTATTTCTGGGTTAGCAGAGTCTGTAACCTGAAGCGTATGTAACCTGAAGTGTATGTAACCTGAAGCATATGTAACCTGAGGTACCACTGTATTATTATTATTATTATTATTATTATTATTATTATTATTATTATTATTGAATTTATATACCGTCCTATACCCAGAGGTCTCAGGGCAGTTCACAGAATAAAATCAAAATATAAAACCACAAAATACATAATCAAAATAAAAAGAATAGCCCTCCACCCCCACCGACATTTTGATATAACATTGGTGTTGTATACCTGCAATGTCTGCCTGTCCCTTGTTACCGTGATTCACACATTTATTCTGGGAATCTTCTTGGGATCAGGAGCTGTTCTCCCAAATGAGTAAGATCCCGTGCTCCTTTGTGGTCGAGCGAGGGCTGGCTTCTCCATCCTGCTTCCTGGTTGGGCAGTGTGGAGACATGTGTGGTTAACACTCGTAGAATCGTGGAATTGTTGGAAAGGGACCCGAGGGTCATCTAGTCCAACCCGCTGTGATGCAGGAATCACAACTAAAGCATCCCTGACAGGATGCCGTCCAACCTCTGCTTAAAAACCTCCCAGGAGGGAGAGTTTACCCCCTTCCTTCGCATCTGCTCATGAGAGTAACTTTTTCTGTCTTTCTCAAAACACCATGAGGACCAGAGACATGCCTGGAGGAGAAAAGCTTGAAATAATTTGTCAGTTGTTAGGCTTGCTGATGCACTGAATACAGTCGTACCTTTGTTTTTGAACAGCTTAGTTCTCAAATGTTTTGGCTCCTGGACGCTGCAAACCCAGAAGTGACTGTTCCAGCTGGCAAAGTATTTTTGGGCTTCTGCGGCTTCTGATTGGCTGCAGGAGTTTCGTGCAGCCAATCAGAAGCCACGCTTTGGTTTCCAAACATTTTGGAAGTTGAATGGGCTTCTGGAACGGATTCCGTTCGACTTCCAAGGTACGGCCGTATTCAGGTATTATGTTGGGGTATTATCCAGAGTAGGAACCCTGGGTAGGTGAACAAGGCAGTTGCCTTGTCTTGTAGGAGATTATTAATAGATTATATGGAGCGCTGCTCTAAAACGGTGGGTTCTTTTTTCCATAAAATGAATCGTTCGAAAAAGGGACACGGAACAACTCAAAATCACACGCACGTTGTTCGGAAGAATTGTACACGTTACACGTTCATACTGCATATTTAAAGCGCTGTGTCATGGTGTCTCCCAGAGAATTCTGGGAGCTGTAGTTTGTTAATGGTGCAGAGATAATAATAATAATAATAATAATAATAATAATAATAATAATAATAATTTATTTATACCCCGCCCATCTGGCTGGGTTTCTCCAGCCACTCTGGGCGGCTCCCAACAAAATATGAACAAAATATTAAAAATACAATAAAACATCAAATATTAAAAACTTCCCTAAAGAGGTCTGTCTTCAGATGTCTTCTAAAGAGAATTGGGAGTGGCCGCCAGGACCACATAACACCGGTCCTGAGAGATCTGCATTGGCTCCCAGTATGTTTCCGAGCACAATTCAAAGGGTTGGTGCTGACCTTGAAAGCCCTAAACGGCCTCGGCCCAGTATACCTGAAGAGGCGTCTCCACCCCCATCATTCAGCCCGGACACTGAGATTCAGTGCCAAGGGCCTTCTGGCGGTTCCCTCATTGCAAGAAATGAGGTCACAGGGAACCAGACACAGGGCCTTCTCGGTGGTGGCAGCGCCCTTTGGAACACCCTCCATTCAGATGTGAAGGAAATAAGCAGCTAGCCTATCTTTAAAAGACATCAGAAGGCAGCCCTGTTTAGGGAAGTTTTTAATATTTAATACTGTACTGTTTTTAACACTTGATTGGGAGCCGCCCAGAGTGGCTGGGGAAACTCAGCCAGATGGGCAGGGTATAAATAATAAATTATTATTATTATAAATTATTATATATGTTAGGAGGTTCCTGTTCCCCTCGCAGAGCTACAGTTCCCAGAGTTATATTTTGGAAGACAGATGGGTTGTTAAACCACCCTGGGAATTTCACCACTTCAAGGTTTCCTCTGCTCCCAAATCCCTTCGGTGCTTTAGCCATCCTACCTGCAGCTGCCCACAAAAGCAAAATATGAACTGTATTTCTCTCTTTTTTTTCAAAAAAAAGCAAAACTTTCACATTGCTCCCTGCCCCTCCGCGAAACCAGCTTCTTTTCTCGTGTCAAATGCTTTTAGAAGACATTTGATCCCAGAGCCTCTTTCTTTATATATATATATAAAGCAGGATAGAAAATCAGCAGACGGGGCAGAATACGAGAGGAATATGGCTGGGAAACAGAGTCAGCAAACTGCGGAGGGCATCAGAGCCCCACAGGAAGCAAGGCAGCCTTTCTCTGTGGATCGTGCCCCTGGCTTTGGCTTGGGGACAGCTTTTCCTCGCTTTTTCTGGCTCCGGAGCTGCGCGAGGGATATGTAAATAGAGAGGCGCAGTGACCTCGTCGCTCCAAGAAGGGCTGGCAAAACAAAGAGGCATTATATCTGCATACTGCTATATCATCTCCACTTTTTTCGGTCTCCCTAGTCACCTTTCTCCACCCTTCCCTCTCTCTCTCTCTCTCTCTCTCTCTCTCTTTCTCTCTCTCTTTTTTCCCTTCACAATAATATTTATTATTTTTCATACAAAAGCATAACAAAAGAGAGAATAAACAATAAGAAAAGAATAAGAAAAAGAAAAAAATATGAAACATAAAATACTTCAAATTTCCCATATATCACCGCATAAACTAAATTAGTTAATTGAAATCCATCTTCATAAACATATTACTTGACTTCCTCTAATCTCTTCCATCTGAATTTCTTAGTAATTAAATGTAGCAGTTTCCAATATCATTATTTCATAAAACCGTATTACAGTCATGATCAAATTTCCTAACTTTTCTTATTGTGCATTTTCTTATTTATTTATTTAATCCTAATTTAATCCCGGGCCTAATTAGTCCTTTCAAGTGGTTACATATCTTTAATATTACAATATTTATTCAAATAGTCTTTAAATTTCTTCCAATCTTCTTGGTGTTCCTCTTCTTTCTGGTCGCGGATTCTCCCGGTGAGATCAGCCAGCTCCATAAAGTCCATCATCTTCATCTGCCGTTCTTCTACCGTTGGTAGTTCTTGTTTTTCCATTTTTTTGGCTAGTAAAATCCGTGCTGCAGTTGTTGTTATGTACTGAAGTTCTCACCCTGGGCCAGCAGGGGGATACTGTAGATAGTTATGCAAATAAGGGATCGAATGTGACGTTCAGTGATTGGATAGTTTTAGAAAGTTGTTACAGTAACGTTGTAGTGGAGCTCTATATAAGCAGGCTGGCTGAACCCTTCAGTTCAGTTCTGTTCTGGCCTCTGAATAAACAATAGCTGTTTGAAGAATCGCTGTGTCGTCTTATATGTGGCATACATATAATACTTTTACATCTTTTTTGGGCAATTCAGAACCTCTCTCTTTCTCTCTCTCTCTCTTTCCTCCCTCCACAGGCTCTATCCTGAGACGCTGGAAAAGGAACTGGTTCGTCTTGTGGGTCGACGGCACCCTCGTCTACTACCACGACGACACCGGACGCGATATGGACGGCCGGATCAACATCAAGTTCAACTGCCGGGACGTCCGGACGGGCCGCGAGTGCCGTGGTGAGTGTTCGCTCGTCGCTTGTGAACCACGCCGATGTGCGTGATCCCACAGGGACAGGAGGCGCTGGTGTTTTTCTGATGCCGGGGTGGAAACCGCCTTGGATGCCGTCGTTTATTTTTTCCTTAAACAAGTTGCTAGTCCTTGAGACTGCATCTGTTTGTTCCTTGTGTTTATATCCCCCTTTCCCCCGCCCCCAGCAAGGAGCTTAAGGCCATGTGCATGTCTCTCCCCCCTCCTCATTTAATCCCCACTGTGGGGAAGTTTGGGCTGAGAGGCAGCGACTGGTATAAGGTTGCCGGTGAGCTTCGTGGCTAAGTCAGGATTCGAACCCTGGTCTCCCTCTGGTCCTAGTTCAGCACTCTAACTGCTACACCACACCGGGTCTTCGACTGTGAAAAGGGGCTGAAAAATAGGCCTGAACTGAATTGCTTCCCACTTGCACCAAGCCATGATGATGATGATGATTTATTATTTTATTATTTTAATTATTTTATTCTTGGTTTCCCCAGCCACTCTGGGCAGCTTCCGACAGATAAGGTAAAGGTAAAGGGACCCCTGACCATTAGGTCCAGTCGTGGCCGACTCTGGGGTTGCGGTGCTCATCTCGCTCTATTGGCCGAGGGAGCCGGCGTACAGCTGGTCACGTGGCCAGCAGGACTAAGCCACTTCTGGCGAACCAGAGCAGCGCACGGAAATGCTTTTTACCTTCCCGCCGGAGCGGTACCTATTTATCTACTTGCACTTTGACGTACTTTCTAACTGCTAGGTTGGCAGGAGCAGGGACCTAGAAATGGGAGCTCACCCTGTCGCGGGGATTCAAACCGCCGACCTTCTGATCGGCAAGTCCTAGGCTCTGTGGTTTAACCCACAGCGCCACCTGCATCCTCTCCGACAGATATAGAAGCATAATAAAACACCAGACATTAAAAACCTCCCTATACTGGGCTTCCTTCAGGTGTCTTCTAAAAGTTGTTTATCTCCTTGACATCTGATGAGAGGCCTTCAGACTATCAAAGAGGTATATTGGATCTCATTGCATATGTTTATAGTAAGCCGGTTTGCCAACATACTTAATATTTTTCATCATCCGTTCCAAGAGACCACATTACAAACTCTTCCCTTGAATTGCCTGCCTTCCCTTTGCCTCTGGGGACCCACCTGATATTTACAAAACAGCTCTGGTTATATAAAAGAGGCTCAGAGGCACATTCTTTGCAGCAAAACATTCTCAGGGGACGGTGCTGGGTTGCAGCAGAGGGACGGTGGCGGGGAGGGATACTTCACCCTTCCCCTGCCGGCTGCTTTCCCCCCTGAAACCCCTCCTCTTGTTAATAATAATAATAATAATAATAATAATAATAATAATAATAATAATTTATTATTTATACCCCACCCATCTGGCTGACTTTCCCCAGCCACTCTGGGAGGCTCCCAATCAAGTGTTAAAAACAATACAGCAATTAAATATTAAAAACTTCCCTTCAGATGTCTTTTTAAGATAGGATAGCTGCTTATTTGCTTCACATCTGAAGGGAGGGTGTTCCACAGGGCGGGCGCCACCACCCAGAAGGCCCTCTGCCTGGTTCCCTGTAACTTCGCTTCTCGCAGCAAGGGAACCACCAGAAGGCCCTCAGCGCTGGACCTCAGTGTCCGGGCCGAACGATGGGGGTGGAGACGCTCCTTCAGGTCTTCTGGGCCTTTGAGGCCTTTGAGGGCTTTAAAGGTCAGCACCAAGACTTTGAATTGTGCTTGGAAACGTACTGGGAGCCAGTGTAGGTCTTTCAAGACCGGTGTTATATGGTCTCGGCGGCCGCCAAGGTCTGCATCAGCATCAGGAATCCTTCCTACATTTATTTTTCGACTTGTCCTTGCTGCCTAGTGGCAGGTGGTGTTTGGAGGAAGCCTTGGAGAGATGGAAAGGTGTGGGAAACATAGGATTGTCGACAGCAGTGGTCCCCAAACCTTTGGAGGCCACTGCCCTCTTGGTTCCACAAACTCATCCCCAGGGCCCGCTACCCTGTTTAAAAAGCATCATTCAGAACAGCGGCCTGCACGACCCACTAAGAAAGACGATGCTATGATGAAATTCAAAGCGGTACCACAATGCAGGTGGATCTTCTGGGTTCTCTTGTTTCAAATGGATAAACAAAATTCCAGTTCTTGCATGATATTCCTTGTTACCCTTCATAGCCAAGACTGTTTAAGGAAGCAACGTCCCTCATCACCTTGGGAATCTGTGGATTCTCCTTCCTGTTTTTAAGCAGAGTTTGGGTGACCATCTGTCAGGGATGCTGTAGATTCCTGTCCCATGTCCCTTCCAAATGTACAGTTCTGTGATTCAATGAATTGTTGTTTTGTTGTGTCTGACTCTTCATGACCCCCTGGACCAGAGCACACCAGGCACTCCTGTCTTCCACTGCCTCCCACAGTTTGGTCAAACTCATGCTGGTAGCTTCAAGAATACTGTCCAACCATCTCGTCCTCTGCCATCCCCTTCTCCTTGTGCCCTCCATCTTTCCCAACATCAGGGTCTTTTCCAGGGAGTCTTCTCTTCTCATTAGGTAGCCAAAGTATTGGCGCCTCAGCTTCAGGCTCTGTCCTTCCAGTGAGCACTCAGGGATGATTTCCTTCAGAATGGAGAGGTTTGATCTTCTTGCAGTCCATGGGACTCTCAAGAGTCTCCTCCAGCACCAGAATTCAAAAGCATCAATTCTTCAGCGATCAGCCTTCTTTATGGTCCAGCTCTCACTTCCATACATCACTACTGGGAAAACCAGAGCTTTAACTATACAGTGGTACCTGTATAAGTACTTAATTCGTTCCGGAGATCCGTTCTTAACCTGAAACTGTTCTTAACCTGAAGCACCACTTTAGCTAATTGGGCCTTCTGCTGCCACCGCCGCATCCGGAGCACAATTTCTTTTCTTATCCTGAAGCAAAGTTCTTAACCTGAAGCACTATTTCTAGGTTAGCGGAGTCTATAACCTGAAGCATATGTGACCCGAGGTACCACTGTACGGACCTTTGTTGGCAAGGTGATGTCTCTGCTTTTGAAGATGCTGTCTAGGTTTGTCATTGCTTTTCTCCCAAGAAGCAGGCGTCTTTTAATTTCGTGACTGCTGTCACCATCTGCAGTGATCATGGAGCCCAATGAATTAATTGCACATTTTTTGAAAACCCCATTTGAAAATGTTAGTTTAATCAATTCAGCTTAACTGATCCAGTTGTACCAGCTTTCCTCCCTGGGGCAGAAGCAACATTCCTCCGTCTGCCCCCTTTCTGTCTCTCCTCACTCTGTTTGCGTGTTTTTGCTCTTGCACTGCTTGGTACCACAGTACTGAGTCACACAGAGCATTCTTTCGCAGACAATGGATGGAAAGAAACAGCCCAAACAGAGGGCTGGTTCATGCAGCACCATGTCTCTCCTTGCTGAGTCTTCCAGCAGCAAAAAATTAAAATTAAAAATTGCAATGCTCTGCAGTTGCCCAAGCTCCCTGCCAGCTTCCAGCTCACTCCCTGCAGGGGATTCCGGGATATTGATGCATAATGTTCAATAAACTTTAAGTGACCTGTTCATCTCATTTTTCCTCCCTGGCTACAGCTGGGGCTGAAAGGGAGCTCGCCGCTCTTCCAGCCTGAACGCTTGCAAAAGTCAAATTCCTCTTCCCAAAATGTGACTTTAAAAACAAAACTTTATTACATTTTCGCAATTTACAAAGAATAAAAAGAATAAATTGATCCTAAATTACATATTCTGAGATAAGAAAAAAAAATAGTACAAAATGCAGAGTAGAAATGTATAAAGATCTAAGGTAAATAGGATGACAAAAAAGAAAATAATATAAAAAATATTAATAAAAAAGAAAAGAAAGAAAAATAAAAACTCAGCAACAAAAATCAAAACAGAAAAACATTTATCAAAAACAACATTATTTAAAGAGTACAAACCATAACTTAAATATTCTATACACAAAATCCTAAAAAGAAATTACCTTCATACTGGTTTGAGTCCCTTATAAATTTGTTGACTTCCCTCTATCTCATTGCTGTTTCAACTCAACTATTACATTTAAATTAGCTGTATTTAATTGTTTGTCTGGACAGGATGAAAAAAATTTCCTCTTCCCAGAATGTGAGAGTCTTTTTGTCCCAACACCATTCTCAAATCTGTTTGATTCAGAATAATTTTTCATGCATGAAATTGGAATGGCTTTGAATTGCTTTATTGTTCTTAATGCTTTTCCCGTGAAGTCGCTTCAAGGTATTTCATGGGAAGTGGAATAAAATTGATTCAGTACCTCATTTCTTACATTTATATCCCACCTTCCCTCCCTGGATCTCAAAGTTGGGTTTTTCTCCCTTCCGTTTTATTCTCACAACAACCCTTTGAGGTAGGTCAGGCTGAATGAGGCCGTGACTGGCCCAGGGTCACCCAGCGAGCTTTGTTGCTTGAGTGGGGATTCGAACCCTGCTCTCCCAAGTCTTAGTCCACTGCTCTCTTTCGGAGGAAGAGAGGAGAACTAGCCCCGCTGTACATCGGGGAGGGCTGTGTGGAGAGAGTCTCTTCCTTTAAATTCCTAGGAGTTTATCTCAGTGAAGACCTTACTTGGAAAATAAATACAACCCAGGTGGTTAAGAAAGCCCAACAGAGACTCCATCTCCTCAGAGTACAGTCATACATCGGGTTGAAGTAGCTTTGGGATAAGTATTTTCAGGTTGTGCGCTGTGGCGACCAGGAAGTAACGGAGCACGTTACTTCTGGGTTTTGCCGCTCGCGCATGCGCAGACGGTAAACATGATGTCACGCGCATGCGCAGAAGCAGTGAATCGCGACCTGCGCGTGCGCAGACACGCAGACATGCGTTGCGTTCGATTCTAGATGCTAACGGGGTTCCAGAACAGATCCCGTTCGCACCCAGAGGTACCACTGTATTGCGGAAGAACGATGTCAATCAACATTTGATGATCTTCTTCTACCGGTCCACAATAGAAAGTGTCCTTTCCTACTGCATCACGGTGTGGTACGCTGGTTTGACATCAATGGATAGGAAGTGCTGCCTACAGAGCGTGGTGAATACAGCACAAGCTATTATGGGCTGTCCTGTGAATCCGCTGGATGAAATAGCGGAAGAACGTTGCCTCAGGAGAGTGAGGAAAATTCTCAGGGATGATTCACACCCTGGCCGGCACTTTCTTGATCTCCTGCCCTCAGGCAGAAGATATAGAGCATGATTAGTCCCACCAACAGGGTAAAGAACAGCTTCTATCTGTGGGCTGTTAGGCTGATGAATGAAAAGAGAACAACAGGGAACTGTTGGTGGGTGGGTGTCGGTAAACGAGGGGAATTAAGACTAAGAGTGGGGGGTGCTCATGCAATCTCACTGTATACAAGTTGTACAAGTGACAATAAAGTAAAGGTAAAGGGACCCCTGATCATTAGGTCCAGTCGTGACCGACTCTGGGGTTGCGGCGCTCATCTCGCTTTACTGGCCGAGGGAGCCGGCGTACAGCTTCTGGGTCATGTGGCCAGCATGACTAAGCCGCTTCTGGCGAACCAGAGCAGCACACGGAAACGCCGTTTACCTTCCCGTCGGAGCGGTACCTATTTATCTACTTGTACTGGCGTGCTTTCAAACTGCTAGGTTGGCAGGAGCAGGGACCGAGCAACGGGAGCTCACACTGTGGCGGGGATTCGAACCACCGATCTTCTGATCAGCAAGTCCTAGGCTCTGTGGTTTAACCCACAGCGCCACCCGCGTCCCGGCAATAAAGTATTTCAATTCAGTTCTAACCACTACGCTTCACCAAAGCCATTCCGCTTCCTTTCCCTTCTCCACTTTGAGCACCCCCATCCAATTCCCGCCCCCCTTATCTTTGCTTACATCAGGGACAGGGGAATAGGAAAAGCCCAGCAGAAATTTCAGAGGCAGAATTCCCCCCTCCCTTCACCCCACCATGACCGCCAAGTGCAAAGAAGATTTGCTTCCAAGCCCAGCTCAGGTCAGGGACAGACAAGTTTGCTGTCTGCGTTTTGACTCGAGACTGGATTTCCTACTGACGTCAAGCAGAGAATTTGGGGCAGCTGAGACCCAGCCAGGTGTATGAGGCAGCCATGCCCTCTGCCCTGGTGCAGTAACCTCTGTCCCAAGCACCCCATATGGAGCTGGTTGCGGTGGTTTTAAAAACGGCAGTCTTGCTTGGTGGCAAGGATACTCCCATCACAGGTTTAAGGGCAGGCCCCCAATAACTGGAAATAGATATGGGCCTAATTAAAGCTTTGTCGATTACATGCCCCGGAAGGTTTCACAGTCAGGCAGAGAAATCCAAGACATCGTTGCCAAATCTTGGAAGTTCTTTAACCTTAATAATTTAGATCGCTGGTATCCAAGGATTTGGCAAATTGCCGTTCTTGAAAAGAGATTTCGTACGCTAAATGTCTCTAAAGGGCAGAGCTCAAACGACCCCTTTTTATATATATATATATATATATATATATATATATATATATTGCATGGTTTTATTTCTTATACAAATATTGAGGCATGAGTTTCCTCCAGGGCTATCAGCCTATGCAAATGGCTGGCTCATTAAGGACTACATAGAACCTTTAGCTTCAGGAACGATGGACGGGTGGAGAATACTTTCATTTTTGCAAATCTTTATTATTTGAAATGGGAATCTTTGTTGCGAGTTAATACTTTTCGATCCCTTTTGGAGGTGTGCTGAGTCTTTGTCCTTTTGTCCTTCCAGACTATGGTTTTGAATTTTGATTCCCTGTTTTCTTTCTTTCTGCACTTTTCTTTTTATAACAAATCAATGCTTTTTATTTTTTTCTGATCCCTTCTTTTGCATGCCAAGAGTGGGACTTGGATGGAGTTGGGGGGGGACACACTGTCCTCCCTCTCTCTCGTCTGGTCTCTTCTGAACGCTGCCCCATCTCCTGAGTGTCCCTGGGATCCTTGCCAGATCTTGCACCGCCGTTTGTTTTGTTGTGGTTTCAGCAGGAGCCACCGAGTCGGCAGCTTCTCCCCAAGGTCCCAATTACTCCGCCGGTTGCAGCAGCGAACCTGACACGCAGAGGCATTCGGCTCACTCGGCTGCGTGCAGCTGATTCCTAGCTTTGCCACAGACTTTCCCTTCCAAATCGGCATGTTTTTGGTCCTCCAGCAGCGGGAAGCCTTGGGCTGATTCTGGGCCTATCCTGCGAGTTTTGGGGCGAAATGAGCTACGGGAGCTTCCTTGCCCCACCCACCGTTGAGGCTTTGAGAATTCCTGCTTTCCTTTATTTATATATATTTTTTATTAATGTTTTTAACATATCATTTCCTTTAAAAAAAAATTAGTTTTTTTAGCATATCATTTCCAACAATCATTTAACATAACTTCTTATCTTATACAATATTTTAGACTTCCGTCAACACCTCTGATGATTTTCCGTTCTTTATCACTTATTTTGCATTTCTTAATTTATCTATTACTCTTAATTATCATTAACTAATAATTCTCCTCATAGTCTTTCTTGCAATATTTCAAATAATCATCCTTACAAAACTTCTTGCAGTCCTCCTAGCGTAATCTGTTCATTACTATTACTTTTCAAATAGTTCGTATATTTACTCCAGTCTTCTAAGAATCTCTGATCCTGCAGGTTTCGAATCCTTCCTGTTAAATTATCCAATTCTGCATAGTCCATCAATTTCATTCACCATTCTTCTTTCGTTGGTAATTCTTCTTGCTTCCATTTCTGTGCCAATAATAGTCTTGCTGCCGTTGTTGCATATAAAAACAATTTGCTACCCTGTCTCTTAATGTCCTCCCCTACAATGCCAAGTAAACATTCCTGCTTTCCTGTAAAAGGAAAAGAAGTTCTCCAACTGGAGCACTCGCAGGCCTGTGTTTCCCATTTGTCAGTGGTTATACTTAGATTTGCCTTGAGAGAGTCTTTGAACCTCTTTTGTTGACCACGGGCATTACACTTTCTATTTTTAAGTTCGGAATAGAGTAGTTGCTTTGGAAGACGATAATCAGGCATCCGCACAACATGACCAGTCCAACGAAGTTGATGTTGAAGAATCGTTGCTTCAATCCTGGTGATTTTTGCTTCTTCTGAAGAAATGGGTTTCCCAAACCCAAAACTGACTGTCAGGCAGTTTGAAACTGCACCAAAATCCCTATTTTTCCTTAGCTAAAATGCTTTAACTTGAGCTCTTGAGCCAAAACCCAGCTGTATAAACAAGTGCTCAGAGCCCTCTCCTTTATCAGTTTGTGATGGCAAGGATGGCCTTGACTGTACTAGTAGAACAGGGAAGACACGTCTGTGCCTTATCTTACGTCCTGAGCACAAAGACGCACAGACCTAGTCTGAGAACAGCGCCAGAGGGTGTTCTTGGAGATGGTGACCTCATTCTCCAAGATAAGAGTAGGAACAGGAAGATTCTTTTATGGTCAGAAGTACAGGAAGGAATATCCTTTTATGGTTAAGAGTGCCGGAGCAGGAACATCTGTGATGTCAACCTGCGTGTACAAGCTGACGTGGCTGGATTCCTGGGGAAGGGGGAGAGGGTGCCTGGAGGATATATATACTGCATGAAATTTCTCATTTCTTTGGACTTGCTGTGGACACACCACGCAGGTGCCTTTCTGCTGTTCCGGAGAGCAGAAATAAAGAACTCTTTCTCTGAACCAACCCTCGGTGTCATTTGACTTCCTTCCTCCTGTCTGGGAGCAATGCAGACCCAACCGGTGAACTCCAATAAGGCTACACTTCCAGTACACTGGCATTAGTTCGCCTGTCTTGTTGATCCATCTAGTATTGTCTACACTGACAGGCAGCCTCGGAACATAAGAAAAGCCTACCAGGTCAGGGAAATGATGCTGTCACACTAAAAGATCTCTCTCTCTCTGTCTGGATGAGCCCTTTTAGTATTGTGTATGGTTTTCAAAAATCGTGTTCCCTTTGTATTTATGGCAGTCCTGTGTCAAACATCTTTGGAAGTTGCTTTGTAAAAAGCGATGGATGAAAAGCTAAACGATAGGGAAGGTAGCATACAGGCATCCCAGCTGCCTCTTAACGGTCCATAGATGGGGCCTTGGACGGATCCGGCCCCTGTAATAGCAAGGGAATACCTCCTTCCTCCAATCTCTGCGCTTCAGCCCATCTGTGGCAAGACCATTTGGTAAACCTTCGACTACCAAGCACATTGAGTGTGGCTTTGTGGGAAGCTGAATTCTGAGGGGTTTTTTAAAAAAACAGAACAAGAGGGATAATAACTCCTTGATTAATTACAAGGTCCTTTGAACCTGATCCTGGGCAAAGTAATGGGAAATTAATAAAGATATTCCGACCAGGCGTTTTAATCAACACGTTGAACGCAGTTTAATGAACACGATTAGAGCAAAATGTCCCCATCTATTATTTTATTAAATAAAGACCGCGTTTAGTGCTGTTTTTGGTTTCCGTCTTCTCTGCCCAAGGGGTGGGTGAGCTTGTATAGAATCCACGGACTTTGGGCAAGGAGGGTCCTGGTTCCTGGGGGTGGGAGGGGGTCCCGTAAAGGATGCTGCCTGGCACCAAGGTCAGGATGGCATCTCTCCCTCCCCCCCCCCCAATTCCAGGGACAGAAGCCGAGCAGGGCTGGCAGTCGAATGTTCCTCCAGCTTCCTCCAAATGGATGCGGGTGGTGCTGTGGTCTGAACCACTGAGCCTCTTGGGCTTGCCAATCGGAAGGTCGGCGGTTCGAATCCCCGCAACGGGGTGAGCTCCCATTGCTCTGTCCCAGCTCCTGCCAACCTAGCAGTTCGAAAGCACACCAGTGCAAGTAGATAAATAGGTACCGCTGTGGCAGGAAGGTAAACAGTGTTTCCATGCGCTCTGGCTTCCGTCAAACTGTCCCGTTGCACCAGAAGTGGTTTAGTCCTGCTGGCCACATGACCTAGAAAAACTGTCTGTGGACAAACGCTGGCTCCCTCGGCCTGAAAGTGAGATGAGCGCCGCAACCCCAGAGTCGTCCGTGCCTGGACTTAACTGTCAGGGATCCTTTACCTTTACCTTTAAAGCCCTTAGGGATGTGTGTGGCGCTGTGGTCTAAACCACTTAGCCTCTTGGGCTTGCCAATCGGGAGGTCGGCAGTTCGAATCCCCCGACAGGGTGAGCTCCTGTTGCTCTGTCCCAGCTCCTGCCAACCTAGCAGTTCAAAAGCACACCAGTGCAAGTAGCTAAATAGGTACTGCTGCGGCGGAAAAGTAAACGGCGTTTCCATGCGCTCTTGCTTCCATCACTGTGTCCCGTTGTGCCAGAAGTGGTTTAGTCCTGCTGGCCACATGACCCGGAAAGCTGTCTGCGGACAAACACTGGCTTCCTTGGCCTGAAAGTGAGATGAGCGCCGCAACGCCACAGTCACCTTTGGCTGGACTTAACCGTCCAGGGGTCCTTTACCTTTATCTTTACCAGCTTCCTCCAGTTTGCCAGAGGGCAGGAGGCATTGGGGATTGCAGCTGGAACCCAGTAGTCTACTATGTCTTGGTGCACAGCTATTTTTCCTGCTGTGTCGCTTGAAAACCTTTCCCAAGAGGTATCCAGGCTCACTCCGCAGACCTTCTGAATGCAAAGCAGGGGAGCAGACATTCAGTTCTGACGCCTTCACCTCCTTTCTTTTCTAATTTATTTGGTTTTCAAATCAAGGTTTTACTTTGTGTAAAACAGGAAAATTTGATAGAACTGAAAGCAAGTCAGACAATAGGGAGAAACTGTAGTGCAAGTGCAAATTTAAGGAATTTAATCAGGGAACGCAATGGGAGGATTGGAGGTCAAGTTAAATTGAATCACAAAAAGCAAGTATCAGTTAAGGAATGAAAGATTGTATACTTTTATTTTTAGTTTAACGTCAGTTGATCATCTTTGTTATGTTATGCAATTTTCGACCAATAAAGCATTTATTAAAAAAAAAACACTCAAAGTTTTACAATCACATATCCAATATATAACATAGAAACTAGATTCCAAGGAATCTCCTGGACTTTCCTCTTCCCCTTTGTGGGTCCTATTGTGTATCATTTCCTCCTGCATCTTTTATAATAATCCAAATCTTTTCCATCTCCATTATGTCTAAAATTCACCATTAAACTACAAGTGTTATTCCGGACCTGCTAACAGTTTACAATGGTTTTTAAGATAAATTATGAATTTTCCCCATTCCTTATTGAAATTTTGGTCTTCCTGATTTCTGATTCTTCCTGTCATTTTAGCCATTTCGGCATAAATCCATCAAATTCGTCCGCCATTCTTCTCTGGCTAGGAACATTTATCTTCTTTCCATCTCTGGGCCAATACAATAGTCGCATACATAAATATTTTTTTCTGCTCTCTTGGGGTTTCGGCACCTAGAATTCCTTTTCAAAAAAAGGTTCGGTTTTTTAAAGAAAAAGTTATGCATTTTAAACATTTTTTCCCCAACTGCTTTCTCCCCCCGCCCCCCCTTTTTGTCTGCCTCTCCTTTGGCTTTCCAGACATCCCACCTCCTGAAGGCAGAACCCGCGAGTGTCTCATGTGCATCGTGCAAAGAGACGGCTCCAAAACGATGCTGTGTGCCGAAAGCGAGGACGACGCTGTGTAAGTTGCTGCAATAACAATCCCATTTTACAGGTGGACAATTGAGGCCAAGACTTGCCCATAGCTGCTCAGTTTAATATGAGTTAGTATTAAATATTCCGCGTTTCGTATAGTTGTTATTGTTATGAATTGTTCCCCCCTTTGTCCCAAGGGTCCAGGGTGGGTTCCAACATTAAAAATAATTTAAAACAACTTGTGGCCGTGAAAAGAAGGCGAGTCCTTAAAGCACACACCTCAAGCACCTTCACCATCCTCTGAAAAAATACACTGAAGGTGCCAGATGCATCTCTGTGGGGAGTTGCACGGCTTAGGGGCCGCCACAGAGAAGGCCGTGTCCCCTTGGGCTACTGTCAGGAGCTCATCCTACACTCGAGTAGGACCCTGGCAGAGACACATGCCCTACTGGCATGTTCTCTCCCTCCTGGTCTTTTGTTCGGGAGCTTCATAAGCTTTCTTCTGCCCGAACATCACAGCGACTGATGCCAACAGACATTGGCACACTTAGGGATCCGCAGAGTTTGCGCAGCTTGCAGGACAGACCTCAGCAACTCAGCATTTTGGCTAATCTACTTTATTTACATATAAACACACACGGAGCACTGCAACATGGCTCCCTCTCTCTCTAGCATCAGACAGCAAAGAGAAAAAGAATGAAGGACAATAGTCCCACTTCATGAACCACAGTAACACAAACATCCTGTCTCCGTCACTTCCCACTCTGTGGAGTTAAAACATTTACCGTCATGTGATAGACAACAATCCCATGAGAGCAGTCAAGGAGCAGGAATTCTAACATCCTCCCCCAAGCCTCTGAGGGCACAGGAACTACCAAGAAGACCCCCTCTGCCGATCTCAGCACCTGAGAGGATCTGTAGGGAAGGAATCATAGAATCGTAGGAAGGGACCTTAGGGTCATCTAGTCCAACCCCCTGCAATGCAGGAATCTCAGCAAAAAAATCCGTGGGAGGAGGAAGAGGCCTTTCAGATATTTGCAGCCTGGGTCAATTAGGACTTCAAACACCAATGCGAGCGCCTGGAATTGGACCTGCAAACGAGCCAACGACCAAGACGTATTAATTAATACTGTTAAATATGGGAGCTAAGAAGGGGGAAATGGGTCTGTAGCCCTCTTTCCTCCACAATGTTCCGAGACTCTTGTTCCACGATCTGTAAAATGGGAACAAAAGGGTTCTACAGTCATACCTCAGGTTACAGACGCTTCAGGTTGCGTGTTTTCGGGATACGGATGCGCCGAAACCTTGAAGTACCGGAACGGGTTACTTCTGGGTTTCGGCGCTCGCGCATGTGCAAAACCACTAATTTGCGCTTTGCGCAGAAGCATCGCAACCCGCGTGTGTGCAGATGCAGCACTGTGGGTTGCGGACGCTGGGGGTTGCGAACATGCCTCCCGCACGGATCACATTCGCAACCCAAGCATTCACTGTACTGCCAAACAATCGCCGGCCGTTGAAGCCTGAGAAAACTGCTGGAAAGGGCTTTCTTGGGACAAAGTGAAGCTGTAGCGTTGGAGCTGGGACTACAAATCCCATGATTCCTGACCGTTGGCTGGGCTTTTTGCAGGGGCTGCTGGGAGTTGGAACCCAGGGCATTGGGGAGGGGAGAGATGCCCCAGTTCTCTGCCCCTGAGCTTTTGGAGCATCACTTCCTTCCTTCATAGCTGTCAACTGTCCCTTATTTGGTGGGAAAGTCCCTTATCCCAGCGCCGTTTCTCACTGCTGTCCCTTATTGATGATTTCCCTTAAATTTCCCGGGTTTCAAAGGAAGCAGCTCCTCTCCCTCCCTCCCTCCGTGCCGGCCAGGGAGGAGGGAGGCTCCAACTGTGTTGCTTGGCTGCGTTGCTCACCCAGTAAGGAGTCTAAGAACGACTGGGGGGTGTCGCTTGCATGCCTTGTGCCGATCAAATCGGCCGTGTTGCCTGGGGACTCGCCTTTGCTCAGCGCTTCCCAGCGGAGAGGTGACAGTGGTTTTCCTTGCTGCATCCCCTTTGCTGGGTTGCTGCGCTGTGGGAACCACCGCTTGAGGCTTCGTTTGGCTGCTGGCTGGGCTTTCTGCCTTTGGCTCGGGAGCTGGTTGACTAAAATCACTTATTTTGGCTGCTGATCCCTTATTTTCGAGGCTACTGGTCCCTTATTTTCAAATCTGTAAGCTGACAGCTATGCCTTCCTTCCTTCCTGTATCTGAGATCCGTCCGACTAAAGATTTGCCTCCAGCCCTTGTTAATGATGTTTACTCTTGATCCCAGTGCTGCTGCCTCCAGGCCTCGGGGAGCACTGTTTGGAAACAAACCGGCTTCCTCCGGGGATGTGGTAGCTCTTGAAAGATTTCTACCTCCTCGCGTCAGTTGTTGTGTTTACAAACTGGAGGGAGACTATGTTTCTCCCAGGCTCCCCTGCAGATTCATGCAGTGTACGGAAGCCAGGTGTGTGGAAATGCAAGTGTTCAGACTTAAAGCATGCCAAGGGTCCCGGGTTCAAGTCCTGACATTTCCAGGGGAGATTTCTGAGGCCCTGGAGAGCTGTTGGCAGTCATTGTAGACAATACTCAGCTAGGTGGATCTCCTGTAATCCTTGTGATCACTGTATATGTAGGACCAGATGAAGCCTGTGGGGTCCAGCTGTGGTAGAGGTGGGATGGTGTACGGAGGGGTCAGCAAACTTTTTCAGCAGGGGGCCGGTCCACTGTCCCTCAGACCTTGTGGGGGGCCGGACTATATTTTGGGGGGAAAAAATAATGAAAGAATTCCTATGCCCCACAAATAACCCAGAGATGCATTTTAAATAAACAACACATTCTACTCATGGAAAAACACACTGATTCCGGGACCGGCTGCAGGCCGGATTTAGAAGGTGATTGGGCCGGATCTGGCCCCCTGGCCTTAGTTTGCCTACCCATGGTCTATACAGAGGGTCGGACTAGGAGCTGGTGGAGACCAGGGTTCAAACAGGTTGGAGAGTTGGGCCCAGGCTAACAAAATGAATTTCAGTAGGGACAGATGTAAGGTTCTGCACTTAGACAGGAAGAAGCAGATGCCAAAATATAGGATGGGGGACACCTGGCTTACTAGCAGTACCTCGGGTTAAGAACTTAATTTGTTCCAGAGGTCCGTTCTTAACCTGAAACTGTTCTTAACCTGAAGCACCACTTTAGCTAATGGGACTTCCCACTGCCGCGCGATTTCTGTTCTCATCCTGAAGCAAAGTTTTTAACCCGAGGTACTATTGCTGGGTTAGCGGAGTCTGTAACCTGAAGCGTCTGTAACCCGAGGTACCACTGTACATGTGAAAGGGATCTGGGGGTCTTGGTGGACCATTAGCTTAGCATGAATCAACAGTGTGATGCAGCAGCAAAAAAAGGCTAATGCTATTCTAGGTAAAGGTAAAGGGACCACTGACCGTTAAGTCCAGTCATGGATGACTCTGTGGTTACGGCGCTCATCTCGCTTTATTGGCCGAGGGAGCTGGCATTTGTCTGCAGACAGTTTTTACGGGTCATGTGGCCAGCAGGACTAAGCCGCTTCTGGTGAAACCAGAGCAGCGCACGGAAACGCCGTTTACCTTCCCGCCGGATCGGTATATATTTATCTACTTGCATTTTGACGTGCTTTCAGACTGCTAGGTTGGCAGGAGCAGGGACCAAGCAACGGGAGCTCACCCCATCGCGGGGATTCGAACCGCCAACCTCCTGATCAGCAAGCCCTAGGCTCTGTGGTTTAGACCACAGCGCCACCCACGCCCCTAATGCTATTCTAGGCTGCATCAAAAGAAGTCTAGTGTCCAGATGAAGGGAAGTAATAGTCCCACTCTATTCTGCCTCGGGCAGACCAAACATGGAATACTGTGTCCAGTTCTGGGCACCACAATTTAAGAAGGATATTGACAACCTGGAATGTGTGCAACCAAGATGATCAGGGTCTGGTAACTGAGGAGCACTTGAAGGAGCTGGATTTGTTTTGCCTGGAAAAGAGGAGACGGAGAGGAGATAGGAGAGCCATCTTCAAATACCTAAATTGCTGTCCCATGGTAGAGCGAACAAGCTTGTTTTCTCCTGCTCTGGAGGGCAGGACTCGAACCCATGGCTTCAAGTCACAAGAAAGGCAATTCAGACTAAACATTAGGGAGAGCTCTCTGATGGAAGGAGCTGTTTAACAGCAGAACGGACCCCCTCAGGAGGTTGTGAGCTCTCCTAAGAGGTTTTTAAGCAGAGGTTGGATGGACACCTGTCATGTATGATCTAGTTGAGATTCCTGCATTGGAGCGGGTTGGACTAGATGACCCTGGGGTCCCTTCCAACTCTGTAATTCTGTGAAACCCATGGAGCTCCCTGGGTGACCTTCGGCCAGCCCTTACTTCTCAGCCCTAACTTGCCTCACAGGGTCATTGTGAGTGTGAGATGAGGAGGGGGAGAACCACGTCCGCCACCTTGGAGCTCCTAGGAAGGAAGAGTTGGGTTGTAAATTCAATAAGTTCAATTCATCTCTGTGGCTGGAGAGACATTAGTAGTGTCATGTCCATCTGGGCCGTGACCAAAAGCCACTGGTTATTTCCCAGCTGCTTAGCAGAGCAGCTTGGGCAGATAATTAAAGATGACTTGAGCACGTCAAGGGCCGCAGAGGTCAGAGAAGGGCCAGAACAACCCCAGCTTAGCTGGAACGGGGTCATTTGCTGAAGTGATGCTCCCCCTGCAAAATCCAATTAGAAAAAATCCCTGGCCAGTGAAGGCAGTAAGAATATTATTGGCACAAAAATGGAAGCAAGAAGAATTACCGACGAAAGGAGAATGGCGGATGAAATGGATGGACTATGCAGAACTGGATAAATTAACAGGAAGGATTCGAAACCTGTAGGATCAGAGATTCTTAGAAGACTGGAGTAAATATACGAACTATTTGAAAAGTAATAGTAATGAACAAATTATGCCAGTAGGATTGCAAGAAGTTTTGTAAGGATGATTATTTGAAATATTGCAAGAAAGACTATGAGGAGAATTATTAGTTAATGATAATTAAGAGTAATAGATAAATTAAGAAATGCAGAATAAGTGATAAAGAACGGAAAAACATCAGAGGTGTTGACGGAAGTCTAAAATATTGTATAAGGTAAGAAGTTATCTTATATGATTGTAGGAAATAGTATGTTTAAAAAAACCAATAAAAATGTATTAAAGAAAAGAAAGAAAAGAAAAATGCCTGGCCAGTAGCTGCACCCTCGGTGATTCCTCTAGAGTAGTCGCCAGGTAGAGTCCTCAGGGTGAAGTCTAGTGGCACAGAATCATAGAACTAGATTCAGGTAGGTAACCGTATTGGTCTGACACAGTCGAAATAAATTTTAAAAATTGTCCAGTAGCACCTTAAAAGGTAAAGGTACCCCTGCCCGTACAGGCCAGTCGTGTCCGACTCTAGGGTTGCGCGCTCATCTCGCTTAAGAGGCCGGGAGCCAGTGCTGTCTGGAGACACTTCCGGGTCACGTGGCCAGCGTGACGAAGCTGCAGCTGGCGAGCCAGCACCAGTGCCGCACACGGAAATGCCGTTTACCTTCCCGCTATAAAGCGGTACCTATTTATCTACTTGCACTTAGGGGTGCTTTCGAACTGCTAGGTGGGCAGGAGCTGGGACTGAACGACGGGAGCTCACCCCGCCGCGGGGATTCGAACCGCCGACCTTACGATCGGCAAGTCCTAGGCACTGAGGTTTTACCCACAGCGCCACCCGCATCCCCCAGTAGCACCTTAGAGACCATCTAAGTTTGTTCTGGGTATCTGGAGAAGTGTGCTTGCACACGAAAGCTTATACCCAGAACAAACTTAGTTGTCTCTAAGGCGCTACTGGACAATTTTTTTTAGAGAATCATAGAACTGTAGCGTTGGACGGGACCCCTGGGGTCATCTAGTCCAGCCCCTGGCAATGCAGGAATCTCAACTAAGGGATCCATGACAGATGGCTGTTCAATCGCTCAGAGGCCTCTGCAAGGTCTTGCAAGACTCTCACGAGAACTTAACAGAGCCAGGAAGTCCGCCAGTAGGGTGTGGAGGGGGGGTTGCCATCTTTCAAAAAGTGAAAATCCACACACAAGAGTTGTGGCCAAAGTTGGCCATTTTGGGCCAAAGTTGTTGAGCTTCGAAGAAGAAGAAGAGGAAGAGGAAGAGGA
Organism: Podarcis raffonei; assembly: GCF_027172205.1. Classification (NCBI taxonomy): domain Eukaryota; kingdom Metazoa; phylum Chordata; class Lepidosauria; order Squamata; family Lacertidae; genus Podarcis; species Podarcis raffonei. The sequence continues at coordinate 8,386,706 of NC_070605.1, read as the reverse complement.
AGAAGAAGAAGAAGAAGAAGAAGAAGAAGAAGAAGAAGAAGATTCGCCAAAATCCACACTTCTGACATGGGTTGCCACATCCTGATTTTCCCGGACATTGCAGTGATTTTCACCCAGAGGCTGTTTCCAATGGCGAAATCCCAGTTATGTCTGGCAGCTCTACTGCAATAATAATAATAATAGTAATAATAATAGTTTATTATTTATACCCCGCTAAAGTGAGGAGGAATTAAAGAACCTTTTAATGAGGGTGAAAGAGGAGAGCACAAAATATGGTCTGAAGCTCAACATCAAAAAAACGAAGATCATGGCCACTGGGCCCATCACCTCCTGGCAAATAGAAGGGGAAGAAATGGAGGCAGTGAGAGATTTTACTTTCTTGGGCTCCATGATCACTGCAGATGGTGACAGCAGTCACAAAATTAAAAGACACCTGCTTCTTGGGAGAAAAGCAATGACAAACCTAGACAGCATCTTAAAAAGCAGAGACATCACCTTGCCAACAAAGGTCCATATAGTTAAAGCTCTGGTTTTCTCAGTAGTGATGTATGGAAGTGAGAGCTGGACCATAAAGAAAGCTGATCGCCGAAGAATGGATGCTTTTGAATTCTGGTTCTGGAGGAGACTCTTGAGAGTCCCATGGACTGCGAGAAGATCAAACCTATCCATTCTGAAGGAAATCAGGCCTGAGTGCTCACTGGAAAGACAGATCCTGAAGCTGAGGCTCCAATACTTTGGCCACCTCACGAGAAGAGAAGACTCCCTGGAAAAGACCCTGATGTTGGGAAAGATGGAGGACACAAGGAGAAGGGGACAACAGGATGAGATGGTTGGACAGTGTTCTCAAAGCTACCAGCATGAGTTTGACCAAACTGCGGGAGGCGGTGGAAGACAGGAGTGCCTGGTGTGCTCTGGTCCAGGAGGTCATGAAGAGTCGGACACAACTAAACGACTAAACAACAACACCCTGACCATTTGGCTGGGTTTCCCCAGCCACTCTGGGCGACTCCCAACAGAACATTAAAAACACGATAAAACATCAAACATTAAAGAAGAAGAAGAAGAGTTTGGATTTGGTATCCCGCCTTTCACTCCCTTTAAGGAGTCTCAAAGCGGCTAACATTCTCCTTTCCCTTCCTCCCCCACAACAAACACTCTGTGAGGTGAGTGGGGCTGAGAGACTTCAAAGAAGTGTGACTGGCCCAAGGTCACCCAGCAGCTGCATGTGGAGGAGCGGAGACGCGAACCCGGTTCCCCAGATTACGAGACTACCGCTCTTAACCACTACACCACACTGGCTCTTCCCTAAACAGGGCTGCCTTCAGATGTCTTCTAAAAGTCAAATGGTTGTTTATTTCCTTGACATCTGATCAGAGGGCGCTCCACAGGGCAGGCGCCACCACCGAGAAGGCAGCACCTTTGCAAAAACAGCTATGGAGGCTACTCTAGTTCTTGCCGCTGGGCCGAACGGCTGCTTTTCTGCTCCAAGCTGGGCAAGCGGAAGGAAAACAGGCCTCCTTTTGTGTCTCCCAGATCTGCAGAGCCCATGCAGCCATGTGGGAGGGACTCTAGATTTCTGCCTGGAATTTCTCTGTGTGCGCCTTCCTCCCAGCAGAGGGGGAAATGGAAAAGTCCTGAGGACCCTGAAAGTCGTGGGTGCGGCTGCTGGACCTGCACATTCCAGGCAGAGCATGGGACAGAGTCACCCGGGTGGGTGAAGGTCGCAATTTGCCTTTGCGAAAAATGCGCTCATTGTGATCTGCAGAAGTTACAGGCACAAACCTCTTATGAGAAGCTTCTTTGGCGATCCCTCGTAGCAAGTAAGATTGTCTTCCATAAACACGGTCTTAACAATGAGTCCGTAAGTGACTGGAAGGCCAGTTCTGGGTCCACATGTCCTTCCACAGTGGGGACCATTGGTTCCCGGGCAGGAGTTGACCACGGTGTGGATTTGCCAAGCCTTCCTTCCTCTAAGCACGTTTCACCCTTTCCTCCTGAGTTTGAGTGTCTTCAAAGCCCAGGACACCTTTGGTAAAGGCTGTTCTCCAACTGGAGCGCTCGCAGGCCAGTGTTTCCCAGTTGTCGGTGTTTATACTACATTTTTAAAGATTTGCCTTGAGAAAGTCTTTAAACCTCTTTTGACCACCAGCATTACGCTTTCCATTTTTAAGTTCGGAATAGAGTAGTTGCTTTGGAAGACGATCATCAGGCATCCTCACAACATGACCAGTCCAACAAAGTTGATGTTTAAGAATCATCGCTTCAACACTGGTGATCTTTGCTTCTTCCAGTACATTGGAATTAGTTTGCCTGTCTTCCCAAGTGATGTGTAAAATTTCGGAGACACCGTTGATGGAATCTTTTGAGGTTTGGAGATGGTGTTTATAAGTGGTCCATGTTTCACAGGCATACAAGCATGAGACGCTGTGGCTTGCCGCTGAGTGTGCATTCATAATAATTGGACCAGGCAAGCTCAGAATTTGGAGGCCGAGATCGGGTTCCAGCATCCTGGAAACATCCGTTTGCGTTTGTTTTCTCGTGAAAGCTAGTCCTTTACAGAAGCCACAATAGGCTTAGAAGTCAGGAGGAAATGCAGAAGCGAGAGGAGGCACATGAGCAGGTCTGAGAGTCGTGGCAAGAGGGTACAGTGGTACCTCGGGTTACATACGCTTCAGGTTACATACGCTTCAGGTTACAGATTCCGCTAACCCAGAAATAGTGCTTCAGGTTAAGAACTTTGCTTCAAGATGAGAACAGAAATCGTGCTCCGGCAGCAAGGCGGCAGCGGGAGGCCCCATTAGCTAAAGTGGTGCTTCAGGTTAAGAACAGTTTCAGGTTAACAATGGACCTCTGGAACGAATTAAGTTCTTAACCTGAGGTACCACAGTACTGTATAACTGCATGCCACAAGCATGAATATAGTCACACAGCATATTTGAGCTGCAGAATTTGCATTTTTCTTCCCCAGAGTACAACACAGGCTGGGCTGTTGCCAGCAGTAACCACCCTCCAGATTTTGTTGGTAGACTCCGAATCCCATGTGGCCCGGCCAGCGGGTCCAGTGGTGAGAGATGATGGGAGTTGTGATCCCACAACATCTTCAGGGCATTCCATTTGTATCCCATCCCTGGGCTACACAGTATTATCAAAGGGAGGGGACCTGTGGACTACTGAGTGTTGCTGAACTACAACTCCCATCACCCCTCACCTCAGTCTTGCTAGCTGAGGCTGATGGTTGCTGGAGTGCAACAACTGGTTTTGAAGTTACCTGAGCACAGGTAACTGTAGCCAGGCTCTCTCTCTCTCTGCCCAGATGGCCTCCTTCAATAGGGACGAAGATCACGCGTTTGTGTGTCTGTACTATATGTGTACACACACAAAGACACACACAAAATAAATAGCTACACCACAGCAGCTTGAATGGTGTTTGCCCAAAAAGTGAAAAGAAGAATCTGCACCAAATAAAAAGGACCGGCAGCAAAAGTTTTGCAGAAATGGCGAAACTTACCGGAAGATTAAGAAATCAAGAAGATTTTTTTTAAAAAAGCAAGAGTGGGGGTTTGGTTATTGATTGTTTAAAGAACTATTGCAAACATCTTAAAACGTTAGCAGGACCGCTGTAAACACGTGCAAAGGGCCATGTTGAAATGGTGACTACAAGAGATGAATTATAGTTAGGTTTTGATGTTGGAGGTGCAGGAAAAAGAAGAGACAGCTTATGTAACTGCCGAAGGAGGGAAGTTGATAACAAAATTAAATGTGTAAAAAGAATGTCTGATGTGCTCTGCAAAATGTGAAAATAAAATTTATTTAAAAATGAAGTACCATATTTTTCACCCAATAGGGCGCACCTAGTTTTTTTGGGGGGGAAATAAAGAAAAAAAATTATTTCCCCCCCAGGCGCGGGGCGGGGGTGGGGGAAGCCCAAGCTTCCCCAGCCCCCAGAACAGGCTGCTATCCACAAGCCGCGGGAGCCCAGCAGGAAGTCGCGCCCGTCTCCCCAGGCTTGCGGATATCTGCCCGAAGTCACGCAGCTCTCCCACGGCTTGCTGAGAGCTGCGCGAAGCCCGAAGCCTGCAGGCAGCTCTCCGCAAGCCGTGGGAGAGCTGCGTGACTTCACGCCGGATAGCTTCCTGAAGCCTGGAGAGCGAGAGGGGTCAGTGCGCACCGACCCCTCTCGCTCTCCAGGCTTCAGCGAAAGCCTGCATTCGCCCCATGGGACGCACACACATTTCCCCTTCATTTTTGGAGGGGGAAATTGCGTCCTATAGGGCGAAAAATTCGGTAAATAACTACAAAAGGGACTCCTAATTTAAACACAATCAAAATTCAATAATAGAGCTGCAAGTGTTATTCATGTTTCCCATATTTTCTTTCCGCAGCAGTTGGGTGGGAGGGGAACATGGGGAAAAGGGGGAAGGACTTTTTAAATTGTCTGTCTGCTGGCAACACTTTGCTTTATTTGCTGCTTCTCTCCTTTTCTTGACAGAGCTTGGAAGATAGCGATTCTGGAGGCCAAAGCGACTCAGGTGAGCCTGCCTTGCATTCCTTGTCCGGTTTCCTGCCCTGGTTGTGAACCGTTCCTGCCCCTTAAAATGCTCCTTACGGGCAAGAGGTCTACAAGTCTGAGATTCTTCAGGTTTCTGGTCCTCATTGCTCCCCTGAAAATAAGGGAGAATGAAAAAGAACAGAATGCTGGACCAGATGGGCCATTGTGTTGAATATATGCTCTATGGTAATTTATGGACCTAATAGGTATCTAAAGCCATTTGTACATAACAAAATATGTATTTTATCAAAGTAATTGTGGAACTGAAATACAATTAAGAAGAAGTATATCAATTTTAAAAAAGGTAAAAGGACCCCTGACAGTTAAGTCCAGTCGCAGACGACTCTGGGGTTGCGGCGCTCATCTCGCTTTAGAGGCCGAGGGAGCCAGCATTTGTCCGCAGACAGTTTTTCCGGGTCATGTGGCCAGCATGACTAAGCCACTTCTGGCGAACCAGAGCAGCGCACGGAAACGCCATTTACCTTCCCCCTGGCGTGCTTTCGAACTGCTAGGTGGGCAGAAACTGGGACCGAGCAATGGGAGCTCACCCCGTTGCGGGGATTCGAACCGTCGATCTTCCGATTGGCAAGCCCTAGGCTCAGTGGGTTAGACCACAGTGCCACCTGCGTCCACGAGTATATCAATCGTGAAATACAATTAAGAAGAATTATATTACTAGTTAAATTATTATTAAGCTCTAACTTAAAATGTTTTTTTTTTATTCATAACAAACTTTTTTATTCATAACCAACTTAATAATGCAAACACATTGGCATTTGGCAATAACAAAAGTTCCTTTAGAAACACAATTTACAAAGACTCATAATCTAGCCTCTAGAAACTTGCTATAACATGAAATAATAATAGCTGTAAATACATCCTGCAAACGACTAATAATGATAAATAGCAGAATTTAGGCACCCTATATATAGAAAGGAGCAAACCAGTGATATTTTAGGGAGCAGGCTAGCAGGCGGGGCCCATGGCTTACATCATAGGAGCCGACACAACACAAAACACTGTTGCTGCAGGTAGGTTTTATTTTATTTGTTTTTTATCTTTTGTATTTTGGAAATGTACATCCAGTGGTTTTTTTCCTTTAAATTTTTTGGGGGCCCCCGAGAGAGTGGGGCCCTAAGCTATAGCTTGTTTAGCTTATACGTGAATCCGGCGCTGTTCCCATGCCGCCCGAAGGGGCAAGTGGCAGGAGAGAGTAATTTGCACATTAAACTGATTCGCCAGTCGCCTGGTTGCCTCGTCTTCCTGCTCCAAGTGGCTTTGCTCTGGAGCCACACAGCTCAATTCCTCTCCTGCTGTGGCAGCTCTATTTTTAGCTGAGCCTTCCCCCAATTTCCCGGCCTGGCCAGCCACACGGATCAATAAGCACAATCAGGCTGGCGATCGATGGCTTTGGCGCCGCAGGACGGCCTCAAGTGCTCCGGACTGAACTCGGAAGTCTCCGGCCTTTGGGATCCAAAGACTTGGTGAGCTGTTCAGGATCTGGATGGGGAAGGCCCTCCGTTTTCTGCATTGCTCCCCTCCGTCAACAGACTGCTGCCCCTCTCTCCTTTGGGGTCTGGGTGAGAATCTCTCCTTCCCAGCTCTCCAGCTGTGTTCACATCTTGCAGGAGGTCTTCCCTTCAAATCCATGTTCTTTCCCCTCCATAGCTGCTCCATCAACAACTTAGCAAAGAAAACACAGCACATAAACAGCAGGGAAACGAGCAGCAGACCCAGCCAGTTTAAAAAATCAGAATGAAAATGGGTTTCTGCTGGCATACGCAAGAGAGGGACCAGGCAGGCCTCCCTGAGCAGGGAATTCGACAGATGAGGGGCCACCACCATGAAGGCCCAGTTTCCGGCTACCACCCAGGACACCTCAAAATGCCAGGGGCACTCCGGGGGTAGCCTCCAAAGCCAATCTGGGTGCAGAGGCCGGTTGCTATGGGGAGCTGCCTCCTGCCCCCCCCCCCCCGGTTTCCGGCTCAGGTTTTTCAGCTCTGGCTGCAAATGTTCTCGTTTCTCGCTTTCTCCAGGTGCACCTGTACGACCCGTACGATGACTATTACCAGACGGTTCCCCTCGACTCCCACCAGGCGATGTACGTCAGCTCCGATTACTACGGCAACCAGTACGGAGGTATGTGTTCATCCATCAACGTCCCTTTTCACCTCCCCCCTGGGCCAGTAAAGGTTTGCTCAGCCAGGGGCTCTTTTCAGGGCCTCCCCGCAAGGCTGGGTGGCAATGGGCCTCTTTGTGACGTTTTGGGCGCTGCAGCAGAGGACCAAACATTGGAGCTGGCCAGACGGGATGCAGCGATGGGTGTCGCAGATGCGACGCTTCGAGGCTGTTGTTGCACACCAGCCCAGTCTCCCAGTGGTGCAAGACTCCGGGGGTTCTGGGCTTTGAGGAGAAGTCAGACTTTATCCCTGCTTGCTGTCTGTCGGCCGGCAGATTAAGACTTTTCTTGTTGAAACAGGGTTTAAGGAACTGACTGCTTTTATGAAATGGCTCGTGCCACGCTGTTATTGTGATTATTTGCATTAGAGATAGATAGATAGATAGATAGATAGATAGATCATCTATCTATCATAATCAATAAGAAACAATTAGAGATAGATAGATGATAGATAGATGATAGATTGATAGTGTAGTTTTAATTATATCATCTATCTCTAATTGTTTCTTATTGATTATGATAGATAGATAGATAGATGATATAGAATTAAAACTGCACTATCTATCATCTATGTATCATCTATATCTATCTATCATAATCAATAAGAAACAATTAGAGATAGATGATAATTATAATTAAAACTGCACTATCATCCATCTATTGATCTATCATTGGTCAATCCATCTATCTCTAATTGTTTCTTATTGATTATGATAGATAGATAGATTAGATAGATAGATAGATAGATAGATAGATAGATGATAGATGATAGATAGATGATATAGAATTAAAACTGCTCCATCTATGTATCATCTATATCTGTCTTTTTTGGGGGGGAGGTGGGATATAAATAATAAAATCATTAAATTGTAGAGTTGGAAGGGAACCAAAAGGGTCATCTACTGTTAATCCCTGCAATGCAGAAATCTTTTACCCAATGTGGGGCTTGAACCCACAACCCTGAAATTGAGAGTCTCACGCTCTTACTGACTGAGCAATCTCCTTTCACATCAACTTTTCATTTGAGCTTAAACATCCTTGTCCTCAAAAGCCAGACCAGCTTACTTACCCCTTCCCAAGCCAGGTCCAAATTCTCCCTGCAAGTCTGCTGCCTCTGACAGTAGAGGTGGACCATAGCCTCAATTGCCCTCCACTCCGCGCATTCGTCCAATGCAAGTTATTAGCCATCACTGCCTCTTGTGGAAGGGAGTTCCGTAGTTTCACCACGCAATGTACTGCAATGTACTGCGAGATACAGAACACCCAGAACTAAAAGGATAGCCAGGTGAAGATGACAGATTTTGCAGAACTTGCCAAATTGACAGGGAGGATCCGGGACCAAGAAGACAAGAGATACAAAAACAATTCGAGTAAATTTATCAAATCAAATAGAAGGGGAAGAAATGGAGGCAATGAGAGATTTTACTTTCTTGAGCTCCACAATCACTGTAGATGGTGACAGCAGTCACGAAATTAAAAGACGCCTGCTTCTTGGGAGAAAAGCAAAGACAAACCTAGTCAGCATCTTAAAAAGCAGAGACACCACCTTGCCAACAAAGGTCCGTATAGTTAAAGCTCTGGTTTTCCCAGTAGTGATGTATGGAAGTGAGAGCTGGACCCTAAAGAAGGCTGACTGCTGAAGAATGGATGCTTTTGAATTCTGGTGCTGGAGGAGACTCTTGAGAGTCCCATGGACTGCAAGAAGATCAAACCTCTCCATTCTGCAGGAAATCAGCCCTGAGTGCTCACTGGAAGGACAGATCCTGAAGCTGAGGCTCCAATACTTTGGCCACCTCAGGAGAAGAGAAGACTCCCTGGAAAAGACCCTGATGTTGGGGGGGAAAGTTTGGGCAGCCCTGATGTAACCATTGCTGGCTTAGGAACATCCTGAAGTGTAGGGTGACCTCTGGTGGCGCCGGGTGCGAATTTCTCTGTATTGCACAAAAAGCAGAAGAGACTGCGTTGTTCAAAAGTCAGGCACTACCAACCAAAATTTCACAAAACATTGAAAAGCCTTCTGATTGCTGCATGTAGGTTTTATTTTATTTGTTTTTTATCTTATATTTTGGAAATGTACACTCAGTGGGGGTTTTTTCGTTTACATTTTTTGGGGGCCCCCAAGAGAGTGGGGCCCTAAGCTACAGCTGGTTTAGCTCAAGGGTCAGCAAACTTTTTTAGCAGGGGGCCAGTCCATTGTCCCTCAGACCTTGTGGGGGGCTGGACTATATTTTCGGGGGGGGAAATGAACGAATTCCTATGCCCCACAAATAACCCAGAGATGCATTTTTCATAAAAGGACACATTCTACTCATGCAAAAACACACTAATAATTTATAATAATAATAACTTATGATTTATACCCAGCCACTCTGGGCAGCTTCCAACAAAACACTAAAATACAATTACCTATTAAACATTAAAAGCTTCCCTAAACAGGGCTGCCTTCAGATGTCTTCTGGTGGGAGGGCGTTCCACAGGGCGGGCGCCACCACCGAGAAGGCCCTCTGCCTGGTTTCCTGTAACTTAGCTTCTTGCAGTGAGGGAACCGCCAGAAGGCCCTTGGCTCTGGACCTCAGTGTCCGGGCTGGACGATGGGGGTGGAGACGCTCCTTCAGGTATACAGGACTGAGGCCATTTAGGGCTTTCAAGGTCAGCACCAACACTTTGAATTGTGCTCGGAAACGTACTGGGAGCCAGTGTAGGTCTTTCAAGACCGGTGTTATATTCCCGGACAGTCCATGGGCTGGATTTAGAAGGCAAGATCCAGCCCCGGGCCTTAGTTTGCCTACCCATGGTTTAGCTTATATGTAAATCTGTCACTGGCCGTGTTTCTTGTGTACATCACTTACTGCATCTGTTCCTTTCCTTCTCTCCGCAGCACCCGGAACGACCCACGTCATTTTCCGCGAGGATCCGTACCGCGTCTCCGGAGACCAGATGGCCTTGGGCCTGCTGGCGGGGGCCGCCTCGGGGGCTGCACTGGGCTCGTTCATGTGGATGCCCTGTTGGTTCTGAGCCCCCTCTTCCGCAGACCCAGCCCAGACGCTCAGCTAAGACGCCGCTGCGATTCCCCACCGGAGAGGGAGGGCCAAAGGGGGACCTGCTTTGTAGGGGGGGGCCGGGGGGGGCAGAAGCAAAACCGGGATCCCCCCGAAAATCTCTGGGCCGTTTGCGGGAGGCCGGCAGCCGTCCCTTATAACTAAATCGTCTTAACAAAAGAGTTAGCACCAGAAAGGCTTCTTTCGTCGCAAGGAGGCCATTAGCATCCCTGATGTGCAGGTAAGCCCAGGGGGGCATGGTAGGCAGTAGGCCCCGCCCAGTCCCAGCCGCCATTCTTCACCTAGCTCCGCCCCCTGAGCCGCCATTTTGCACTTGGCCCCGCCCACCCGAGCCACCAGTTTGTCTCTGCTCTAACAAACCATAGCTAGCAAATATAATCAGAAATGGATTCCACCAGCCTGGTTATCTGCCCACACCTGATGTCGACTCCAGGTGATATTTGCTTCTGCCGTCAATCACAAGAGCTGCTTTTTCCGCTGCCGCACCCTCCCTCCGCATTTCGCTTTGCTAGGCATCCTCCAGCTCGGCTTACTCAAATCGGTCTTCGTGTATTTTGGGGGCGTAGCTGCCTGCTACGTTGTCCTGCCTCCCCAAACAACACGTCGGTTTGGTTTGGTTTTTGCTGGCACCCTGGAAATTGCGGATGATTTCTCACCTGCACCAGGGCGCTTGTGGAAAAAGGCAGACACCTTCCAGTGCCCAGCAGCTACAAACTTTTCCCACTGTTCTTTCTGGCAAGAGCCCCCTCTGCATTTTGACGCTTCCACGGCAGGCCGAAATTCAACAGGTGAAGCCTTTCCGCAACAACGGGGAGCAGCTGCACTTGCCGAATTACTGCTTCTCCAAGGCACAGAGCCCTGCGGGGAAGGAAGCCGCAAACCTCCAGGTTACAGATGTCAGCTTTCAGCTTGTCCTTATTTATTCTGGTGAAACGAGCTCCTGGGGGGCTCGTTTCAGATTGCTGGTTGTTGTAAAGGTGGGTTTCCATCTCTCCCAGACACTTGGAGGTTTTGTGGCTGATCTCACCGGGATCACGGCCTTGGGACTCTGGCTGATTTCTGGGATGGTAGCCGTTTTTAAGTCGCCTGGCAACAGAGCAGCTGTAGCTCAGTGTACGCAGAAGGTCCCCGGTTCAGTTCCCAATGGCATCTTCAGGTTTCTGCCATAAATCCAGCAGGGCTGCTGCCTGCCCGTGTAGGCAGCACTGAGCTCAATGAACCAATGGTCTGGCTCCGTAGGAGGCAGGCTTCCTAGCTTCCCAATAAAGAGTCATAGGACACTTTTGAAAACTGCCAAATTTATTATGGCACAAGCTTTTCATGCAAAGAAGTCTAGTCCGTGGAAGCGTCCAACTGAGTTCAGAGGGGGCTGGTGTCCCCGATATGTCTGTTGTTTTTGCAGGTTACAGTGGTGGGTTTGTGCTTTTTGGTTTATAGAAGTGTAAACCACTATGCACGCAGTTAAGACTGTGGAACTCCTTGCCACAGGAGCCAGCGATGGCTGGCCACCAGCTTGGCTTTGAAGGGGGACCAGGCAAACGCATGAAGGATAAGGCCATGCTTAAGCTCTGCTCTGAACGCCAGTTGCTTGTGGGCTGCTTTCCCGTCCGGGCATCTTCTTGGCCGCTGTGAGACGAAGGTGCTGGCTAGACAAGCCTTTGGCCTGATCCCTAGAATCCTAAGAGAGTTGGAAGGGTCATCTGGTCCCTGCTGGAATCACAGCAGGACTCTCCTCGCGCCCTTTGCCCATTTGGCGTGAAATTTTTCACGGTCACCCCGCCAGATGTTTGCCCAGCCTGAGCGTGGAAAACTCGGAAGCAATAGTTTAAAAGCTGCAATCTGCATGTGCAGAGGTGCTATAGAGGAGTGCTGAGAAGGAACCGTGTCAGAGACACCCCCAAGTTACCCCTAATAACACACTGCCCTAGAGCAGTAGCCTGGCAAGGCTGAGTGGCAGAAATGCATTGCTTGTGTTTTAGCAAGTGAAAGGTAGGCTTAGTGAGGCTGCTAGCCACAAGGCCTGGCCCCTGAGCAAATGCTTAAAATATAAATGGGTGGAAGCAGGAGATGCAAGCTCTCCCAAGTGCCACAATACTAAAATCGCCGCAATCTTTTTTTCTTGGCCGTTTCAGAACTTTCCCTCTCTGCAGCTTGAAAGCACAATTATGTGACCAAACCACAACCGATTGCACTTCACAGCTAACAACGCAAATATACAGCCTCTCTCCTCCTTTTTTGACTGTTTATTTCTTTTCCAAAGTTATTTATTGACCATTCCACACACACCCCGCCCCAGAAATTCCCCAAGCAACATGCAAAATTAAAGAAAAATAATCTCCCCTCCCTATGGATCGATAACATTACTGTCATTAAAACAGTCCAAACGGGTGAGGGGGCTGACTGTTGGGACTGCACACTTAGCCGCAGCAACATTACAGAGACCACAGGGGCGGCTGGTTCCTTTGGGCACAGGGAACATTGCCCGCCAACCTCAGACTACACTCTGCCAGCCCCCGCTGCTTGCTTCCTTTATTACAACTATTCCAGGGGGTTGCACTGCCAGCCAACTTCCTTCCCCCTCCATAGTCTCAGCTTTGAACTCAGCAAGGAAGATGGGGAAGATGTGAGGATGAGTTTGCTCTGGCGCCACCTACTGTTCAGCTCCCTGCCTTGTGCCCTACCAGTTGACACTACTAATAAAGGCAAAGGTACCCCTGCCCGTACGGGCCAGTCTTGCCAGACTCTAGGGTTGTGCGCCCATCTCACTCAAGAGGCCGGGGGCCAGTGCTGTCCGGAGACACTTCCGGGTCACGTGGCCAGCGTGACGAAGCTGCTCTGGCGAGCCAGCGCAGCACACAGAAACGCCGTTTACCTTCCCGCCAGTAAGCGGTCCCTATTTATCTACTTGCACCCGGGGGTGCTTTCGAACTGCTAGGTTGGCAGGCGCTGGGACCGAGCAGCGGGAGCGCACACCGCCACGGGAATTCGAACCGCTGACCTTTCGATCGGCAAGCCCTAGGCGCTGAGGCTTTTACCCACAGCGCCACCCGCGTCCCTGACACTACTAATAGAATCCCAGAATTGCAGAGTTGGAAGGGGGTCATCTAGTGCAATGCAGGGATCTCAAGTGGGAGGCTGCTTATCAAAGATGGAAGTGGGGTTTGTGAGCATCGCTTGTGGTTCTGCTATGCATCCCTAGGAGGTGAGCATTCACCAGGGTGCACACTCCTGTTCTGCTTCTGCTCCCGTTCATTGTAGTAGCTCAAAAGTTATCTTGGGGGCGTTCTCACATTCTGGAGGCAGAACTGAAGGTTGCATTTAGTTCCAGGATTCCATAAACACACATTGCAAAGCAGAATGTGACAATGCTGCAAAGCAAGACATTGAGACTTCCGGCTGCTCAGATCCAAATTGAAGGTGCCCCGTAGCCAAGGCTAAATGTTTTACTTTAAATCTCTTTGGGTTGTATTCCACGGGAACAATTTCTTCCTGCATGATGGAACATTCCCCTCTCCCCCCCTCCGCACACGCCCCCTAAATCTCTGGCACAGTTTTGGGGGTGGCGCACAGAGCACTGGTGCAGGGGAGAGGAAACATTATTGCACGAATGCAAAAAGTCTGAATACTGCCCCGTTTCGTTAGCCTGCGTAATAAATATGGTTTACGTGATTCTCTGTGGGTGACTCTTCAGCAGATTAGTCAGTGGGGAAAGACTCCCTCCCCAATATGCTTTAACACCCGAGGGTGGGCATTATTTCTGCCTTGTGGGATGCAGTGCGGTTTGTGCAATGTGCATACGCAAAGAATTGTGGAACAAGCTGTTTTTGTGTGGTTCTGCCTTTTCTGAGGGGCTTTGGCCTGGCCTGTCAGGTCATTAGTTAAAGGCCATTTCAAATGAGAGTCAGGTATTTTTGTACTTGGGTACACTGTACTTGGGCCTCTTTTAAAAAGAAAACAGCCTGGAATAAATCCATGCACACTTCACCTCTGGATTTGCAGGGAAGTGCGCTGTACCTAAGCACCAAAATATCTCTTGTCGAGAGTGCAGCAGCCGAGGGGTCAGTGAAGCTGCTAGCCGCTGCCGGAAAGGGGGGTGCCCTTTAGGCCCCTGCGGTCCTCGGCTGGGAAATGGGGCCGTCTGGAGCCCCTCACTATCCACAAGCAAGCAAGCAAGACCTCGCTTAGGTTCGCTTCGCACACAACACATTTCAGTGTTTGGGTTTCTCCTGTGTCAGTTTGCAGTTTGGTTCTGTCAAGTGTTGTTCAAAGCACTAATAGTTATGTATATTTTTTGGTGGTGGGGGGGAATAAAAGCTATTTAAGAATAATAAAAGTTGCTATTCACTGCACCAAAGTCTTTGTTTCCTTTGTGGGGTGTTAACGGAGAAAGCCGAGGGCTCCCTTGGACAGAAAAACAAGGACACCAGCCAGGAATACCAGAGCAAAACAGCAGCCAGTAGGCTTGGTCTTTGTTGAAGACTGTCGCGACAGGACTCCCACCTGCCACAAGGTGGAACAAGATGGAAGCACACACAAAAGAAGACCCCAACTTTTATTAGTTACTAATCCCCCAAACTACACTCCTAGAACTATATCACAAGTACATCATGACTACATCATTGACACATCACAAAAAGGAGAGGTTGAGGGAGGAGTTGTGGAGGTAACCTGAGTATCTTGTCACCTGGCTAGTTCCTCCTCTCCCCTTCCCCATGAGTATTTTCCAGAGGACAGAAGGAAGTTGGCAGTTTCCTGCCCCCAGAGGGAAGATCTGATCATTGTCCTTTGTTCCAGTCCCATATGCAAGTCCTTTGTGACCTTGATGGTCTTCTGTCCAGGACCATCAGGGTTGGCATGCCAACTGGGTAGGGCTCCTGTGTATGTGCTGGTATGCTCAAGGGATTATGGCTGGCCTGTATCAAACCTTCCCCATTTTGTAGTCCTTCCTTCATGGAGTAAAATAAAAGTGGAACAGTGCAGATCCGATGTATGGTTGATTTTCTATGAATTTATAACAGAAGCGTAGCATATGTAGTGTGTGAGTGTGAGTGTGGGTGGGTGTCGAGTTTGTACAAACTGAATGATTGGGGGGGGGGCGTTTCCTGCGACAGTTGAAAGGGTCTGTGGAGTCCAGCCTTTGATGGGTCTTGGCCAGGGGTCAGCAAACTTTTTCAGCAGGGGGCCGGTCCAATGTCCCTCAGACCTTGTGGGGGGCCGGACTATATTTTTTGGGAGGAAATGAACGAATTCTTATGCCCCACAAATAACCCAGAGATGCATTTTAAATAAAAGCACACATTCTACTCATGTAAAAACACCAGGCAGGCCCCACAAATAACCCAGAGATGCATTTTTAAATAAAAGCACACATTCTACTCATGCAAAAGCACGCTGATTCCCGGACCGTTCACGGATTTGGAAGGCGATTGGGCTGGATCCGGCCCCTAGTTTGTCTACCCATGGTCTTGGCCAACCAGGTGTTTTGGACTACAATTCCCAGAAGCCCTAGCCAGCTTGTGGTGCTAGGGCTAATGGGAGCGAATAGCTCTTCTCGCTAGGAGGGATGGGAATCGTAGTTCACAACATCTTAAGGGTGGCTGACTTGAGAATCGGGAGCGCCAGCTGGCTTTTCCCGTCTGGCCAGGCTTTAATGCCTTCAACCGGGCACAAGATAAGGGAAGCTTTCACCCTAACAGCAAGAAGGGAATGCCTGCTCTAACACAGAAATAATTCTGAACTTGCGTTGTTCTATTTCTAGCAAGCAACCAGCCAGCAGATGTCACTATAGAGACATCTAGCATCTCAGCCCCCCCCCCCCCCTCCTGGAAAACTGGACTCCCAGGTCAATAAGAGCAGTTATACAATCTGGCAATGTCCTTGACGTAGCAGCACAGTGAGTATGTTTTAGATTGCTGTTATTGTTATACTTATTAGTCTTTTTTTTACACAAAAGTGACTCAACAGCACCTATAGCCAAAACCCAGGTGCCGATCCCTAAAAGTTCTGTATCCATATATGGTACAAATCACAATTCAGGGCCACCGTCAACCACCCAGCTACATTATCGAAAGCCAGGAAAAGGATTCCTGCTGCTGCAGCTGGAATTTCTGTTCTCATGCACCACACACCTGGTGCCATCCCAAATCTGCTCCAGATTTAGAGGGCACCAAGGGATGGGAAGAGAGAGATGTTGTTGTTGTTTAGTCGTGTCCGGCTCTTCGTGACCCCATGGACCAGAGCACGCCAGGCACTCCTGTCTTCATGGATCACTGCCTTGCCATGGCGAAGGGGCTTGAATAACTCAGGGAAGCTATGAGCTATGCAGGGCAGGGCCACCCAAGATGGACAGGTCATAGTGGAGAGTTTTGACCAAACGTGATCCACCTGGAGCAGGAACTGGCAAGCCACTCCAGTATCCCTGCCAAGGAAACTCCATGGACAAAGACAACAGGCAGATAAGAGAGAGATAGAACCATGAAATTGTTGGAAGGGACCTCAGAGGCCATCTAGTCCAACCCCCTGCAATGAAGGAATCACAGCTCTAGAATCCCTGACGGAGGACCCTCCAAACCTCTGGTTGAAAACCTCCACCACCTTCCGAGGGAGACCATTCCACTGGTCAAACGGTTCTTGCTTCCAGAAAGGCCTTCCCAAGGTTGAGTCAGGGAGAAAATTCCATCGCGCACAAGGCAAATTCTCCTTAGCTGTGGAGCTATGTTCAATACAAACCTTACTGGCCTTAAGTTCAATTTACAACCAAATGCTTTTGCACTCTTGTCTTTGGCAATTCTGCTCCCTGGGGAAGAGAGGTGGTGATGGAAAGCAGAGGGAAGGCCTTGGGCTGTTTGGGGTTACTGGCAATCTTCCTTTCTCCTGGAAGAGAACACACACACAACCCAGGCTCCCACTGGCAAAAGCTCCCTGTCTTCCTATGAATTGGATAGGGCAGGGGTCGGCAAACTAAGGCCTGCAGGCCGGATCGGGCCCAATTGCCCTCTGGATCTGGCCCAGAGACAGTCCTGGAATCGCCACTTGGATTGGTGTGATCGTTCAGGCTGCACAATAATTTTTTTGCAATTTTTTTCGGGTGCCACCCCCCCCACCGCAGCAGTGCAGTGCCTTCTCCTGGGTTCTCCCCACCCTGCGGAGGGAGGGAACTGGGCTTTGATTGGTGCCAGCAGCCAGCCAATCTGAAGCCTCGCCACCCACCCGACGGCCAGCCTCTCCGTCCATGGCCACGCTGTGGGCATTGTGACTGGCGTGATAAGCGATGGCGTCGCGGGGCTTCGGCTGGAGCTTGGCACGCCTGCTGGTTCCGTGATGGGTGTTTGGGAAAGCTGGCCCGGAAAGGAGAGGCGCCGCCACCACCGCTGGCTCCCAACCACAGGCAGAGTGGCAGGAAATTAATTTGATAATAATAATAATTTATTATTTATACCCCACCCATCTGGTTGGGTTTCCCCAGCCACTCTGGGCGGCTTTCAACAGAATATTAAAATACAATAGTCTATTAAACATTAAAAGCTTCCCTAAACAGGGCTGCCTTCAGATGTCTTCTAAAAGTCAGATAGTTGTTTATTTCCTTGACATCTGATGGGAGGGTGCCACTACCGAGAAGGCCCTCTGCCTGGTTCGCTGTAACTTGGCTTCTCGCAGCGAGGGAACCGCCAGAAGGCCCTCGGAGCTGGACCTCTGTGTCCAGGCTGGACGATGGGCGTGGAGATGCTCCTTCAGGTATACTGGGCCGAGGCTGTTTAGGGCTTTCAAGGTCAGCACCAACACTGGGAGGGGAGGGGCATGCGCGGACCAGCCCAACAAAAGGTCCGAGGGGTGATGAACCAGCCCCCTCCTTTAAAAGTTTGCTGACTCCTGGGATAGCGCTTTCCCCGTATCTGAGGGAGGTCACTGACGCCTTTGCAACCAGTCCCAATAAAGATCTGAGATTCATTTGCTTGGCCAACGCACCAAACCCAAACTTACCTCAGCTACATGCTACCCAAACTGGCCCTTCCCACCCTCCTAGCACCGCCGTACCTACAAGGAAGAGCACTAGAGGCCAGGAAGGAGGGCTGGGAGACGGGGACCATAGTAGCAGCGTAAAATGAGCAGAGGCGAAGGCCTGTCGATTTTAGTGTTTTGATTAGATACTTTATTGGAAGCAAAAAATTCTGTGCATGTTTAAAAAAATCCAACCCGTGTACACATTTTCATTGCTTTAAGAACCCAAGCCACGGAAAACTCAATATTAAAAAGCAGCAAGATGGATCATGTTTTTAATTTTTTTGTGGGTTTTTTTCTTTTTTTTTTCTCTTCGCACACATAGAATACAACAATACAGGAAAAGTAGCCAGGCCTTCCTTCCCTTTCGTTTTTCTTTTCGGGGGGGAAAAGAACACATCCACCTGTCGTTGCCGTTATTTAAACGCTTTAATTCCAGACATGCTACTTCCAAAAAGGAAAAGGAAAGATAAACCACCTCTTCAATATTGCATTAAAAGCATTTGGGTGTCTTGTTCTGCCCTTGAAAGATACGATGACATTGCTGGTATATGCAAAGTTACTGGAAACTCAGGTCAAAGTGATGAATTTGCCATTCTAATTCCACAATGCAGGAACAGAGAGATTTTGCGTGTGCACATCCGAAGCTGGGATGCTTGGGGAGGGGGCTTTCCCCCCCCTAAAGTGAGGGGGGGGCATTGAAGATAGAGAGGTGGAGCCAGTTCTCCCCATCCTCCCCTATTTTAAACGATCACTTAGAAAAACGGAAACTCCAGAGGCCTTTCCTGGATTGTACCCCTCCCCAGCCGCAAATGCTCCTCCCACAAACAATGTATTTACAGTTGTGTTAACTTACACAGCAACTTCACAATGACTAGTACAGATTAAGAGAGTGCACTTCTAGAGTGAGCATGTGAATGTGTGTCCCCACTTCCCAGTGTGTTTCTCGGATTAGCTATATCTCGTGACGTTGCCAAAGCTCTAAATAGATTAACGAACACCTCCCCCCCACAAAAAAAATACCCTTGAAGACAGTAAAAAAAAAGCAAAGAAATAAATATTGAAGGTTACCACGGTTAATTGTAGTCCAGTTAAAACGTAATACTAAACAACCAATTATTTAACCAAACTATGCAGAAATAACAAATACACGAGACTCCGAAGACCCAAAATAATAATAAAAAATGCTAAAAACAAAGGCAAAAGTCTGCATAATTTTAAGTTTTGTTTCCATCTTTTGTTCCCTTCCTTTTTCATCTAAGGGACTTTTAAAATCTACTTTTATAAGTACCCCCCTCCCTTTCCAACTCAGGAATAGTCTCTTCTGCTCTGTCTCCTCGTCTCCCTCATCACGTATTAACTTTATGTTGGATCTTTAAATGGCTGGCAGCGTAGGTGTCTCTGTTCAGAGACAGATTCACAGCTTGACCAAGTTGTCTATAGTGCCAGAACCTATTTGAAGCCTCTGTGCCTCCCCCATCCTCATTCTGAAGACAGTCCAGCCTAGTGAAGCAGCCCCAAAGGTGCACTGCAAACTGGTTCATTTGTTCTGTGGGGCTCCTATGTAGAGCGAACGGTTTCTAAACCCCGAGAACAGTATCTTGCAACTTTGCCCCTTTACAAAAAGCATCTTATTAGCATTTCAAAAAGGCTACTGTTTAGGAAAAAAATGGCCAGAGGATCTCAACCGAAAAGGCAAAGCAGGCTAGTTTAGGGTTTTTTTTTGCAAAAGAACAGGCTGAACATCCGAGGACTGCTCCACAGTGCCTGCCTTGGGTGCCGATGCATTTTTACCCTGCACACTCCTTTTCACCAAATCCAAACGTTCTACTCCCATTTCCACTAATTCTGTAAGTGCAATATTGAAACATTAAAAAACAATAATATTACCAAATTTGTACCTATCTTTCTGGCGGGACTGCTGTTTTCAAAAAGATCACTGAAATACGCTAGGATCGTTTTGGCTCGTTTTTGAAACTTCCTTATAAATAACGAAGACACCGACTTTTCTTTTGTGCTTGTGAAGCTAACAGATCATCTTCACGAGACAAGCAGCAATGATGAACCGCGGCTACGTTACGGATGGGGGGGTGGGGTGGGGTGGGGGTGGGCAAGCCAATAGTCACATTGCTGCCAATGAGTCTGGGGAGGGGGAAGGGGGCGGGGGGGGGGGAGAGGAAGAAGAAGCAGTGATGGTCTGGAGAAAGGTAAGAGAAAAGCAATACACTATATTAGCATGAACAGCCGCCTTCACTGACTGGCTGCTCCTGAGGCTTTTCAAGTTTGATGTCGATCACTGTTGGGGGAAAGTAGTTAAGGGAAATAAGAGCAGAAAAAGGAAGACAGCTGTCAGAGCCGCCCGAGGTCCCAGCTCACCAAGGACCAACGCTGCTTCGTTGTTTAGTATAAAAGTCTTTATTGAAGTTCAGTTTCACTTCCACAGCCGCAGCGTGCAGCACCACGTCTCAAACCCTAGACCGCCGAAGCTCCATCTGAATCTCCTCCCCCCCGACACCAGTTTAAGATTCTAGCCTTGCTCCACCTCCTCCTTTGTTCTTTCCTCCTCTGGGTCCGCCTGCCCGTCGGGGTCTCGCCCTTCCTAGACTCCTCTGACGCTGAGTCCCCTGACTCTTCCCCCTCCCTCCGTCGGGCTTTAGGACCTGGCTCCCAATCCGGGTTTCCTGCTGTCCCGCACGCCTGTACATTTGAACTTGGCGCGCGCGCCCAGCCTCCCACTTTCCTTCTGACCGTTACACTGCTGTCACTACTCCCTCCTTCGGGGAGGCTAGCTGGAACTGACCTCCCCTCCGTTTCCCCACTTTCCGATGGAGGCGTGGTCAGCCCTGACTCATCTTCTCTCCCTGCTGGAGGAGAGGCTGGCCCTGACACATGTGACTCTTCCCCCCCACTGCGCTCTGGTGGGGGAGCTGGTCCTGATCCCCCGCTGCTGCTTTGGGAGTCCCCGCTGGCCCCCTGCTTCTGGTGCGTCCCCCCTGGGACCCCCCTTGCCCTCGCCATCGGCGCCCCCTTCTGGGAATCTTCTGATTCGCTGGAGAAGCTCATGGAATCTCTCGGGTCACTGTCATACTCCCCTACGCTCCCCTCGGATTCCTCCCCTTCGCTCTCCATTTCCTCTCTCCCCTGTGCTTCTGCTCCTGAGCCCCTGACAACAGCCTTCCAGGCTCAAACGGTCTCCCCTCAAGTCTCATTAAATGCCCAAACATTCAAGGAAGGGAATGTGGCTCACCCCCCCACTTCAAAGTTCTCCAAGCAGATTGCGTGCGCTTTTGTGGTAGCCCTATGGAACAAGCTCTTCCAGAGTCTCTGGCACTGAATTCCCTGCAACCCCTTCCTGCATGAAACATTAATTCCCCACCGGGTGAAAACTGCAGCTCCACCTGCAACCACAGTGGCACCTCGGTTGTCGAACGTAATCCGTTCCACAAGACCGTTCGACTTCTGAAACGTTTGACAACCGAGGCACAAAGTCAACGGAGAAAATTGAAAGGGGAAAAAACACAGCGGAAGCCGTTCGACCTCCGAGCCGCATTCGAAAACAGAAGCAATCGCTTCCGGGTTTTCGGCGCTCGGAAACTGAAACGTTAGGCTTCCAAGATGCTCGGAAACCGAGGTGCCGCTGTATAATACTGCAAGCTGCCCTGTGATCCTCAGATGAAGGGTGGTATAGAAATTTAAACTACAGCGAGTGCTGGCAACTTTCCAAACTATGGGAGTGCCTGGTCAAGTTTGTGTCGGCTGCAGAGTCTGCTTGGGAAAAGCCACAGGGTCTGAAAAGGTTTTCCTTTTGCTTGTAACCATCAGAACTGAGGAGGAATGAAACTTCTGTTGATTTTCAGCAAGGTTGCTTCCTTGAGGTTGCAACCCAGAAAGACGTACCACCCATCTCCTGAAACTCTGAAAGCCTGGATATCCCTCTCAAGTGTGACTGAGAACTAGCCTTCCAGTTTGCACTCTTTTCTCCCCCCTCCCCAACCTCTTTTCCTTCTGTGTTGTGTGTTTTAGAGTGTAAGCGTGAGGACAGAAGCTACATTATTACTGATCTTTGTAAGTTTGACCTGGGAGGCTTTTTGCAGCCTTTTTGCAGTCGGGAAACACATCTAATTAAGGGGAAACAAGCTAAAAAGCTTTGTATGCTGTGGGTACTACGACACACATGTGGCAATAGAAGCAAGGACCTTTGAACCTTTGTCTTCCAGCACTGCATGTCGTGTTAACCCACCAGGTCATAAATGCCTCCTTTATCAGTCTGATCAGAACAAACAATTCACACAGCCATGACTAGAACTAACAATTTGGAAGGCGATAAAAGTGGCTATCAATAGCCAGGGCAGAGGAATGACAAGTGAAGTGCCTCTGACCAAAGTTCTCCTTAGCCCATTCGGAAATCCGCTGCTACCTACATTCTAGAAGAGGCACAGTTACAAGTGCACTCTGATCTCGCCTTACTTTAGAAGACTGAACTCTGTCGACTAAAGTTTACGTCTGACATTAACCTATTGGGCAACAAGGACAATGTCACTAGGGTTTTTGAGTGAATAAATTCATGAAGGGTTCTCATGCCTTTTCTGTTCTGCTAACCTTGTCAGAAAAAAAGCTATATTCGCTGCCTTGTGGGACATCTTCGGGTAAATCCTACACAAATCCAGAGTGCAGTCCCTAAGATGGCATCTGCTTTCCTTTGTACCATCTCAACGGGGGGGGGGCATGTCTTTTCATCTGGGCAGTCCAGGACCTCCACACACACTGCCCAGGCGTGCATCCTGGGGGGGAGGGTCACTTCTATGCTACCAAAGCAGCAAAAACATGGGACTCAGCAATTACGAATTACTGGTCTCTGCAGCCACAGCAGGCGCTGTGATTCTACAGTTCGACTTCACCCCATTGTCCACTCCATAATGTCTCGAGGCAGACAGATGCCAACAACCTTCATCAGGGTCTCACTGGGACCTGGAAGCGGGTTTTCTTATACTTCCCCCCCCCACAGCCACCTGTGATTGACAACTGCACTAATGGACTTTCCTTCACACCGTACAATCGGTCAACCCAATCACTGGGTTTGAGGTCAAGTGGCAATTTCCCTGCAAAGCAAACTGACTCATGAACTCTGGTTCATGGGTAAGCCCCAAGTCCCCCAATTGCTTCAGCTACCTGGCAGGGATCGTTTTCAGTGGGCACACCTGCATATTGTACACTGCAAATCCAAGTTAAAATGCTCAACCCAAGCTTCTGATAATCCCCACTTCGAGTTTCTTTTGAAGAGCTCTCTTTTTGTACTTTTTACCCGCCGCTCTCCCCAATTCAGAAAGCTATGCTTTCTTCAATCCCACGGACCTCGGCACCCACTCTCCTATTTAATCCACAGGCTGCAAATGCGGGGCTGAAAAGGATACTGTCTTCTCTGCTTTTGTCCTGCGTGCTTTCCATCCCAGGCAAGGCAGCAGCCACACGTCGGAAAAGCTAGAAAGGGTGAGGGGGTTGGGGCAGAAGAAAACAGAAGGAGTAAATCAGAAACACAACAACCAATTCAGGAGGGAGGTTTCTGTTGCAATACACGCAGCTGCACTGGGAAAGGGTCCTGTGCTCAAAGACTCCCAAGGCCACAGGCCTGTGATTCTGCACAGGGCAAAATAAAGTCATGCATGTCTCCGCCACAACTTACCGTATTGTTCGCTCCATAAGACACACTTTTTTCTCCTAAAAAGTAAGGGGAAATGTCTGTGCGTCTTATGGAGCGAATGCACTGGACGGCAGAGGGATCCCTCAGCTGCCGCTGCAGTCGCAAAGTGAGGGATGCCTCTGGAGCCATGGCTCCTGTCCGTCGCTCGCTGTGAAGCCAGCAGAGCAAGAGCCACTGACACGCTCTGCGCAGCTCTCACTTTTGTTGCTTTAAAGCGAGGGCTGCGCAGAGCGTGTCAGCGGCTCTTGCTCTGCTGGCTTGACAGCGAAGCGGGAGGAGGGACGGACAAGAGCCCCTTCCACCCCACCTCCCAGCTCACTGTGAAGCCAGCAGAGCAAGGGGCGCTGACACACTCTGCACAGCTCTCACTTTGCTTGCCCATCCCTCCTCCCGCCTCGCTGTAAAGCAAGCAAAGCACCTGTCCTGGAGTTTCCTCCTCCTCCTCTTCTTGCTCCAAGCGAGGCGGGAGGAAGGACGGGCAGGCAAAGTGAGAGCTGCACAAAGCGGGGCAGAAGCCATATAAGCAAAGCGAAGCAAGCAAAGCGAGAGCTGCTTACATGCTCTGCGCAGAATTTTTTTTCTTGCTTTCCTCCTCTAAAAACTAGGTGCGTCTTACACTCAGGTGCATCTTATGGAGGGAAAAATACGGTCTCTTTTTTGCATCCAGGCAAAAAGAGGTGCCTAGCACATACCATCATGATGAAACTTAAGTGCACCTCCTTCTCAACGGGAGAGGTGGGCAACTGCTCATCAGTGAATTCAAGACAATTTTGTTTAACCAGGAAGTTGCTCTAAAGGTCAGGATGTCCTCAGGATGCAAGTGACTGGGCATTTAAGGGCAACGCTAATAAAAGCCTCAAATAACCAGGGGTGGGTAGCACACAGCTTCTTGGGCGACACCCATACTTCAAATCTCAGTTTTCAAAAAACAAGATGAGAAAGCGTCGACCTCTCATTCGCAAAGAGGCCATCAAAAGAACAATGTTTGAAAGCAGCAAACCACCTCCCAAATCTGTCACCCCCAAGCTCTTTCCATGCGCAGCTTCTAATCTGGTTAATGGCCTGCGTGGCATCTCAATCTGCGCTCTCAGGTTTGGCCCAATATTCCATTTCATGGGATTATTCTTGCTCTGGGAAAAACCAGTGGGTCCTCTGTTCACCATGGTTAATCATACTGAGTAATCAAAGGGTGGTGAGGAATACTGAAAAGGCCTGAACACACCTTGGTCTGCATCTTCCTATGCTCATCCCAACGTCACAGCTTCCGCTGCCTGAACAAAGGACTCCAAGGCCCTGGCGGGGTGTTTGAGTGATTATATTACCACCAGCTCCTTTCTCCTGCTGACTGGGCTGGAGGGCTCCCCTTTGCAGTATTTGCCAAAGACCATACTTTTTTCTTTAGGAAGTCTTTTCTAAAAACGGAGTCACTTGACAGAAACCAATTGGATTACTGCATTTAAATCCAGCTGCTGACAACAGGCGTTTTAAAATACAATAATCACTTCTTTATATTTAAGCTGGGAACAAAATTATGCCCTGAGCAAGGTTGTCCACCAAAATTACCAAACTAAAGAGAGAGAATTGGCAAGCAAGTCAAGTCAAAGTGGATTTACCAGTCGGAGCATGCAAGAGTAAATCCAATTAGGGAAACGTTACAAAAAGCCAGAAAGCTACATAAGGAATTTGCGGTCTTCACACTCCAGTGTTCCTTTCCTAATGTTTAGTGCCTATTTTATTTGTCTCCTTGGGCTACGGATTGCTATGCAGCACAAAGCAATGCCGCTGTAGCAGGACGGAAGTGCAGCCTCATCTTTCAACATGAAACCGAACATCATTTAGTGTTGCATCCTTTGTCAATATCCAAAAAACCAGGCTCCCTGCCTCCGAAGCTTTTCAACGGATCTCCCAACCCAGGTTTCTCCAAGACTTGCAGCAGGTATAGGGGGTAGGCTTGCAACCCTTTCTGGGCAACCGTGAGATCTTTAAACCAATAAATCCCTGGGAAGTCAGGTTCCCAAGGGCACACAAGACATGCAAGCACTCCCAGCCCAGCACATACACCTCCCAAAGCTCCAGAAGAATTGTGTACAGTGGCACCTTGGTTCTCAAACGCCTTGGTACTCAAGCAACTTGGAAGCCAAACACTGCAAACCTGGGAGTAAGTGTTCCG